>NW_023425350.1:67364875-68088732 GCF_014108415.1 Molossus molossus | reverse complement strand
TTTGCAGAATACCAAAAAATGTATTATATTTTTTGCAGATCTGACCCAAAAAAATAGGTATAATTTTTTTTTTTTTTTTTTTATCCTCACCCAAGGATATTTTTCCATTTTTTGTACAGATAGAGTGGGAGGGAGAGAGAGGAAAAGAGAGAGAGAAACATCGACATGAAGGGACACATCGAGTGGCTGCCACCCGCACGACCAACCAGGGCCAGGATCAAACTGCAACCGAAGTACGTGCCCTTAGCGGGAACCGAACCCGGGTCTCTCCGGACCGCAGGCCGACGCTCTAACCGCTGAGCCAAACTGGCCAGGGCAAAATAGGTATAATTTTGATTCATTCACATCGGACAGCTGCTGTTGTGTTGGCTGTTGTCATTTTTTTATTTGATAATCTAAGGGAAAAGAGTTCAGCGCCCCTGACTGAACAGTCAGGTGTTGCGTTTCAGAGGTTCTTGCGGTACCCCGGTTGGAATGGTCGTAGTAGACTGTAGTTTGGGCCCCATCTTATCTTCTAACTTAAAGTGTTTACATAATTTTTTCACCATTATTTTGTTGTTGTTGTTAATCTTCATCCAAGGATATTTTTCCATTGATTTTTAAATAGAGTGGGAAGGAGAAGGGAGAGAGAGAGAGAGAGAGAAATGTCGATTTGAGAGAGACACATCTATTGGTGGCCTCCCGCAGGGGCTAGGGATCGAATCTGCAACCCAGGTACGTGGCCCTGACTGGGACTAGAACCCACAACTCTTCGGTCCGCAGGCCGACCCTCTAACCACTGAGCCAAACTGGCCAGGGCTTTCACCATCATTTTTAACCATCGCATCTCTTTGTCATAATTTTTTTTTAATTAATGTATGCACATCGTAAGAAACTTCAAGTACAAAACGCCGCCCAGCTCTTTGGGTCTGCAGGCCAGCCTCCGCCCCTTGCGGAATGGCCGCTGCAGGTGTCCAGCCTGGTTCGGGAAGAGCGTCCCCTTTAAAGCCTGTTCTGACGGTTGCTGCAGCTGTGCCGCGAGTCTGGGTGCACTCCTGGATGGGAGCGGCCTCCAGGCAACCTGTCCCCTCCCACAGCGGAGACCCTCCGCAGGGACCTGCAGGTCACAGCGGCTGCAGAGGACTCTCCTGTCCCCAGAGCGCCGTGACTCCAGCACGGGCACGGTTCTCCTGCTTCTGACGCGCCTACAACAGGCTTCCCACTACTGCAGCTGCTTCTGGGGGTCTGCGCCCCTCTCCAGGCCAGCGCCTGTGCACACGGCCTCACGCTGAGCAGGACAGCCACCGTGCCAGCAGGGGCAGGGGCCCCAGCCTGTCCCGGGCTCCAGAGGCCAGCGCCCAGCCTGCACGGCGCGCCTCCCCTCAGGCGGCCAGGCTGGTGTGGACTGGGCACACTTTCTGCTCGGCGTGTTTTCCTTTCCTTGGGAGCTCATAAAATCCCCCGCCTGCGCCCGGCCTCTCGGTCTTTAATCTTCAACCTCTGCTGGCGCTGTCCCTCTGTCTTTTTAATTATGCCTCTTCTTTTATAGAAGTTTCCTATTGAATTTTTATGACAATAGAGAGACATGGATAGGCTCCAACAAAAATGAAATCTTTATGGAAAAGTCATTTCTCTTCTGGAGCCTCACAGGCTTCCTGGATAGAGATAGGTAGAGGGAGATGGGGGGGCGGGGCAGGCTGCTGGGCTTGGCGGGAGCCCAGCGGCTGAGTGGCAGCCCTGAGCTGGTTATTATCACAGCCTGGGGACCGCTGGGGGGATGGGGGCAGCTCAGCCAGGGGGTGGGGGCACCCTGTGATATGGACCAGGGGAATAAATCTGTGCCTGTGCAATTGCTCAGCCTCGATGCCAGCTGAAGGAGCAACTGCTCCCTAACCCCAAGCCACCCAGCTGCCCGACTGCTGGGGCATGAGGGCGGGTGCCGCGCTCCGTTACCCCTGACTCAGCACCTCCTGCCCTGGCCCCAGCCTGGCCTGAGAAGCCTTTGTCCTTGGGCCTAGAATCGTACTTGACGGTCTGCATGGTTCTTTGGGCGAGTCCACAAAGGGTGAACTGGGGAAGACCCACCGTCTGCAGAGGGCTCCCCGGGTTGGAGGCCAGGGCTGCCTGTGCAGGCGTGAGACTTGGACAAGATGGAAGAAACAGATACCAGAAACCATCCACACTGCGTGCTGGGCAGATCTGGGCACCGGGGATTTCGAAGCCATCGTCCCTTTTGTCATGGAGCTGGTTTTCTTGAAGGAGGAAATGGGCAAAAATCAAGTAAACATGTAAATGTATGTGGTGATTTCCAATTGTGGCGGGTGCTGTGTGACAAACAGAGAGAAAAGAGAGGGGTGCAGAGATTGGGGAAGGCTGCCTGCTAAAGTGATACTAAAGATGAATGGGAAGGTGGAGAGCCAGCATGCTCAGGTCGAGGGAGGAGCATTCCAGGTAGAGGGACCAGCAAGTGCAAAGGCCCTGTGGCAGGAGGTGTGAGCCAGGAGAAGTAGAGGGAAATTAGGTTGGATCCTCTCATGAGTTTTGTGAGCTTCAATGAACAGTTCTTATTTTAAGTGCAGTATGAACCATGGAAGAATTTAGGGAGTTGAAGCTTGATGAGAACTAATTTTCATTCTAATAGAGACACCATTTTTTTACTGCTGGGTAGAGAATGGACTTTAGAATTGTACTAAATCAAGATGCCACATTTCGGGAGCCTCAGGAAGCAGCACAGTATTCTACTCTCAAGACGGGGGAGGGGAGCTACAGTCTTCAGGTTGTTGGGATCTAGAGCTGTGTCCTTACACTGCAAGGCCTTGTCCAGGACTTGTCCCTGCCTAAATGTTGAAGACAGCTGAGAAGTTTCAGAGACGACAGAGCGTTGTAGATTTTGTCAAGGAATGAAGTCTCCCGTGTGAGTGTGCTGTCTGTCTACTTAGCAGGAAAAGCCATCAGAAGCTGTCTACTCATAAAGGACAGGAGCATATTTTAGCCTCTATTGTGTGGCAGTCTCCGTCCCATATGTTAGGTCTTATAACTGCCATCAGCACCCTGAAAAGTCCTTTTAAATATAAGAGCCAGGACCAGAGAAGTTAAGTAACTTGCCCAAGGTCACGCAGCTACTAAGAGGCAGACTGGGGTTTGAACTCAAGTCTGCCTGACCGGTGCCCTTGCTGTTGTCATTCACCACCGTGGCCTTGGGTACACCCGTGTGCCGAGCAGCCAGGGGTTCCCCTTCCATAAGAGCCTTAGAGAAGGTGAGGTAGCTGGGTGAGGCTTGACACTTGAATGAAAACTTAGCTCCAAATGTAAGAAGAAGGCAGCAAGGCCACAACCAGTGATTTCGATGAATGAAGAGTAAGAAAAATGAAAAAGAAAAGATTCCACGTTACCTTAATTCCTTGCCCCCCACACTCCGCCGCTTCCCGGAGACCCGCCCCTCGATGGCCGACCTACAGCGTTTCCCTCCGCCTGGAAAACTTCCGCGGACATTTCCTGCAGGTCAGCTCTCCTGGAACGAGGTCCCCCTGGTTCAGTCTGCCTGAGAAAAGCCTTCATTGCTCCTTTGCCTTTTTCAGTTCAACTTTTTATTTCGAA
The DNA here is from genome assembly GCF_014108415.1 of Molossus molossus. NCBI lineage: Eukaryota > Metazoa > Chordata > Mammalia > Chiroptera > Molossidae > Molossus > Molossus molossus. The sequence goes on along the minus strand of NW_023425350.1, from coordinate 68,085,156 downwards.
ATAATTGTAAATTCATGTGTGTCGTAAGAAATAAACAGGAGAAATTCTGCACGCCCTTTACTCAGTTTCCCCCAGAAGTGATGTCTTGCAAAACTCTAGTGTCAGATCAGAACCCGACATGATGCTGCCTGGTGTGTGTGTGCGCGTGCGTGTGTTCAGTTCCCGTGACTCTGTCCCACGTGTAGGTTCGTGTTTTCATTACCACAGTCAAGATATGTTTTATTTCCACGAGGATCTCTCATGTTGGCCTTTTTTTTTTCACCCGAGGATACTTTTCTATTTATCATCAGATAGAGTGGGAGAGAGGGAGGGAGAGAGAAAGAGAGAGAGAGAAACATCGATGTGATAGAGCCACATTGACTGGTTGCCTCCTGCATGACCCTACCAGGGCTGAGGATGAACTGCAACCGAGGGACATGCCCTTGACCGGAAATGAACCCAAGACTCATTGGTCCAAGGGCCGATGCTCTCACCGCTGAGCCAAACCGGCCAGGGCTCTCATGTTGACCTTTTATACTCAAGCTTCCCTCCCTCCATTCTTCACTGCTGTCCTTAACCCCTGGCAAAAAATAGATTATTCTCTGTTTTCACAGTTTTGTCATTTCAAGAGTATTGTGTGAACAGGATCTGGTAGTAATGCCTTGTTTTGCTCGGTATAGTTCTCTGAGACTCACCCACACTCTGTGTGCAGCACCAGGCTCATCCCTCTTGGCTGCTGGGTGCTATTCCGTGGTGCAGAGGTGAACGTGGACCACGGTGTGTTTGTGCAACCATTCAGCACTGAAGGACAGCTGCGCTGTTTTCAGCTTTTGGCAGGAAGATCAGGAAGAAAAAAATGACCCAAGAAAGGTTGGAGAAGGAGCTCCCACCAGAGAGAGAGAGAGAGAGAGAGAGAGAGAGAGAGAGAGAATGAGCACGCGCGTTTATATGAACTGCGTAAGGCAGAGATGGAAATGTGGTCCCCAGGACTATGCCTAATCCCTAGAACCTATGAATAAGTTGACCTGCTATGTCCATGGATATGTTACCCGATGTGGCAAAAGGAACTTGGTAGATTTAATTCGGTTATTATTAGTTGACTTGATACAGAGAGAGGACCCTGGGTTATCTAGGTGGGTCTGAGATAATCCCATGTGTCCTTAAAGGCAAAGGGAAGGTCAGAGACACCCACCCGAAGCGTAAGAGGATGTGGCTGTGCCACCGCTGTCTTTGAAGAAAGGGACATCAGCCAAGGAAACGTGGGAAGCCTCTGGAAGCTGAGGATGAGCCCTGGCTGACAGCCAGCAAGTGGACGGGGCCTTCAGTCCCCCCCGTCCACACACACACACACACACACACACACACAGGGAATCGCATTCTGCCAACAACTTGGATGAGCCTGTGGGTGGCTCCTCTCCCAGAGCCTCCAGGCAACAGCCCAGGTTAGCTGACACCTTGAGTGCAGCACACCTGGACCTCTGACCTTCAGAGCTGTGAGATAATAAATGGGTATTGTTTTAAGCTGCTAAAGTTGTGCTAAATTGTTATGCAGTATTAGAAAATGAATGCAGTGATAAACCACAAGCATTTTCCACGCCGGTGAACTGATTTGACATGTTTTAGCGGCTGTAGTCTTCTTTTCCGTGTATGCCCCGTACTCTGGTGAGGGGTCCTTTCGTGGTGGGCGCTAATCATCGCTGAGCATAACACACCCATTTGCAGGTGGGGCTCCCACCCCAAGTCCTCATGCATCTCATTCATTTACTGGGGCAAAGGGTTCTAAGAAATACCCCACCCCACCCCCGTTCAGGAGCCGCAGCCAGGCAGACGAGACTCATTCTTTCCGCTGTGTGCTGGTCTTGCTGACACGGTGCTCTGACTTAAACAACAACTCTGCATGGCCTCACTCACCTTAGGAGACACACTTTTTCAAGCAGAGCCTCCAAGCTTCCACTTATGGTCAAATGGAGTAGCAGGGACTAGATCGATCCTCTCACATGAAACAAACAAAAAAATTGGCAAAAGTATATATGACTCTACAAAAAGCGACTAGAACTAATCAGTGAGTGTAGAAAGGGTGCACGATGTAGGATCAATATAAGACTATCAGTCATTTGCATTTCTGTGTAATAACAATGAACAATCAGGACCCGAAATAAAACTACCGTGCATAGTAACCAAACAAAAAACAAAAAAAACTTAGAAATAAATCTGACAAAGGATGTGAAAGGCCTGTATTTGGAAAACTATAAAGAATTAAGCAAAACCTAAATAAATAGAAAGATGTGCTATTTTCTGGGTCCAAAGACACTATTGTTACAATGGTGATTTTCTCCAAATTGACAAGTATGTTCAACACAATCTTAAACAAAATTCCCCTAAACCTTAAGTTTTTGGAGAACTTGGTAAATTGGTCTCAAATTTCTAAAGAATCACAATTGACCTGAGATAACCAAATGGCTTAGAAAAAGAAGAACAAATTTGGAGAACTAACTTTACTTGATTTCAGATCTTACTCTAAAGTTACAAAATAAAGCAGTGCAGTATTGACAGACAGATGGACAAATAGAGCAATAAAACAAAAAAATATATTTCAGAAATAGACCTACATAAATATGGACAACTGATTTTTTGTTGTTCTTAACCCTCACTCGAGGATATTTTTTCCATTGATTTTTAGAGAGAGTGGAAGAGAAGAAGGCAGGGAGAAAGAGAGAGAAAAAGAAAAAACATCGATGTAAAAGAAACACATTGATGGGTTGCCCGCATGCTCCCTGAGGCCAAGGATGGAACCTGCAACCCAGGTACCTACTGCCCTTGACTGGGAATCAAACTCAAAACCCTTTGTTCTGCAGGCTGAGGCTCTAACGGTTGCCAGACCTAGATAACTGATTTTTAACAAAGATGTAGACAGTTTAGGAAAAAAGAGGTCCTTTGACTAAACAGTACTGGAACAGCTGACTATCCACTAACAAGAAAAATTGAACTTTGATAAAAACCTCACACCCTATACAAGAATTAGCTCAAAATGATTCATAGGCCTACTTTTAAAACCTGTCACGAGCCCAGCTGGTGTGTGTCAGTGGATTGAGTGTCATCCCATGGACTGTGAGGTCCCGGTTCGAATCCCAGTCAGGGCACATGCCCAGGTTGCAGGCTTAATCCCCAGTAGGGGGCGTGCAGGAGGCAGCCCATCGATGTTTCTCTCTCCTTCTCCTCTCTCTCTAAAATATCGATAAAAACATATTTTTAAAAAATAAAAAATTAATTTAAAAAATCTGTCATGATACACGACTTACAAGAAAATGTTGGAGGAAATTCTAGGCAGAAGCGGAGGTCAGAGAGACTCAGACTCTGGCCCAGGTAAAACCTTTCACACCTGACAACAATGCTTGGTGTGTAAAACGCTGAATACGTTGGACTCCACAAAATTGAAGACCTGCTCTGTGAGAGCAATGGTGAAGAAGATGAAAAGGACATATTTGAACATCACTTATCTGATCATGGACTTGAATCCAGAATATTACTTAAAAACTCTCACAATGAACAATAACACAAACAACCCAGTTTCATAGATGGGAGGAGAACTGAGCACATGCTTCGCCACGAAAGGTATGAATGGCGAATGAGCACAAGGTCAGTGGTAATAAGGAAATGGCCATGTAAACAGTGAGCTACCACCACACTCCCACTAGAATGTTTACGACTGGAAGTCCTGACGACACTGCGAGGCGGAGGAACTGGAAACTTACACGCTGCTGGGACCATCACATGGTGCATCCGCTCGGGAAATCAGATGGGCGATTTCTTACAAGTTAAACATACGCTGACCATGTGACCTGGCCATTCCGCTGGCAGCTACCAGCCCAAGAGAAAGGAAAGGACCTGTCTACACAGACTGTCACGTGCAGGGTAACCACGGCTTTGTTTTTAATGCTCAAAACTGGAGACAATCAACGGGTAGCAACGACCACGTGGATCACCACCAGCGACACATCTGTGTTACGGAGCCCCGCCAAGCAATAAGAAGGAAGGCGGGGCGAATCCAACCATGATTATGCCTGGTGAAAGAAGTCAGAGGGGAAAGATACAACTGTGTGATTCTGTTGACACGAAATTTTTGAAAACTTAAGCTAATGTATAGTGACGGGAGAATAGTAGGAATCTATAATAATACATGCATATATTAGGAAAAAAGAAAGATCTAAACCAGTCATTCAAGTTCTCATCTTAGGAAATATTACGGTGACTGAAAATTTAAGAGGAGGGGACTCTGGGATGGAATGCCAAATAGGACAAAAGAGTCCAACTGAATTACAAATGCACGAAGTAACCAGTGAATGGGAGGGGGTAAAAGGCACCCACCTAAGTAGCTTTGGAAGTGAGTGGAGACTGTAAGACCAGAAGCAAACGGAGTTGTATACCACACTGGATTCTATTTGATAAAGTTGTTTCCCGTGGGAGTAGGAGTTAATTCTGCAGCCACTAGTCATGGACTGTGGAATTGAAAAGTTATATAAATGGACAGCTGATGGTGGGAGCCAAGCTTGTCATCGGTGGAGTGGCAGTTACAGCCGAGAAAGGAAAGAAGGCTGGAAGGACCCATGTGGTGATGGATTAGCATCGAGACAGCCATGGGGACTCATGTTTAGCTTTACTACACATACAGACCATGCACACAAAATCTCTGTCGATATGGGTTGGTATGAACACGTGTTTCCTTGCTCTGTCCGCTGACAGCACCTAAAATACAGGCTAGCCCTGTAGCAACGAGCACACCTAGTACCCAGATCTTAGATTTAGTACCATCCTCCAATAACAAGAACCAGGACTTCCTGGGGACATGGCTGATTCTGGCCGGGCAGGGAATAGGCACCACGAGCCTGCAGCACCATATAGTGCCAGGAAGAGAGGGAGTGCTCGGAAAGACACATAACAGGACCCAGCGATGGACGTGGGTCAGAGGAACACACAGCCATTTGAAAGAGCCCTCGGGCCAAAGCTGAAATAATTTGAGCAATAAAATAGTGTTGGATTATGAACACTCCCAGTATAAAATAACTCCGCATGATTCCATACTGATGTACGTGAGTAGGATAACATGAACACACGCATGGAAGAGCACAGACACCTCTGCTATGCTGTACAATTCAAATAATTGATGTACCTGCTCTGCCCCCAGGGAGCGGAACAGAACTCCCACTCCGTAAGTGTGAGCTGTGCATAGTGACTTTGTTCCAAAGAATCCGGTACGAGAAGGGAGGAAAAGAAACTTCAGAGTGGGGAAACCCAACACCCCACCTCAGCCATACCATCAAGGTCACCTTCAAGGGTATTAAGTCCTGTTCAGTGCATGAGTATGTGATAGAATGTGATGAAAATGGAACTTGACCTCTGTGGTCTTCCTCCCAAAGCCCATAATCCCAACCTAATCATGACAAAAACACCAGAAAAAGAATCACAATTTAGGGACATTCTACAAAGTACCTGACCAGTACTCCTGAAAACTGTCAAGGTCATCAAAAACAAGGACAATCTGAGAAACTGTCACTGACCAGAGGAACCTAAGGAGACGGGGCAACTGAATGTCATGTGGTGTCCTGAGATTCTGGAGCAGAAGAGCATAGATTAAAAGCTACAGAAACCTGAATAAAGTGTAAAGCTTAGTTAATAGTTAATAATACTGTATCAGCCCTGGCCAGTTTTGCTCAGTGGTTAGAGTGTCAGCCCACTGACCAAAGGGTCTTGGGTTCGATTCCTGGTCAAGGGCATGTACCTGGGTTGCAGGTTTGATCCCCAGCCCCAGTTGAGGTCGTGCAGGAGGCAACCAGTTGATGTGTCTCTCTCACATCCATGTTTCTCTCTCTCTCCCTCCCTCCCTTCCACCCTATCTAAAAGTCAATGGAAAGCCCTGGCCGGTTTGGCTCAGCGATTAGAACATCGGCCTGCGGTCCTGAGAGACCCGGGTTCTGTTCCCGCTAAGGGCATGTACCTCGGTTGCAGTTTGTCCCCGGCCCTGGTTGGGTCGTGTAGGTGGCAGCCACTCGATGTGTCCCTTTTACGTCAATCTCTCTCTCTCTCTCTCTCTCCCCCACTCTATCTGAACAAAATATCAAAAAATGTCCTCAGGTGAGGATAAAAATAAATAAATAAATAATAATAATAAATAAAAATCAATGGAAAAATATCCTCTGGTGAGGATTAACAAAATAATAATAATAATGTATCAATATCAGTCATTAATTGTGACAAATATACCACAATGACATAAGATGTCAATCGTAGGGGAAACTAGGTGTGAAGTATGTGGACTTCTTCAACTTTTCCGGGAAATAAAAATTATTCTAAAATAAATAGTTTGTTTTGAAAACTAAAGGCCACGCCCTTCCCCTTGGTTTCTCCCGTGCTCCCTGCCTTGGGCCTTCCTCGAGGAGCAGCAGTAACGCCAGGCGCCCGCCGTTCCCAGCTCTCCTCGCCGCGCCTGCGCTGTGTGAGTCTGCTCCAGTTACAGGCGGCCACGCGGGGGGAAGCGGCCTGTGCCCGGGGCAGCGTGTGAGCAGTGACTCCAGACTGCGCTGGGCCCTCCTGGCCCCACCCCGTCACCACACTCTTTCCACATGTCCTTCTGCTCACACATCAGCTGGGGCCCAGTGCAAGCTGAACACATGTGTGCACTGCAGTTCGACTTGCCTTCACTGTCCCTGTCTGTCTGTGCCCCGCACCTCATTTGGTCAACCCCAGAACTATCATGGAAGTTATCATTGTCCCCAGTTTGCAGATGAGAACACTGAGGCTAAAGGGTGATTATGACTGAGTCACTTCCCTTTTTCCAGAACCCTGTCCGCACTGACTCTGGCTCTGAGCGGCACCCACCTGCCCAAGGACCCAGGCAGAAGCTGCTCATTGACACCCATCACCACGCACAGCTGCGTGGCCTCCCGCAGACAGACAGCGCTGCTCGGCATGGGAATGTGCCTGAGGGAGCTTGTCAAACCCCAAAGGAGAAAGTATGCCCTCGGGGGGAAGATCTGCCAGGAGAAAACCGTCCCACATCCCTTATCTGTCCTGGACCACAGCCATGTCCCCACTCCTGCCCGTGGCGCCCGGGACGTGGGCAGAGTGCTTCTGCTGAGCAGATGAACCCGTTAGTGCTGGGAGGACTGGGACTTTGAAGAGGTTGGGCTCTTTGAGAGCTGGGGAGCCTCTGAGTCTCCCTTCAGCTCCGACTCTGACCACCAGCCCTTCTCTTGATGTAACCCTGCGCTCGGACCGCAAACAGGCCACGGCTGCCGGGCCACGTGTCCCCTCCCTGGCTGGAAACAGACCCGCCTCTGAGATGTCCACTTTACGTGGAAGCGACTCCCTGGCAGTCACATCCGTGCACTTGTGAGACAGAGCAGGACAGCATCTCTGCAACTCGGACTTGGAACAGAGTCTGTGTGGCCGGTCGTGCTGGGGGTGGGGGGCGTCCCCCTTTCAGCTGTTCCCACGGAGCCCGGGGAGGAGGTGGGACAAAGGTGTTTGGACTTAGTGTGGAAGCGTGTTGAGCTTAAACTGAAATGTCCAGGGGCTAGTCCAGGGAACCTTCCCGAACAAGGTGTACGACGTGTCAGCCCTCCCACCAGTCAGGCAGACGATGTCTTCACCCACCCGTGAACAGCCTCCCTTCAGACCAGAGCGGCTGGCCCTCCTCTGCTACTTTTCCAGCCGTGTGACCTTGGATGAGTCCCATGAACTCTCTTATTAAAGACATGGACTGAAACTTCCGAAAGGATTTTCCGGCTCTGCGAGTCTACAAGTTCTTTTGTCCCTGAGTTGATGGGAAACAAGCCGCGCCGAGCACTCCTCCGTGGGTGGTCTCCGTCGGGAGACAGCCCCGTCTGTCCATGAACCGGCTAAGCTCTGAAGCAAGAAGGATTCGGGGCCAGAACGGATAACAGGAGTGAATGAACAGAAGGAATTCAGTTGACTCAACCTTCAACGATCTTGTCGAGCGTCTTCTAAGTGGACGTCACTAAACTGTAAGGGGGTGGGGGTGCTAAGAGCATGATTCTCCCTCTGAACACCCCACATTCTAATTGCTGCATTCGGTCATGCTTGGGGAACTTGTGTACACAGTAGAACAGTGTGGGGGGCAGTGAGGCCAAAAGAGGGGTACTGGGAGGCAACTGAGAGCAAGAGGTGGATTTCAGCTGAAGAGCAACAAAAGCCAGAGAGAGCAGGTGGCATCCGAGCGCCAACTCCAGCGCCATGGCCCCTGATGGCCAGGACTCCACACTCCAGCCCCAGTTACCACGGTGCTCAACGTGCCATCACTGGGCTGGGCTGCCAGGATCCTGGGCACTGTGGCATGTGCTGGGAGGACTCCCCTAGTCGGAGGGGACTTGTGGAATCCCACTGGTGATTTGTACCCTTACTCCTCCCCCGGGCGAACTAGCATTTCCGGCCTTGACCATTATTTATAACTTTAGTCCTTTGTGGGAGACGTGGGGAGTTAGCGAGAGGCTGGTCTCCAGGTTGATGGCACAGAGATTCTTCCCCGTAATTCCCAGAGGGCCTCCTGCACCCAGAAGAGGAAGCGGTGCTTGTCATGCTTTGGAGATATTTTCAGAGAAGTAGGCAGAACACCATTTCTGCTGAGAACGATGTAGGGCAGGGTTTCGAAAAGGAAGAGGGCCATTTTCTCCTTGCTATCAAGGGACTAGGCCTGCAATTGCCCAGTTTTACTCTCCGTTTGAACCACAGAACATAGGTCCGCAGAGCGGAGCTGGAAGGGGCTCGACGTCGGGTTTAAAGGAAAACTGACCACAGACACCAGTGTCCCTCGTCCTGGCCTTCTCAGCCCCTGTATTTGTTTGCTAGGGTGACAAAGTTCCCAAACTGGGTTAGAACAGAAATGCATGTCTCCCAGCTCGGGGGGCTGGAAGTCGGGGATCAAGGTGAGGCAGAGTGGCTTCCTCCTGAAGCTGGGAGGGGGGGTCTCCTCATGCCTCTCTGAGGGCTTGCTGGCATCCTTGCTGTACCTCGGCTGGTGGGCATATCACCCTGATCTCTGCCTCCATGTCCACCCGGCCTCCTCCTGTGTCTGAATGTCCTCTTTTTGTAAGGACACCAGTCATGTTGGCTTGGAGGCCCATTCTATTCTGGTATCACCTTAAGCTAATTACGTCTGCAAAGGTACTATTTCCAGGAAGGTCACGTTCTGTGATCCTAGGGGTCAGGACTTCAGCTTATGAATTTTGAGGGGACACAATTCAATGGATGACAGCACCTTTTCTACACAGAAACCTGAGTTTGAGGTCCATCAAGTCACAGGCCAGGAAAGGGATGAAATGCGCTGGGTCCCTCCCTGTGTGACACGGCCCCAGGCAAGCTGGACGGAAACCGGCCCCTGAGGTACGCCTGTCCCGCTGACGGGCTGCTCTCTAAACCAGCCGTAGCCCCCTGGGCAAGATACGGCTTGGTTGTGCTCACCCTCCTCCACTGTGAAATGGGGGTGATGCTATACCCTGTCCCACGCAGCTAAGGTGACAAAGGGGGTGTCATTCTGACTGCCGATGCTCTGTGCAGTCTCATCTCCTTGGCGCCCTAAGTGCCTGCTGGCAGGGACAGTGTCTGATGACTAACACGTGCCTGGCCTTCCCAGGGCCCGCTCTGCACACCGCAGAGGCTCCGCCAGGCCCCCTGGCAGCCAGCCTGCGCCCGCCCGCCTGCCCAGCTGCTCCGAGCAGAGCAGAAACCCACCGGGCTGCATTCGGAAGCCCAGGCCTGCCCTCCCCGCCTGTGAGCTTTGAAGGGAGCAGCCTTTTGGGCTGGGTTCTGGCCAGGTGAGCCGGCCTGCAGGAGGAGGGCCCCCGCGAGCACTCCGTGGCTTAGGTTTCTCCCTTGCGGCCGGCTCCCTCTCCACTGACTTCTTCGCAGTGCTGCTAGCCTGCAAGACGGACCAGTCACTCCTGGTTGGAGCAGGGCGTAGGAAGTGGTCTTTTCAGACTTCCCCTGGCACTCGGCGGAGCTGTGTTTACCCTGGCCGCCGGGCCTCCCCGCCGCCCTGAGAAAACAGATTGCTGTCCAGTGCAGAGTCCCCGCGTGTTTCCTCACTAGACGTGGATCGACTTTTAAAAGAAAGGTTTCCTGCCACCCATTACACCCTTTCGGTTTGTTTTAAGTGTCTCCACCTGCGGGAGAGGGGATGAGCCGCCGCCCGGGCCGGGCCCGCGAAGGGCTGGCGGGAAGCGGAGCCCGCGGGTGTGCGTTGGACAGCACTCCACTTCTCCCTCCACCAGCGCTGGAGGCAGGGCCGGCCCAAACCCGGACAGGACTCCGAGTAACTCGATATGTTTTCTTTCTTTGCTGCCGTCTCTGTGCCAGATTTAACTATGCCCGGATCTGTGGTCTGTGTGTACAGCGGTGTGTGTGTGGGGGCGGGGGGGGGCTGCAGGGAGGAGGGGAATGTGTCCATGGGTGTTTTCTCTCTGTCTTCCTTTTGTTTTTCTTGCCTGGTTTGCTCACTGTTCGCTGTGTATAACTGAACATGACTGTCTTCATTTCTGGTCATTAACCCTTCGAAGACAAGCACCACCTGTGTGTCTCCCGTAGCGTCTTCACATATGTCCCCAAGGGACACTCTGCCTACGAGGCACAGGTGGAGGTAACAGCAAGTCCTCTGAAAATGTGAACTCATCCAGGAGAGCTTGGGGGACAAGCCGCAGGGCCCCACTCAGACACGGAAAGCTGTTCCCTCACCTGCAAACAAGCAGCAAAGGCTCTCGGAGCCCGGAGTCACCATGGTGCCCGAGGCCCCTGGCAGGGGCCCGCTTTTCCAAGAGACTGTGTCCTGTGCCTCCAGACATGGGACAGAAACACAGGCTTGCTTTTGCAGCTAGCTTCCAAGGGGAGGCGGGAGTGAAAATCTTGGCTGCCAACGCTGGAGGAAGCATCACTCACCGCCAACCTGGGGTGACAATGACCCTTCCTGGGTAAACAGAGGTTGATTCACTCTGCTGGACAAAGGGGGCAGGCTGGCAACTCATGCTGGTGCCTACTGAAGGGTGATAGCCAGAGGGAAGCCCTCACAGGGGCAGGACGACCTCCCACAAGGCAGGCTTGACATCACTCTTCAGGACCAGGGTCCATGGCATCAGGGGCTGTGAATGAACAGCCTCGGATTCCACTGTTCATTTCTTCCAGAACTCACAGACAGGCTGAAAAACAGGACCTCGGGTCTCCTCGCTAGGGGAAGACGTCTTCGGTCATCTTGGGCTATATTTAGATGGGAAAATGTGCTGGCTCAGAGAAAGCTGGTCGCATGCCCTTCTCCAAAGTGTGCCCTGAGCTGGAACTCGCCCCATCCCTTCTGTCCTCACACGACTCTGCCGCCCTCCTCCTCCAGGGAGCCTTCCAGCCAGGGGGACCCCACAGGGAGGACCCAGTTTCCCTTGTTGATACGCGTGACAAGTGTCCCTCTTGCGAGGGCCATGGGGACCCAGCGCGGCATGCGTGCAGGCCCACAGCGAGCCCGGAAGGGCAGGCTCCGCACGAAGTGGCAGCCCGGCCACCTTCACTCGTCCTGCTTCACCAGGTGTGAGTGCCGGGGAGGCTGGGGACAGGGCAGCAGGGAGCGGACACAGGGATCGCAGCCTGAAAAATGGTCTCTGGCCAGCTCACCTGCTGCACTCTGGGAAGTCATGTGACCACGGGCCTCAGTGGCTTCACATCGGTGACGGTTCAGCCGGTCCACATCAGCAACACCCTGTGAACTTCCTTTTCGTGGCCATCAAACTGTTTGTAAGAACCTGGAAGTTTGTTGAGTCACTGTGTTGCTTATGGATCTGCACATGATTTCTCAGAAAGAACAATGGGCACCCGCCCCATCACCCATCCCGCCCAGGCCCTACTTCCCACTTTACTGGGGCCAGTAGGCAGAGGAGCTCTGCTGAAGACAGACACCTGTTCCCTGTGCCCTGGAAACCCAGCTGCAACGGGAGTGCGGCCCTCCCCTCACGGCTGCGGTGCCTGCTGCGGGCCAGGCCCAGCGCACATTCCCAGCCCTCCCCTCACTGCCCGGGCCAGGCCCAGTGCACAACCCAGCCCTCCCCTCACTGCCCGGGCCAGGCCCAGTGCACATTCCCAGCCCTCCCCTCACTGCCCGGGCCAGGCCCAGTGCACATTCCCAGCCCTCCCCTCACTGCTGCGGGCCAGGCCCAGTGCGCATTCCCAGCCCTCCCCTCACTGCCCGGGCCAGGCCCAGTGCACATTCCCAGCCCTCCCCTCATTGCCCGGGCCAGGCCCAGTGCATTCCCAGCCCTCCCCTCACTGCTGCGGGCCAGGCCCAGTGCACATTCCCAGCCCTCCCCTCATTGCCCGGGCCAGGCCCAGTGCATTCCCAGCCCTCCCCTTACTGCTGCGGGCCAAGCCCAGTGCATTCCCAGCCCTCCCCTTACTGCTGCGGGCCAGGCCCAGTGCACATTCCCTGCCCTCCCCTCACTGCCCGGGCCCGGCCCAGTGCATTCCCAGCCCTCCCCTCACTGCCCGGGCCAGGCCCAGTGCACATTCCCAGCCCTCCCCTCACGGCTGCGGGCCAGGCCCAGTGCATTCCCAGCCCTCCCCTCACTGCCCGGGCCAGGCCCAGTGCGCATTCCCAGCCCTCCCCTCACTGCTGCGGGCCAGGCCCAGTGCACATTCCCAGCCCTCCCCTCACTGCCCGGGCCAGGCCCAGTGCACATTCCCAGCCCTCCCCTCACTGCCCGGGCCAGGCCCAGTGCACATTCCCAGCCCTCCCCTCACTGCTGCGGGCCAGGCCCAGTGCACATTCCCAGCCCTCCCCTCATTGCCCGGGCCAGGCCCAGTGCACATTCCCAGCCCTCCCCTCATTGCCCGGGCCAGGCCCAGTGCACATTCCCAGCCCTCCCCTCACTGCTGCGGGCCAGGCCCAGTGCACATTCCCAGCCCTCCCCTCACTGCTGCGGGCCAGGCCCAGTGTGCATTCCCAGCCCTCCCCTCACTGCCCGGGCCAGGCCCAGTGCACATTCCCAGCCCTCCCCTCACTGCCCGGGCCAGGCCCAGTGCACATTCCCAGCCCTCCCCTCACTGCCCGGGCCAGGCCCAGTGCACATTCCCAGCCCTCCCCTCACTGCCCGGGCCAGGCCCAGTGCACATTCCCAGCCCTCCCCTCACTGCTGCGGGCCAGGCCCAGTGCACATTCCCAGCCCTCCCCTCACTGCCCGGGCCAGGCCCAGTGCACATTCCCAGCCCTCCCCTCACTGCCCGGGCCAGGCCCAGTGCACATTCCCAGCCCTCCCCTCACTGCTGCGGGCCAGGCCCAGTGCACATTCCCAGCCCTCCCCTCACTGCCCGGGCCAGGCCCAGTGCACATTCCCAGCCCTCCCCTCACTGCTGCGGGCCAGGCCCAGTGCACATTCCCAGCCCTCCCCTCATTGCCCGGGCCAGGCCCAGTGCACATCCCAGCCCTCCCCTCACTGCCCGGGCCAGGCCCAGTGCACATTCCCAGCCCTCCCCTCACTGCCCGGGCCAGGCCCAGTGCACATTCCCAGCCCTCCCCTCACTGCTGCGGGCCAGGCCCAGTGTGCATTCCCAGCCCTCCCCTCACTGCCCGGGCCAGGCCCGGGCACATTCCCAGCCCTCCCCTCACTGCCCGGGCCAGGCCCAGTGCACATTCCCAGCCCTCCCCTCACTGCCCGGGCCAGGCCCAGTGCACATTCCCAGCCCTCCCCTCACTGCCCGGGCCAGGCCCAGTGCATTCCCAGCCCTCCCCTCACTGCCCGGGCCAGGCCCAGTGCACATTCCCAGCCCTCCCCTCACTGCCCGGGCCCGGCCCAGTGCATTCCCAGCCCTCCCCTCACTGCCCGGGCCAGGCCCAGTGCACATTCCCAGCCCTCCCCTCACTGCCCGGGCCAGGCCCAGTGCATTCCCAGCCCTCCCCTCACTGCCTGGGCCAGGCCCAGTGCATTCCCAGCCCTCCCCTCACTGCTGCGGGCCAGGCCCAGTGCACATTCCCAGCCCTCCCCTCACTGCTGCGGGCCAGGCCCAGTGCACATTCCCAGCCCTCCCCTCACTGCTGTGGGCCAGGCCCACTGCGCATTCCCAGCCCTCCCCTCACTGCCCGGGCCAGGCCCAGTGCACATTCCCAGCCCTCCCCTCACTGCTGCGGGCCAGGCCCAGTGCACATTCCCAGCCCTCCCCTCACTGTCCGGGCCAGGCCCTGGGTGCATTTCCAGCTCTCACACCTCTCAGAAATTACTGAGTCCTTTTCCCGGTAGGACACTGAGAGTCAGACCCTTGTCCACTGCCCTCCCCTCCCTTTCCTCACCCAGTGATTCTACCTGGGAAAGATTTCATCGTGGGTCCATCCCCGGGTCTCCCACCCACTGCCTCCCACTTGGCCCACAGCCCAGCCTCCCGCCACTCGAGACTCTGCTCAGAAGCCAGTGGGATCTTTAGAAAATGCTCACTGAGCCATGCCTCTCTCTCTTGCTTGGAACCCAACAGTGGCTTCCTGTTGCTTTTAGTACAGAATCCGGCCTCTTCCTTGGGCACAGCCAGCACCTTCCCCGGGTCACAGCAGTGGCTCACCCACCTGCACTGCTCTGGTCCAGCCTCAGGCCTTTGCATTTGCTGTTCTGTGACCCTGGTTTGGAGCCTGGACTCTGACTGCACTTTGGTCTCTTTCCCAGGGAGAGTCACAGCATTGCTCGGGCTCACGGGTAACTCGCAGCCCACTTCCGCACATCTGTTCCTTCCCTGCGGCCGCCACTCTGTGAGGCCGGTCCCACCATCCACAAGATCCTGGCCCCACCGGCACCTGATGTCCGCCCTCTGCCCCAAGTGTGGGTCAGGCTCCCAGACCCAGGGCCGCGGCCTCCTTCTGCACACGGGCCCAGGGCCAGAACGCGGCTCTGCGACTGCAGCACGGTGGCTGCTCTTCCAGGGAAGCCGTCTGGGAAGCAAGCAGGTCGCTTCAGCCAGTGCACTGACAGCCTCGTGTCTTCTGTTCCAGTACTGAGTCATCGCGGAAGAAAACCCTGACAAGGAGTGAAGCCGGGCTGGGTTTAGCACTCAGTGCCGGTCCACACACCCCTTTACCTACTGCTTCAAAATCATTTGCTCCGTGTTAACAGGCCTACAAAGATGACCTTGAACCAACCACAGGAAAGTGGCCCCATATGGGCTGCTCAGTAAATCTGACCCTTTCAAAGGGCTCCCTAGGTGGCCTGGGACAATAGCCACTTCGGGGGCCTTTGAGATAACAGCAGGTCCTTTGCACAGGATGGTGTGTGGGGGCCCCAGAGGGCCTCCCCCAGCTTCACCAGCCTCCCCATCAGAGGTCTGACAGCTTGGACTATGCCCCTACTTGTTTGAAACTGAACATTGCGAATGAAGGCGAGAGAGAGAAGACACATACGAAGCAGCGTTGCAGAGACCGCCAAGCCAGGACACCGGCCAGAGTTTCCTTCCTGACTTCCCCTAAAGCCTCAGCATCACACCAAGCTTCTCATCAATTTAACGCGTTAACATATTTTAATTAAAAGTCAGTATCATTGAACAGGTCACAGGGCGTGAGCAATATACTCTTTGCTCTAAAAATCCCCGTGTGGTCAAGGTGCCACTCATCGTTATTTTCCACCGAGCTGCTTATTAAAAAGGTTGTTTTCAGTGAACAAACATAGGTGCACTGCACAGCGCGGGTCTGCTGGAATGAGAACCTCCCAGTGCAGCCCAGCCCCGGGGGGTGGGGGCCATGTTATCAGATGTCAGTTTGGGCTGTTTCTGAGGCCACGTGACTGCCGTTCGTGTGTCCTGTGGTGTGTCCTGTGGTGTGTTTTATAGACCGATGTCGCTTTGTAGAGATAAATTGTTAGGTACATGTTTATAGGTGAATGGGCGTTCACAGGTGCTGGAGGCAAGGCCCCGAGTCCCAAGAAGAGGCTTTAGAAGGGGACAGGGACCAGGGTGCTGGGCTGTGGCCCCCGTTGCCCGTGACACAGGCCCCTGCACTGGGAGACAAGCATCCTGCTAGCGGACCCCCAGTCCCACCTGGAGAGGAGCCAAGCCCCTGCCGTCCTTTGCTCCCGCTTCCGGCAGCCCGAGGCCGCGCAGGGAGCTTTATTGTTCCCTTTAACACCTGAGCCACCAGGTAAAAATCTAGCATTTTCTGGCTGTCTTGACAAAAAGCAAAAGATCCAGGCCCACAATGTCTGCACACACACCCCCCCCCCCCCCAGCACCAATAGCTAAAGCTGCGTGTGAGCTGTGCCCACTCCTTCCCTTCCGCTGGGCACGGTGGGGGTGAGCTGCGACCGTGCTGCGTGGGATATGCAGGCAGGAGGAGAAGCTTCGCTCCTTTAGAGAACCTCACGTTCACTATCCGTGTGGCCCTGGACAAAGCTCCCGAGGGCCTGTCTTCTCTTCTCTGTCACGGACGCGGTGCGGGGTGGTTGTGAGCGCTATGTAGGAAAGGCTCACCAACAGGCACAGCGCTCAGAGACAGGCCCACCGCCGCTGCGGCCTCCGGTGCCTGCACGTCCTCGGGGACATGGTTGTCCTTAGGCATCTCTGAAAACCACAGAGCAGACAACCGGGCTCTGCGTACAGGCAGCCTGCACCCTGTCTTCCTCCCCAACAGCCTGTCAGGGAGTGAAGACAGAATTATTCAGAAACAAGTGATTCCCCAGCTGCGGTCCCCTCTCTGATAACAGGACTTGGCCCAGACTGGAGGCCGGTCAGGAGTTATGTGCTGCCGAAAGGCTGGGGGACATCTTGAGTTTGTTTGTAACTAATCTCCAATAATGCAGATCCTTCTAACGCACAGCAACGCCGAGCCCCTCGGCAGCCTCTGTGGCATGTGTGGACGCCGAGAGCAGGGGGCGGGTTTTCCCACCAAATCCGTAGCTACCCTCCAAGTTGTAATCTCATCATATCTAACTGGTTCCACATAAACAGATGGATGTATATTTTCAGTAGTTTCAGCTGAAACCTGTTAAGAACAGATGTGCAAATGGTTGCCCAGTGCCGATCCGTTTAAATTTATTTTTCCATGAACAGCCTTTTCGCGCTGCCCTTCTTTGGAAGGGCAAGAAGGAAAAAGTGGAACTGTCAGTAAAGTGGATATGACACGCTTCAGCGTGTACAGCCAGTGTTCGCCGTGGGTTTCCAAACAGCTCTTCAGCCACGAGTCTGTGAACACAGGGTGTGCTCCGAGGCCGTGTGGCTGGGAGGACGGCTCCATCCAGCTGCCTGCCCCTGCCCCTGGCTCCATCAAGTGCGTGATCCTCCTCTTTGACCCATTCATTTTTTTTTTTCAGTTGTAAAAATAAATAAATAAATAAAAGGAGGAGGATATGAAAGAACTCCTACACCTAAACAACAACAAAAAACAATCTGATTGAAAAATGGGCAAAGGACTTAAATAGACATTTCTCCAAATGTGATGTATATACAAATGGCCGACATCACTAAGAATTAGGGAAATGCAAATCAAAACTACAATGAGATATCTCCTCCTACCCATTAGGATGGCTACTATAAAAAAAGTCAGACGACGAGTGTCGGCGAGGACCTGGAGAAATCGGAGCTCTGTTAACGGGAATGTAAAAATGGTGCAGCTGCTGTGGAAAACAGAACAGTAGTTCCTCAAAAAGTTAAAAATAGATCTACCATATGATCCAGCAATTCCTCTTCTGGGTCTATCGCCAAAAGAATTAAAAGCAAGATCTCAAAGAGATAGTTGCACACCCAGGTTCACAGCAGCATTTTTCACAACCGCCAAAAGGTGGATGCAATCCAGAAGTCCACCCACAGCTGAATGGATAAACAGACGTGGTCCACACACCCGATGGAATATTATTCAGCCTTGAAAAGGAAGGCAGTTCTGGTACATGCTACAGCATGAATGAACCTTGAGGACATTATGCCGAGTGAAATAAGACAGGTACAAAAGGACAACGATTGTGTAATTCCACTTACACGAGGTCCCTAGAGTAGCCAAATTCATGGAAATAGAAGGTAGAATGGTGGGAGCTGGGGCAGGTGAGAACGAGGAGTTAATGTTTAACGGGGACAGTTTCCCTTTTGTAAGACGAGAGCTCTGGGGATCTGTTACATAATAACGTTCATGCACTTAACCGCCCTGAACTGTGCTGCACAAATAAGAATGGGAGGAGCTCTCATCACAACCGGGATCTCACTGATGGGCGCGAGGACTCAGTGAGAGAAGGCTCAGCTGGCCAGATGCTGGGCCTGATGACCGGAGGCGATGACCAGGAGGGGACGAGGGAAGATGCGCTGCTTCTGCAGGTTTCAATTGCTGTTCTCCACCATCCCATTTCCCACCTGAGAGCTAGCTCATCAGGCTACCCAGGGCTCTGTCACAGCCTGTAGCCATCTCTGGGAGTGTGTCCTCTGGACACTTCGGGCCTCTGGAGTCTAGAGCTGTGGCACTGGCCTGCGTTTCCCCTGTCTGGCACCAGGTTCCACCTCAGCGGCCTCGGAGCCGTCGTCCTCCAGTCCTTAGATTTCCATCCCACGGACCGTGCCCTGGCCTTGGCAACCGGACAGGAGTGTGGGGGTGGGGGTGGGGGGGTTATTCAGGCAGATGAGCCTCAGGGGTTCAGCATCAGCAGGGAGAATCTATACCACCTGCCCTTGAGGCCTGGGGCAAACCACTTTGCCCCAGTGTGTCACTGGGAAAAGGAGGGTGAAGGCAGACTTAGGCAGATCTTTGGGGATTCTGTCTTCCTGAATTATGTCCAGCCTGGCGACTTCTGCAGGACACAGCATCCAGGAAGCTTTACATGCCTGTGTGGCTTAGCACCTAACAGGGCATTTGGGCTGATGGTTACCACAAGCACCTTTGTGTTTTCACGAGAGCCGGGCCCCTGGCGTTCGCTCTGGGCTCCGGGCACTGGGAGGCCCCCAGGCCTGAGGCAGCGCCTGCAGAAGGTCCTCACGAAGCGGTAGCCAACAGGAGAGCACCCTGGCAAAGTGCACCACACGCATCTTAAAGAGGAGGGAAGAACACAGCGGAAGCATTCATTAACACTTCAAAGAGGTGAAAAGAGCACATTGACTGCCCTCCTGGTCCTCCAGAGTCTGGGGAGAATCCCATTATCCTAATCCTGGGGAGGAGGCTCAGGGCTTCTCCCGCTGGCTGAGAATTCAGGGCGGCTCCCTGCTCTGGGGGCCTGTTTCGGGATCCTGGCCCCATGCAGACCATGCTAGTGGTTCACCCTTGTCTTGAAAACCGTCACCTTCGAGCTTTTCATGTCCCCTGCTTGTTTCTTTCACCTGATTATTTTCTTGAGTGCTATTTTTAGAACCGATTCTGGACTTTACAGAGGCAAAAACCAGTAGACCCAAAATGTGGCTCCTTTATTTCTTAACTCACTTGTGGCCCCTTTCTGGGGGCAACACCTCCGAGCCCAGGCCACAAACCTCCCAAACAGGAATGGCAGCCCGTGGGAGGGGGGGTTGGGGGATTGGGGAGCTGAGAGCACTCAACAGGTGAGCCATAGGCCTCTGCCCTGAGAGTTTAGTCCATCGCTGCTTTCCCAAATAGAGAGGCCAGGAGAGATGGGCCAGCACCTCCCCTCGGCCTCTGCCTTCTTCAGATTGCTTCTAGATCCCTTCATTTGCTCAGGTTCCTGCTGCTCAATGCACCAGTTTCTCAGACTCGACACTCAAATCCATCCACCACTGAGTTCCAGATGTTATCTTTATCAATACAGTGGAGTTTTCCCCAAATGACTGACAGCTTCATGACCTTTCTTTTCAGCCACAAACAAAAGGGGACTTAGAAGATGCGTGTGCGTGTGTGTGCGCACGCCTGAGTGCCTGCCACATAAAACACACACTCCTAATGAAAAACAGGATACATTACAGAGAATGGCAACGTAATGATTACAAAAAGCTATATGAAGCATAACCCATTAGTGAGCTACATTTTGTTCAAAAGCGAGATACTCAGGCTGAATAACAGGCCTTTGTGTGGAATGCACTCAGCTGTAGCACCGACTAATAATAATACAGCCGAGGATCTGTTCACATTTTTCCCCTTTTTGTGCCTATTTTCATAAGCGAATCACTCAAGCATGAAATTGTTTCAGGCTGAAAGTGGTGCTAAGAGCACAGCACACTGTGGGGAACAACTTTTTGTTGTTGTTGTTACTTAATTTAGTTTGGCTGTTTTTGAGTTAGAGGAGTGGAAATGTCCGTGTGAGCTTTCTCTAGCAATGTAGTTTTGTTCAACCCAAGAAAGTTGGGGATTTTATTACATAAAGCAAATTTCTGATGACTACAGATAGGGGTGTCTCTTTGTACAGGTGTATGTTTCTGTTTGGTACAGATGGGGATCGTGGGGGTGGGGGGAGGATGAAATCGAATCAGAGCAGTATAAATGACATCACCTGCCTTCAGCTAGAAAACTCCTATCCCACCAGCAAGTCAACAGTCTGGCTGAGCAAACAGCTGCCTGGACAGCTGGGTTGGGGGTGGGGTGGAGCAATGGAAGGACAGAGATGAATAACAGGTTTGCTGAGCATTCTCCTGTACACAGAACCAGAGAAAGTCCAACTGGAGGAGGCCAGAATTCATACGGATCTTTAAAAGTTTCTTTTTCTCCTTCTTCTTCTCTTCTTTTCTTTTCTTTTACTGGGACAGGAGACTTTAAAAGATGCTGAAGAACACAGAAAATACTATAACAAAATCCTCATACACAAGTTCCAGAATTAGCAAGTGTCGATGTTTTGTAATGACGACTCCAACGTTTTTTAGAGTACAGTAACTGAAACATTATTAATAAAGTGTACCCTTTCCTTTATTTCATAGATGGGCAAAGTGAGAAGCAGGCAGGAGGACTTGGCTGAGATCTGCTGTCCGCGGCATCCTCTGTGAGCTGGATCCTCACCAGGAGACTGCTATCAAGAAAGTGAGCTTGGGGCCCGAGTGGATGTGTGTGAGGGCTCCCTGTTCTGGGCGCTGTGCGGGGCTCAGGGGACAGGACAGAGACAAAGCCCAAAGAAGCCAGGATCCCAGCCTGAGGGAAGGGTGCAGACCAAGCCTGTGGCCAGAGTCCACTTCCCCAGGTGTGTGATACAGAGGCAAGTCAGCCCATACTCGGGGAGACGTTCACAGAAATCTATGTATTTCATGGGGTATATTTTAATAAGTCAATCATAGATCACTGCCAAATGAAAACAAAATACTCTGCCACCCAGTGAGACAATGTGATGATTTTTATTTTTACTAGTGGATTGCTCCATTTATAAATCTTTGGTAAATCGTTTTTCCCTCCAAGTGACATCAGAACCTGTCCAGAGTTTTTAAAAAGTGAGATTGGGCAAAGGCTGTGAGTGGCGCTTGTTTGCTTCTCTGAACTCTGGGCACAGCCTGGCTGCTGCGTCTGTGCAGCCACCTTGGGTTGGGGTCCCGTTATGTCTCACTGAGACATTGCATGGCTGGGACATCAGGGGCCCTGCGCCCACCGCCTGAATCTCGGCAGGCAGACTCCCAAATACCTGGCTCTGCAGACGCCGCCCGCCCCAGGGCTTTGCACCAACTGTGGGTTCAAAATAATAATAATAATCGGCACGTCTTCCCCGCGTTGATTGATTTTAGCTGTAGAGAATTTTCATTGATCATTTCAGAGGCACTTAAACTCCTCGGAATTATTTTAGAAGAAATAAAAGGCAGCAGAGAAGAGCTGGCCGCCTGAGTCCATCACAGCCCCGGCTCCGGAGCGCGCACGGTTACCGCTCGGTGCGCCCACCCCCAGCCTGGCTCGGCGGGAACCGCGCGCCCCACCTGCGCGCGGGGGAGGGACAGGCCGGCGCGCCCACCTGGTGCTGGTTTCACCGCCAGACAGTGCGAACTGTTGCCCTGGCCTGGAGGCGTTAGATACTTTGGGGGAAAGCACCTCCTCCTGGAGGGAGTCCTCTCCTCCGACGCCCAGCGGGGAGAACTTCCAAAGAGAAAAACCGCAGGGTTCCTGCGCAAGGGCCTGGGCTTTATCAGCTTAGCGCAGGTCCTTCGTGGCTGAGCCCTCCTCTGACCTGGACAGAAACACAAGCAGAAATGGGCTCTGGAGCAGACGCCCGGGGCTGTATTCAGTCCTCAAAAAACTGTCCAGAAGAATTGAGTTAGTTCATTCTGTCTTTCTCTCTTCCCTTTAGTTGGGCATGAACGATGTCGCCTTTCAAGACACTCAAACCAGCACACCAGCAAACCTAAAAGGGCTGTGCAGTCTTGACCACACTACGCGTGCTAACTTCATAGTCTGATGCCTCAAAGAAAGCACCAGAAAGAGGGTTTCTAAGCGAGACCCACTCCAGATTCCTGGAAGTGGCCTGTGTGCTGGCCCTGTAAAGAGGAAACTGGGCAGAGAAGGAATTAAGACAGTGATTAGGGTTTGAAAAGATTTGGTTAAGGACAGCCCCATTGTTTCTCAGCACCTATGAGCAGCGCGTGTGAGGGTTCCAGTTGCTTACGTCCTCACCCATGCTTATTATGGTCAGTCTTTTTATTGCAATCATGCTAATAGATGTCATGATATGTCCTTGTATCTCCCTAATGACTAGTAATGATGAGCATCTTTCCATACACTTGTCTGTCATTCATTTTCCTTCTCTGGTGAGATGTCTGTTTAAATATTTTGCCCATTTAAAAATTTAAAAATGTATTTTTCAATTACAGTTGACATGCAATAGTATAATAGTTTCAGGTGTACAGCACAGTGATTAGACATTTATATACCTTACAGGGTGATCCTCCAGTAAATCTAGTAATCGGACACCATGCATAGTTATCACAGTATTATTGACTACATCCCCTATGCTGTACTTTACATCCCTGTGACTATTTTTATAACTGGCAATTTATACTTCTTACTCCCTTTCTTTTGCCCATCTTTGAACTGGGTTGTTTGATTTCTTATTGAGTTTTGGAAGTTCTTCATATATTATGAACACAAGCCCCTTATTATATATATATAATTGACAAATGTTCACCCCAGTTTATAGCTTATATTTTTATTTTCTAACAATGGCTTTTTTTTTTTTTTTAAGGAGTCCAATATACCAATATTTTTTATGGATTATGCTTTTGGTGTTATATCTAAGAAATCTCTGCCTAGCCTAAGGTCACAAAGATTTTCTACTAGAAGCTGTAGATATTTTAATCTATGATAATCCATTTTGAGTCAATTTTTGTATATGGTGTGGATTGAAGTTCACTTTTTTTTTATCCTCACCCGAGGACATTTTTCTATTTTTTGTTCAGATAGAGTGGGAGGGAGAGAGAGAGAGAAACATCAGAGTGAAGGGACACATCAAGTGATTGCCACCCGCAAGACCCAACCAGGGCCAGGGATAAACTGCAACCAAGGTACATGCCCTTAGCGGGAACCGAACCCGGGTCTCTCTGGACTGCAGGCCGATGCTCTAACCTCTGAGCCAAACCGGTCAGGGCAAAGTTCACTTTTTTGCCTATGGATACCCTAGCATTCCCTCAACATTTGTTGAAAAGCTATCATATCCCCACTACGTTGCTTAGCACCTTTGTCAGAAATCAGTTGTTCATAGATGGGCTCTGGATTCTGAAGTTCCACTGACTTTTGTGTTTCTCTTTACTCCCCTGTCCTGATGATTGTAACTTTATAGTAAGTATTGAAATCAAGCAATGTTAGTTCTCAAACTTTGTTATTTTGCTAAGTTGTTTTGATTGTTCTAAGTCCTTTGCAATTCCATAGGTGTTTCAGAATCAGTTTGTCAATATCTACCAAAAAAAAACCCCTGCTGAGATGTTAATCAGAATTGCATGAACTCTGTAGATCAGTTTGGTAGGAATTTACACCTTAATGATCCTGAACCTTCGGACCCATGAACAAAGTATCTATCTATTCAGGTTCTCTTCGATTTCTCTCAGCAGGGTTTTGTGAATTTCAATGTCTAACTCCTACCCATCTTTTGTCAGTTTCCCCGTAAATATTTTACACTGTTTGATACTTTTGTAAATGGTATTTTTAAAATTTCAATTTCTAATTGTTCATTGTAAGTCTACAGAAATACAGTTGATTTTTGTAGGTTACTCTTGTTTCCCAAATCTTTACTTAGGTCACTTTTTCAGCTCTGGTAGCATTTGGTTCTCTAGGATTTTCTACATATTCTCTCATGTTGTCCGCAAATAAGGACCGCTGTGCCTCTCCATTTCCAAGCGGGGTCTCTTTTCTTTCTGTTTCTTGCTGTATTGCACTGGATAGGATCTTCAGTGTGCAACAGGCCTGGAGGGTTTCTGGTCCGAGGAGGACAGTGTCCGGTCTTCTGCCATGAAGAATGACCTTAGCTGTGGGTTTTCAGTAGGTGCCCCTGCCAGGTGGAGGACCTTCCCATCAACTGTTAGTTTGCTGAGAGTTCTTATCAGAAATATTTGTTGGATATTATCAAACAATTGTTCTGCATCTGCTGAGACCACAGTTTACTAGTGTCGTCATTTTATAAGTTTGAGTGAAGTATGGAACACGTACCTCTTTTTATATCCCTGTAACCTCTCTGCTTGTAATGTAATGGTCTTAAATAGTTCTTCCACATGCATTGAGAATCACGTTAGACAGAGTTACAGTTTTTGCCTCGACCATTATCATAATGTAGAAGACTCATGAGGAAAAGGAAAATCTATCATATTTAGCAATATTTTTCTTATCTTCCTTACTGGAGTCCCGGCTGCCTTTCTTTCATTGTTTCCCACCTGTTTGGAAAACGTCCTTCAGCCATTCTCATGCAGTACGTCAGCTGGTGACAAATCGTCTTAGCTTTCTTTTTCTGAGAATGGATTGGTTCTTCTTTCAGCATTTAAAAATACTCGGGCCTCATCTTGGCTAGTTATGCTCAGCGGTTAGAGCGTTGGCGCGAGGACCAAAGGGTCACGGGTTCAATCCTGGTCAAGGGCATGTACTTGGGTTATAGGTTCGATCCCTGGCCCCAATAAGGTTGTGCAGGAGGCAACCAATCAATATGTCTCTCTCACATCGATGTTTCTCTCTCTCTCTCCTTTCCATTCTCTTAAAAAAAAAAAAAAAAAACTCTGGCCTCTCCAGTTTCTACAGACAATTTGCTGTCATTCAAACATTCCCCTCCCCCCCATAGGTCAAGTGTCATTTCTCTCTGTTTTCTGTAGATATTTTTTCTCTTTGTTTTCCAGAAGTTTGACTGTTCTGTGTTGTGATATGCATTTCTTTGGGTTTATTCTGTATGAAGTTTGCTCAGCTTCTTAAATCTGTGAGTTTATGCTTTTTTGCCAAATTTGGGATGTTTCAAGTCATAATCTAATTTCAGTACTTTTCTAGTTTTTCCCTCTTTTCCTCTCTTTCCAGAGCTCCAGAATCACAGAAGTTAGATCTTTTAGCATAACTTCTCCCCCGCCCCCGCCCACGAGGCTCTGTGTCGTTTTTTCAGCCCATTTTCTTCTCTCAGTGTCATGCAGACTGATGTTTGATGTTGTCCTGGCCTCCGGGTCCCTGTCCCCTCCGTTCTGCCGGTGAGTAGCCCCACGGAGACAGGCCGTGTTGATTTGGTTACTGTATTTTTCAGTTCAAATTTTCCATGTGGTTCTTTCTGTTTTATCTTTCTTGACTAGGACTTTCTATTTTCTCATTTGTTTGAAGAGTACTTGTCATGGCTCTTTGAAGTATGATTATGGTGGTTGCTTTAAAACGTTTGTCAGGTAATTCTGACACCTGTCAACTCGAGGCTGGCGTCTATGAATCGGTCGTTTTCACACAGTGCGAGGTCATCCTGGTTCTTGGCGTGGTGAGTGGTTTTCTACTGAAACCTGGGCATTGGGTATTATGTCAGGAGGCTGTGGACCTCACATCCAGCGGTTTGAATGGTCTCTTGTCACACTGCTCCAGCAGGGAGCACGAGAGGGAGGACCTGCTTGGTCACTGCTTGGGGGTGGAAGTCCAAGTCTCACGCTCAGCCTTTGTGGACACAGAGGTAAAAGTAAGAAGGTGCCTCCCCCAGTTCTGGCTCCCACAGGGCCTCCACTAATAGCTCCCTCAAATGGAGGGGTCAGCGTGCCTCATGGCTGAGAGGTGGAGTGAGTCCAGACTCCCCAGGCCTCCCGTGATACCACCCGGTGGGGAAGGGGAGGGGAGCCCTGCTGCTGGGGGGGGGGGGGGACCTGGCTCCAGGGACGCTGGAGGAGCTTGTGAACACGGGGCACACGTGGAGGTCCCAGCCCCCCACTCAGCGTTCTCAGACACCAGCCTGGGTGGGAGAGGGCAGAGGTGGGGAAGGGGTGGAATTGGTGGTGGGACACCCAGCACACGTCCTCTGCGCCTTATCACACGTGCCACCGCGCGCCCTCACGGAGCTGCCGGGGCACACGCTGGCTGTTTCTGTCTTACCTGCTTTACCTCGCTCACCGCCCTGCCTCCGGGCGAGAGCGAGGCTGCGGCAGAATTCCCAGCGGTCTGGCTGGTCCTACGCCCTTGCTTTTAGCCATCACAGTTTATTGTTGACTCAATTCTGCATAGAGGCAGCGAGTGCCCTTTGGAGATAGGAGTTTGCAGAGGTCAGAAGGAGGGATCTAGAAAAAAAGCTGGGGAGCGTTTCCAGAGGAGGGGTGGGGGTGTCAGTGGACCTCAGGGCTCTGAGAGAGCAGCCTCTGTGGGTGTCTGTGGGAGGGAGAGAATGGCGGGGCTTGATGGGAAGGAGCTGGGATTTGGGGGATAGGAAGAATCTGAGTTCAGACCCAGCCTCCACCCTGACTCCACTAATGGTGGGGGTTGGGCAAGGTGTTTAAGTGCTGCAGCTTCCTTTCCATGTCTGCAGCGGGGCAGTAACGGTGGCTCCCGGAAGGTTGCAGGTGGGTACAATGAGGTCATGTGTGTGGAGTGCTCAGATGGTGCCAGGCTCACAGTCAGGGCCTCATACATGCTGGCTGTTGTTTCCTTTTGTTATTGTTCTGAAAATTGGTGGGCACTGCAGACGCAGAGTCGTGACATGAGTGGAGGCACCACAATGTGGCAGGCGGCCCCGTTTGCCCAGAATGGGGAGGCCGCGCAGAGCCCAGGACCTCACAGGAGGATGTTTGCAGGGACCTGGGCTTCCCCGTCGGAGCACTGAGCCACCTCTGGGGTGCCTTTCAACCTGGAGCGGTCACCAGAGCCTGTGCTACGGTAGTAGCAGTGGCTCCAGCCAGGAGGGAGCAGCAGCCTCTGCTGGCTCGCAGACACTCCAGCTGCCGTCTCTGGGAACGTGTCCACCCAGAGGGAAGTGGAGGACGGAGACAGGAGGCAGGACGGGTTTCACAAACACTGCGTGTTAGCTCCTGTGCGCTTGCCACGGACACCAGGCCAAGGCCAGCGGCGGGCTGTGGTGCACGGCACACTCGCTGCACCAATGAGATGGATTTTCAAACTTATTATAAACAGATTACATTTCTTATCCTAATGTGACTGTTGGCTACCTGCCCATGAATTTTAGCCTTCAGGAGAAAAACAATTGCTTGAGCTGGGTGTTCAGTATTTTTACTTTCCATACATGCCTGGGGCTCCTTCCAGTTTCCCTTCACCCTCAACACACACACACATGCACACACACACACACGCACACACGCATGCACACACACTCACCTTCATATGCATATGCTAGTCATGGGTCTATAGACCCCCTTTCTGATGCTCTTTCTGCCCACCTATGTATGTCGGGCGTGTAGTGCCTACTACCACGACTTCTCAGAAAAAGTCCTCTGGGTGCAACCATACATTTCACATTTAGCAAACTCACTCTGGCTTCTGCTTCCAAACTCTCTTCCCCTCAGCAAAATACTTTAATGGTCCTCCTCCTTCCTGCTCCCAATTGCCACCATTCTCCTCTTCCCCCGTTTATAATCCCTCCCTCCCTCTCCACGTCTTTCTTTCTCTCTCTCCTTCTTCCCTTTAGAAAGTTCTCCCCACTTTGCCCAGAGACTCCTGCTCAGCGTGGGCTACGGAATGCTCCTCTGAGCCAGAGAAGTGGGCACAGCGTGAATGCCCATGCCAGGCCCCTCAGAGGCCCAGCATCAAAGGCACAGGAAACCTCTGTTTCCTTACCCACTGATAGGTCAGCCACATCTCCATCTCACTGGGCAGTGTCTCTTCCCAAGGAGTCAGCCCTGTTTGCCACTCCAGGCACCAGTAGCTTCGATCTCACAGGGCAGGGGGCCATTTTCTCTAGGTTTTTCCTTGGTAAAAAGTCCAATAAGCAGTGAGTTTTGGAAAGGGATTCAAATCAGACCACAGAGCAGATGTGTGCAGCTTCTGGGGGTGGGGACAGTGTCTGTATGTGCCTGGTGTCCGTGTGTACATGGTGTACACACGTGTGTATTCACACATGTACAACAATAGCACATGTGCCCTCACATGCATGCACACTCACACATGCACAGCCACAGCATGTGTGCACACTTACACAGCATCTACTCTCACACACACAATCAGTACAGCCTGTGTGTATGCACTCACACATGTGCACACACATGCATACTCACACATGCACACCCACAGCACATATACACACTCACATCTACTCACACACACAGTCAGTACAGCCTGTGTGAATGCATGCACACATGTGCACACACATACATGCACAGCCACAGCACATGTGCACACTCACACATCTACTCATACATGCACAATCAGTACAGCCTATGTGCATGCATGTGCACACATGTGCACACACATGCATACTCACACATGCACAACCGCAGCACATGTGTATACTCACAGCATCTACTCTCACACATGCAGTCACAGCACTTGTGTACACTCACACATGCACAATCAGTACAGCCTGTGTGAATACATGCACACATGTGCACACACATGCACACTCACACATGCACAGCCACAGCACATGTGCATACTCACACAGCATCTACTCTCACACATGCAGTCACTGCACCTGTGTACACTCACACATGCACAATCAGTACAGCCTGTGTGCATGCACTCACACAGCATACATACTCACACCTGCGGAACCCCAGCATGTGTGCACACACACACTCGCTCTGCAGGTAAGCTCACTCACACAGGAGTCAGTTGCTCCAGACCTCTCACTCAGCACTTTGTCGCCCCATCTAAAAATTCTCTGCCAGGCCATTTGTAAGAGCAGCCAGTCTGTGGCCATGTGCTGTTCATACAGGCCAGGGTCACCCCTCTGCTGGAACCCACCTGACAGCCAGCCACTGGGGGCTTAAGGGAGGCCTAGAGGGGACCAAACCCTTCCCGAAGGGCCAGGACAGTTTGCAGCGCCTGTGCCCTGAGAACTCACTCCTAGTTTCCACAGGCAGTCGGATGGCTCTTGAGTGCCAAGATGACTACATTTGGTTACATTAAGGGTAGCAGACTGTGCCACGGTTTACTTAACTGGTCACAGAACGTTAGATACTTGTGTTGCGTCCTGTCTTTGGCAAACACAAGCGATGCTGCCTAAACACGTGTATATGTTCCACTCTTCACACTTGTGTAGACTATCTGGACGAATGCTCCGAGGCAAGGTCCCCAGGTAAAGGGACAAAACGTGTTTGTGGTTTTGGTAAATGCTGATAAATTGCCCTCCATCAAGACTGTGCTATTCTTCAAACACCGAGGATGAAGAAAGGCTCCTGGTTCCAAACATCTTTTGGGTCATGTTATGTGATCACAGTGGGACTGTCCGGAGATGAAAAAGGGATCTTTGTGGACATGTAAGTTGCCCTTCTCTTTCCGTGAAGGGTAATGGGTGTCTCCTCGGATGCTCTGGGGCCCTTCATCAGCCCATTCCTGCGTCTCCCCAGTTCATGGACATCCTTGCCCATTTTTCTATTTGATTGTTGGTCTTTCATTGATTTCTAGGAGTCTTTATACATTAGGGATATTTGCCCTTTGTGATATTGGTTAAAATAGTTTTTCTCAGTTTGATGTTTACATTTTGAGTTTGTCGATGGTTGGTTTGGCTGTGCAGAGAAAATGTGGTTGTTACGTAGTCATTGTCAACAGTTGTTTCCCCCTCTGGGTTTTGTAGTTCGTGTTTATCATGATAAAGGCGTTCCTCCCTCTGCAGTGAGCCAGTAATGATTGTTTTCTTTTAGATCTCTCGGGGTTTTATTTTTGCATGTAAATGTCTGAGCCCCGTAGATGGTGTTCAGATAGATAACTGAAGTACGGATTCACACTTTGTTTTTCAGTTGGCTGCCCTGCCTGTTGTCCCAGTACTATTTCCGAATGACTTTCTCCTCACTGATGTGAAATGCCACCTTGATCCCCTCCCCGAGGCCTGGGTGGCACATGGCCTTCTCTGGGGTTTCTACTCTGAGGAGCAGAAGTGGTTTTATTTTTTATTTTTTTCCCTCTATTTTAGAGAGAAAGTGAGAGGGAGAGAGAGATAGAAACATCGATGAGAGAGAACATCTCTTGGCCGCCTCGAGCATGCCCCCACTGGGGATCGGGCCCACATCCTGGGCACGTGCCCTGACCGGGAATCGAAGCGGCGACTCTTAGTGCATGGGTCCACGCTCAACCACTATCCACACCGGCTGAACCAGAAGTGAGTTTAAATGAGCCGCACTGCGCATCGCTCAGAAGCTCAAATGGAAAACATCCCCAGAGGCCTTCCTTTTTATCTATGGTTTAAAATATTTTAAAAAATACTCCTCACTTTAGAAATAGAAACTTCCTGTTTGCGTAACTTCCCATTCCGTCCCATTTTCAGCCTCCTGCCCTCTCCCTCCTTCCCTGCAGGACGACCCCAGTGTTTGAAGGTGAGCAGTGCGAAGTCTGGACATTCGGGGGGTGAGGTGAAGAAGCTAACCCAGGGTAGCTAAGAAAGACATTTCTGCCCTGGCCAGTCGGCTCAGCGGTTAGAGCGTCGGCCCACAGACCAAAGGGTCTCAGGTTCGATTCCTGGTCAAGGGCACGTACCTCAGTTGCAGGTTTAATCCTCAGCCCTTGTCAGGGTCATGCGGGAGGCAACCAGTCAATGTGTCTCTCTCACATGGATGTTTCTCTCTCTCTCTCTCTCTCTCTCTCTCCCCCTTCTTCCTTCCCACCCTATCTAAAAGTCAATAGAAAAATATTCTCAGATGAGGATTAAAAAAAAAAAGAAAGACATTTACTGGTCGACACCTGGACTTGCCAAATCAATATCAATGACACTAAAAGAGCTGGGTCTCGATCACCCATCCCTCTGCTCGTCTCCTTGTCTCTCATTCTCTCAGTGTCCCTAGGGGCTCCGCTAAGGTGTCTGTGAGGTGGCGGCAAGGGCTCAGTTCCCCTCAGGCCCCTCAGCAGCCCGGTGGCAGACGGCCACAGTGCTGGCTGCAACCTTCTCCCCACAGGCACATTGACTGTCGCTGTCCTCATGGCTGATGAATCAGCTCCACCTGGAATCCTGCCCTCCACTCAGATGGGATCTGCAAGGCTGGGTCACCTGACCGAGCCCATCCCTGGGGATGTTTACATTCCGCTGGGTCTGGTGCAGTGACTTTGGAGCACACTCGTCTGGGCTGCAGGGTGGCGGAGCCGCAGGCGGGAAGGGCTGGAAGTAAACCCAGTGCTCACTTTCTGTGAAAGGTGGAATATCCCCAGGACTGTGTTAACCCCCTCCCAAATCCTCAGTCTGTTGACGGTTACGCTGGCTCCTCCACTTTGTCCCAGAATGAATCATTTTACAGCTTTTCATCTTAAAGAGAAAAAAAGAAAGAAGTGATCAAATCCAGACCCCATGCAGAGCCAGAGACCTCTCCACGGAACCCCCAGAAGAGGGAGTCCATGCCTGTCTCCTGGGCCAAGATGCCCTCCAGCAGCCGGGAGGGTCTCCCGAGGTCCCGGATGTGGCCCCAAGTTTCCGAGGACTTAGAAGTCCTAAGCTTCTTCCCTGGAAGGTCCAGTCACTGAGCGGCAGGTGATGTGCTGTTCCAGAGGGCAAAGGTCAGCACACACCCTGATGTGACATCCATCAAATATGTACAGACAGATGTCACGGCCCCACACAGCCTTATCTGTTCCAGGACACACATCATCGTCTTCTCCAACTGTTTCGTGTAATTCGAGGTTTCCGGCAATGGACTGTGCCTGGCACACTCAGAATGCAATACTGGGTGTTTTTCTCTATGTCTCAGTATCATTTCTTTACATTTACTTTCCCTTACGACTTTCGTTCTTCTTAAAAAAAAAAAAAAAAATCAGTCCAGCCGGTGTGGTTCAGTGGTTGAACATTGACCCAAACACCAGGAGGTCGCCAGTTCGATTCCTGGTCAGGACACTTGCCCAGGTTGTAGGCCAAATCCCCAGTGGGGGGGGAGGGGCATGCAGGAGGTGGCCCATCAATGTTCTCTCATCGATGTTTCTATTTCTCTCTCCCTCTTACTTCCTCGCTCTAAAATCAATAAAGGGAAAAAAAATTTTTTTTAATCACCTGCAAGCTCATCACCTAAAGATAAACACTAGAAAGAAAAATAAAACCTTAGCCTATTTGTTTTCTGTAAAAGTGTGTATTTCCCTTTACAATATTGGGATCATGATCTCTGCCTCAGTGTCCATTAGAAAATAATCTTCTACCCATGCTTAATGTCTGTGTGATGTTTCATCTTATACACGTGCCATGACTTATTACTGGACATGCCTGGGGCACCGTGACTACTACCCTTCGTGACCACACTGTGTTCTCCTGGGTATTTCTCTCCTTGCCCCTCACGAGGCTCAGTACCACTCTACAAGCAGGATTTGGGGTTTCCCCTGTCACTTTTCTCACAGAATCTGCCGGCACCTGAGCCCCCGTCCTTCAGGCTAATACAGGAGATTGCGCCCACTCTTTCTGTGCCTCGGTTTCTTCTTGTCAAACTGGGGGTGATAATAGCATTTACTTCCTGGGGTTGTTATCAAGGAAACGGTGCGCAGTTTTGGTTACTATCAGGATGATCATCTACCTATTACTGGAACCCTCTCTGGTTACAAGTGATAGAAACCCCACTCCAACTGGCTGAAACACACACAGAGAATCTACTGGCTCAGAGAACTTTCCTCAAGGGCTGGCCGCCAAGCAACATCCGAAGGTTGAGCTTGTAGGCGCAGACAGGTTCTGAGCTGTCGGTGTCCCGGGACTCGGGTCTCCATCTGGCTCCACGTGGAAGCGAGGCGCAGGTGGCAGCTCTCCGCACGTCCCCCGGCCCCCAGCCTGGCAGGACCAGGTGAGGAGGCAGACCTCAGAGTGCGGGCTTGGCTCCCATCACTGGGAACTGGCGCCAGGCCCAGATAGGGGGAGCCCCACTCTGAATTGATTTTCTTTCCTCAAGAGCCCATGAGCCTTCCTGACCGTGAGTGACGCAGCTGAACTACTGGGCATGTCCTCCATCTGCAGCGAAGGGCAGCCAGACCTTCAAAGGCAGCTCTTTCCAGAAAGACAGACCCCCCGGTGTGGAGATGGATGACCCTGGGCCTCGTCCGAGGCTCTAGACGTCCCGGCCTCGACTCTCGTCTGACATCGCTAGACACCTTCCTGTGCTCCACTCCGCATGGTCTGGTGGCTGGTAGTTACCTGTCTGTCTTCACCCTTCGACCCCCCGGGCCTCCTAGACGCGTTTCCACACTTACTGGCAGACTTGGGTGTCTCCCTTGCACTCTGCCCAGCTGGTCTGCTGGACTGAATTCTATGTTGCTTCCTTTTTTCTGAGATGGGCACTTGCCCTGTCCTAGCACAAGTCTGGTCACACACTGTGGGGGGACACTTCTGTCACCTATGCTCCCGGGAACTGTATTTTTAGTGGCCTCGAATCCATGGCCCTTTCCTTTTTTGCAACTGGAAGTCCCCTCGCAGCATGGCCTCAACCACTGTGCACTCTTCATGGGCCGGGAACCCAGGTGCCGTGCCCAGGGTGGAGCAGAAGGTGGCCGCCGTGTTGTCCACGGCACCTCAGCCCTGCCCAGAGCAGTCCCGAGCTGAGCGGAGGCCAGCAGCCAGGCGGCCCTTTCATTCCCCACAGAGGCACCGGGCAGTCCAGGAAGTCCTGTCTGCAGCTGAGCCTGCTTCTCCAACTCAGAATCCAGCTCTCCTGTGGCCTCCAGGAGCACCTCCGAGCCCCCAGGGCACCTCCTCCCCGTTAGCCTGAGTCAGCGAGAGTCACTGCTTTGCTGTCCGGAGTCCGAGCTGATATTCTTGGGCTGTGCTCTATCGTCCCTGGTTTTATAGATTTACTTGGGCTTTTTTCTTTCTCCCGCTAAGTTTCCACTTAAACCCTTCTGGTCACACTGGCAAGCCTCCTGCAGCATGTTCTTCTTAGATTTGGTTAGTACACCCTGCTTTCTGCCAGGACCTCGCTGTTCTGGGGTATATCCGGGCTATGGTCCAGGAGACACCACTCTCCACTCAGACACCATCCACGTGCCCAGATGTTCCCTTCGTACACTTCTGTCCTTTCTCTTCCAAAGACACAAATTTCAGGTGAAAGAAGGAATGAAAGCATCACCTGTGACACCAGTTCCTTCCATCTCCTCCCCAGAACTTCAAAGTGAATAGAAATATATTGGCTTTAGACTCGTCAGCCCTGGAGGAAAGAAACCGTCACAGGTCTTTGCTCAGTGCCATCTCTGATCGATTGGTGGTGGCCGGCTGGGCTGCCCGCCCTGAGAGCTAGCAGAGGTGCTGTGAAGGGTTGGCATGACTGCAGGGATGTGGTACTGGAGCCACAGCAGAGGAGCCAATGGCTGCACAGCCAGCTCCTCATCTTACAAACGAGGACCCCATGCCACACACCTATCAAGTTGTCTAAAGCTATTCAGAAAGACAGGGCAGATTTGGGGATAGAATCTAAACTGTCTAGAATCTAAGTTGCCTTGCCTTTCCTATGGATCACAGTGCCTTCTTGGTGCTGGAGTTCGTCCGAGGCCACCTGCTAACGGCAGGCCGGCCCCAGTGCCTGGTGCTGATTCTGTGCTTGCCCACCTGTGTGCATGCCGGCAGGGCCTGGGGACCAGGGTAACACTCCCCGGAGGACTTTCAGAATCAGCGCTGATGCCTCGGGGCAAGAGGTGGTGTGGAGCCCAGGAAAGCTCCCGGGAGGCACTGGTGGGGCTCCAGGTTTGGAGGGCCCCCCAGGAGCTCGCCTGGGGTTCAGACTTTTTATTAGACTGCACTTGGAAAACTTCAGAAACTGCTTTCCCAAATGGAATACAAGTGGGGAGAAGACAAAGAGCCAGGGGAACCTCCCCAAAATGCTAAACTCATCACACTTCAGACGTGAGGTCGGGTCCAAATCCAGACCTGGCACGACTCTTGAGGGCCCGTTGTGGGGAGATGGGGACCAACATGTCTTCGTCCTTCCTGAAGAGCCATCAAAACCCATGGCCTCTGACTCTCAAGGTCAGAGCTTAAGAAAGGGGAATGAGCAGGGGAGCCGCTCACCTCTCGAAGGGTGAGGACACAGCAGAAGCAGCTCCAGGGACTGGGTGGCCGCCAGCAAACACTCAGCGAGTCGTGGGTGGGTCGGGACGGCCAGCGCAGGGTCCCCCATAAGGAACAGACCACTGCTGCTTTGGGGGAGGGCGTGCTAGGGAGTGGGACCCACTTCCAAGAGCGTCCTCAGTGGCCTGAGCCGAGGGACAGCGTTCTGTTTTATTAAAAGCCCGTTGCTGGCAGGGAAGGCTGTCTGCCTGCTGTGTGGGCAGCGGCCCAACAGCGCTGCGGGCAATTCCAAGCCAGCACTTCGACTGACATCAAACCCGAAGAGAACAGGACTGCTTTTTAGCTGATGAAACACTGCTTTTTCTTTCTTCCTTTTCTTCTTCTTTCTTTCTTTTTTTTTTTTTAACAGTTTTCTTGCCAGATACCACTGTGCACATTCTGTGCGTGCGGGCACACAAGTAAAATTGTCTACCGGCTGCCTCTGTGGTTAACAACCCTCCCCTCCCCCTACTCCCAGCCCTGCCGCACTGGCCTTCCCAACCCTCAGGCCCCAGCCCAGCCCCCCTCCCCCACCCCACCCCGCCCCAGACAGGGGAGCAGAGGGAGCCCAGACTGTGGCCTGAGGTTATTTAACGGGTGGGTGGGGGCGGGGAGGGAAAAGAAATTGCTTTGTTTATCTTCTGAGTCTGCAAACTACAAAATTCATCTGTTTCCAGGGAAGCCTTCATTTGTAGGTTTCCAAAATAAAAATAAAAGGAGATTCACTTCAAAGAAACTAGAGAAAAGATGTTGTCTTTGTGAGCCCATTGGTTTATTCTTGTTTTGTTTCGTTGTGTTTCACGTTAGGTTTGTTGAAGATAGGCCAAAGCTGTTACTTTTTTCTGTGTGCATTATATTCTGTTTCATCCTCTGTTGTCTTATCAGTGGAGTGGACAAATAGTATAAGAGATGGGCAGAACATATTCTCAGCCCTGCTCCTTTCAGACAAGTCTATGGGAAGTTGAGGTTTTGTGTCAACTTTTATAATCTCATTTTCTGTATTAAAATCACTCAAATTGTCCCACTTTCAGAAATTAAAAACAAAAACAAAAACAAAAACTAAGTGTGCTTCAACCCAGAATTTAAAAATAATTTTCAAAGCAGTTGTCATAGGCTGGTTGCTGGTCTGTATATGATTTCTCTGGGTCTTTGGAAGATCTGGAGTGAACGGAGTGCACACCGAATGCAGCATGCTAATTTAGTGGTTGCTTTCTTTCTACCCTGCGCTTGGCAGTACCTTTGCAGAGTGCCAGAGGATGGTATGTGTTTTGAAAAAATTCATTTTAATAGAATCAGTGGAGATAAAGGGATTTCAGAAGGAAAAAAAAAACGTAAAATGTACTCAAACCCATTACTTCACAAGTGAACATCCAATTTCATTGTCAAGATATAAATATTTCATTTTAAAAGTATCTGTTATTTACCATAGTAAATGAATCACTGTACTTATCTAAGCCTAAAATCATGTAAATGCATAATGTTTGCTATATATGTTAATATTTTATACATTCACTATATAGTGAGAAGACAAGCCTTCTGCAGACAGCCCCTCAGGCAGTGCAGAGAACCCGCCCCAAGCATTTGTAATCCCTTTACATCCACCAACCGCCTAAACTACAGTAGAACTAGAAAGCTCCCAAATACCCCGAGGCTTATCATATACAAAAGGCAGCTGGAGTCCCCTTTTCTCCACACCCTCGCCAACACTTGTTGTTTGATGATTTGTGGATGGTGGCCATTCTGACAGGTGTGAGGTGATACCTCATTGTTGTTTTAATTTGCATCTCTCTGATGATTAGTGATGTTGAGCATTTCTTCATATGTCTCTTAGCCATTTGTTTGTCCTGTTTGGAGAGGTGTCTATTTAGTTCCTCTGTCCATTTTTTAATTGGGTTCTTTGTCTTCCTTTTGTTGAGTTGTGGGAGCACTCTATGTATATTGGAAATTAACCCCTTATCTGATACATCATTGGCAATTATGCTCTCCCATACAGTGGGTAGCTTTTCCATTTTGATGATTGTATCTTTTGCTGTGCAGAAGCTTTTGAGTTTGATGTAGTCCCATGTGTTCTTTTTTTCCTTTATTTCTGTTGCCTTAGGTGATGTATCAGTGAAAATTCTGCTGCTGTAGTACACTGCTGGTGGGAATGCAGACTGGTGCAGCCACTATGGAAAACAATATGGTGCTACCTCAAAAAATTAAAAATGGAACTGCCATTTGACCCAGTGATCCCACTTCAGGAATATACCCAAAGAAGCCTGAAACACCAATCAGAAAGAATATATGTACCCCCATGTTCGTAGCAGCACTATTTACAATCGCTAAGATCTGGAAACAGCCCAAGTGTCCATCAGTAGATGAATGGATAAAAAAGCTGTGGTACATATGCACAATGGAGTACTATGCAGCTGTAAGAAAGAAAGATCTCTTATCCTTTGAAATGACATGGAGGGACCTGAAAAGTATTATCCTAAGCAAAACAAGCCAAACAGAGAAAGACAAGTATCATATGATCTCACTTATTTGTGGAATATAATGAACATAACAGTGTGAGGAATGGGGTAGTCCCAGAGACGTGGAAGTGGGGTACAGACTGACAATCCCCAGAAGAGGGGGTGGTGGGGGAGAGATAAACCACAGAACTTATATGCATGTATGCATGAACAATGGACATGGACAGCAAAGCTGGGGACAGGACGGGAAGGGAGGGGGAGGGGGAATCAGTGGCGGGGGGGAAGGAGAAACATCTGTAACAAAAATAAATTAATTAATTAAAAAAAAAAAAAAGGCGGCTGGAACCTGGGCTCTGGGCTCTGGGCTCAGCCTTTGGAAGGGACTCCGCTGGGCCAGCACTGATGCGAATTAAACAGTCATTTTCTAAGCCTCCGAGTGTGTGCAGTCTGTCTCTTCCCACCAGCCGCATTTCTACCACAACAATAGGAGTTTTCAAAATCTTGGGAAAAGGTAATATACAGCACCGAAAAAAGAGCGACAGGAATCATGTTAAATCCAGTCTACTTTTCCCTAAACTTTGTCTTTAAGATAAAAGCTATTCAAACCATTGGATTTTTTTTTTTCCTCTCCAGTCTCTCGTTACTTAAGAGAAACCAGAGGATTCTCTAGGGAAAGGCTGTAGAAGGCAGTGATTTTTAAAGGAGGCTCAGGGTTCTATCAGTTGGCACAGTGTCTTTGCTGGTAAATTTAAAACATTAATTGCAAGTTTTAATACTGAACTTTGCAGCGCATCACGGGGCCAAAAAAAAGCCCATCCTGTATGGTTGGGCAAAGGCTCAAGATGAGAAACAAGTAAAACACAGAGATAGGAGGTCTTTACTCTTGCAGCCAAACATCTGTAATTAAGAAACTCCAGAACTTCCATGGTAGGTAATCTCCGTCTAGATAAACGTAGTCGTAATAGTCTTTCAGCACCAAAGGAAACCCTCTTCATTCAAGACCCTGGGTAAGGGATGGGAAGAGCTCAAAGAAACCTGTTTTCTGTGTTTCAGACAAGTATTTACATTGCTAATTAACTTTTGGTCCAAGAAAGAAGTGATAACCTGTTTGTGTTTTCAGAAGGAATCCAATATCCCGCTGATGAAACACAGACCAAGCCAGAGGGTTGTGACTACAGCGATGAATAATGCAGTCGATTCCTTCCAAGAAAGCAGAGGGTGGGGTTTTGATCATAGAAAGCACCACGGATCATCTTTTCTTCTGCTTTCTGGAAAACCACCCAGGAAAGAAGCTGTTAGTGTAGGTTGCGAGGTATTAATAAAGAAGGGGAGCGAAGTAATCAGACGTCATTAAGCATCATAAACCAGGGAGCTAAGACAAAAGCCTGCTTCACGAGGAAGGGGCAGCTTCTCACACCCCCCAGGGGACCACTGCAGCCTCTCCCTCGGGAACCTAATCCCCAGAGCAGACAGGAAGGATCACCACCAGGCATTGCAGAGGGAGGAATAAAACAATAAAGGGGAAATTCCTCTGCTGGGCTCCTGCCCAGTGAAAGCCAAGATGGCTCAGGGGAGGTGCTCCCACCAACCTCAAGGGCCGGGCCGTCTGTCTAGGCTGGGAAAAGGATCAGACTAGGTAAGGGACACAACCCCAGGTCTAGGAAACGGATTGTTTAGGAGGAGGAACCAGCGCCAGCCCGCCAAGGGTTGGGAAGTCCATTGGTTATTCTGAAAAAGCTCCTGGCTCTTCCCAAGTCCCAGATAATATAATCAGCCCAACAAAGGCGAGCTGTCTGCCTTTCTCACACTCTCTTGGGAATTCACATCCTCCAGGCCTCTCTGTAGCAGCCGCACGCGGACTCCAAGCACCAGCCTGGGTACCGCAGCCAAGCACCGGCCAAAGCGCAGACAGAAGCCACGCCCAGATGTGGAGAGGCTGAAGCGGGTCCAGCTTTCCTACGGGCCGAACACATGGCACAGCCTGTGGATACTGGCCTTGGTTGTGGACTTGATGAAGGCTGGATGTTTTCCACAGTGGGAGGGACAGAGATGAGAGTCTGGGAACCTGGGGGCAGTCTTCCATTCCAACCCCAATAAATCTCCCCACTAAGCCTTATCCTGTACGTGGGTCCCGGGAACCTTTTCTCAGCGACGCCGTGA
Source organism: Molossus molossus (assembly GCF_014108415.1). NCBI lineage: Eukaryota > Metazoa > Chordata > Mammalia > Chiroptera > Molossidae > Molossus > Molossus molossus. Next base: position 68,045,096 of record NW_023425350.1, on the reverse strand, counting down.
TGGGGCCCCATTTCCACTGGCAACAGAACTGTCTGAAACGTTTAAGAAACCGTCTGTCCTGGCTTCTGGTTCTGGAGCTAGACGTAGACTCTCACTTCCCCTCTTCCATTTCTGTCAATGCAGCCCAGTCCCCTGGACGCTCTCCGACAGACCGTGATAAAAGAACCCCGAAAGCTGGCAAAAAGAAGGGAGACTGGCAAGAAACATCAAACTCGAGAAACAACAATTTGTTGAGTTTTCTGGTTTTTGTTTCTTTTTAATCTCCCATGTACCCTGACCTGGGCACAGATCACAGCCTAGAAGCACCAAAAGGCACAGACAACAGCAACAACAAAAACCCAAACTCACGAACAGGCAGCTCTCTCTAGCCAAAGTCTGGGAAAGGGGAAACCCAACAGAGACAGAGGGCCCAGTCCCCATTTTACGCCGAGACAATCCACCTCGGCAAAGCAGGGGACAATTCTGGCTCCTGGTGCAAGCTGATAGGCCAGCGGGCCTTCTAATCCACCGGCAGCCGCAGCTGCAGGGGAGCCGTCTCCCTGGCCTCTCCCCAGCGGCATGAGGACACCCAGGCCCACCAGCTTCTCTCCCACTCCTAGCAAAAGACTCCCCCTGTATAACAATCACTAACAAAACAATGCAAAGTGATACACTAAAAAACAATTAAGTCAAAATGGAACTCTAAAAAAATGTTTAAGTCACTCACATCAAGTCAATAAAAAAGAAACAGAAGAATGATAAACAGAAGGAACAAACAGAAACAAATAAAATGTCAGACTTATCCTTAATAAATCCATATTACCTTAAATGTAAATGGTCTAAATACATCAATTTAAAGGTAGAGATTGGCAGAGTGGTTTAAAAAACATGACCCCTAACTCACTTCAAATTGAATGACAAGTAGACTGAAAGCAACAAAAAGAAAAAAGATACCTTGTACGCATTAATCAAAAGGAAACTTGAGTGGCGATGTTAATATCAGTAGAATTCGGAGCAAGAAAGTTACTGTGGCCCTGGCCAGGTTTGCTCAGTGGTTAGAGCTCTGGCTGGCAGACCAGAGAGTCCTGGGTTCGGTTCCCACTAAGGGCATGTACCTCAGTTGCAGTGTGTCCCCGGCCCTTGTTGGGTTGTGCGGGCGGCAACCACTCGATGTGTCCCTTTCATGTCAATGTTTCTCTCTCTCTCTCTCCCTCCCACTCTATCTGAACAAAAAATGGAAAAATGTCCTCGGGTGAGGATAAAAAATAAAATAAAATAAATGACAGCAAGTGTGTAGTTAACTGACTGCTGTTCTGTAGCAGTCCTTGTTGCTGCTGTTGTCCACGATCAGGTGCTACCTGCGGTGCTGCTCCCAGGTACCATCACTGGAGGTGAGAGGCCCAGATTCCCCCGTGGCTTCCCTGGGACTGGTCAACTCACCCGGCCATTCTTAGCCCAACTGCATTCATTTATAAGGAGGGGACAGTAACCCCTCTCTCATGAGGTTCTTGTTAAGACCATATGAAACAACACATAAAAGTGCTTTGAGCCCAGCTGGTGTGGCTCAGTGGTTGAGCATCAACCCCTGCACCAAGAGGTCACCAGTTCAATTCCGTCAGGGCACATGCCCAGGTTGTGGGCCTGATCCCCAGTGGGGGGCATGCAGGAGGCGGCCAATCGATGTTTTCTCTCATCAATGTTTCTCTCTCTTTCTCTAATATCAATAAAGAAAAACATTTTTATTAAAAAAAAGTGCTTTGAGCATGACGACGACGATGATGATGATGATGATAACTACAACTTATTGAACACCCGCCACTGTCAGGACTATGTCCTCATTTTTACCTACAACCTTTTGCTTAATCCTCATAGCCATGAGCATTTATCAGTCTCATTTATGTTGATTGGGAAATTAAGGTCCCAAAAACTGCCCAGAGACAAAGCTTGTGAGCAAGAGAATCCAGAATCGGACTCCCGGGACCTGGCTGTGTTCTCATGCTTTCCAGAGAAAGTAAGTTAGGGGGGCAGGAACAGCTTGGCCTGGGATTACTGGGAAGGTGGGTATAATGTGCTGTGACAAGCGGTGGGGGAGCCAAGAATCGCCCCCGGCAGTGCCAAATGGCTCCAAATCAGCACACTGTCTCAGAAACAAGGTCCCCTCTCGTAGGACACCAGGTGGGATGTTCATCGGAGAGCCGTCCCTGCGTTCCCTTGAAGGATTCAGCGATGAGTCTGAGGCTCACCACATGGACAGGTCTAAAAATAACTCCATCACTTCTAGTAAGGACTCTGTCTGGACTGAAGTCATTCTATCAGGTGCAGAAAAGAAAAGCATCATGAACTTAAAATAGGAGCAGGGTCAGAGGGCCAGCTGGACTCACGGGTGCCAAGTTTTTCAGCTGGTTTTCCTCATAGTGTCTGCTTTGGACAGCAGGTCTCTGCCTCCTTGTTTGAGTTGAGAAGGGGTGAAATGTCTGTTCAAAAAGCCCACATCCTTTGCTTCCTCTCTTCTCCATGTGTGTTCTCTTCATCCATAATCTGTATTCATCTTTACTGGCTGTTCATGCGTTGTCCTGAAATAGACTAGGTACAGAACTTAAAACAGGCAACGCTGCCTCTTTCTTCCTAGGTCTGTACAATGGATCCGTAAAATTTTCTACAAATATCCCTGCCCAGAGTGCAACAAGGAAGCCATTGGGCAATTCCCATGATCCCTTGGGAGGAAGTAGGCTGTCCCTGTGTTGGTTCCTTCTATGAAAATCTGTCTTCTTAGTGAAGGAGGGTGAACTAGAAATCTAAGATCTTACCAATTCTAAGAGTCTCTGATTTATTGCCTTTTTTTATAGCCTGGCTATATTTAGGACAATGAATTGAATGGGAGTTGGACTCATTACTGATTCACTCAATGAATTCTTTCATTCCAACGTTACTGAAATGACTTCAGATCCAAACACGATCGCATAAACGCGTTTCTCCCACCTCTCCTCCTGGCTGGATACAATGATAAACGGCGAGAATAATCTGACATACAACCAAAGGAAAACTCTGAAAAGCGAAAGAGAAAGGAGAACTAGTTAGGGATCCTAGGGTTGGAGGAACAACACAGCACTATGGTGTCTTCTACCTCACATCCCGCAGGAGAAGGTGATCGAAGCCTGGCATGCCCTGCTGCCCATCGGGCACCTGAAGACAGCCAAAGAACATTCCTTCTTGTCCCTTCCTGGTGGGCATAGATTCTCCTCCCTCATGACAGACACCCAGAGTGACTGGGTGGCATCAACAAAGGGATTACACCATAACAAGCAGCTGGCCGGGAAGAAGCACTTTTGGTCTCCATGGACCTGAGATTCCCTCCCCCCATCTCGAGGCACTAGGAGGACCCGCTGGGGAATTTCCTTCAGCCCCTCAGGAGGCCCTGGAAGGACCAGTGAGAGCCCCAGGAGACTGGAATAGTGTGTATGGCAAAGGATCTGAAACTAAACTGTCATTGGACCCACATGGCCCACTAAAGTAGGCCAGGACCTGCCTGCTAAACCTAAATAGGCTGGTAGCCTGCTTAAGAAATAAAAATAAAAATTGAAATAGGACCTAGAGTCTCCTAATATAAAAGGCAAGATGATGTCCCGATACAATTTAAAAAATACATATCATGCCAAGAACCAGGAAGATAACTTAAATTGGAAAAGATAACCAGCTGACACCACGTCAGGATAAATCTGATGGTGGAAGTATTTCTTAAAAGGCTTTAAAGCAGCCGTCATTAAAGTGCATCAGAAAGAAATTCAGATTCTCCTGAAACAGAAAAAAATCTCAGGGAAAAAAATAGAGGTTATAAGAAAAGAATCAAATGGAAATTATAGAACTGAAAAGTACAATAACAGAAAGCAACCTCACTGGATGAGCTCAATGGTACAATGACTATGACAGCAGATAGAACCAATGAAATTAATCAAGGAAAGAACAATAGAAATCACTGAGTCTGAGTAACAGAGAGAAAAGAGACTGGAAAAATTCTCTCCTGTGAATGAGGACTTTGAATAACAAATTAGTGGCATTAACCACACTGCAGAGGGGTTGGTTGATCAACTTAAGAGAACTAATAGTTTTAAATAGTGACAAATAATTGAAAAAAAAGAAAGTTAAAAGACACCATATATAACAGCATCAAACATGCAGGAACAGCCCTGGCCTGTTTGGCTCAGTGGTTAGAGTGTTGGCCAATGGACCAAAGAGTTGCGGGTTTGATTTTTGTCAAGGGCATGTACCTCAGTTGTGGTCCTGGTTGGGGTCATGCGGGAGGCAACCAGTTAATGTGTCTCTCACATAGATGTTTCTCTCTCTCTCTCCCTCCCTCCCTTCCGCTTTAGCTAGAAAAATATCCTCGGGTGAGTATTTAAAAAAAAAAAAAATGCGGGGAATAAGTGGAACACAGATTTTCAAGGCAGTGAAAACACTCTGTATGATGTTACAATGGTGGATACACGTCATCATACATGTGTCCAGACTCAGCATGGACAACACCAAGAGTGAACCAGGACTTTGGGTGATAATGACGTGCCAACGTAGATTCACCAGTTGTAATCAATGTGTCACTTTGGTGGGGGATTGAGACCGTGGAAGAGGCTGTGCATGTGTGGGGCAGGGACTATAAGGACCTCTGTTCCTTCCTCTCAATTTTGCTGTAAACCTATATCTGCTCTGAAAAAAATAAAAAATAAAAAGGTCTTTAAAAATACAGAGAAATAAGCCAGATGAAGTGTAATTGAAAACTGTAGGAGTGTTACTGAGAGATATTCTCTCCAAATTGATCTTTAGAACCAGTGTGATTTCACCACAAATTTCAGTAGAATTTTACTCTCTTTTTATAATAACCTCATTGTTTTCATTTATTTGGAAAATTAAAAGACCGAATCAATCTTGAATAAGAACATTTGTCAAGACTTGTTCTGAAGCCTTAGTGAACAGGACAGTGTGAAATCTGTTGCGGCCTAGACACATCAACCAATGGAACAGCAAAGACGAGCCTAGAAAGAGGCTGCTCGTACTCAGTTACTCGATCTGTGATAAGGGCACCGCTCTGCCGCCAGGACAGGACGCACGGTCCTTTCATAAACTCTGCGGGGTCAGTTGGATATTTGCATTTAATAAACAAATCCTTATGCATAACCAGTGGACACAGACAATAGTACGGTGAGCAGGGAGGAGCGTGTCAATGGGAGAAAAAGGAGGGACATCTGTAAAATAAAATAAATTAATTTAAAAAATAATAATCCTGACCCTACCTCACACCAAACACAAAAATCAAATCAGTTAGACAGTGGATGTAAATGTGAAAGGTGGAATAACATAAGAGAATAATTTCATGATCTTAGACATGAGAAAGCTTTCTCAACTACAGTACAAAAAAGCTCTAGGCCCAAAGAAAAAGATCAATAAATTGGACTTCATTAAAACTAAAAACTTCTGTTCATTGAAAGACACCATTAAGAGAGTGAAAAGGGCCCTGGCTGGTGTGGCTCAGTGGATAGAGCGTGGGCCCTTGCACCAAAGGGTTGCAGGTTTGACTCCTGGTTAAGGGTACAAAGCTGGGTTGCAGGTTCAATTCCCAGCCCCAGTCAGGGTCGTGCGGGAGGCAACCAATCCATGTGTCTCTCTCACACTGATGTTTCTCTCTCTCTCCCTCCCTTCCACTCTATCTAAAATACCAATAGAAAAATATCCTCGGGTGAGGATTAACAACAATGAAAGAACATACCTGGGTTTGCCAAGTTGAAAACAGCCACAAAAATCCTCATTGCGTCACGAAGACTATTTTATAGGATGTTCAAAACCATTAGAAACCAACAGGTCCTCTCACTCTGAGCCAAAAAACAACTTAATTGAGAAGGAAGTGGGTTCACAAATGGCTTACTTGCAGGCAGTCTACAAGTGTTCCGGGCCGGCCCATGTCCGATGTGCTGTGCTCCGTGGTTCCTCATTTTACATGACGCCTCCTCTCGTGTCGCCAGTGAATCTCTGAGCTCCCCTGGGAGGCAGGGATCATCTCCATTTTACAGATGGGGGAACAGAGGCCGCTCCTATTCCACAGGGCAGAGCAGCCAGCACTGGGTGGAGGGGAGCCCTGGAGGGAAGGGGCTCCTGAAGGCCAGGTCCATGGATGTGAGAACAATCTGCCTACCAAGAGAGCTGGGATGGGGAGAGCTGCATGCCTGTGGGCAACTTTAAGTCTGGTAGCGAACCCCGACACCCGCGTCAGTGAACGGGGGCTCCTGCCTCACAGCCTTGTCTGTACCTCTCCTTCTGCCTGGAGTGCTCGGCCGGATGCCATGGACACTCCCCACAGAGACCTGCAGCCCCACAAGGTCGTCCTCTGCCTTGCACCCTAATTTCAGTCTGTTTCCCATCACTAGCAGGCCAGTTCTTCCTCCCCGCCCCTCCCCTCCCCTCCCCTTCCTTCTCCTTCCCTCTCCTCCCCTCTCTTCCCCTCCCCTCCTGTCCCTCCTTTTCCCCCATTGACATCCTCCTCCCCGCTCCCCACCTTCACCATTTTGCTGTCTGTGTCCATTGTTTATGCACATATACATATAAGTTCCTTGGTTTATCTCTTTGCACCCTCCCTCCCCTCCCTCTGAGGTTTGTCAGTCTGTTCCCTACTTCCATGTCTCTGGGTCTGTTTTGTTCATCACCTTATTTTGTTCATTATATTCCACAAATAAGTGAGATCATGTGGTACTTGTCTTTCTCTGATTGGCTTATTTCACTGAGCCTAATACTCTCCAGGTCCCTCCATGTCATCTCAAAGGATAAGAGATCTTTCTTACAGCTGCATAGTACTCCATTGTGTACATGTACCACTGCTTTTTTATCCACTCATCTATTGATGGACATTTGGGCTGTATCCAGATCTTAGCAATTGTAAATAGTGTTGCTATAAACATAGGGGTGCATATAGTCTTTCTTATTGGTGTTTTAGGCTTCTTAGGGTATATTCCTAGAAGTGGAATCACTGGGTCAAATGGCAGTTTAATTTTTAATTTTTTGAGGTAACACCATATTGTTTTCCATAGTGGCTGCACCAGTCTGCATTCCAACCAGCAGTGCACTAGAGTCCCCTTTTCTCTACACCCTCACTAGTACTTGTTGTTTAACGATTTGTTGATGGCAGCCATTCTGACAGGTGTGAGGTGATGCTTCATAGTTGTTTTAATTTGCATCTCTCTGATGATTAGTGATGTTGAGCATTTTTTCATATGTCTCTTGGCCAGTTGTATGTCCTATTTGGTGCGGTGTCTTTCTTTGTCTTGATGTCACCGTATCCTATCACCTGAAACAGTACCTGGTGTGGGGCAGATGTTCAGAAGATGACGAATGAATGAATGAATGAATGAATGAATGAATGAATGAGTAGATAAGTAATCTGAACAGTTTCTCCTGTCACCCCCACACTGACACTGTGGGAGGTGTCAGAGGTGCATACCCTGCTGAATTCCAGCCATTTAGTCCTTAGTAACAGGTCATGCGGGCCGCATACACAGGCTTCCGTGAAGCCTGACATATTTAAGACAAAGATGTGGCGAACAAACTCATTTGTGTGGACAAGAGCCCCTTTGGGATGACCCTATGCTGCATGTTAATAAAGTGACATTTCAAGTTTGTGATTAGCGTTCACTTGTAACATTTCAGCTTCTGCTTCTAGGGTTCAGTGTGACTGTTTTTTTAAGAGACTAAAGGCGGGATGGCCAGTCTCCAGAGCACTCGCATTGTGCTGAGCGCCATCCCAGGGATCTGACCCGTTATCTCACTTACTCCTCACAACAGCCCGTGGAGAGAAAACCAAGGCCTCAGCCCGCTGCCATTCCACCCTCACCTTCTGTTCCTTTCCAGTCGGGGGTGCTCAGAGTGGGCAGTCAGACACACCTAGGGCACCCCAGGCCACCCTTTGGCAATGTGCCAGGTCTCCTCCTTTTGCTCTCTTCTGAAATGTGAGGGTCACCCTGCACGACATGGGTCAGGGGCCCCCACCGCTGGAAAATGCATCTTATTCCCTAGCAGCATGGGAGTGAGCCCGGCCGCGTGGGTCCAGCTCGGGCTCAGTGAATCAGATGCAAGAGGCCGCACAGCCCACCACGCCCCCATCTCCCCGCTTCATCCCATTCCCTCCCCCCATAAGGCCTGCACAGGCTCATCTCCACACCTGTCAGGTGGGATCCTGCCCAGAGGAAGATGCACCTAGACAAGGTGGTAATGCAGTGTCGGGGCGGGACGAGCATGGAGGAGGCCCCTCCCAGCCCTCGGAGCAGGAGAAGACCCCCAGGCTGCGGTAGGAAAACTAAAGGCCCAGACAGGCTGGTGGTTCATTTTCTGCTTCAACTTGACTGGGCTGAGGAACCCCAGAACTCTGGCACCGCATCTCTGGTGTGTCTGTCAGGATGTTTCCAGGAGAGATGAGATGTGGATCGGTGGCTGAGCAAAGCGTGAGGCTCCCCCCGCGTGGGTGGGCATCATCTAACCAACCCCGCTGGGCACCCAGCTAGAACAGAAAGGCAGACGGAGGATGAATCCACTCTCTCTGTTCAAGCGAAGACAGCCATCCTGTCCTGCCCGTGGATGTGGCTCCTGCTTCTGGGCCTTCCAAACTCAGATGGGCACGGACACCATCAGGCTTCTCGATTCTCCGCCCTGTGGACTCAGGCCGAATTTCACGCTGGCTTTTCTGAGTCTCCAGCCGGCAGACGGGAAATCATGGGACTTAGCCTCTCTGCCCATGTGAGCCTATTCCTAGAATAAATCACCTCCTATAGGCCGATACATGTCCTGTCGGTTCTGTTCCCTGGGAATCCTGACTAAGGCACAGGTCACGGTGGAGCAAATGAGTCCCAGCTTCAGCAAAGGATTAGAGCAAGCGAGGTCCTGGCCTCTGCAGGATCTGAAGGAAATTCAGGGACCAAAAGCATAAGGCAGAAGCTGTCCCGGAAGAGGCAGGCCTCATCCCAAGTGCTGTCCCTGAATTGGGGCAGAAGTGTCCCTGGAAAAGCAGGCAAGCCAAGATGGATCACGAGCCAATCCTCAGCCCATCCTGCGTGTGGACTTCTCTCGTAGGTGGGGTGACAGAAGGCAGGGGACTCATGCTGGGTGGCCTCCTTCCCCTTTCAGATCTCTCCAGCCACCCATGGGGCCCCGGGCAGAGAGAGCCCATGCTTAGCAAACGCATGTGCACAAACCTCTTACACCGTGTTTATTTATAAGGCCATTTCAGACACTGGCCCATTTGGTGGCCAGACACCGGGCCTGCCCTTTCGTGCAGCTGACCGGGGGCCAATGGACCGGTGCTGTGGCAGAGGCTTGGGGCTGCAGACAATGGAGGCTTTGATGCCAAGTCTGGAATTACAGAAAGACTTTTTACCCAATTCATACTCTTACCCAACAAGCCAGAGAGACACGTGATGTCTGGAGGTCAAAGCCTTGATGTCTGTTCCCTCTTGTATTCGACTGAGCTCCTGCAGGCCGCAGGCTCGGGCTGTCGACTTTGCACTTTACGTGGAGCACTCTTCTGCCTGTGCCAGTGGCTCCAACGCCGCACCTACGCAGACCATAGACTCATCTCTGTCTTCCTTGGGATGTGCATATGGATAAGAAAAGAGAGGGTGGTTTTAACATCCGGACACAAGTATCACACATTTTGGGGAAGCTCCAGCCATAACTGCTGAATAAAATAACCGGGGCTTACGGGGAGCAGCCCTCCCCCCAGGAGACGAGCCCGTGTCTGCAGGGGTGAGAGGACAGGCAGAGCAGCCGGGTATTTAGGCAGTGACCTGCCCGCTGCAAGCTTCTCTCCTGTTTGTTGTTGTTGAGAAGTCTGGGAAGACAGCAGGAAGTTGCAGAGCTATCTCCAAGGCCTGGGCTCTCGGGCCTGGGGACAAACTGCCGGCATCCGCCGCCGGTGCACCTTGACCTGCTGGGGTACAGACCATCTGGAGGGAATAGGAACCACCTCTAGGGGGCTGTGCTCACCGACCTTCATTCGCAACTGCTGAACCCCCTCTTCCTCTGCTCCCTGTGACGGGTGGGAAATGGCGTGGGACAGAGGAGCGGAGAAGCTTGGTCCACTGGATGGATTTTCTTCTAGGCAAATTCTCTCTCTTTCTTTGGAAAGCTCCCGTTCCAGGGGGTGAGCGGTCCAAGGATTGCTCTGGACCGAGCCATCTCCGGAAGCCAGAGCCCGGCGAGTGCAGGCCCCACCTCCAGTCTGTAGAGGGGCCTGCAGGTGAATGTGGATGACGGGGGAGGGGCGGGCAGGGTGTCAGGAGGCAGCCCACCCAGACAGCCTCCACGGTCACCCAGTTTGCATGCTGCCCTTGGCTCAGGGTGACCACACAGGAACATGTGAACATAACTGGACAAGGGAACAGACAAGGAGGTGGTGATGATCAGCGACAGGCACTAGAGAGGCTCTGAGCTTCCTGGTAAGAAAGGAAAACAGAGGCAGCAGCTCCTATTGTCACTAAGAGAAAATACACCAGTTCTTCGGGGAACTTCTTTTTTTTCCTGGCAACAATTCTTGTAAGAATTTATGTGACAGAACACCCCGGGGACATCCTTGTGGGGGGAGGAGGCCTGCAGGGCCTCGGGAATTCCGGCCGTGCACGGGGAGGGCGGCCAGGCCACCTCGCTGCTCCAGGGCCCGGGAGGAAGGTGCTGTGGGGTGACCAGAGGATGTCCTCTGTATGAGGAAAGGAGCTGAGGAGGTACCCCAGATTCGAAGTGGAGGTCAGGGCCATGGCATACCATGTACCTGCCACTTCACCATTTGTATGCTTTGCCTCAGTGAGAGGGCCTATGCCCGTCCTTAGGGACAGCAGCCACGGGGGATCCAGAAAGATGGGGCTTGCTCCCTGGCCTGGCCCGGCTGGAAGGGGAAATTGTAAAGGTCAGAATGACTGGTCAGCAATTCGTCAAAGTAAAAAAAGCAGCCCTGGGCCTCTGGGAGAAAAGAAGGAGCCTGGGGAGCCGGTGAGGACTGGGGACTAAGCTCTCGGGCTTCTTTAAGCTCTGGATCCTAGAGCAGGTCAAGGCTGTGTCAACTGATGGTGGTTGGCACCGGTTCAAATGCCAGTAGGAATCCCCAGTTTGAATAAAGCAGTTCCAGGGTAATCAGCATGGCTGTGAAAACCACTGCTACGGAACAGCTCCACGGGCCGAGGCTGCCCCAGGGCCAGGCCCCTCTTCAGCAAGGCAGCTCTGCTTGGCAACGGTCGTCTCCACGTGGCCCCTGGGCATAGCTGGGCATAGCTGGGCATGGCTGATCAGAGCTGGGCAGGGCTGAGCAGAGCTGAGCAGAGCTGGGCAGAGCTGAGCAGAGCTGGGCAGAGCTGGGCATGGCTGATCAGAGCTGGGCAGAGCGAGGTTTTTGGTGTTTTAGCTCCAGCTAAGGGAAAGGTAGTCTATACCCCTCCTCGGAAAATGGAAAGGGCTCACAGCCTTCACCCCAAGGGAGCTGGCTTATATAGACTGCAAAACCACCCTTGGGCCCTGATTGGTCAGAATACAGACACTCTGATTGGTCAGAATAGAGCTACAGTGATTGGTTGGAGCTGCGCAGCTCCCCTGGATGGAAGAGCATCCATCCTATTGGTTGATATAGGGCTCCAGGAACTCCGTTATAAGGCTGGCTCAGATGGCAGGAACACAGTGCGGGCTGGCAGGCAGCTCAGAGTGCAGGCTGATGATTGCAGAGGCTCCTCTAAACTGCAAACTCTGTGGGACTCTGTGCAGAAATGGCTGCTGGGCTCTGCTTTTGTTTATTTATCGATTGATTGAGCCCAGGTAGCTACCAGGAGTCCTTCTTACTTTCTTAGTCCTCAGGGTTCACAGCTGAAAAAGTGATGCCCAAGAGGAAGAAGGGAAGAGGAGGGAAGAATGGAGGGAAGGAGAGACAATGGGAGAAGAAGTGGGGAAGGGAGGGGGAGGAGGAGGAGAGGAAAGAGGAGGGAGGGAGGGGGAGAGGGGGAAGGGAAGGGAAGCCAGAGAGGGAGAGGAGGGAGGGGAGGGGAATGAGTAGGAGGAGGAGGGAGGAAGATGGAACTGGAAAGGGGAGAAGACGGAGCAGGACAGGAGGCACAGGAGACAGCGGTCAGGAAGCAAGGCTGAGCCCGGTCTGCTGTCCAGGGCTGTTCTGCTGTGTGGCTAGAGCCATCTCAGGGCCCCATAAAAAAAGCAACAACTTATCAATCAGGAAAGGTTGTGGCTACTGTCCCAGTGGGAAGCCTCAGGAGCCGGCTGCCCTGACCCTGTGGTCTCAGGGTGGTCCAAGCCAAGAGCCATGTTGGCAGTGAGGGAAGGCAGGAGCTGCTGGGGAAGTGGTCCAGGAAGGGTCTGTGAGGGGACCTAGAGACACAGACCGGGCCAAGGAGACGCCTAGAGGCTGTGGGCAATTCTGGCCCTCGGACCCCCCACCCCATCACTCCCTAAACAGACCTACCAGTGAGTGGGGAGGAGGGAAGAGAAACAGCAGCAGACCAAAGGGTTAAGTAAGCGACTGGGAGATGGAGGGCTGGGATTTATCATCAGGAGGAGGCGGCCATGCCCCTAGTGAAGCTCCCCACTGGCTGGGGGTCTGAGGACAGACTGAGACATCCGCATGACTTCTCAGGTCTATGCCCCAGGACTCCCAGGACGCCCCGGACCTCAGCTCCCTGCAAGGGGGCAGCACCTTCACTACCCCAGCGTGACAGCACAGTCACCCAGAACTCCTAAACTCTGGCCAGGAAAGACAGATGCTCGGGGGACAGAAAGCATCTTAAAAGATGCTTAAGCCCTGGCCGGTTTGGCTCAGTGGTTAGAGCGTCGACCTGTGGTCCAGAGAAACCCGGGTTCGGTTCCCGCTAAGGGCATGTACCTCGGTTGCAGTTTGTCCCCGGCCCTGGTTGGTTGTGCGGGTGGCAGCCACTCGATGTGTCCCTTTCACATCGATGTTTCTCTCTCTCTCTCTGTTCCTCTCTCTCCCTCCCACTCTATCTGAACAAAAAATGGAAAAATGTCCTCGGGTGAGGATGATAAAAAAAAAAAAAAAAAAAAAGATGCTTAATTTGACTCCTTTGAGATGGCAGGAAAAGACCCTGTACCCAAAAACCATACAAACTGCGTGGACATTCAAGGGGCCGATACCTTGATCCCATCTGGAGTGCGCTGTGACATCTCTGGCCTGTCTTTCCTGTGGTCCGGTACCCTCCGCACTGCTGTGCTGAACCGAGAGCAAACTGTAGATTTGGAAGTTGACTTAAATGTTTAAATATATATGAACCCCTGTTTATTCTTTTAGCCTAAGAAGTTAACTTTTTTGCATTTTTATTCTTAAGGTTTTATAGAAAATTACACATTTTCATCAGAAAAAGAATGATCCAGGTCTACTGGGCATAACGTTTTATACAAACGTCCGCATTTTCCCCCAAGTGCCCCGGGTGTGGGGTTCGCCATCTGTGTCTACAGCTGAGCATTGTCCAGACGCGGTCATGACTCAGCTGCTTCAGATAAACTTGGGTGTGACTTCTCCAAAGATGCAAATCTCAACCTCCATACGGGCCTTCCGATGACTGCGTCAAGTCCATCACATCTGCTCCGTGATGTCCCAATTCTACTGAGTCATGGGGGAGCCACAGACTGCAAGTGGCCCAAAAGCTCTTATGTGGGAGGGCCAAGTGTCACCTGCAGTGTGACTCAGCAGCCAACAGATGCCATCATGGAAAAGCAGAAAAAACAAAAGGGTGGCTTGTCCACAGGAAAACATGACGCGCTGGTTTTATGGTTTCAGTGTTATGCTGCTGGACAGGTGTTGATTGTCATACTCTCCATACAAGTTGGTCAGAATGGAAATTGTTCTTTCCTTGGGCAGGTCAAGGTCAAGGCTGGTCTGGAAACGGCAAGAGCAGCTGCATGCTCTTGGGCCCTCGGCCTGTGCGCTGTCCAGGGGCCTCTTCTGCCCACAGACAGAGGGTAGAAGATGCTCCTTTTTGGGGGTGCCGAGTGCCCCCCTGCTCAGGTCGGGTCTGCTCCCGCCCACCACAGTAGCTTCTGCCGCAAGTGCTGGCTCACTTGCAATTGTACAAAAAGAGAAGTGTCAGGCAGGAGACCAACCCTCGCAGGTCTTCCCACACCCCTGCTCCGGAGTCCTGCTTGGAAACCGCATGTGGGGTGAGCGGTGGGAGCCCGCCATCCAGGCCCATTGTACAGCAGAGCGGGGCACCCGGAAGGTCAGGCTGAGCCCAGCTCCAGGGAGCTCTGCCCGTGTGTCATCGTGATCAGTTAGGGGAGGAAGAACGTTTGGCAGAGCTTATCTTTCAAAAACACACAGAGGAGAGTGTCAGCTACTCGCCGTGCTCCTGTGACTGATGGGCACTCCGTCTTCTCAGGGTCACCTTCTGAGAAGGAGGGGGCCTCCGCCTTTGGGGGGGCTAAGGAGCTGGGTCCAGCCACCCAAGACGGATGCCGTGGGCCACTCTGGGTCTGAAACTGGTCCGAAGTGCCTGGTCCGAAGGGAGCCGAGGAAGGGTGGCGGGGGCTCTCCAGGGGAAGCTTTACACTGAGCTTTGAAAGCCACGTCTGAAGCTCTCCCACCGAATTATTTTTCTTCTGTCCTTGTCTCAAATTCTGGGTTCTCCACCTGGTCTTTAGCAGCCCAGGGACTCAGCACCATTCTCTGGTATCCAGCCTCCTGCCTCTGTCCTGCTTTGGCCTCCCTCCCTCCCTCGCCCTGTCTCTACCTCTCTTTCCACAATTACATCTCAGCTCTCCTCACTGGGGAGCTTGTCTTCCAGTTCGTGTGTGTGTGTGTGTGTGTGTGTGTGTGTAGTGTAAATAGTTTATTTGCTCATATGTAACAAAAAGATCAGAAAAGTAACATAAACTGCTTGTGTAAAATGTATAATATTTCATCAAATTTCTAATATTGCCAAGAAGCGGGCCCATTAAGAGACAAACAGAAAAGAACACGCCGACGTTGCTGTCTATTTGTAGGTTACTACACAGGCGGTTATTTTAACACATGCTCATCAGCACGAGCTTCGGAAAACAGCTGCTGTGGTGAAGGCCCAACTGCGTGCGTTGTGCAGAGGGCAAGTGCTCAGTTCCTGGAGGTGTGACCGCTGAGAATCCAATGAAGGGGACTCAGCATTTCCTAAAAATGCACAAAAATAAAACAAGTGCATAATTTTAGGATGCTGACGGCAACTGAGTCTAGTTGAAGAGCCTGTGGCCTGTGTACACTTAAGAATTCCCCATGTCGTCTGGCCAGTGTGGCTCATCAGTTGAGTGTGGACCCATCAGGAGGTCGCCTGTTCGATTCCCGGTCAGGGCACATGCCCAGGTTGTGGGCCGGATTCCCAGTGGGGGACATGCAGGAAGCAGCCAATCAGTGTTCTCTCTCATCGATGTTTCTATCTCTCTCTCCCTTCCTCTCTCTCTAAAATCAATAAAGGAGAAAGAAAGAAAGAGAGAGAGAGAGAGAGAGAGAGAGAGAGAGAGAGAGAGAGAGAAAGAAAGAAAGAAAGAAAGAAAGAAAGAAAGAAAGAAAGAAAGAAAGAAAGAAAGAAAGAAAGTCCCTGTGTCCACATGAGGCTTTCCAACAAGTGTGAAGGAAGCCCATTAAAGGATCGGCCCCTACTTTTCAAGAATGTAATGAAAACCATGGATTTTCTCCCCCAAAAATGAGCATATCTTATTTCCTCTAAAACTCAGCATTCATTTCCAGAAGTTTCAAACTCTTCCTAAAGCCCCATCATGAAACTTCAACTTTGTTTTCTGATGACATTTAATTAACAATGAGTGTAAGCACCCCCCTCCCCTGATGCCATACTTTGGGGTTTCCTCCCCTATCTCCCCTTCCGTTCTCCCCCACCCCCACTGAAAGCCCTCTCCCCCTCCTTGGGTTTCTTTGCTCACTCTGGGGCTCCTTACTATGACTCCCGTGGGGTCCCAATACCTCTTTGCCGTGGCATCAAGCGATGGTCAACATTCCCCTTTTGAGTGGGGCTCATGGAGTAAGGCATTCTGGGTCCCTTTTTCAATACACTGGACATTTGGGTGTCCCGCACACACAGGTTAAAACAGGTTGAGCTGTACAAAACGTTTAGATCAGCGGTTCTCAACCTATGGGTCATGACTCCTTTGGGGGTCGCCTAAGACATAACAGTAGCAAAATTACAATTATGAAGTAGTAACAAAAATAATGTTATTGTTGGGGGTCACCACAACATGAAGAACTGTCTTAAAGGGTCGTGGCATTAGGAAGGTCGAGAACCACTGATTTAGATCAAAGTTTGCTTATTGGATCAGAAACATAACAGAACTGGGAGAAAGGCCACTGATAAAACTCTAGAAACACCAAAAAGAGTGAGAAATTTTCATCTGTGAAGGTGGTGGCCGAGAGTGCGTGTATAAGATATCAAGGAAACCATGAAGCTCTCAGTAGCTCACACTGGGGTTTGCTTACCAAAACTGAAAATACTGAAATTAAGGGGGCCTGCAAAAGAGGAAAGAGACAGCATCTTCTTGGCTGTAACACTCATTTGTGTAGTGGGTAAGGGAAACATATGGACCTCATTATCCTGAGACATTTTGTAAATCATAGACACAAATAGGTTCAAGAAAGTTTAGTAATTACTGAAGGAAATAGAATAAGAGCTGAATGAAAGGAAGGACGGCCTGTGTTCATGAGAAGGAACACTTGACATGGTTAAGATGTCAGTTCTACCCACAGCAATCTACAGATTCAATACGATATGGGAATGGGAAAGCCCATTCTCAAATCCCGACGGAGCTGAAGTGCCCCAATACGCAAAACAACCTTGAAAAAGAAAACAACGTCACAGAACCCACACTTCTCGATGTCAAAACCCACTACCAAGCTCCAGTAATCCAAATGGTGTGATACTGGCCTAAGAACGGACGTAGGGGTCAACAGAATAGAAATGAGTCTGGAAAGAAGCGCATGCACCTATGGCGAATTGATTTCAACAAGGGTGCCAGGTCCTCAGTGGGGAAAGAACAGTCTCTTCAACAAGTGGTGTTGGGACAACTGGAGAACCAGCAGCAAAAGAGTGATGTTCAGCCTCTCCCTCAAACCATAGGCAACTTAACTCAAAATGGATTAATGACCTTAATACAAAGGCTAAACCCATGAAAGTCCTAGAAAACAGAGGCGTAAATCTTCATGACCTCATATTTGACGATAGATTCTTACTTTGACATCAAAGGCATAAGCACCAGAAGAAAAAATAGATAAGTTGGACATCAAAATTAAACACTTGTGCACCAAAGGATATTATTAAGAAAATTAAAGAATAAATCTATGGAATGGGAGAAAATATTTTCAAATCGTATATCTGAC
Organism: Molossus molossus; assembly: GCF_014108415.1. Classification (NCBI taxonomy): domain Eukaryota; kingdom Metazoa; phylum Chordata; class Mammalia; order Chiroptera; family Molossidae; genus Molossus; species Molossus molossus. Next base: position 68,027,737 of record NW_023425350.1, on the reverse strand, counting down.
AAGGATTTAATATCCAGAATATATAAACTACTCCTACAACTCAACAACAAAAAGACAACCAACTCAATTAGAAAGTGTGCAAAGGATTTAATTAATTAAGTAATTAATAAATTAATATTTTTAGAGAGAGAGAAAGGTAGAGAGAGATAGAAACATTGATTAGAGAGAACATTGACTGGCCATCTCTTGCATGCCCCCCCACTGGGGATCGGGCCCAAAACTTGGGCATGTGCCCTGACCAGTAATCAAACTGGTGACCTCTTGGTGCATGGGTCAACACTCAACCACTGAGCCACGTTGGCTGGGCAGAAAGTGTGCAAAGGATTTAAACAGACATTTCTCTGAAGAAGATACACAAGTGGCCAAAAAACACAGTAAAGGGTGCTCAAAAATAATTAGTTATTAGGGACATGCAAATCAAAACCACAATGACATGCCACTTTATACCCACTGGAATGGCAAAAACAATTATTAAAAAATGAAAAATATCAACTATTGGAGAAGATGAGGTAGAATGAGAAGTCTTGATCAATGCTGGTGGGTGTAAAATGGTGCAGATGCAGCTGCTATGAAAAACAGTGGTTCCTCAGAAAGCAAAACATAGAATTACCATGTGACTCAGCAATTCCACTCCTAGAGGTACCCCAGAAGAATTAAATCAGGGACTCAAATAGATACTTGGATGACAGTGTTCATTGCACAGCGATATTCACAATAGCTAAAGGTGGAAACAACTCAAGTGTCCATCAGCAGATGACTAAACAAAACATGGTGAAATGTACAATGGGAAATTATTCAGCCTAGAAAAGGACTGAAGTACTGACACATGCTACAACCTAGATGAAACTTGAACAGTGTGTTTATTGAAATGAACCAGAGATACCTTGGCCGAGTAGCTCAGTTGGTTAGAGTATCACCTCAAGACTCCAAGGTTGTGGATTTGATCTCCAGTCAGGACACAAACAAGAAGCAACCAATGAATGCATAAATAAGTGGAACAACAAATTGATATTTCTCTCTCTCTCTCTAAAAATCAATAGCCTTGGGCAGTGTGGCTCAGTTGGTTGAGCACTGTCCCATGCTTTAACTGGTCACCAGTTCTATTCCTGATCAGGGCACATGCCCAGGTTTCGGGCTCAATCCCCAGTAGGGGGTGTGCAGGAGGCAGTCAACTGATGTTTCTCTCTCACATCCGTGTTTCTCTCTCTGCCTGCCCTTTTTTTTCTCTAAATATCAATTTAAAAAAATTTTTTTTAAAAAAAGAGTGAGAGGAATATTCATTTTTAAATATCAATAAATAAAAAATGTTTTTCAATTAAAAAAAAAAAGAAAGAAATGAGCCAGATACAAAAGGACAAAGATTACTAATATCACTTAGACGAGGTCCCCAGAATAGGAAAATTCATAGGGAAACAAAGCAGAATGGGGGTTACCAGGGGCTGGAGGAGGTAGAGTGGGGGTGAGTGTTTAATGGGCACACAATTTCTGTTTGAGGTGATGAGAAAGTTTTGGAAATAGAGGTGGTGATTGACAGCACTGTAAATGTACTTCGTGCTACTGAGTCGTAAACTTTTTTTAAAGAAAGATTTAGAGAAATGTGTAGGTTATACTGTTATCGGAGAATTGCATGGACTGCCCTTTACCATCACCAGTGAGAGTAGAATTCTTGGGGTGCCGCTGGAATAAGCATTTTCAGAGGCCCCCATAGGAGACGAAGATGTGGTCAAAAGCTTTATTTTTGTGGAGTTACATCCTCCAGTTTGCAAAGTCCCATTTCCCTTAGTCCAGTCCTGGAAGAGGGGTACCTGGGAATTTAGCAAAGCTAAAGGCAAAGCCAGTGTCCAGACTTTCTGTTCCATGGTGGAGTTAAGTCCCGTGCAGCATCAGACTAATCACAGTACTTTAGTCCACCGTGTGGGGGTCCACGTGGCTCTGAGCCATGTGGGTGACTGCAGGAGCATGAGAGCTCCTCAAGCCAGGAGTCAGGCATCAGCAGCAAACAAGCGAGGCAGGCCAAGAGGGGCCCAGAGAGGGAGCTCCCTCTCCTGAGGGGGTAGGTATCTCAGATTTCGCACCCTTGTGTGGCCATGCCTCTTCTGGCCAATTACCTGTTTCCAGGTGTGAGTGACAGGCAAGCACCTTCCCACATCATCCAGACCTTACTGGGCATGCATCTACACTGCCTCTGTCCAGTCCCTTTGCCACTGATTTGCGGGGAACAGACTTGGAGTGTGTTGAACTGCAGCTTCCTGGCAAAGCTGTACAAATGGCATGCCTATACTATCCAGCCTCCCCTTTGCTCCTTTCCTGTTAATTAATAACTGGGTTATTACAATGGCATCAATATTATCATCATGAGTCATAGAGAACGTGGTGGGATGAACCACCGGCCTTTGTCCCTGAAGCTTCGTTCTGCACCAGGATGAGGAACAGCGTCCCAGCCGTGGAAGGGCTCCTGGAATGCATGTGACTGGGTGAGGGTCAGCATTTGGTTTGCAGGGACCTGTCCTCAATGCCACCAGATGCAGTGACTGCAGACATTCCTCGGGCCAAATGGAATGGCCACGTGCATTTCTGGCAGAGCCAGAGCTGCTGGCCACGGGTGTTCCTTGAGCATCAGGGGTCACTTAAGCAAGGAAAGTCCTCCAGGCACAAAATAGTCACCTTTTTCTGAGGGATAGCAGCAAAGGAAACTACATTATATTAATTACTGGTGAGAAAGAAAACCTCTTAGACACACACACACACACACACACACACACACACACACCCCGATTACAGGTATTGACAGTGATGCTCATCCCCGTCTGGCGTGCTTGCAGGCCAGGACTTCGCGTCTCGTTCCCCGAGGCATGCGCAGTCGGGCTCCCGTCACGGACCCCACGGAGGCCGGAGGCGGCTTCTGCAGGCTGGGCACGGTCCCACACTATCCATTAGGATTCCATCACTGTAAGAGAGAGACTCAGCCAGCTCAGAAAGAACGCAGGGGGAGGTGGTGAGGGGCTGAGGGAATTTGGGAGGGAGGACCTGGGCTGCTCCCGGGGGCTGGGAATGCAGACAGAACAACCCTTCCTAATGGCAGAGCCTGTCTGTCTCAGGTCCCACAGGGACCGCTGACCCTCTGTCCCTGCCTCACTCACTGTAGATGCTACACCTGGGGTGAGGGCCTCCAAGCCAGGGTAGGTCACATACCCCTCTGTGAGTGGCCCGGGCCAAGGAGAGAAAGGAATTTGCTTCCCAGACTCCCACAGTGGAGGGTGGCTCCGGGAACTAGTCCCCCACGTGCCCAAAACACAGAGGGAGAAGCCCCGACATCCTGGGGGGCCAAAAGGAAGTCGAATGAATGAGTGACAGCCAACACCCAATACCATATTATATTAAATCACGTCCCTCCTGAAGAAACAGCAGATCCTGCTGGACTGTGACCGAGGGTCAGGACCCACGAGTCTCCATGAAACCGCCTCTCCAGGAGCCCTGGGCGTGTTTGTGCGTAGCTGGTGCCTGATGGAAAATTCATGGGTTTTCAGTTTTGGCAGAACAGCCCAGGCTCTCTCTGCTCTCCCACAAAGAGATGACCCGCCGCCTTGCTCTCAAAGCCCCGGCAGCAGCGGTGCAGGCTCAGGTGTGGAGGGGCAACGCTCCCCCAGGGTACACACAAGGGACTGCCCTGGGCAGGACTGCGGAAGCCTGTGATGTCACCCCTTCTCTTCATGCAGCTGGTCAGGACACAAAATGTCTCTCTGTGACAGGTGTGACCTGCTCCTGGTCTCAGCATCCTGCAAATGGGTGCTGGTGCCCAGGTCAGAGGAGGGCAGGAAGCGGAAGGGGTCGGGGCCCGGTTGGCAGAAGAGGCATTCCAGACCGGATGGTGGGTGTGGGAGCAGGTCAGGGTCAGGGTCAGGGTCGGGGTCAGGGTCAGGGTCAGGGTCGGGGGTCGGGCCCACCCACAGCAGGGCTACAGCAGCAGGTCGGGGTCGAGCCACCCACAGCAGGGCTACAGCAGCAGGTCAGGGTCGGGCCCACCCACAGCAGGGCTACAGCAGCAGGTCGGGGTCGGGCCCACCCACAGCAGGGCTACAGCAGCAGGTCGGGGTCGGGCCCACCCACAGCAGGGCTACAGCAGCAGGTCGGGGTCGGGCCCACCCACAGCAGGGCTACAGCAGCAGGTCGGGGTCGGGCCCACCCACAGCAGGGCTACAGCAGCAGGTCGGGGTCGAGCCCACCCACCCACAGCAGGGCTACAGCAGCAGGTCAGGGTCGAGCCCACCCACAGCAGGGCTACAGCAGCAGGTCAGGGTCGAGCCCACCCACAGCAGGGCTACAGCAGCAGGTCGGGGTCGAGCCCACCCACCCACAGCAGGGCTACAGCAGCAGAGGTGGAGATAAGTTGCACAGTGAGAGTCCCTGAGGGAGAGGGGACAGGCTCTCCTGGGAATTAGGAATCAAGGGCTGGGAGTGGCTGCCCGGGGGGATACTCGCTGCAGCTGCCTGGGTATTTCTCTTCCCTCCTATCCACTCCTGCCCTGACTGACCGGCAGGTACTTTGAACTTTGACTTTACGTTAAAGTCAGGTGTTACCTCTGTGGACTTTGCAGAGGTGACAGGAATTCAAGGCCAGGTCATAGGTCAATGTGCATGCACCCAGCAGGAGGGGTTCCTGCAGCGCAAGGACAGGGCGGTCACGGGCGGGGACTGTGTGCACCTGTGGAAGGCATGGCCCCGAGTGCCTGGTGCTGGATGCTGCCCGCCAGGGCGGAGGGTCTGGGGAAGGTGCCCTGTCCTTGGTCCTGCCGCCCCTGCCACCCCCTGGCTTAGGGTTAAGACCATCAGGCTTAATGTCTAGAGCGGCTTGTGCTACAATTTGGGGAAAACGTTTCCATGGTCCCCGCCTGCCCTGGACTCATTTTCCTTCTTGTACCCATGTTCCCTTTCCCTGGATGTTTGAAATCACTCCTTTCCCTGGGACCTCCCTAAAATATTCCCCCCTTAAAACCGTTAGGATGGAGGACCTGTGCTCTCCCTCCCTGGAGCATGCCCGAGCCCCCCCCCCCCCCCCAGGGGCACCACCGTTATCTTCCTCACTCCCGAGCTCCAAGGGCCCTTCCTTTACCTCTATCACTTGTTTCCTGAAACCATTTCTTCTACATATTACTTCTTCTACCTCTGTGATTTTCCAAATAATTGATCACTTATGATTTGGATCTTGCCTTTGATTTTTTTCTAGCCAGAACTCAAGAACTGAGGTTGCTAAACCCAGGTCTGGTCTGACCCCATGGGTCTAACACCTGGTGCCGTACCCACCGCCTACAACAGTCCCATTTAACATACGAGGAAACAGGCTCAGAACGAGGAGGAGCCCAGCCCCGGGTCACGTGGCTAAGACAGCAGCTTGGGGGCAACCTGCCGTGTTGGACCCCAACACTGGATGCAAAGCTACCACCTACCTCCACCCCCACCCCTGATCCCCGTGGTCTCACTAACTGGACAGGACTTTTCAGGTAGGAATAATCAGAACTTCGGGGGATACTCCTACCCGTCACACTCCACCCTGCCCATAATATCTGAATGATACCCTATCATCCCCAAAGCTCCCAGAATCGCGACCCAGGGCTCTTCCGGCGTTAGATAAACGCATGGGGCAGCTGCAGGCTTCAGACAGTCCTCATCAGAGGGTTAGGGTTAGCTCCCGTGGTTCTCAGCTTGGTAACTGGTTAATAAGTGTTTATATCAAATATTTATTTGCTGTGTGTTTGCTCTCTGGAGTGGGATGGCACGAGAGAGAAACACGGAAGAGCAGAAAGTTAGTGAAACCCGGTGCTACGTTGTTGATTTCAAGACGCGGGAATAAGGAAAGAAGTCACCCTGCTGTTGGCTGGGGCTAGAACAGAGCATCACCCTGTTTCACTCCTTGGTTAACACGGGCAATGCTTGTCCGTCCTCAGGGCTGAGGGCACTGCCCACCTGGAGCTGCCTGGCGATGGCCAGTTGGGGGGTTTAACCTCTAATTGAGCTGGCTCAGCTGGCTCAGGACGGACCGCCTTCTCGAGCAAGCGAAGCTGACCCCACACCTCCCGTGAAAGAGGCCGTTCCTGGCATGTCCGGGACCCTGGGCTTTGCACCCATGTAGCTGGATCCATGTTCTGTTTTGGTGCTCAGCTCTTCTGAACAAGCCTCCAGCCAGCTGAACCCAAAACAGGTCGGATAGAGGGATTAAAGTTCCAAATGTTTGCACTACTAGCAAGATTAAATAATAAAGATAATAACAAACCTAAAACTGAGACAGGCCAGTGAGCCAGGAAAAGTGGAAGGCGGACACCGAGACAGAGCTGAACAAACTGACAGCAGTTTACAGCGGTACAGAGGCCACCTCCCTAGGGAGAACGTCTAGGCCTCAGTTGTATTTCACCTCCAGACCCAGAAAAGCAGCAAAACCAGGTGGGCAACACCAGGACCAGCAGCAGTGACTAAGGACCCCCTGCCCTGACACTGACCAATCAGTGGAGACCACGACCCTGCGGAGCACCGCTAGGACACTGATGAGTATCCTGGTGAGACCTCCCCAGGCCTCCCCTCAGATTCCGCCTGCAAGAGAGAGGTAAAGCCTCAAGACAGCCCTGGCCGGTTTGGCTCAGCGGTTAGAGCGTCAGCCCATGGACCAGAGTGCCTCGGGTTCGGTTCCCGCTAAGGGCATGTACCTCGGTTGCAGTTTGTCCTGGCCCTGGTTGGGGTCGTGTGGGTGGCAGCCACTCGATGCGACTCTCTCAAGTGGATATTTCTCTCTCTCTCTTCCTCCCTCTCTCCCTCCTGCTCTATCTGAAGATCAATGCAAAAATGTCCTCAGGTGAGGATTAAAAAAAAAACACCTCAAGACAAAGGACCCATCGTGCACTCTCTTACCCAGCAGCACACCCCCACCCCAGGCACGCAACTCCTAGACTCTAGGGGACCCCGCAGGCACGCATCTCCTAGACTCTAGGGGACCCCGCAGGCACGCATCTCCTAGACTCTAGGGGACCCCGCAGGCACGCATCTCCTAGACTCTAGGGGACCCCGCAGGCATGCATCTCCTAGACTCTAGGGGACCCCACGAGGCCTGCAACCAGGGCAGCAACGGGCAGTGACAGTTCATCCCAGGCAAACCCCTGAACCTGTCCCCAAGGCCCCCTTTTCTCTGACTCCTTAGTGAGCCAGAGCAGCCCAGCCCAGGCTCCTTTCCCAGCCCTGCCTTGTTTCACTGTCCCAGCTTCAGTGAACGTCCTCTGAAACTCACCTGGACTCGTGTTGTGGAACTTCCTGCAGGAAGTCAAGAACCCGCACGCTGCTGGCTGGCCCCAGGCAGACCCGCTCCAACTGAGGCTCTTGCATTTGGACATCACTGCTGGGACTCAGTGATGACAGAGTTCTGTGCCAAATCAGAAAGGACTAAGAGCCGAGGTGGAAGGGAGCCATGGGAGTCTGCAACTACAGGAAATAAAGAATAAGGACCAGCTGATGTGGGTGAGGTGGGCACATTCTTGGCTGGGAGAATCTGACTTGGTTCCTTTAGTAATAGCTGTTGCTGCTGCCTACACTATGGGACTCGTCGGCTCCTGAACCAAGTCGTTATTGACTCCAGTAGCTGAGTTTCAAGGCAGGTCCTTCCGGAAACGTTTATCTGGAAACGTGGTGTAGCTGAATAGAGCCTCCAGCTGGTCACGCTGCGTCGCCATGAATGAGACGCGTTTGGGCTGCTGCTCCCATGTTGTGGGACCAGCTGAATCCCGTGGTATCGAGCTCACGCTGGAATCATCCACACGGTTAGAAAGGCCTGGCTGGGGATTTTCTATGGCCATTCTGTTCATCAGAGGTATGTACACCCGGGATGAACAGCTGTGATCAACTTGATCTTGTAGCATGTTGATGCTGTAATCACTCATGTGGACAGAAGAGTGGGTCTGGGGAGACCCGGGGCTCCTCTGTTCACTGGGTACCAGAGGGCTGCATCGGTGAGCCTGTCCTGACGCCGAAAGGGCAGTTTCTTCAGTCTATTCTGTCTTTTCTTTTTTAATCTGTGAGGTAGAGACAAAGGTCAAGGTTGTAAAAAAAAAATTTTTTTACAGCCAGGCTAAGGCAGGACAGAAAGAGGAAAATGGATGGCCAGTTTTTAACTTGGGCTTTTCCATCGAAGTTGCTCTCCGGGGGCTTACTACCTCCGGCTCGAATCGCAGGCATTCTTGGGAGACTGAGAATCTTTGTGGAGGGGGAGGGAAGCCTGAGCCAAGTGGGAAGGGCTGAGATGACCTGGAGCTCAGCACACAGGCAGCGGTCTTCAACCCAGTACACAGTATATCTGGAGTTTTATTCGGACTCTGCACATTTCAAAATAAAATTAAAATCAACATGGGAAATTATGCCTGAGGCCGGGGACTCCCAGCCCCCAGCTCCCAGCCCCTATTAACACTCTTGAATTACAGAAATGGGAAGGTTCAACTAGAAGTGATATCAACTTAAGATTGCTAAAATGTAACTTTTGAGGGTCCCCTGCCTGCCGAGGCCTTGACCACACACAGCCCTAGGGACCTAGACTAGAAAGTTCACTTTTTTCCCTGTTTGGGTGCAGTTGGGATCCTTTTTAATGCATTTCTTCTTGCTCTTCATCAACCTCAAATATATTAAGATGTCCTGAGGGCGAAAGAACCGATTTAGCGCTCTGATTAGAAGGCCTGCTCTGGGCCTGATGTCTCACTCATTTTGAAACACTGACATTAACAGCAAAATCACTCAAGCTCTCTCCTTACTTCCTGTGCTTAATTAAGTGGCTCGGCAGGTGACTCAACCCTTTTATTTTTCAGAATGACATCAGACTTATTTTCCATTTTAATAGCCTGGTTACTTCATTGATTTTTAAAAATCCAATTTCACTTACTAGTGCAACTTTTGTCTGTTTTTTTCTTTCTCCACCGCAGGAAATGCTAACTCCCACAGTGGCTAAACTCCAACTGTTACAATTGCCTCTATTCGCTTCCATCCAGGGGCCACAATCAGAATTTGAAGACAGAGTTAGAGGTGGAATCCATATTTGCTAATTACCTAGGCAAGTTTGCGGTGTTGGAGGTTTTAATATAATTAGTGATCGTGTGCCATTCCTGAGTCCTGGGGGTGGTGTCGGGGTCCCTGAAAGAAGCCATATCTGGCCCTCAGATCCCTCCTGCCTGCAGGACTCTGCCCATGCTCCTCACTTGTCCCTGTCGGTTCGAGGGGGGCACATCCAGCCTCATGAGCTTGTTTCAAACATATTTAACATTCATGGGCGGGCTGCCTGACATTTATCATCCGGAGGCTCGCTGTCATTGCTGGGAGGGAAATTCTGTTGTTTGCGAGGAGACGTGGGAAGTACTCCTCTTACTATGACATAGTTTGGACTCAGCCTTGTGGAAAACAGATGCCAACGAATCAGGCACCTGTGACATGTATCGTGTGCTGGTTTTCGCTGAGCTTTTGTCTGGTGCTTGCGTGAGCTGGTGAATTTTATTTTCTGCCCCGTCAAGGGGGTTTTGCTCTGCTGAGTCTTCACGCTCAGCTTGGGTTTCCCGAGACAACCCTCCTGGTGACGACAGGGGCACTCATCCTGAGCCTGTGGGTGCTGCTCGTTCCTCAGAGTTCCACGGGGAGGGGAAGGGGCACAGACCCTGGAGCAGTGGCCCACAGTGGCCCAGCTCCTCTCTCAACAGGAAGGGGCCTGGCGTGAGCAGAGGGTGGACCCTGCTGCCCGAGCTCTTCCCTAGGCTCGGTCACAGCCCAAGAATTCCACGGGTGGGGCCGCCGTAGGGCCTCAGGGATGCTTTTCTTTCTTCATCCAGCAGGATTCAAAGATATGATGCCTACGCTGGGCACTCACGGAACGCTGATTTCTTCCTTCTGTGATATTTGCATGATGATGGTTTGAGGAAAGTGTCCTGGGAGAATGCACTCTCAGATAGTAATATTCCCCATGAGCAAAATGTCAGCCCTCTGTTGTCTACTTTCTTGCTCTCGGAATGTCCTGCTTTGTCTAAAGAACTAGGGGGTTTGTTCTCAACTAACATCCCACTCAGAGAGAAGCTGCATTCTGATGAAATAGGTCATGGCATCCCTTCGAAAAGTTCTCTGTAACCCCTCCATTGTGACCCAAAACTGTGCTAGGCCTGGGTGGGAACACCTGAGCTGGGTCCCTGCACTGAGCTGCTGACCATCACCCAGAGGGACAAGGACAGCCAGCATGCAGGGGCCGTGGTGGGCGAGGGAGGGAGGAGCCAGCGTTGTGACCGAGTTAGGTCGCCCCTTCCCCTTCAGATAAGGTCACCCGATCGCCGTGGGCTTGCCCAGCGTCTACAGCCCGCTCTAAGACTTGCTTCCGCTGGGTCAGTCCACGTCTGATGGTCTCCCATGCTGCCTGGCCCTCACACCCAGAGACAAGCCCTGCCCCTCACTGACGTCCCACAAAACCCCGTCTCAGAAGACATTTGTGTGTGTGACAGGCATGACGGAGTGGGGGGGGATGCCTGGCTCATAGTGGGTGGTCAATAAATACTGACCAGAAGGATTGATCAAGGGGCCCCAAACTGAACATCAGAGCAGGCCCTTGTTCTGGGGTCTCTTCAGACCCAGCCGATGCCCATCTCACTCTGGCCCCTTCACCCGAATCTCAGCCCCTGCAGGGGTACCAGTGACCCAGCGCAACTCCGCAGAGGGTTGGCTAATCCACTACCCTGCCCATGCTCTCAGTCGCCCCTAAAGGTCCTGGTGTGTCTGTGTGGGGCCGCCTCTGCCCCATGCCCAGATGGCTGGATGGGAAGGGGGTGGAGCTTCTCAGGACATAAGCTGCTTCCTGCCCACTGGCTCACTGGTCCCGTTGCACAGTTTCTCTGCCGGCGCCGATGTCCTGGCAGACGGCGCTGACGCCTGGCCCCAGTCCCAGGACACGGGGGACTTGTTCTTGGGGAAGCCGAGCCGCAGCCAGCCTCTGCTGCAGCCTCTGCCCCATCCGGCCGTCCCCTGGGGCCTCTGTCTACCGGCCCTGCTGTCCCTCCTTTGCCCTCTGGGTTTGTACTTGCTACTCACTTTCTCGAAACTGAGCACACGCTGTTTAGAGACCATACAGGGCCTCGGAAAGAAGAGGGCAAAGCAAGGGCTGACATGAAAGTCAGGAGGGCCGCTGCTCCGCTGGAGGGAAGCAGGACGGCACCTGTGGGGACACAGGACCCCTGTGAGCTGCCTTGTTGTTTCATCCTTGGGTGTGGGTGCACAGACACACGTTATGCTCTTTCTTGCTGAGACACCATTCACGGCGTGTGTGCTGTATCTCAACACAAACCGCTGAAGAAGCCCTTGGCTGGGACCACCCCTCCCTGCATCTCCCCACAGCCAGCCAGGCCCGGTGCGTCGGGGGTGGGCCCACCGCTGCCTTCCCTGCCACCCACAACCCTCCTGCCTCAGCCTGTCCTGGATCCCATCACCTGTGGCCACTGTCACATGGCAACGTTCTGGACGCCCCGGTCTTTTACCCTCTGCACCTGTTCTGCACAACATGGAAATGATGACAGAATGCTGCTGGGAGCCCAGCGCACCTCTACCCTGAGCTCCGTCCCAGGCTGCTGGGTCTGTTCAGAAGGGTAGGGACATTTCCAATGCAGGACATGGTTACTTGAGTGCTCAGCCCAAGGTCACCTTCTCAGCTCCATCCTTTACGGGTGGCATAGGTGAGTCTTCCTCTTCCCTGCTTGGATTAACACTCCCCCGTGACCTGGACCGTTGGTCCCCTTGCCCCCAACCTCTCAGGCCTCCCCTACCACATAAGCTCTGCCTTCCTCAGACCACCCACCCCACCGTGCTCCCTGCTGTCCCATGCTGGCCTGGCCAACCCTGCATGCTGGCGTGGTGACCTCTCCTTGACAGTCTGTGGAGTCTTCTTTGCAAACAGACCGGTGTTGAGGCAGTCTCGGAGGTGCACGTCACACCCCAGCTCCACCTCCAATGGCGGGCCCAGGCCTGGGGGAAAGGAAAGACTCCCGAGCCCTTTGGACGCTGACGTTGCCATTGACCCCACTGACCAGACACCTCTCCCTTTGAAGTGCTTGTCGGTGAGGTAGACAGGCTGACCCAGTCTGCCATGCAGGCCAGCAGGCGGGGCACCCCAATGTTTGCCTCTGGCAGCAAATGCTTTAACTGCTGTGAGGACAGTCTTCTGGGTCAACTCTCTTTGTGTCTGCAGGTCTGTGATATGGATCCTGACTCAGGGAGGACAGGCAGGGCCATCGGTCACAGCTGCTCTGCTCACTGTCCTCACCTCACCCCGCACAACAGGCGGCACCGTGTGAACACTCAGCCAGGCCCTGATGCACATCCAGCCCCTGCCGTTTCCTAGCTGTGTGCTCTTGGGCGAGTTGCTAAACCTCTCTGAGCTTAGTTCTTTCAAGCGTCTGATGGGGCGACAATCTCTGCTTCACTGAAACATGCTGGTACCCCACTAGCCTGGGACCTGGCAGTTGCCTGCCCTCCTGTGTGCTTGCCGTCCCTTCTCCTCCCTGCCACCTGTCCTTCCTCCATGCTTCAGGGAGCATGGACCTCTGGAAAGGAACATCACAACCTCAAAGAACAGCCGGGATTGTCCAGTGTGTCCCCTGACCCCAGGAAACACAGAGTCCCTAGCCAGGACCCGTTTCAGCCCCCATCCAGTGGCCCTGCCCCAGGGAAGCACCTTGCCCAGCATCCTGGCCTCATGCAGAGCCCTGCCCAAGGTTTGAACTCACAGCAGGTGAGAGCTGGGGGCTTTTTATTTTGCAGAGGCAAAGGCAAACCAAAGAGGGCAGCGGATCTGCCCAGGGTTCCTAGCTTGTCAGGATGGAATGCACAGCTCAACCCTTTCGTCATTGTTGTTTGGTTTTTGTTCATCCTCAGCAGAGGATATTTTCTCCATTGATTTTTAGAGAGAGTGGAAGGGAAGGAGGGGGAGAGAGAGACCCATGAGAGACACATCCATTCGTTGCCTCCCACACGCACCCCAACAGGGGCTGGGAACCGAACTTGCAACCCAGGTATGTGCCCTTAAGTGGGAATCAAACCCGAGACCCTTCAGTTCCAGGGCAATGCTCTAACCACTGTACCACACTGGCCAGGGCAGCTAGGCCTTGACACACTGCCCTGTCCTTTGCTTCCAAACACCCTCAGAGTTGTCCATGTCTATTTCCCTTGGGCCCAGATCGAAGCAATGAAAGACCAGGTACATTTAGAGCCTTAGCTAACAAACACAATGGCTGTAGAGAGAGCCTGTGGTGGGACAGCACAGGAATCCTGTGGAGGTGCTGGCGCGGTGTGTTCCGTTGGTCCCCACTCGCTCGCGGCCCCCCCTGCCCTGCACACACAGAATGGGACCATGGCGCCCGCCTCCCACCAAGAGAGAGCCATAGATTTTATCACCGGGCCGCGATGGGGACAGCTTGGGAGGAGAGCGCAGGTCTACTTCCCTGGACGAGTCTCCAAGTGGATGGACAGAACTCAGCGGGGATGACCTTCCAGTGAGGGGCAGGGCAAGGCTAATGCAGAGTCCCATCAGCAGCGGGAGGAGCTCTCGCCAGATGGAATGACCTCCACAGCCAGAGGCCACCCAGCCGAGGCCACCGTGTGGGGAGGCCAGCCACCTCTAGGAGGCTGGAGTCCAGGAGAATCTCGTGAGTTCACGCCCCCGACGCTGCCTGCCCTGGGCTGCGCGGCCCCACCCCCTTAGCGCAGGCTCCAGGCTGGGCGCAGTAGGGGCTGGGGCGCAGTAGGGCGCTGTTCCCGGCCCCGGGCTGGGCGCAGTAGGGGCTGGGGCGCAGTAGGGCGCTGTTCCCGGCCCCGGGCTGGGCGCAGTAGGGGCTGGGGCGCAGTAGGGCGCTGTTCCCGGCCCCGGGCTGGGCGCAGTAGGGGCTGGGGCGCAGTAGGGCGCTGTTCCCGGCCCCGGGCTGGGCGCAGTAGGGGCTGGGGCGCTGTAGGGCGCTGTTCCCGGCCCCGGGCTGGGCGCAGTAGGGGCTGGGGTGCAGTAGGGCGCTGTTCCCGGCCCCGGGCTGGGCGCAGTAGGGGCTGGGGCGCTGTAGGGCGCTGTTCCCGGCCCCGGGCTGGGCGCAGTAGGGGCTGGGGCGCTGTAGGGCGCTGTTCCCGGCCCCGGGCTGGGGTGCAGTAGGGGCTGGGGCGCTGTAGGGCGCTGTTCCCGGCCCCGGGCTGGGCGCAGTAGGGGCTGGGGCGCTGTAGGGCGCTGTTCCCGGCCCCGGGCTGGGCGCAGTAGGGGCTGGGGCGCTGTAGGGCGCTGTTCCCGGCCCCGGGCTGGGCGCAGTAGGGGCTGGGGCGCTGTAGGGCGCTGTTCCCGGCCCCGGGCTGGGGTGCAGTAGGGGCTGGGGTGCAGTAGGGCGCTGTTCCCGGCCCCGGGCTGGGCGCAGTAGGGGCTGGGGCGCTGTAGGGCGCTGTTCCCGGCTCCGGGCTGGGGTGCAGTAGGGCGTTTTTCCTTCCAGCAGCGGGCCAGCGGCCTTCGGAGCTGCAAGGCGCCGGCTTGCTCAGACATCACGAGTGAGAGCAACACCAGCGGCCGCGCAGCCCGCTGGGACCGCTCTGGAGCACTTCAGGACGGATTCGCATGCAGTCAGCACACCTTTATTGCATGGGTACCACGTGCCAGGCACTGTTGGAGCCAAGGTACAGTCAAGAATAATCAATTAATAATGTGCCCTTTTAGCCCTGGCCAGTTTTGCTCAGTAGTTAGAGCGTCGGCCTGCGGTCCAGAGAGACCCGGGTTTGGTTCCCGCTAAGGGCACGTACCTCGGTTGCAGTTTGTCCCCACACTGGTTGGGGTTGTGGGGGTGGCGACCACTTGATGTGTCTCTCTCATGATGTTTCTCTCTCTCTTTCTCCCTCTCTCCCTCCTGCTCTATCTTAGGATAAATGCAAAAATGTCCTCGAGTGAGGATAAAATAAATACGTAAATAAATAGCGTGCCCTTTTAGAGAACTCAGTCTACCCCAGCAGACGGATGCTGAACGAGCAAGTACAAACTGCAGTGTTTCGTTGGCAAGGGCCCGTGTGCCCAGGTCGGGGAGGTTCTCCCAGGAGGTGGGGTTAAAGGGCCAGAAGTGCCTGCCCCGCGGGAAAGGAGAAGAACGTCTCCGGTGAGGGACCGGCTCTGGCCCTCCCGGAGGAGGCCCGCGTGCCCAGAACAAGGACGAGGGCCTGGTGGTGAGAGACCATGAGGAGTTCAGAGCCCGTCACCCAGGGCCTCTCCGCCAGGAAGAGGTCCGGGTGTTACCTGGCATGTCTCAGGACTCCCCTGAGGGTCTGATGATGGGGTAACCGGTCTTACTTGCATTTTGAAAAGGGCACTCAGCCACTGTACTGGCTGGAGGGAGAGGGGAGATGGCAGATCAATGGGAGGTATTTGCAGAGGTGACAGGTGGTGTCCTGTCCTTCCACAGATGAGTCACTGTGACGGGCTACTGGCATCTCTGGCCTCAGTGCCCTCTGTGTGACGGGGACACTCACACCTCACAGCACTGTTGTGGGGGTTGTATGTTTGCAAGGGGCCCATGACCTGCCGGGCACCAAGAGAACAGGCCACGCTTTGCCCGTGAGACCCTCCGTGGCTTTAGTAGGAATTATTCAGATCGGCTTTTCCTTTGAAGTTCTTAATTTTAATGTGGTCGAGTCGACCAGTTATTTGTCCCTTGGTTTGTGCTTTTTATGTCTTGTTTAAGGCGTCCTTCCCTCTTCATATATTTATGAGGTCATAAATATATTTCTCTTATGGTTGGAAAGTTACATTTTTATATTGAGGCTTTTCATTCATTTGGAATGTGTGTCTGTGTGTGAAGCCAGCTCCTTACCGCTTGGCTGAGTAACTTTGAGGAAATCGGGTCCTGGGTCCCCATGTCCCCGCCTGACAATGAGCGGTTAGCTTGGGTCCTCCTAGAGGCCTCCTCCCAACCCGCAGGGTGAGCAGTGGCCCCTTGCTGCAGCCAGAGACCACAGTGCTGCCCCAGTGAGCAGGGTGGGGAACTGGTGTCCCAGATGTCCCCAAGGCGGGCTTCCCAGGGCCTACTTCCTGGTCAGAACTTCGCTGTAAATCATTGCTCTTTGACCTCTGAGTTTTAACTCTGTCTCACGTACTGAGCTAAGGACGGAAGAAGCCTCAGTAAATACAATTCTTATTAAAACCATATGTCCAATTACCCTCGCCTTTCTGGATACACCAGCCTGCAGGAGGTACAAGTGTGTCCTTTCAACTCTTCCCACTCGCACTGAAGGGGCCCCAGGAGGTGCCCCCTCCGCAGGCCATAACTACCTCCGTGGCAAAGGGTCTCTGGGATAAGTGGCTGGTGATGGAACACCGTGCACACAGATGGAACCGGTCTCCGTGTTCACCCTGGTTTCAGCAAGACTGAGGGCGGGATACCCCGTCAGGACAGTGGTCACCCCACTGGAGAGAGCGCCTGGTGAGATGGCGCTGGTGTCCACAGGGGGTGGTACAAGTAAAAAAAAGCTCAGCCCAAGTTCATTTCAGGATAAAGGGGTGCACATGATCAAGATTCAGGGGAAGGAAGGGATGGTGTGTCCTGGGACTCGAGGGTCGAGAAGGGGCCTGAGAGGAAGTCTGGAGAGCAAAGTCCTGTACCTGCTGGGTCCCAGGTCCTGCCGAGGCAGAGGCAGCTGGTCTGTCTGTCTCAGTGGGAAATTCCTCGGGGTAGAGAATCCGATGGGCTTGAGATCTGTAATCGTCCTCTTTTGGTCAGCTGGGCGGGGCCGCAGGGTGCCCAGATGCTTGGTCAAACACTATTCTGCACAGTTGTTTCTCCAAGGGAGTCTCTTGGACGGATGAGTTTGACATTCAAATGGGTGGACTGAATAAAAACATTGCTCTTGCTAATGGGGACGGGCCTCAGCTAATCAGATGGAGGGCTGAATAGAATGAGAGGCTGACCTTCTCTTGAGTAAGAGGGAGCGGCCCCTGCTTGACTGCCTTCAGCTGGGGCCGTGGTCTTTTCTGGCCTCCAGACTCACGCTGACACCTGGGTGCTTCCTGAGCCTGCCGGCTTTTGCACTGGGGCTCACATCATCAGCTCTCCTGGTTCTCAGACTTTTAAACTCAGACTGAACTTGGACCTTCAGCTCCCCTGGGTCTCCAGCCTGCCAACTGCAGTCCTTGGGACTTCTCAGTTTCCATCATCACATGAGCCGATTCCTTATAATAAATCACTGTGTGTGTGTGTGTGTGTGTGTGTGTGTGTGTGTGTGTGTGTATGCGTATGCACGCGCATCTAGTCTCTACTCTACAAGGCCTGTGGCTCAGTCCTTGGACAGTCTTCAAGTCTTTGTGTGTCGAGACCTAGCCCCCACGGCTTACACGTGGTTGATGCTAAGTGTGGCTTTTGAATTGGTCAGCACTGAGGTGGCAGGCAGCAGGCAGGGCTGGGAGACCCCCAGCCACCGTGACAAGTGGGGACAGAAAGGGCCTGCACTCCAGGAATTTCTCTCCCCCAGTACACACCATCAGCCCTTGCTTTCAAGTAAGACACAGCGGGGTCTCCAGGGCCTGCAGGCAGGCTCTACGGGGTCAGGAGGGGCTACCCATCCAGGCGGGGCAAGGCTCCAGGGCAGGCCCCCTCCAAGCCCGGCATCTGGGCATGCTGATGCTCTTTCCAAAGGATTTTAAAACGTGGAGAAACCCAAGGGCTACACCAGGACTGTGATGTTCTCTTTCATGCACGACTGACCCACAGGGTGAGTGACACGGGCCAGCCCCAGGGCCGTGCTCATGGCCGTGGTGGACCCAGCGAGCTGCTTGCCTTGTTCTGTCGTGGACTTTGCATTCACTCTGCTCCCTTGTCGTTAGAACGTGATCGGAGCCCAGAACCTTTCTAACCACAGTGGGAGATTCTAGTGCCCCCCTGCCCGCCCTGCCTTCTCAGGGCAGCAATGCCCCAGCCCCACCTGTGATCAGTGGAGGCGGAGTTCTTGGGGTGCTGCGGGGAAAAGAATTTCCTGAGGCCCCCACGAGAGGATGAGGTTTTGTGGAAAGCTTTATTGATGATGTAAAAGTAAGGGCGTTTCCCTCCAAGGTCCCACCTCTGTGCCCCCCCCCACCCCGAAAGAAGTCCCAATTTGTCTTCAGCAGGGCCAGGATCAGGGCCACTGCCCAGAATTTCTGTCCTGTATTGGAGTCCAGTGCAGTCCAGCATCTGACTGGCTCAGCTAGTGTTCCCAGCCGCAGTCCACTGCATGTGGGGTCCGCACGCCCATGGGCCATGCAGCTGCTTAAGGCCACGTGGTAATAGAGTTTTGATTGCTGTTGGCATGTCAATGGGAGGGATTTACTCAGGCCGATCAGCCCCAAGGACTGGCTGTGCCACCTTGGAGGACCAGCTGTGCAGGGCCCACCACACAGAGCAGACTTACCTCAGCAGGGCTCTGGTACCCACTGAGTCTACCCCTCGAGTGTGTCACTTGTGGAGGTGGTCGGGTGGTGATGCTTTGACGTGGTCTAAAGCTGTCCACTGGGTGTGCTGGCTCTGGGGCAAGGTCAGCCTCTGCCTGGGGCCACCAGGCATAAACTACAAAGCTATCTGCAGATGGCTGCTTCTTGTGCTGGGCTTGAAGGTGCCCAGGCAAGGCCAAGCTGTGAACTCATGCCGCCTGCTGCTAGTGCTGGGCCTGGAGCCACTTAGTGAGAGATGTGGAGCTTGCTGAGGCCAGATGCTGCTTGTGAGAGATTCTTGGAAAATCTGAAGCAGGAGCTGAGACAGGCCAATCCTATGGTCCATGTGTGGGCCCTTTAAGAGGAGCTGCCTGAGACTCCAGCGGTCTCAGTCATAGCCATAGAACTGTAAAACCTCTGGTGATGTCTGAGCTCCCCCCTTGCACAGGTATAAAGGGGTATGCACACAGGACCAGCAATGCAGAGGACAGAGACCCTAGGGATGTCCCTATACCTCTTTGCCGTGGTGTTTCTCCCAGTTCTGGCCTGGGTTCTTCTGGGGGTTTAGGAAGGCTTCTAAGAGGAGGGGCATCTATTTGCGGTCAAGGTCTTAATGGATATTGCACAGGTCTGGCAGGTGCTCCCACACCGACTTATAGAGCTCAGTCTTGGTCGGTATCTGTCACAGATGAAAGACTGGCTCAGGGCTCCTGCAACCTTCAGCCCAGTTAGGAACTGAACCAGAGGAGAAGGGAGGACCGGGAGAGAGGGACAGGCTCATCTGACGGTTAGCCTCTCTTCCCACTCCCGGCCAAGCCTGGCGGACCGCCTGCGTGGGGCCATCGGGCAGCCTGCCCTCTCTCCTTTTTGCGGCCGTTTCCCTTTTAACCTGTCGTGCCGGCCCATGAACGTCATCTCCTGCCGAGCAACAAGGAGCAGCCATGCAGATACACACACGTGCACACATGACAGATACTATGTGGTGAGGGGCAGTTCATGCCAATGAAGAGAGTTTAGCCCACGTATTGGAGAGCGGACCCAGTCACCGGCATGCCATTCCCGTCACAGAGAGACAGCACCCGTGGTTGGTGCCCATGTTGGGTCTGCAGTTGAACCACAGGATTTTATCCCAAGATGATCACAGAAGGCATGATGCCAGCTGCGTAGATCTCTCGTGACCACCATGGATGGCAGAGAGCAAACAGCCTTCCTCAGCCCAGATGCGATGTGGAAAAGCCTACCCAGCCTGGCCGGTGTGGCTCAGTGGTTGAGTGTCAACATGTACACCAAGAGGTCACCGGTTCGATTCCTGATCAGGGCACATGCCCAGGTTGTGGGCCCGATCCCCAGTGGGGGGTGTGCAGGAGGTGGCCAGTTGATGTTCTCTTTCATCGATGTTTCTCTCTCTCTCTCCCCCTCTCCATTCCTCTCTTTAAAATCAATAAAGAAATTTAAAAATTTTTTTAAATAAAATAGCAAAGACTGGTGAGAGGGAGCCAGAAAGTCATTTCAGAACGACCCCTAGTCCTCTTTTCAATTAGTATCATAAATTTCTACTTCGACTTCCAACTTCGTATCCCTGCAGAATACAGGTGGAATGTACACAAAGCTCGCCGACCGTGACGTTTGGTTCCTATACAAGAAAGCGCTGTCCCCTTCCCAGGGTGTCTTACAGTCAGGCTTAGTGGAGGTCAGGTGACCTAATGAGGGTGGAAAGTTTGTTCATTTTCACAGATTCAAAGAATGAGATACCTCTTGCCTTTGAATATTTGTGCCTCGCTTGGTGAGGAGGTGACAAGGCTGCCGCCGCTGTGGGTCGCAGCTGGTCATGCGCAGCTGCTCATGGCTACTTTCCCAGGTCCCAGGAGCTGCCTCTTCGTTGCCACATTGGCCTGCGGGTGTCTGTGCCCAGAACACCCCGCTTATCCAATTCCGCAGCACTTTGCATCGTCTGCCGCAGGACAATTGCCCCACTGTCTCCAGGCTGATGATGCTTTGGTCACAGTGATTGCCAGCATCTCTGGGGCCTCTTTGCCCTTCGTCTGAGACAGACCAGTCCATCGGTCCCTCAGGAACCGCCTCCCCCACGTCTGTTCTGCAGGGTCAGTGTGCATGGGGTGTTTCTACCCGTGACTTCAGTCGTTGCTGCCTGACGGGACGACCCCAGTTCTTAAGCACAGCCTGTGACTGAGTGTGTATTGCGGAAACTAACAAAACCACTGACGTGAGATCCAGCAGAGGCATTTATTAGGCGTTTGCTCCAGCAAGGGTGTCAGCCTCCATCACTTGGGTCCGCAGGCAGGAGTGTGGGGAGCAGCCCAGTGGAAGGGGACGGCTCCAGGTGGCCCTGACGGGAGGCTGCGGCCTGGGGATCTGTACGTGGCCTCTCCAGAAGCTGGCCGCCCTATGTGATGGGTTGGGGCGCACATTTGGCTTTTTCTGGTTGGCCCTGTTTGGAAGTGGGGGCAGAAAACAGGGCAGCTGTTAGTTATCGACGGAGCCCCAGCAGCTGGGGGCTGAGGGCTGCGGGGCTGTGGTTGGGCTTCCTGAGCCGGGCGCAGACTGTGGTCTGAGCTCTGTCTGTGTACACAACTGTCTTCTCCCAGAATGTGCACAAGTTGAAACAGGTGGGGGTGGGAGGGTAAGCATCCTTTGTGCTGACAGCCACGTGGAGATGGCAATTCTGTGTGCTGAGAGAACAGGGTCCTCAGGTTCCACGTCAGCTGTTCCCTTGGCCCATCTGAAGTCTCCTTGTGGGCTTAATGGCCTCTCTCAGGCACTGCAGGAAATAGACTGAGGCCCACGTTGAGTACCAGGTGGGCCAGATGGGAACCATGAAATAGGCCAAATCAGCCGGCAGGTGTGTGCGCCCAGCCCCGCTTCCCTCGCGCTCCATCCCACCCTAGGGGAGCCACTGTCCACCACCCCACCACGTGGCCTCCTTCAGGGTCTTGTCCTCAGACTTGCTGCATTGTCCCCTGGGGAGAGTTGTCAAGAAGGCAGACAAGGTTAATCTGTCTTTAACCAGGAGACAAAGCTCCAAGACCAGGGCTTAGTCCCAGGTGACGCACGTCAGACCGCTGCAGGTGGAGGCGCTGAAGGCCCTGGGCCAGGTGCTACCAGCTCCACCCACACGCGGGCCGTGAGGCCGTCCAGATGCTGCTTGTCTGGACAGGGAGCTTCTGCCCCCTTCCAGCGGGAAAGCGATGCTAGATCTTTCTGTGGTCCCAGATGAGGGCCGGGGCCACACTCGGTCAGGGTGTGTGTGTTGCGTGGCATACGTGAGTTGTTTGTTTGCCTGTTTGTGCTTTCCCGAGGCGCGGTGGCACATGACAGTGCCTAAAATGGCTTCAGGGGTCAGGGGTAGAGGAGAAACGAAAGATAAGCAGGTGGGAAAGGAAAACAACCGGGAGGAGGTGAGAGCGGCTGGTTCCTTCTCCACCTGATTTAGGGGAGGGGGTTGGTGCCTCTGAACAAAAAGGATGGGCCCCTCCCTTCACCCCTTGGTGGGGGCGAGAGAGAAAAAGCAAAAGGCTGCTGCTTTGGGCCCCCATGTCTCGTGGAAAAGCCAGTTCGATGTCGGACGATGGGAAACGGGGGAGGGTGCAGGTGGGTTGGAAAACTCGGCAGGTACCTGAGAAAGAGGTGGACAAGTCATGACGGTAACTGATCAGGACCCAGCCCTGCCCTCTTGGCTCGCTCACCAGATGGGTGTTCTGGGTGTTCTTGAGTTGCAAGCACTTCGGTATGGGGGAGGTGGGGTCCCCTCGTTGATGGGGGCTGAGGGCTCCTGGGCCGCGGGCTGTCTGGGTCCAGGGGGTGCTGTCGTCACTGCTGGACGTAGAGGCGGTTTCATGGGTGCTGGGGCTCAGCCGGGGACCGTCCGTGGGACCATGGCTGGGCTTGGTCTTGCCACCCCACCTTCTGGGGTAGGCTGCTGGGGTGGTCTGGGCCAGAAAAGCCTTCAGTATCTGGGCTGGAATCTGGATGGGGACCCCTCATCTCCCTGCTGTTGGTCCCCTCCAGTGGGGCTGCCTCTTCAGGGTTCACCCCATCAGAGCCCAGAGAGGCTGCTGCCGCGGGGGGGGGGGGGGGCTCGGGCCTCGATGGCAGTAGGAGAAGGGTGGTGGGCGCCATGGTCTGGGCCTCTGCTCGCTCCCCTTTGATGCCTGGTTCTGTCCCACCGGATGGAGCCTCTGCCACCACAGGTGGTGGGGCAGCTGGGCGACACCTGGGAATAAATCGGGAACCTACGTCAATTGGGGGTGTCATGGCACCCTTCATTGGCGCCCCCCAGGCCCTGTTACATTAGCTTTGCACCCTTCTCTCCTCTATGACGTCACGCTCCACAGTCTCCCCATCTCCGTCGCTCGCAGACACTTCCTGGGGCTGTTTTCTTTTAATGGCTGCCTGGTGAGCAGACATCCTCCCTGGTGTCGTTCCGCCTGATGAACCCTAGTCGTTCTGACGGTGCGCCACCCAACAGTGCCCAGGACTGGGATCGCCAGCGCCTGCCTGTCCGCCTGGTCCCCAAGGCTGCGGTGGCCGGGGTGCCAGGACTGTGGGGGCCCAGTGCCAGCGGGGTCCCAGCCGCTGTGCCAGAGGCAGAAGAGGGGTTCCCTGTGGGGAGGGGTGAGCATTCTCTTCTCCACAGACACCCTGGCCCTGCTGTTTTCTTCTGTGTGTCATTGTCACAAACCGAGTACCCCCAAACTCATATGTTGCAATCCTAACACCCCCACCCCCGTGATGGTATGGAGAGGGGGGGCCTTGGGGACGGAGTAGGTGAACTCTACTTCCTCCTTCAAGGTTTAGTCTAACCGTGAAGTGGCAATACCATCTCTCAACAAAAGACCCTCAGGACAAGGGGCCTCCTTTGCGTCCGCCTGTAAAACCAGCTCTTCCCACCGGGCCAAACCTCCTCTGGGGTTTCCGGTTGGGTGGGGGTTTGGGCATTTTTTGTTTGCTGGCCCCACACCCAGTGTGAGGGTTTGATGCCGACAGCACCGCTATGTTGAGTGAGTGAGGCCAGGCTCTTTCCAGCTCAGGGTTCCCCTTAAATTGAAAATAATTCTTGCCCTGGCCGGTGCGACTCCATGGTTAGAGTGTCGGCCTACGCACTGAAGGGTCATGGGATCGATTCCCGGTCAAGGCACATACCTGGGTTGCAGGTTCGACCCCCGGCCCCAGTCAGGAGTGCATGTGGGAGGCAACCAATCAATGCGTCTCACATCGATGTTGTTTTCTCTCTCTCTCCCCTTTTCTCTCTCCCTTTCACTCTCTCTAAAAAAAATAAATAAATAATCAATAGAAAAAATATCCTTGGGTGAATATTAACAAAAAAAGAATATATATAAAAATAACAATAATAATACTAATTCTCACATCCACTTGAGATTGTTAAATGTATACAGAGTGCTATTGGATATTTCTTTCAAGGTCTTGCAAAGGTCTGCCTCTTGTCACTGTGGTGTAAGGACCCCCTTGGGGGTGCTGTGTATGTCCTTGGGGTAAGATAGGGAGCCATGGGAAAGTGTAACCTCCACCACAGCCCTCAGTCTGCTCCCCAACAGGAGAGAAAGCGCACTCTCGGCACCCCTGTGGGACCCACGATGTGGCCACGGACAGGAAGGCCTCTCTGATGTCCGTCCCCCGATGAGTTGTCCTGAGTCCTCTAGAAAGTCCAGCGGAGAAGACTGCATTGTAAACACAGAACACAAACACCCTGATCCCCATTGGGCCTGGGCTATTGGGACACTCTGTGATTAAAAGAAAGGGAGCCCTGGCTGGTTTGGCTCAGCAGTTACAGCCTTGGCTCATGGACCGAAGGGTAACAGGTTTCATTCCTGGTCAAGGGCACATACCTGGGTTGCAGGTTCGATCCCCGGCCCTGGTCAGAGTCATGTAGGAGGCAGCCAATAGATGTGTCTCTCTCACATCGATATTTCTTCCTCCCTCCCTCCCTTCCACTCTATCTAAAAATCATTGGGAAAATATCCTTGGGTGAGGATTAACAAAAAAAAAGAAAGAAAGAGGAAATGATTTTGGAAATACTCTCCTGGGTGGCACAGGTGTTACCAGTCCAAAGTTCATGTGCCCAACATTTTAAGAAGCCAAAACTTAAAACGTGAGAGTGTAGAGTACAGAAAGATTTATTGATTGAAAAGGCGCCAGCCGAGAAGATGGGAGACCTAGTAGTACCTCAAATCCATCTTCAGGTACAGAATTCAGGCTTCTTTTACACCAAGGAAAGGGGAAATGGGAGGGGCGAGAGGTGATGGGCCACCCTAGACATCTGGGCACCAGCATGGGTCTGAGGAAGAACCAGAGATCTCTACATCTCTTTGTCCCCAGTCTGTTGACCCCAGCTGATCTGAGTCTGGTCTTGAGGTTTCTGCGAATCTTTGATAAAGATCATTTCAGTATACATTTCCCTAATCTACTTAGGAGAAGCACCTGCAGGCAAGGGGTTGTTTTTGTAAAAATTCAAGCCACAAACAGAATTCCTCTAATAATTCTCTTGTCTATATGCAAGAACACAGCAGGCTTGAACAAGTAGGAGTCGGAGAGGCTGGGTGTCTCGCTGTTACACGGAGCCTGCACTGTCGGTGCTGGGTGCTCATCGGCTCCCCCTGCGGTGGCCCCGTTCTCAGCATGTCCGTGCACTCCTGTTTGTGGATGGAAAGGGGCCACATGCTAACCGGACAAGCTCAGGGGAGACCTGCGTGGCGGCCTCGCATGAAGACCTAAAGTAACCACAAAGCAAGGTCTGAAATGAAAACTTTTTAACTAAACACAGTTTATGCAGGTAGCCATGTCCTAGGCTGGCATCTTCCCTGACAAAGGTCAATCTTTACTTTCACCGAGCCTGTCTATTGTCTTTCTGCATCTACGATAACATATCTTTGGAATGTCAAGTAATTGTCCTTCTTCCGGACCCCTCACAGCACAGGCTCTGTGGAGACCACAAATCCCCTCGTTGTTATTGAGTTAATTGCTGACTGTAACTATCCTGTACCCACTATGTAAAAGATGTATGTGTATCACTTGACTTTCCATCCAATCCCAGAGGTTTCCCCGCTTTGCTTTCTCCCCCCTCCCTAATCTATCGCCGATGGATTTCACATAACCCACTTGTGTCTTCTCCTTTGACTGTGATGGACAAAATACGGTGCAAAACTGCATTCTCTGGGGCATTATCTCAATCCGTTGAGATTTTGCTTCCCAACAGTTGTTGACAGTTTGGGCTCAAAGAAACTCACAAAAATTTTTCACCGGTTTGAATGTTGCTTACGTTGACGTATTTAATCTCACAATAGCCCTATTAGGTAACTGTTTTTATTATTATTTCTGATTCATAAATAAGGATTATCTGTAGGTGATACAGAGGCATCTCCTCTCCTTGTGTGCCCCCTGCTTTCTGGGGGCAGCCACCAGCTCCCCCTTTCTCCTGAGAGGAGCTGGAGTGCTCCCTGCCCCTAACCAGTGGCAGGCGCTGATGTTGAGGATGGGAGGGGCTCGGCAGAGATGCATGCCTCTGCTCCTCCTCCTCCCCTAAAATCTTTTAAAGAGGCCAAGGCTGCCCTGGCTGGCGTGGCTTAGTTGGTTGGAGCATCATCCCGTACACCAAAAGACTGCGGGTTCGATTCCCAGTCGGGCACATACATTGGTTGCAGTTTCCATCCCCAACGGGGCATGTGCAGAAGGCAACGAATTGATGTTTCTCTCTCACATCGATGTTTTTCTCTTTCTCTCTCTCTTCCTCTCCTTTCCTCTCTCTAATGAAATGAAATGAAATACATAAAATAAGATAAAATAAAGTAAAATAATAAAATAAAATAAATAAAATAAAATAGTCAAAACTACACAGACCTAACCATGGCAACACTGAGATTCAAACCAGGCTGGCCGAGCTTTGCGCCACTAACTGGTGCTGCCTCCTATTATAATGCGATTATATGATAACCCAAATCTGAAAGACCACCCACTGCTTTTTCATTGGATCCTTCCAATAAACTGGTCGTGCTGGTAACACAATTCCCTAAGGAAACAGAAAATGACTATTCTAAAATAAATCTGAAGGACACGCCCGCCACAAAGTGGTGGCGTTTTATGCAAATTTGACCAGGGCATTCTGGCCAGCCAGTCTCCCCTCAGGGCGGAGAACCCGGGACTGACCACCAGGCGGGGTGGGCTGGAGGCTGGAGAAACCAGCTGGCAGCAGGAGGCAAACTGGGCGAAGAAAGAAAAGGGACCTAAAGGCTGATCCGAGGATTGGAGGGTCCACAGCACTGAAGGACTCGTCCTTTGACCCGAGTGAAGCCACACCAGCTGGGGGCCACCTGCGCACCAAGCAGAGGTGCACCAGGCTGCCCTGCCTCCTCCCTGAGTCTTGGGTCTCAAAGAACACACTCACCTCAGATCCTTGGGCACTGATTCTAAAGGAAAGAAACGTGACGTTTTAGAAATACAGCCACAGAAAATGCTAGAACAACATGCTCCATTTAAGTACTTCCAGGTCCTCCTGGACGCTGGACTTTCCCGGGAGCTGGCCTTTGGGCAGCACCTTCCCAGGTAAAGGAGGACCATGACACCAGGACAGGGAGACTGTTATTGTCACATTGTATCACAACCCCACATTTGTTTGGGGAGCACCTTGGGGAGCATTTCTACCTGAGCCTCTTGGTATGACCAGCGCAGCCTGGACCCCGCTTTGCAGGGGAAAGGCTGATAAAGGAGATAATCCTTGGCCTGATAGAGAGGAAGTCACCTGTGTCCCAGCCTCATAGACAGGAAGTCACCTGTGTCCCGGGTTCGATTCCAGTCAAGGGCACGTGCCTCGGTTGCAGTTCGTCCCCGGCCCAGGCTGTGTCCTGCGGGAAGCAACCAGTCGGTGTGTCTCTCTCACATCGATGTTTCTCTCTCTCTGCCTCCCACTCTATCTGAACAAAGATGGAAAAATACCCTCGGCTGAGAATTTTAAAAAACCCCTTTCCCATTTCATAATCACAGCAGAAGTGCCTTTAAAACCACGCGCCACACAGACAGGCACTCAGCACAGACGCATGATGGATGGCTCCAGGCAGAAGCAGTTTGGTGAAGTTTTGAAGACTTGACGAGGCTAAACATCAGATCGGGTTTTCTGAGGAATCCGCCTGCGTGCCTGGGTCGGGCAGCGACCCTGCAGACCCTCCTCTGTGCCTCTCACTAGGCTCCCCTCCGCCGCTGTGGGCTGGGCCCAGACACCCTCTCAGAGGTCAATGTTTCCCAGACCCAGCTTTAGAAAACCATAAACCCTGAGAGACATTTCTCCCAGCAATCTGAACGTTGGGCTTACCTCCTACAGTTTACAAAAGTTTTCAAAATGTATAGAAGGTTATCGTGTTAATACCTCAAACTTTTATTTTAAAAGGTAAAGTTGGTGGACTTGGTCCATGTGATGCCCTATGGGGCGGTTCGCTGGGAGCAGAGGGGGCAGCAGATGGGGGTGGGGGAGGTCAGGCTGTCAAGCAGGAGGCCGGCAGCAACCTGCATCTTTCTGTTGTCCCAGTTCTCATTTGACCTCATGTCATTTTCTAAACATGGGGTCGTAGACAGGATCCTCTCCATTTCTCAAGAAATAAGAACTCCGTAGCCAGAGAGGCAAAGGAACTCGTGTAAGGTGCCCGGGAGGGGGGCCAGAGCGAGGAGTCTGCCCCACCCGCTGTGTTCATTGTGCTCTATGGGGCCTCAGGGGACATAATCCTCCTTCTAGAATGTTTTCATGGTGAAAAATGCCATTCCAGTGTCCTTTCAGTGGGCCTGGACTTACAGTCAAGGTGAAATGACCCACTGTCTTGACCCAAAAGGAAGAGGGTGTCTTCTCCCAGGGCAGGATCTGAGCAGCATCTTCAAATTTCCATTTTGTGTTTCTAGACCTGTAGTTACTGCTTCATGATCAGTGAACGGATTTTCCATTTTATGTATTTTTCTGAAACAACTGGGACTCTTTGCTTTTCATGATGGTGCAAGTTTTAAAAGTCCTCAAGGAGAAGGCATCAAGAGGGGGAGAAGGGGGCAGCGTTGACTCGTTCTCTAATAGAGAGAGGGACGCAGCATCCGATACTAACGGGTGTCCAGGCAGAAACCAACGACTGGGCCCGTGACTGCTGTTAAATGTGTAATCTCAGAGAGTGACAGACAACAGTGACGAGCCCTTGCAGTCTGCAGTCTGTGGTTTTGAAGTCAGGGTTGTGTTTTCTGCCATGTTTCTCCACCGGGTGTGACTTTTTCTGTGAGTGGATGTGTCTCTCTTTGGGGAGTCTGGCCGATGAAAGTCTTATCTTCATAATTAACTAGTAAATATTAATAGTAGAAAGAGAACAAAGGGCAGGCCAGACATTGTAAGCGTGGTCATCTGGGCAGCTTCACCAGGAAACTAAAATGTCACACTCCCCAGGGAACCACCAGTCCATTCCCTGCAGAGCGCTGGGGGAAGGGATTGAACAAAGGGGGAGATGGACACATGCACAGTGAAGACAGGGTGACACACGGGAGGGACTTGCTCTTGTCAGTCTAACCTAGGAAAAAGATAGTTGGCTGATGGGATGGAGCCACTGCAAGAGCACAGAATCCTGAAGGGTTAAGTGGTTAAGTTCCGAGTTACAATCCCCGAAGAGGTCTCTCCCTCTTGCTCCTCTCTTGCTCTGTGACCCGCACTCGCCCTTCCTCTCATTATAGCCATATGGCCGTAAGCAGCCAGGTGGCCCCGGGCCAAGCCTATTCCACACACAGGATGTTGGACGGGACCAGACTTTAATATGGAGCGGAGACTCCGGGCAGCGGCCTTAATTCTCGCCCTGCTGAAGACAAGATTGGACTTTTTCCACGGCAGGACGGAGGGAAATGCAACACTGGAAACCCAGGGGTTTGATTCCTTGGAAATAAAGATCACTCATCCCCCCATGTGGGTCTCAGGAAATTCCTTTTTTGCGGCATTGAAAGAACTCCACTTCCACCGGTAACAGATGGGGACGCAGAAGGCACCGCACCGGTGACAAAAGGTTGTGTAGAAAGCAGTCCCTCAGAAATGCCAGACAGACGGGCAGACAGAGCCCTCGCTCTCTGAGGAGCGGCCTTCCTCAACCAGAGAGGAACTTCTGACAGCCTTTAGCAAAATGTTCACATGAGCTAGCAAATAGCAACTGGAGATAAAGCGGAACTTTGTTCCAAGATCAACCTCTGCACTGACTGTTACGGTCCACCCGCCGCCGAGCGGGGAAGGGAGGGAGGCCTGCGAGCCGGCTGCAAAGGAGGGCCTGGGGCCTGGGGTCAAGGGGCCTGGAAGTTGGCAGGAGACCTGTGTAACTTTCTGAACACAGGTGTTAGCGGTGACACGACAAGACCTCGGTTCTTGTCTTCTTGGAGGAAAGATTTCAGTCGAGAGACAAAGTGAAGCAAAATAAGAAAGAATTTACTGGCCACAGCAAAAGCACACTGAGGACAGTGAAACAAGGAAGGGCTTAGAAGAAGCCACAGGAGAGCTAGGCCAGGCTGCTCTGGCTCACCGGGAAGTCAGAGCAAAGGGGCCAAGCTGCCCCTCGTCCCCCTGGTTGCGTGTCTTGTGGAATCCCTTAGACTCGGTGGTTGTCAGCCTTCCTAATGCCGCGACCCTTTAATACAGTGCCTCCTGTTGCGGTGACCCCCAACCATAAAATTACTTTCGTTGCTACTTCATAACTGTAATTTTGCTACTGTTGTGAATCGCCATCGGAAATATATGGTTTCCGATGGTCTTGGGCGACTCCTGTGAAAGGGTCGTTTGACCCCCAAAGGGGTCGCGACCCATAGGTTGAGAACCACTGCCTTAGAGGAAAGAAGGGGGGAAGAGAATGGTGCTGGTGTGCTCCCCTGGGAAAGAGAGCCCCCTGGGTTCTTCGTGTGACTCATGTCTCTCTTGCGGGTGGGAATCTTAGGGGAGGCCTCAGGGGAAGTTTCCAATAGAATATTCATCAGCTTTCCAGGGGGTGGTCTCCACTGATTGGTCAGCACCGGGGCAGGGGGCTCCCTGTCCAGTGCAGCTGGTCCTGAGGCAGCCATGGTGTCACTTGTCTGGTTTTGTTGTTTTTCTGGACCTGTAGCTGAAATACAACTTAGGCCTAGGTGTTATCTTTTTTTTGTTATTGCTGTTAATCCTCACCCGAGGATATTTCTTAGACAGAGCAGAAGGGCTGAAGGGAGAAGGAGGGAGAGAGAGAAAACATTGATGTGAGAGAGACACATCAATTGGTTGCCTCCTGTATGACCCTGACTAGGGCTGGGGATCAAACCTGCAACCTAGGTACGTGCCCTTGACTGGGAATTGAACTCATGAACCCTCAGTCCCAAGGCTGACACTCTAACTGCTGTGCCAAACTACATGTTATCTTTAGGGAGGAAAAGGTCAGGGGGTTTAAACCTCATGACCAGTGATATGCTACGGAAGGACAGGTTCTTGTTTTCCCAGTTTTGCCACTTGCTAGGCTTCTGGGGCTTTCTGCCCTGGTGAGTTTCTGTACCTGGCCCATCGTCCTTGCTCTGCTCCTGTCTGTCTAACTGCCCATCACACAGGGACGTAGATGGGACCGTCCACGCTGCCTCCACTGTGCTGGGCAATTGGCTATTCACTGAAGTAAGACTAAAATTTAAAAGGAAGCATAGGCCCTGGCCAGTTTGGCTCAGCAGTTAGAGTGTTGGCCCGCGGACCAGAGGCCCAGGTTCGGTTCCCGCTAAGGGCACGTACCTGGGTTGCAGTTTATCCCCGGCCCCAGTTGGGGTCACGTGGGTGGCAACCAGTCCATGTGTCTCTCTCACGTCGATGTTTCTGTCTCTCTTCCTCCCTCTCCCGCTCCTGCTCTATCTGAAGATAAAATGCAAAAATGCCCTCCGGTGAGGATAAAAATTAAAAGGAAGCATTGGACAATACGTTTATGACCTTGGAGTCAGTGGGCAAGGCCACAGGCAAGACACAAATCACAAAGGCAAACAGAGAAGCACTGATGTCAGCCTCCTCAAAGTGACAGCCCCCACTCGAAAGTCAGAAATCCCCCAGAAGCCGAGATGAAAGACCAGCAACAGCGCGGAAGGTATTTGTAACGTGATAGTGTAGTAGTACCTATGTCCAGAAACGTCTGTACTTTCACAGAAAGTCTGGATTAGTAGCCAGGTTCTATCAAGAACGCTAATCCACCTGTAAGAAAACAAAAAACAAAAAAAGCCAAGACCACAACCCAGTAGAAAAATGAAGAAAGGAAACGACAGAAACAGAGAGGGGAGGGTCCCCTGGGACTCCTGCTGTTCATGGTGCAACGGTTTCTCCAGCGAAAGCTTATTCTTATGTACATTTTATAAAGACAAATAAAGAAAAAATTTCCTGCAGGTTAAACCCCAGCAATGTGATTTATTATTTTGCCAACACGTAAGGAGGAAGCTCTAGGTCTCCTGCAGGGACCAAAGCTGCCCTTCGGGATATTGACTGTACGGTGGTTATTAAGAAACAAAAGACTCAGAAGGAACCTTTGACCCTCCCGCTTCTGCCCAAGGGATTCAGATGGATAAACTTGCTCTAGGAAGGAAATACTAACATAGTCACCTTAGCCTAATTTTTTAAATTAAATTATTTATTTATTTATTTGTTTTTTTATCCTCACCCAAGGACACTCTTTCATTTTTTGTTCAGATAGAGCGGAAGGGGGAGAGAGAGAGAGAGAGAGAAACATCAACGTGAAAGGGACACATCGAGTGGCTGCCACCCACACAACCCAACCCGGGCCGGGGACAAACTGCAACCAAGGTAGATGCCCTTAGCGGGAACCGAACCCGGGTCTCTCTGGACCACAGGCCAACGCTCTAACCGCTTAGCCACGCTGGCCAGGGCTAGCCTAATTTTTTTTTTTAAAGATATGCAATATCTTTATTTACCACACGGATTTCCTTAACAATGTACATATTCAGCTCCATTTCCAGGTGACAGACCAATGTTATTATACTTCAACAAGGTGTATTTATCCCTGAGGCCACAAAAATAAGTGATAGTTTTCCAGAAAGTTATGTATAACATGTGGCAATCAATTATATGTATCAATGGCCTTCCAAACTGAAGCATTTTTAAGACCCAATTATATATAAATGGTTTTTCAGTTACATTTGTCCACATCCTTCCAAATGATGGAGTCTTTCATTAATGCATGCAGGGTCATTAATTAATTCTTATATTGACTTTCATTTTCGTCTTAGGTGTTCCTTAGGAAATCAAGTCTGTCCTCTGCAATTTCCACTGTAAAAATCTCATTTTAACCCTGTTGTTGCTCACCATCCACAACTTCGGCCAAAGCATCTTTTACTTATTCCCCATCTACTTTCTTCAACAAAAGGGAAATTTGGTGTGAAGAGCCAATTTGTACTCAACTCCTTCTGAGATCACGAAAGAGTTTTTCCCAGCTCAGGCTAGCCATTGCATAACTCCTAGGTCAGGATTCCAAACTGCATCTCCCTTAACAAAGGTCTGTGACTCTGGGCTTGGCACCATTTTCTCAACTAATAAACCTCTACTTTCTTTGCTGCAAATCCCTGTCCATGTCTGACTGGCTTTGATACGCACAGGTGAATGGACCCCTTTTGGCGAGCTCCGTCTGCGTGGTCCCGGAGAGCGGCGAGTCTCCCCTTGGACTGACTCGTCTTTCGAGAGGATTTGAGACTGATTGCAGATAATCCAGATGCCTTCTGCATCCTGTGATACACTAGTGGATGACATAGAAGATATTGTGTCACAGCAAGATTCAAAGCCACAAGATAGGCATTTCGCAAGAAAACACATTGTTCCAAAAGTTTGAAGACGAAATACCCAGAAACATTGGCAAGAGGAAGACAGTCCACCGAGTGATAGCACTATGCCAGGCATACAGAAAATTTGGATACGAACATGGGCTTGTTCTCACCTTAGCCTATTTGAATTAAGTAGGACAAATAGGAAGACCCCAAGCAGTTCTTCTTCAATCACCTGTAAATCACCCATAGTCAATTCTGAAATCTAATACCCCGTTCCCCACCCCCCTTTTCTCCTTTTCCCAAAATGTCATATATACCCACTGGGGCCTTTAGAATGTTCATGCTGATATGAATTCCCCATGTGCACGTATTAAAATTTGATTTTCTCTTGTTAACCTGTCTCTGTGAATTTGGTTATTAGCCCATGTAGAAGATCTTACAAGGTGGGAGGAAAAGTGTTATAGTTTTGAATCCTCACACTATAAAATATGGGCCCTTTTGTGTGAAGGCTGAGCAGCTATAAGGCAGCAGGGCCAGAGCACAGCTGGGACAGGGCAGGGAGTCTGCGGGCAGAAGGGCTCAAAGAGGGAGCCTTACCCCCGCGGCTCCGAGCCCGGCAGCCGGCGCCAGCCCAGCGGTGCCCAGGTGCTGGGAAGGGCGGATCCCAATTAAAACCCCTTCTGACCACCATTCTACCATATATGCTACATTGTATATGTGCAAGCCTTAAAAGGGCCCCAAAAAATGGTCTTCCCCCTCCAGCGTACCGTTTTAGAACCACATGGGAATTCGCAAGGTTGACGTCCCCTCTAGAGAGAGGTTAGAATGAGTGGAGTGACCTGATTTCAGACTGGAAACGAAGCACCAGCCGTAATCTTTGTCTTTCTCTCTCTCTCTCTCTCTCTCTCTCTCTGGAGTTTCTCTCTTTTCCATCTACCCATTTATTCTTTAAAAAAATTTTTTTTTCCTTCATTGATTTTAGAGAGAGAAAGGGAGAGGAAGAGAGAGATAGAAACATCGATGAGAGAGAACATCGATCTGCCGCCTCCTGCACGCCCCCCACTGGGGATCCGGCCCACAACCTGGGCACGTGTCCTGACCGGGAATCGAACTGGCGACCTCTTGGTGCCTGGGTTGACTCTCAACCACTGAGCCACACCGGCCGGACCATTTATTTGTTCTTTAGCAAAGAGCTGTGTGCATCTTCCAAGTACCAAGTGCTGTGCTGGCTTCCAGATGACATAGGCCACCCTGGTCCTGATCCTGGGGCAGCAGAGGATGTGAGGGACACTGAAAGGATGGCACTGGGGTCTTCCCGGAGCGGGTGCTGCGCTCCCCGGAGGGCCCAGAGCAGCTGCCAGGTCCGCGCTGCATCAGCCTGGGCGTCCCAGCAAAGGCAAACTGATCCCTGACCAAGCCAGGTAGCTTCGAAGCCTTCAGGGCTTCTCTGGAAGAAAAGGATCCTTCTCTGAGCTCCTGCTGTGTGCTGGGGTCACATGGGGATGCTCCGCAGATGTCATTACATTCCAGCTAGCGGTGTCTCCTTGAACAGTGTGATGTTCATTGTTGATATCAGGATAGTGTCGCCCTTCCGTGGTGGACACATGGTGTCCACTCCTCGGGCCCAGCCCACGGAGTTAGAGAGCCACACGCCAGACGCAGTGACTGAGCGGGGATTGGAACTTACCGCGCTCCTCAGAAGTGTGTGCCCCGGGCCTACTCTTGCAGTAAGTGTTATTATTCCTTAAAAAAATATCTGCGGCCCTGGCTGGTTGGTTCAGCGGTTAGAACATCGGCCCATGGATGCTCGGTTCCCGCTAAGGGCACGTACCTTGGTTGCAGTTTGTCCCTGGCCCTGGGTCGTGTAGGTGGCAGCTGGTCGATGTGTCCCTCTCACATTACTGTTTCTCTCTCTCTCTTCCTCCTATCTCCCTCCCACTCTATCTAAAGATAAATGCAAAAATTGTCCCCGAGTGAGGGTTAAAATATATATATATATATATGTATCTGTGGCTCTCATTAAGCCTTCAGTTTGCAGTACAGGGTAAATCCGCCTGGTCCAGCAGGCGGTGGTGGCAGAACAGCCCGTCACATTCCAGTTCAGCGCCTGGCCACCCACCTCCCTGTCGCCGGAGGGCTCTGCCGGAGAGACACCTGTGTGCTCTCTAACAGAGCACGGGATACGGGGTCTTTTCTGAAGGAGCCCGCACCAGAAAGCAGTCTCGTCTGACCCCAGAGCCTGGAGCCAGCGTGTGGGTGCGCAGCAGCGGAGGGCTCTTGGCCAGGACGTCATCTACCCCTTCAAAAAAAATGTTTAAAGAATCCCATTCACAGTCGGCTTTGGGCCTCCCTGTCACTACAATGTAGACGTGTGTAGCTCAGCCTCTCCTTTCTCACCAGACGCGGGGCCCCCGAGCACGGCCCTGCCAACGATGCCCAGGGCCCGGGCAGTGGTCTGTCCTGGACCAGGGGCCTCACCTGTTCTCTGGAGTGTGGCGACTCAGGATGGATCAGAAACTGAGCGGAATGTTGATAGATCCTCTTGCCTGCATTTCTGCCCCCAACTCCCTCCCTGCCACAGAGAGCATCACTTGGCCTCCCTGTCTCTTCCTGAGATCCTGTTAGCCCTTGGATTTCAGTCCACCCTCCCTGCACCCCCGAGCTGCCCTCACGCTGCATTCTGGGTCTCTCTCCCCTCAATCCTGGGAATGCAGGGTCTTTGGTTCTCGGTAATGCACGACTCCCCATGTGGCCGTGCCCTGAGGCCATCGGAACCCAGCATCCTCCTTGTTCACCTGGTGTCGCCCATGGGCCCCTGCTCCTCTCCCTCAGAAACGGTGTGTCCGGCAGTGAGGGGCCAGGCCCGAGGGTGCCCAGGCCAGGGTGTGCTGGGGGAGGGGCTAAACCTTCCAGGAGAAAAGGCTCAAGAGAGTGGGAGCCCCAGGAAGGTTTTCAGAAGAGCGGGGTTCCCTTGGGGCCTGACAGGGGAACAGGTGGACCGTGAAGCTCGAGTCTGTGAGGTTCCAGGAGAAGGAGAGGGTGGAGCTTGAGGCCTTTGTTTCTTTCTTTTTTTTTTTTTTTTATCCTCACCCGAGGACACTTTCCCATTTTTTTTGTTCAGGTAGAGTGGGAGGGAGAGAGAGGAACAGAGAGAAAGAGAAACATCGATGTGAAAGGAACACATCGAGTGGCTGCCACCCGCATGACCGACCAGGGCCGGGGACAAACCGCAACCGAGGTACATGCCCTTAGCGGGAACCGAACCCGGGTCTCTCAGGACCGCAGGTCAATGCTCTAACCACTGAGCCAAACCAGCCAGGGTGAGGCCTTCGTTTCTTATTCTAACTTTCCTGCCTCATAAATCCCCCTGAGAGACTCTAACCCCATAGTCATACGGGAAGACGAAGGGGTGGGGGTCAGTCTTCTGAAGTGGCTCCCGCTGAGATGGAGCATAGACCCAGCCCAGCCCGGGATCGAAAATCTCTTCCCGCCTGCTCCAAGGGCCCGAGCTCCAGAGGCCTGGACGGTGAGGCGTGGGCTGGAATCCTTGACGTGTCATCATCTGTACATGGAACTGTTGTAACCTGGAAGGTATAAACGTAACAAGATTCAAAAGGCACGGACCAAATAACAATGAGAACAGTTGTTCATGGACCGAGGAGCCAACGGTGCAGGTGGGAAGGGAGAGGCTGCTGCACCTGTTTCAGATGGATGACTGGGTGGCACGGTCGTTTCTGGGCTTCTGGGCCAAGCTAGGTCAGAGGTCAGAGAGGGCCTCCCGTGTAACATGTGAAGAGCTTAGTTCGAGTGTGATTTGGGAGACCCTCTGCTCCCTAGGAGGGCTGTGGGCGGGACCCGTGGCCCTGTCTCCGAGGCCCCCTGGCACAGTTTTGCTAAGACATTCCTTAAGGTGTGATTAGCCTTTTCTACCTTCCTGAAGACTGCAGCCTCCATGAACTACATCAATGGTCGTTAATGCCTAGGACTTACCGGGGCTCTTTTGGGGGTAATTTTGGCCACAAAGAAAGGGCCACTTTCCCTTTGGAGGTTTTGAGGCAGTCAGTCCAAACCTTGGAATGAGCTCCTTAAGGAGAGCTTACAGGTGGGGCAGAAGGGGCCAGAGGGGTGTCTCAGGGGAATCTCTAGACAGGGAAGGGCCTGGTCCTCCGCCTTCCTGTTTTTTGGAGTATTTATTGGGAGCGATGGAGGTGCCGGCAGGAGGGGACCGTCTACTGTCTGTATTCCCGGGGAGGGCAGTGAGCGGAGCACGTCTTACAGGAGCCCCCTCTCTCTGGGTCTTGGTAGGGCCGGGAAGGCCTGCATCAGGGACTTCCGTCCATTTTTCCCGATGTTTGCAGAAGAGATCTGATTGAAGGATAGCGCTGTAAGGTAGGGTCCCACTTCTAGGGACCTTAAATGATTTCCTGTTTCCTAATTCATATTGAGCCATGCCGAACTGTGGAAGAAAATGAGTTCTTTTGTTTGTGTGTGTGTTTCATTTTAAAACATCTACAGTGAAGTCCTTCCAGCAGCTGACATGCAGCCTCGCACCAGGAATAGACGAGGTGGTTTTCCTCGCGCCCGGAGAGCGGTGAGCAGGCCCCCGACCGGCCCTCCCACCAGAGGGCGGCCCACAGGGCCTGACCTTAGGGGCCCGGCGTCCCCTGCATCATAAGTCTGGCTGAGCTTCTCGGGGTGTCTGGGGGTGGACCAGTGGGGTCCCTGCCACCATGGGCCCATGGCTCCCCACCGGGGGGGATTTGTTTCCTCATCCAAGCATAGGGGGGCCGCTAGGGGAGGAAGGTCCTGAGAAAGAGCAGGTTCGTGACATCCCCGGCATTGCCCATTTTGGGGGGCCGATAAGGCCATGGCCAATGACTCAGTCTGGAATGCCAGGGGCAGGCCACAGTGGTTATGGGACCAGAGACCAGTCTGTAACAGTTCCGGTGCACCCTTGAACCCGGTGAACCTGAGGAGCACGGGGATCCCGGAGAACGTGCGAACGTCTGGTCCAGTCAAGGGGCTGGTTATGGTAGGCAGCGCCGAAAAAGTCAAATCCACCTGGGCAAACCTACCAACCACCCAGGGCAGAAAACATACTCCTCCAGGGTGCCAGTCTGAGGCTCTTGGTCCCCTAGGAGGGGGTCCTCCCGAGGGAGCCTGAGAGAGAGAGAGGGAGCAAGAGAAACAAGATGGGGTTCTTGGAGGCAGGAGCAGGGAGGCAGCTGTGAACCTCAGGGCTCCCTGCTCCCTGGTTGCAGCAGGAACAGCCCCCTTGTTTGGCTTTCACATAGTCTGATGCTAGTCTGGGGTGTCCCCAAGGGACTCGCATTGTTAGCTCCCATAGCCCCATGGGTAGCCTCATCCTCGGCAAGTCCAGCAATGGAACCCAGAAGCCCTTTGTTTGCCATACTTAATTCAAATTAGGCTAAGGCCACATCCTGCGGACCACAGTCCTGGTTTCGGTTCCCGCTAGGGGCACGTACCAAAAAAAAAAAAAGAAATATATATAATTATTACTGAAGAGCTCTATCAAAAACCCTTCATTTTAGTTAGATGTTTGTATTATTTCTTAACAATTCTAGGAGATTTTAAACTCAGTTGTTACCAAAGCCATTTTCTTGATTAATTTGGTAACAGAAATAAATAACATGAACGTCTTTTTGTAAACCCAGGCAGAACAAACATATTTTATGTTAAGATCACGAAAAGGCATCAACCAAACGTAAACTGCTTTAATATCAAATGTTTTCCCAGACCACACGATCCTAAAAAGATATTTGGAATCGTTTTATTTTTTACCAAACACATAAACAGTATTACTAATAATTGCAGAGAAGACAAGATTTTTCATCTGTCCTTGGAAACTCCTAAGAAGAGAAGGGGTCAGGTTTCAGCGACTTCAGTGTTTTTTTGTTTGTTTTTCTTTATTGATTTTAGAGGGAGAGGAAGGGAGAGGGTCAGCTGCCTCAGTTTTAAAAGTGCCGCTTTCCCCCTTCAGTTACCTTAGCCTCATTCACGGTTCTAACCGCCCTGCCGGAAGGCCTGCGGAGGCTCCGGGTGAAAGTTTCAAAGACCCTGAAGCCCGGTGAAAACAAAGAAAGTCTTGGCCCCAGTTCAAGGAATTACACAGGTCACATCCTGAGATGTTGAAATGGGAGGCTAAGTACCGAACAAGGGTCGAGACTATCTGGTCCCCAAAAGAAGAGAGAAAAATGGGAGAAGAAAGTGTTATAATGCATCAGCGAGATAACCAGGGACCGCAGCCCAATTGGAAAGGAGCGCTTAGTTCTCGCCGGCGGGCTGCGGAGGGCATAGTCTCTCCTCAGATCAGCAGCCCCATTCTTCTTGCTCGTCCGATTTTAAAGATCGACGCCCCATCCTCCTTTTACCCCCCACCCCCAGAGGACGGGTACAATAGTGGGTGTGACAGCGATTACAGAAGTCAAAATTAGCATTATTCACCAGGCTCAGAGTGGCTGCCCAAGCCCTCAGAAACTGCAAATTCCTCCCAACATGTGGGGCGACTATAATCTTAGGCAAAATTCCTTTACTTCTAGGGGTAATGAACCTATTATTGGAAAAATATCGAGGAAGGTCCATGGATGATAAAGATGGAGTTATTTAGTCGCCTTAGCCAAGAGGCCTGCGTAAGAATGGAATCTAGTCGCCTCAGCCCTGGGCCCAGGTCAAACGCTGTGCGTATAGAAAGCAAAGCAGGGTGGGGCCATTTGGTTGCTAGGGGTGATCAGTCCCTCGCTTGCTGTGGTACCCTGTCCCCCAGGAGCCCCCAGGGACTGGAGGTGCTTACCCAGGCCGGAGGGCAGACTTACCAATAGTCGTGACAGTGGACTTACTCGCTCAGACAAGGGACTTGACTCCACACCAGTGGTCCTTGTCATGAAACAAGACGGAATTCAAGAGCAGGACAGAAAGCTTTAGCCAAGCCGTACATTTACCAAAGCAGTAGGATGCCCCAGAGGGTGGGTGAAGCTGGGGAATGAGCTGCATCAGTGTGGTCTGGGTGGGAGGTTTCTATTAAAGGTGGGCAAGGGCAGTGGGCAGGGAGGTGCTCTGCTTCTGATGCTGTGGGGTGACTGCCCACCCAGCTCGTCCTTGCCTTTCCTCGCCAGGGAGCGATTTCCCAGCGGTCCCCCCAGTTATAGGAACTTGGGGAGGAAGAAGCAGGGAACAGGTGGTCAGTGAAGGTCGCCTCTGTGATGTTCCAGCCGAGATGGAGGAGAGGGTGGAGCTCACGGCCTTTGTTCCCTATTCCAACTTTCCTGCCTGAACGCCACGTTGTGGGGTGGCCTCTCTTGGCGTCCAGGACACCCGGGCCTGTTTCAGCCAAAGCTGGTGGGGCCGGGGAATGTCTCCAGGTTTCAGCAACATCCCTGTCAGGCGCAGGTGACCTAGCAGAGCTCAGGGCTCTGATGTGACCAGGCTCTAGTTCTGGGGGTGGAACTGGTGGGGGCCTGAGGTCTGGGGCAACCAGGGCCCCTAGGGGTGCCCAGTGAGCCACTACAGTATTTGCTTAACACTTCGGATCAAACCAGAGTAACCTGTAAAATTTTAAATTCTAACATGGCTTGAATTGTATCCCATGTTCCTGCGACTCTGAGGGATCAAGTCCCCCAATCCTATGCCTGGAATTGGCAGAGCAGAACGGAGACATCACCGCCTCTGAACGCAGAAACTTTTATTTTGTAGCTA
Organism: Molossus molossus; assembly: GCF_014108415.1. Taxonomy (NCBI): domain Eukaryota; kingdom Metazoa; phylum Chordata; class Mammalia; order Chiroptera; family Molossidae; genus Molossus; species Molossus molossus. Next base: position 67,986,789 of record NW_023425350.1, on the reverse strand, counting down.
CTGTCTCTGCTCCCTAACGTCTGGTTTTCTGCGTGGGAGTCTCGGGGTGATGGTGCTGCCAGATAACAGTGGTAATGAGAGAGGGGGAGGCGGAGCGGCGGGAGGGGTCAGGTGGGAAGCCGGTCCAGACTGCAGGGCACGCAGTAGGTCTGCAGGGACTCCGCCGGCCTATGAATGCTCCCTATTCAGAAGTCCAGGCCTTTGTGTGAGTCTGGGCTGCCTCGGGGCAGCGGAGAGCAGGCCAAACCGGTCTGGCGACTCTGGATAGTGAACACTTCCCCTGGGGCCTGACTCAAGTGAATGAAGTCATCAGGGCTTGGGAGGCAGGTCGAATGTGTGATTAACTTTTATTTCTGCTATAAAGGAGCAGCCTCCTTTTCAGCCTGGGAACAAAGAGGAAAAGTGACTGCCTCGAGGGGCTGTTTTGTGCTGGGCCCCAGCCAGCAGGCAGCGGTAAACTGAGGCAGCCCCGAGGGAGAGCTCAAGCAGGGGGGCTCCGGTGCAGGGGGGTGGTCCTTGTTATGCCAATAAACCAGCTGTCCTGGCTTCCCCCTCAGCTCGTCCAGGAGAACCACACTTTCTGCCTGTCATTGGCTAAGGCCTGACCGTGCACCCCAAGCCTTGATAGCAGCGCCCAGGGATTTCTCAGCCCTGCCTCGCCCAGCCTGCCTGCCTTCCGCAGTGAGCAGACAGCTGAGAACTCTCCAATGCCCTCTCCGCTCCCTGCTCTCCCCTGCGCGGGAGACTGCGTTTCTCAGACCACAACGGGTCTCGGGGCACAGAAGCCATTATGTGTCTGAGAGACACATTTCTTCCTGCCGTGCCTCTAGCTCCAGTGCCTGCTTCAGGGATGCCGGAGCCTGGCCCCCAGGGCCCTTGGCAGTCTGCTGAGAATCCCGAGTTCCCGAACTCCGGGCCTGGGGGAATGTCAGCGGTGAAGCGGCCGGTGAACGCCGGGGCTCCTTTGGTCTGTAGTTTGTTTCCTTAGTTTGGACGGAGACAAATGTACCAGAAACACAACCACATAGCACCATGTTGTCACCGACTGTACACAGCCTCACTGTTGGGGAGGCAGTAGGGAGGGGTGGGGAGCAGAGCTAGGGCTAAGGCAAGGCCAGCACATTTTAAGCAGGCGCCTCCGCTCCGGGCCCTGCCAGTGCAGGGTTGGCACCTGAGGTGAGTGCCTTTTTCAAGTTTGCTCCTGGGGCCTCGTTCGTGTGGCCCTCGCCAGCCCTGGTGGGGGCAGTGGTGCAATGGAGTGAGGACCCACCCAAAGGGACGCTGCACGGCCACTCCAGCCAGTCGATGCCAAAAGGCAACACTGTGGTCCCACTGCTGCGGGTGGGCACAGAGCAGGTGCCCAGTGAAGTCAAGGGACAAAATGAATTTCGATGAATCTCAAATTAGCATCGTACTTTATGCAAGAAATGAGCAGGACGAGCCAGCAGCTGAGCTCCTCTCAGCCCGGGAAGCAGGCGGGCTACCCTGTGTACCAGGTGGCTTCCCGCGACCTCAGGCCCAGACAGACGTGTCGGGCAGCTCCGCTCCAGGACGCACTGGGTAACGGAGTGAGCAAAAGGCAAGAAAGAAGAAAAAAGAATTTTTTTTTTAAGCTCACAAAACACATAATTGCAAAATAATAATACATTGAAATATGCCAGTAATTCTAGCAGCTATAAATAGACTTAAAACTTACCTACTCCAAGAGAGAAATTATCAGATTGGATTTCTAAAAACTCTAGCTATATCCTGCTTCCAAGAGACCATCTGAGACAAAACCACATAGAAAGGCTAAAAATAAAGGGATGGAAAACCATACACTGCACAAATGCTGACAATAACAGACAAACTATAATATAAGGAGAGAAACCACATAATAACCAAGACACCAAGACACTCAGAAGCCATTCTAGTTCTAAATGTATACGTACCTAACACAGGCACACCTCAAAATACAGCGAGCAAACCGACGGAATTACAAGTTGTGGGGCAAGAAGAGACTGTTCTCTACCCTCAAGGTTCTTCCGGCGGGTCTAATAATCATACAGGCATGAGGCAGATTAGCAAGAGAAAACGATCAAGGTTAATGCATAGATAGATAGATAGATAGATAGATAGATAGATAGATAGATAGATAGATACCTGCATACATGAGAGAGTCAGGCACACCACATGCACGAGGTTCAGAGACAGAGAGAAAACATGTATAACCCGATTGGTGTGGCTCAGTGGCTGAGTGTCGACCCACGCATCAAGAGGTCACTGGTTCAATTCCTGGTCAGGGCACATGCCCAGGTTGTGGGCATGATCCCCAGTGCGGGGCATGCAGGAGGCAACCAATCAATGTTCTCTCTCATCCGTGTTTCTTTTTCTCTCTTTCCCTTCCTCTCTCTCTAAAATTAATAAATAAAAAATATTTTTTAAAAAGAAAGAAAACGCGTATATAAGACAGCCCAAACTAGGGACAGGGTCAGGGGCCTTGGGGGTTTCAAAGGGCCAACGCAGGGAGAGCACATGTTCCATAATTAGCAGTTTGCCCTGCCGTGGAGATAGGTCAAAAGTCATTTCTGGTTTTAACTGTTATCATGGGCCAGGCTCCCACTTTAAATTCCTCTAGGTAGTTAAGGAGGGAGCAGGAGTTTCTCTTGAGCCCGCAGGGTCTGCAATGCCTTTAGCTCAAAACAGTCTGCACACCACATCCTGCGGTGCCTGGTTCTGAACCCTACAAAGTCAGAGATTCTGACTCATCTCACTTCCTCAGACACTGGTACAGCAAACAACCGAGAAAAGATTGGGATGTAAAAGATTTGGAAAACAAAACTAACAGGCATTATTTAATGGCTGTGTGCAACCAGAGATAGTCATCATTTTCTTTGCTGATACATACATCATTTTAAAATTGGGCCACATACTAGGTCACAAAGAAAGACTCAACAAATGCTAGAATTCACTCAGATCACACAGACCGTATTCTCTAAGCATGACCTGATTAAAATAGAAATCAATTTGTATGTTTGGGACTCAAATAACAGACGTTAAAGAGGAAATTACAATTGAAATTTGGGTGGGTGATGCAAGTATTCTGTATCAAAATTGTGGGTGATGACCAAAAGAATATTTAGAGGGAAATAAATAAATGAAAAAATGTATTTTTAAAATAAGAGATTTAAAGTAAATGAGCTGAGGGTTCAAAATAGGAATTATAGGGAACTTCCTGAATGTGATCAAAGACATCTGCCAGAAATGTACAGACACCGTAACTAACATGAAATTTGGGAAGCATGCCTATCAACTCAGGAACAAGACAAGGAGGTTCATCATCAGTATTAACACCCAGGAAACCACACCGAAGGCAATAAAGCAAGCTAAAGACATAAAAGTAAGGTCTGGCTGGTATGGCTCAGTGGTTGAGCGTTGACCCATGCACCAAGAGGTCACCGGTTCAATTCCCGGTCAGGGCACATATCATAGAATATACAGAAATAAATTGTATGTTTATTAAATACCTAAGTATAAAAAGCAATTACTTTAAACAATTTAGAAGAAAATATAAAAGACTATAAACTTAGAGTAAGGAATTATTTTCTCAAACTAGATACAAAAAGACCAACTTTAATGCAAAAATTAATAGACTACTTATTATAACAAATAGGATGACATTGAACTTCTTAAAACATTTCAGCTTTTTAAAACATTATTCATAAAAAAAGATTCCTGTCTAGCCGGACACAGGTATCTGCCATGCTGTCGTATAACTGACAAGGTCAGAATCTAGAGTATATGAACACGTGCAAATCAATGAAAAAAATAAAACAAATAGCCCAATTTAAAAATGGGAAAAGATGTGGACATGGGTGAGGACATCCAAAAGTCAAATGAACATTTGATTAGATGGTCAACCTCATCGTAATCAGAGAAATGCAAACTTAAACAACAAAGAGATACCGTCTCTGCGTTAGGCAGGGTTATCAAGCAAAGCAGAACCAATAGGATGTGCATATATTTGGAAAGAGATTTATTTTAAAGAATTGATTCACGCGATTATGGTAGTTGGCAAATCCAGAATTTGTGAGACGGACCAGAGGCAAGAGGTGATGTTACTGAGGAAGTCTGAAGACCAGATTGCTGGACAATTGCCTCTTGCTTGGGGAAGTCAGTATTTTGTTCTCTTCGGGCTTCGACTAGTTAGACGAGGCCCACCCACGCTATAGAGGGCAATCTGCTGTACTCAGAGTCCACCATTTTAAATGTAAACCTCATCCAGAAACACCCAGAAAAGGCCTGGCCAGACTGACACATAAAATTAACCATCACAACCTCTAACACATCAGATTGGCCTAAGTGTTCGTCTGCCAGCACCAGGCGTGGACACGAACGGGGAGCACTGGGAACTTGCTGTGCTGATGATGCCGAGTGGGGCCGTCCTGTTGGAGTGCGGGGATCCACCCTGGAGAAACACACACACGTGCTTCAATATTGACTGTAGTCTTGTGTGTGGCAGTGAGAGGTCGACAAGGAACTGGAAAACCATCGGTAGGAAATAGATGAATTCACTGTGATACTTTCACGCATAGGATATTATACAGCAGTTAGAATAAATGAGTTAGAGCAACATGTGCCTGCATGGGTAAATCTGAAAACAATGGTGAGCGACAAAACCTAATTTCAGGAGGATATACACAGTAGGGTAAATGTCCATAAGATTGAAAAATAAAACAATACTATGTATTATTTATGAATGAAAACTGTAGGAAAATCTAAAACCTATGCTTGAGATTAATACACACTAAATTCGCCAGCCGGTGTGGCTCGGTGGTTGAGCCTCGACCCAGGCACCAAGAGGTCGCTGGTCCAATTCCCGGTCAGGGCACATGGCCAGGTTGTGGGCCCAAGCCCCAGTGGGGGGATGCAGGAGGCGGCTGGTCGATGTTCTTTCTCATCCATGTTTCTAGCTCTCTCTCCCTCTCCCTTTAAAATCAATAAAGAGAAAAAATAATTTAAAAAAAACACACACTAAATTCAAGATTGGGCATCTCAGAGAAGCAGGGATGAGGAATGAGATCAGGGAAGGCATCATCTGTGTCTGTAACATTTTATGTACTATTTTTAAAGGTCGGAAAGAAATGTGGCAAAAGATGAACACTGAATGAAGCTATGGGGTACGTGGGTGTTCATTATATACTTCTGTGTACTTGTTCATGTGTACAGGGCGGTCTGCGTGTCCGAGGAGGATACTGGCAGAGGAAGCACCTCGAGATGCAGGCTGTGACTCTGAGGTGTCCCTGTGTGCAGTGACAGTCCCCACAGAGCAGCAGCATTGCAGGAGCCCGGGGTAGCAAGGACAAACGAAACAAGGTGACCGATGCAGTGAGCCCCCTGTGCTGTGCTGAGTCTGGGCGTGAGGTGGGAACCCAGAGGCCGGGACCCCACACAGACCAGAGCGCAGAGGAGGACGCTGTCTGCTCCTCATGGTCAGCCAGGGGACCTTTCGTGCGGCTTTGGGACTGCGATGATTAATTACTGTGCAACGCGGTGGCCCTTTTCTCGAGAGGGGTTGGCCCCGTCTGCTCAAGTGGGTTTATGTTTTCCTCCCAAGAGGCTTATCGACAGAAAAAGACTTGAGTCACTCATGTGGGTTGACCCTCATGACCCCAGCACTGAAGATCCTAAGGGCAGGCATCACAGGGTCTCCTTCCAAGAACTGCTTGGGTTGAACTTCCCCGTCTGGCCTCCCCGTGACCGGGGCGCAGGGGTGGGTCAGGCAAAGGGGCATGTGCTGGAGACAGGGCCATCAGGGGTGAGTTCTACCACCTCTTGCCCTGAGTTTAGTTCGCTTTGATTTGGCAAAACGTGATTTTAAAAAAGTATTTGTTCATGCAAAACATTTTCAGCATGTTCCTTAAATAGGGTGGAGAAGTGAGAAAGGACAGTGGTCGTGGTGGGACAGAGGCCTGAGATTTTCCACTGGGCCCCGGGTCCCTGGTGGGGCTGCTCAGGCCCCGGAGGCCCAGGCCGACGGCCCCGCAGGGTGTCCTGCAGTGAGTCACTTGAGGGGAGCTCGTCTCCAGCCTTTGCACAGGTCAAAGAGTTCGCATACCTTTTCTTTGAGCACGTTGTTTTCTCTCAGTTCGGATAGGAAGCAGGTCAGAGCAGCTGTCTCCCTCGCCTGGTCCCCGGGGACCCTCACAGAGCGGGGATGGGCTAGGGAAACAGCTGCTGACCCAAAGTGGGTTCCAGGGGACAGGGCAGCTACTTGTTCATGGTTTTCACGGTCAGGCACAGACCTCTGCACTCAGACCCACCCTGGGAATGAAGGAAGGGGGGACAGCAGGTGGACCGGGGACCTGCAGAGGAGCCTAGACACGGGCCCCACCGTTCCCATCAAAGCCTCGTCATTATGGATGGAAAGGTGGACACCAAATGAACGTGAGAAGGACAGCCAGCCACTGTCAGGACAATGAGGCCCTGCACGCCCCCTCATCACCAGCCACACCAGTTCTGGGACATTTCACCACCTGAGCGCAGAGGTGTGACTTGGTGGAAATCACAGGAAGACTTGGGGGATAAACCGCGCTCAAGAAATTGCTTAGAGTCTGGAAACAAAGACACCGGCTGGGATGAAGGAAAATGGGGCCCCTCTCAGTCCTCCCCAACAAACGGGGAGCTACAGGGAAGTGAGAGAAAGCAGAGAAACGAGGCGTGTGGCGGGTGAGGGGCCAGAGGAAGGCTGGGCTTACTGGAGCGGACGTGCAGGCTCACCTCGGGGGCACCTGCAGAGGCCCAGGCTGGAATTCTGGGCACCTTCCCCTGACCCTAGGCCTCGGGACCTTCAACTAGAGGGGGAGTGGATGGAGGCAGCTCCTCTCTGCCCATCAATGCCCCTTCTGCTTAGCCCTGACCTCAGAGGCTGCCCGCCCCTGGTGGGAGCTGGCACCCTCAGTATTAGCACATCATTACCTTCCCGTGTCATTTAGTTCAATCTGTGGTTGAATTTTATTTTACAGATAAAATGTCAAGCATATTCGAATCGCAAGGCCATGGTAACGCCCACGCCTGCTCCCTGTCAGATGGCTCCACGGACTGGGCGCTGGCCGGGCTCCGGCCTGTGTTAGCTCACGGAAGGGCCTCCTGCCGAGATATTAGGATCATCATTTTACAGAAAAGGAAACTGAGGCTCAGAGAGGTAATGTTTTTTTTTGTTTGTTTTGTTTTGTTTTGTTTTGTTTAATCCTCACCCGAGGACATTTTTCATTTTTTGTTCAGATAGAGTGGGAGGGAGAGAGGAAGAGAGAGAGAGAGAGAAACATCGACGTGAAAGGGACACATCGAGTGGCTGCCACCCGCACGACCAACCAGGGCCGGGGACAAACTGCAACCGAGGTACACGCCCTTAGTGGGAACCGAATCCGGGTCTCTCTGGACCGCAGGCCGATGCTCTAACCGCTGAGCCAAACTGGCCAGGGCTTGTTTTGTTTTTTAATTTTTTTTCTTTATTGATTTTAGAGGGAAAGGAGTGGAGAGGGAGAGAGAGATAGAAACATCGATGAGAGAGAACATCGATTGGCCGCCTCCTGCATGCTCCTCACTGGGGATCAGGCCCACACCCTGGGCGAGTGCCCTGACCCGGAATCGGACAGGCGACCTCTTGGTGCCTGGGTCGATGCTCAAGCAGTAAGCCACACTGGCTGGGCGAAGTAATGTTTTTTAATTCAAATCACAGCCAAGTTAAGTGCAAAGCCAAGTTTTAGTCCAAAGCCATGTTTCCATGTCTCTGCAGAGCAGCAGAAATGAATACCACTTAAATGAGAATACCAAGATTAAATGTTAAATCTTCTCATAGAGTCAGATATTTCCATGAAAGTAGAGACTGTGCTGCAGAAATGCCCAATGCTATGTGCTGAAAGTGCCTGGTTGAAATGAACAGAGAATAAACATCAGCAGCAGGGCTGAGGGTCCTGTCTGGGCTCTGACGAGAATTCTAGGGGAGAGAGGCCAAGCCACCCCCCTCTCTCTGGCTCCCCGGACTGGTTGGGTAAGGCTGAGCCATGAAGCCAGTGTGGTTCTTTCTGGCACCAAGTACATTGTTTCAATACCAGTTCTCAACATCAGCCGGGTGTCCTGCGACTCAGTTCAGTCGGACACTAACTGCCAGAGTTAGGGCAGACCCCGCAGGTCTCAGGCCCCCAAGACTGCCCCACCCCAATGCCAGCTGCAAGCGAGGGGCCCAGGCTACCCCTCACTGATGCCCGGCTGACCATAAAGTCAGGTTCCCCCACCCGCTCCTCAGGTCCAAAGTTGTGCTAGAACAAACCGCTCACAGAATGAAGGAACATGCTCTCTTCTCTCAGGTTTCCGATAAGGGGTACAGTTCAGGAGCAGCCCAATGGGACAGGTGTGCGGGCAAGGCCGGGGGGAGGCAGAGAGACTGCACACCCTCCCGTGTGCGCCCTCCCAGCGGTCACCCCGCTACAAGCCTCCATTGCTTAGGGATCTCTAGAGGTTCCAGGACATGAGTGATTGACTAAAGCACTGGCCATTGGTGACTGAACTCACCCTCCAGCCTTCTCCCCGCCCAGGAGGCAGAGGCGGGACTAACCGCTCTCACTCTCCAACCCTGGGGTTAGAGACCGACTAGCCCCATCCTGAAGCCATGTGGGTCATTTCAGGGGCTTAGAAACGACAGTAAATTCTAAGGATTTTAGGAGCTCTGTGCCGGGAACCAGGGACCAAGACCAAACATCTACTTTTAGTATGCCCCTATCTCTAAACCCAGTTCCTGTTCCCCAAGGCCCAGGACCCCTAGTGCCTAGATTCTCAGGATAACTTTCAGCTTAACCACCATAGGTAGACCTGACAGCTTTGCAGGTCTTTTCCATGTAACCAGGAGCTGTATCACACTTTGATTTGTGTGGTGAGCTTGGCCATGTCTTCTGTAGTCCACCCCAGCTTTCTTCCGCTGTGGTCGAGGAGCTCACAATCTGCTTTCTATCTGGGGAGCTTAGTTATGATTTCCTTTGTATTCTAGTATGACCATGTGCACTCTGGGTTTTTTAAAAAGCACACACACATTTATTCATCCATCCAGTGTCCGTCCATCCATCCATCCATCCATCCATCCATCCATTTACAGTGCTCTTCAAAGCTTCTGAATTTTCATGAAGCCTGGGCACACCAGTCCTCACATCATCTAGGTCACTACAGCGCACTGCTCTTCTTAACACCTTGAAATGTGAAGCGCTCACTCCAGCCTTGGCCCCCGCACGCACTCCGCCTGTCACGGGATGGCTGTGAAGGCAGGGGCACTCCTTACGACAGGAACAGAGGTGTCCCCTGTCCTCTCTGTTTGGGTAGTAGGACTGTGAGACTGCAGAGCGGCGTGGAAGAAATGCACAGAATTAGAACTGCAAGATTATCTTTAAGTAGCACTGATGAGAAAACCTATTCATTTCAGAACCAGACAGAAACCATCTGAATCATGGTTTCTACCCCTTGTGCTTAGAAGCTTTGAGGTTGCTACTTCGCCTCTCTGAGCCTCTGTTTCCTTGTCTGTCATAATGCCGGTGTCTCAGGGCTCCTGGGACCCTGAGACATCACCCACACACTGTCCACACAGGGCAGCTGAGACCCTGGTGGCCCCAGGCTGGCTTGTGGAAGCAGTGCCCACCCGACGTCAGCCGTCACCACTGGACACGTTTCCCTTACTTGTCAGGCCCCGTCAAACTCTCTTGTTGTCACAAAACTGGCAGAAACAGACCCAGAAACAGTGCCCCGAGGCTGCTGTGGGCAGACGGACATCCCACGAAGGGAGGAGGGAGGAGGGCCTGCCGTACTGAGGAGGAACAACTTAAAGCTCACGCACAGTGACAGCCAGCACGTCGGAACACTCACCACGTGTAGCTCCTTTAATGCTCCTGGTGACCCCGTGAGACAGGGAGGTGCTCTGATGATCCCCTTCGTACAGAAGGGGAGGCAAAGGCCCTGAAAGTGTCTGCTCACCCCAAGTCACTCAACTAGCAAACAGACCCACCTACAGTGAGCTTCTATTTGTACCAGCTTCAAAAGCAGGCGAAACGAACCTGTAGTGCTAGAGATCAGAACAGTGACGACCTGGGCTGAGCTGGTGGTGGTGGGTATAGAAATGCACACACCACACACACACACATCACACACATCACACACGTACACTACATATACACATCACACACACTCACCACACACACACATCACACACATATACCACATATACGCATCATACACACACCACATGCACACATCACACATATCACACACACATACACACATCACACACACATACATTATGCACATCACACACACACCAAACACACATCACACACACCACACACACATATCACACACACACACCACACATCACACACACCAAACATACACTACACACACATACACACATCACACACACCACATACATACACACACATCACACACACCACACACACTGCACACATCACACACACTACATCACACACACACCACACGTCACACACATACACATGCATAACACACACACCGCACATGCACATCACACACACACCACACATCACACATACCACATACACACACATCACACACACACACCGCACACTACACACATCACACACATACACACACCACATCACACACACCACACATCACATACACACATCACACACCACACATCACACACACACACATGCATCACACACACACCACACATACACATCACACAAACACCACACACCACACACACGTCACACACACCACATCACACACATATTACACACTCGTACACACATCACACACACATTACACACACATCACACACACTACATACACACCACACATACATACACACACATCACACACATACACACCACATCACACACACACACACACACACACACACATCTTTTGATGGGCTGTACACATTTTTAAAAATAAAGAAATAAGAAAACAGAAACACATTTAAATGCTGACAAAAATGAAACACAGCGCCCAAACGGCAGGGCTTGCTGCTCTGACGGGACTGGGCTGGTGCTGTCGGCCTCGGGCTGCTCGGTGCGGGTGGAGAGGCTGCCCAAGCCCCGCCAGGAAGCGGTGGCTCCGCACTGGGGTTGCCTGTGCGCTCGGTGTGACCACTGGCTCCATGTGGCCTCTCGTTTCTCTACTCCAACCCTGAATTACTCTGCAAATCCTTCTCTGAAGTCCTCAAATGTTACATGTTTAACCACGACATCTGCACCTTTCTCATTTTTATCAGAATCTCTTAATTCCTCGTCCTTTTGCACTTCTTGCCAGGCTAAGAAGCTGTATCTTTTTTGTTGTTGTTGTTACTCGTCACCTGAGGATATTTTCCCATTGATTTCTAGATAGAGTGGAAGGGAGGGAGAGAGAGAGAGAAACATCAATGTGAGAGAGACACATTGATTGGTTGCCGCCCGCATGACTCTGACCCAGGCCGGGGCCACACCTGCAACCCAAGTACGTGCCCTTGACTGGAATCAAACCCACGACCCTTCTGTCTGTGGGCCAACACTCTAACCACTTAGCAAAACCAGCTAGGGTTGCATCAGTTATCTTTTGCTGTGTAACAAATTACCCAAACGTGGCCCCTTAAAACAAGAAACGTTTCTCCCTGGCTGGTGTGGCTCAGTTGGTTGGAACCATGTCCCGTACACCATAAGGTGTAGAATTTGATTCCCTGTCAGGGCACAAACCCAGGTTTTGGGTTAGATCCCTGGTCAGGCACATACGGGAGGCAACTGATCAGTGTTTCTCTTTCACATCGATGTCTTTCTCTCTCTCTTCTCTCTTTCTCTCTCTCTCAAATCAATTAAAAAACAAAAAACATTTCTTGTTGCATCTGGGCACCTGCAACTCAAGGTTTCTCGTGAAGTTGCCGTCAAGCCATTGACGGGGGCTGCAGTCACTTCTGAAGACACGCTGTGGAGTGCGGGGGTCTGTTTCCAAGCTCATTCCTGTAGGGGTTGTCATGCCTCTGTCCCTCATGCCCTGGACCTCTCTGCAGGCAGCCTCATGATACTGTGACTGGCTCCCGTGGCCATGTGATCCCAAAGGAAGTGAGGGAGCACCCAGAACGGGAGCCACGGTCTCCTTACAGCCTGCTGTCGGAAGTGACATCCCATCACATCTGCGCTGCTCCATCATCAGAAGCAAGCTGCTGGGTCCCCTGCCCTCGGGGGTGTAGGCACAAGGCAGGTGGGATCACTGGGGGCCATCTCAGGGACCACCAGCCACAGAGCCCCTGGTTGCTTCTCTGAAAACAAAAGGGGGGTGGAAAGACCCCCATTGCCATTTCTGCTTTCCTTGTAGCCCTGGTGGGGGGCCGGGGTTATGTAAGCCCCTCCCCTGCCACAGGGACAGTTTCAAAGGGTCGCATGAAGACAGCAGTTCCTGTCCAGGGCCCTCTGTACCTCCTTGCTGGGGCCTCTCCACAGAGCGTTCTGGGCAGAGGGACACGGAGGGCTCAGCCAGGGGCCCCGTCTGAACCGTGGGCTCAACGGCGGACAGCGTGCGGAACACTGCCGAATGTCTGACCCCAGGCCCCCACTTGTGTGGGTGTCAAAGTGCTGGGGTCCTGAGAGACCCAAGGGCTCGCCTGTTAGGGTGGCCCTCAAGTGCTTACGGGCGAGTGTCTGGGGCCCTGATTCCCAAAGGTTCTTCACTGAGCGTGTTTGAGACATCCTCAGCCACACGGGGTGAGTGTGTCTGTAGGCGTCCGTCAGCAGGAGGGCTGCAGACCACCCTCTAACACCAGGTCTCCCGGGGCCGCCCAGGGCTGGGCGCGGAGGTCTTGGTGGTGGGTTCCGCCACACCTGTCCTTGCCCCAGGACAGGCTCGCAGGAGCTCCCGCAGCGGAACCACTGGCCTAGAGCAGAACCGCGTCACGGAGGGGTGGCCCCTGGGTACGCGCTCAGGTCCGGTGGGTGCCGGGCCCCCGTGTCCACATCTGGGCTCAGGGCCCGGCCATTCTGTTGCCAGCTCTTCCACAACCTAAGGGGAGACAGAAGTCCAGAGAGAGGGGCCAGTTTTCAGTCCGGGTCATCCCCTATGCTTTCGGGCTTTATTCTGCTTTCCGTAACCTCCTTGGGTGAGTCACCTGGCCACTTCCTCCTGGCTGGAGAAAGCGCTGAAGAAGGTGCTGATTCTGGGTGGGTCCAGAGTGAGCCCCTGCACGGAGAGCCTGCAGGTTTACACGCCCACCCCACCCCAAATCCTGCCCTCAGGCGTCACGTGTGGGTCCTGTCGGCCGAGTAAAGGGTCCCACCTCCTCACCTCTGTCGCATCCGGAGGGCAGTTGGCTGGCCTGTTGGAGCAGGAGGCTGCTAAGTCCTGGGAGGCAGGTTTTCCACGTGAGGTCAGAGGCCGGCCAGCGTCCAGTGGGCTTCGAGGGCACCTTGCCCGCAGGTCACCCCCACGGTGGGGCAAGCGCAGGGCTCAGGGCCCTCGCCCTTCTCCTGCCAGACCCTGACTTGGGTAATTCCTTTGGCCTCTTGTAGATGTTTGCCTCCTACCATAAATCAGAAAAATATTGGGACTATGTCCACATGATCGATGGGGAAGAACTCAGGGAGGGGTGCCAGTCCGCAGCAGGGGCGCTGCGCGTCGCTGAGGCTCGGGCTGCGCTCGGAGCGGGAGCCGGACAGACCTGAAGACAAGCAGCTGCCCGAGGCCCGAGGCTGGCAGAGGGCGGGCCCGAAGCGGGGAGAACGGGGCGTGTTTCAGAGGAAGGGGCTCAGACCCGGCTGAACGAGCAGGGGTGTGTCTGGGTGACGGTCTGCGTGGGAGCTCGGCCCGGGGACGCGCCATCCATGAGACAACCGTGTGTTTGTGGCACTGGGTGGACACGGGCCACAGCCCGTGGCAGCAGCAAAATTTTTTTGGCTGGTTTGTTGAAAAGAAGGTATAAAAATCACTCAGCAAGAAAGTGATGCCTATCGACAGGATAAAGTCCGAGCCCTTCATAGTCCAGCTCAGCTTCAGTCGCCTCTCAGCCCCCCCTCCATCTGAAGCCTCCAGCCCCACCGCTGCACGTGCCCTGTAAGAATGACCTCGAAGGCCACCTCCTCCGTGAAGACTCCTGCATCCCGGGGTCCACCCAGACAGCTGGTCATCTGCCCAGGCCTCCTCTTACCCTGGACATCCCTCCTTTGCCATCCCATTGCCTCGGCCAACAACTGCCTGCCATCTGTAGTGTGACAAAGTGCTGTGACCACTGGGGCAAAGGGGCAGGGGACAGGACTTCCTGGGCCAAGTGGAGGTGAGTCACCCCGTGATGCAGGACCACGAGAGGGTCCTTGTTGGTTCAGAAGTACTCCAAATACTCCTGGTAAGTTTTCATTTTATTTGATCTTTGTGATGAGTGGGGACTTTGATGTCATTGCAGAAGTGATGCTGTAGGTCGCAGTCTGCAGAGCTGGCTTCGTCTGCTCTGGACAGCCCTGCCGTGTTTCTGAGTCACACACAGGACACAACCCCACTGTCCTTCGGGGAAGGTGCAGGGGTCACATCCGAGCAGGATTCAGGTTTCCACCAGGGAGGGTGGCGGCGGGCCCTGGCTTACCTCATTTAGCACCACGCTGCCGGCTGCCTGCCGGCCAGTGACTGTCCGCTGCAACCACACCTGCCAGCACCCGGCCGTGACCCCTCCCTGGAGCCTGCATCTCGGCTTCCTCAGCAGCGAGGAGAACGGAAGCCAGCCCCGACCTGGAGAAAGACTCTATTTCCTCAATTCCAAGGCACACGATTGTTCAGATTTTAATTATGCTGGAATCAGGATATGTCTTACAATTAGTGAGTACACTCCATGTGGCATTTCTTTTTTCTTTCTCCCTCCCACAAAAAAAAAAAAAATTAAAAAAAATAACAACAAAAAAAGCTGTTCTTCAAACAATGGTGTGTCTTACAATTGATGACATCTTAAAATCAAAGAAAACAGCGCTGAAGTCACGGGGTGGCAGTGGCGTGTCCGACACCTAGGAGCCGCTGTGAAAATCACGCATTGTTCTGCTGTAAATGCCTGTTGGTGTGAACCAGACTCCTAGAGCCCCGAGGTGCCCTGGCCACACGAGGGGCATGGGCTGACAAAGGGGCGCAGAGCGTGGCCCCCCCACGCAGTCAGTGGTGCCAGTCTGGACACCGGCCTTTGTGCTGCTCACTCCGGAATTCATAGAGATGGCTGCCAGCGATGAGAGGCGATCTCGGGACACGCAGGCCTCCGCGGAGCCTTAGGATTCCGGAAGTCAGTGGCCAGAGCTGTGCCGAGCCAGACAGGACGCACACGGGAACACAATTACAGGGAAGCTAGGGTGGCTGGGGGGAAGGGGGCCGGTGTGCGCAGGCCCAGGTCTGGGCGCTGGTGGCTGTCCCAGCGTGCACGCCCTCAACACGCATACCCTCACGATCTCCCTTGAACAAACTCCGTCCACAGCCTCAAAACATTTTAGAAGTGCTGCTTGGATGGCCACAGCACATTAAAGGCACTGAGAAGTTCTGCAGTAAAGAAACTAAAGAACTTTTCTTTCATGTTCTCCAAACGTATTGGATCACAAAGCCCCTTTATTTGAGTAATATCTTATACGAATCTTAAGATACGACTTTTCTGCAGAACAGTCACTGAGCAAGTGCCCTGTGCGACCAGAACCTTGAGAACTGACCGCGGCTGGCACGGCTCTCCAGCTGGTCCTGGAAAGGAGAAATAGTGAAGTGAGGGGCAGTGCCAGAGAACGGGTTCTGTTGGGGGTCCAACACACGGCCCCGGGCATGGAAATGCACGGGGGGCCCCCTCGCTCGCTGGTGTCCTCTGGGAAGTTGGCTTCAGCTCTCACAGGCATCCCCAAGACAGTGGCTGCCAGCACCGTTCTGACAGGTGTGCCAGCCAGGTGGTGTGCCCAGCACAGACTTGGCACACGGGCTGAGCTGCTTTGGGGAGGGTCTTCCCTTGAACAGGTCCCCACACACATGAGAACAATAGCAGGGAGAAGTCCCGGTCCAGGTGCGGGGCTTTGACCAGAAGCAGCCCCGAGGGGGAAGCAGTGGATGGCAGGGGCGGCGCATCCCCCCCACTGGTGTCAGGGACCGGTGATGACGGAGCTTCGCACAGCACAGGGGCCGACTGCAGCCCACACCCCCCAGATGTGTTTTTCTGACCTGCACAGTGACTATTAAAAACCAGAGAAACTTCACAGAGATCTCTAGACTTAGGGCTTCTCTTGACAGATTGAAAGCCTGGCTTTCTGGGGCCTGCACCTGGCAACACTGGCCACAGCGTCTCAGTGAGTCCGGCACTGACACCCCCATCACGGCAGTCCCCACTCTTCTGCCTGCCTCATGCCAGGCGCTTCTCCTGTGCTTGCACACTCCTGCCGGGCCCCACAGGCATCTGGGTGCTCAGCCTGGATGCAGGCCATGTGCACACAGGAGGGAACTTGTGTGTGTGTACGCATGTATGTGCGCGTGTGCATGTGTGCAAACGTGTGAAATCCAGCTTGCACCCACGCCCACACTCCCTGGCAGGGGCCGGGAAAGGGCTGCTTTTCCTATTTACAGCGAGATGCCGTGTGGGTGAGCGGGGCTCTGCCTGCAGACCCTCGCAGGTGTTGTGTCTCTGAGTTCCCCACGATGGCCTGGCACCCATGAGTTGGGGAGCCGCATGGGGAGCTGGGAGGGGAGGGGTGGCATCTCAGACACATCGTCCAGACACCTGCAATGACATCTGGACATCAGGATGCCAGGGCACAGCCACGCTCGGCTGTGGGAAGGTCCGAGCCTGCCGCCGAGCCATCGGATGCACAGAGAAGGTTAGACTTCGCTGCTACTGCAGGAATAACTGCTCTCGCGTACAGGGTTTTCCTTCTGCCGCTCAAGTCCTCCACATGGATAAGCCACTTGTGTGGGTTTTTTTAATCCTCACCCGAGGACATTTTCACTGATCTTTAGAGAGAGAGGAAGGGAAAGAGAGAGAGAGACACATTCATCGGTTGCTTTCTGTATACACCCCACTGGGGATGGAACCCGCAAACCAGATATGTGCCCTGAATGGGAATTGTGGACGAAAAGGGGCCACATGCTAACCTGACAAGCTCAGGGAGGCCTGTGTGACAGCCTTGCAAACTCAGAGACCTACAGTAACCACAGAGGAGGGTCTGAGCTGTAAAGTTTGTAACTAAAAGCAGTTTAGCGCAGAAAGTCATGTCCTAGGCCAGCACCTTCCCTGACAAAGGTTGGTTTTCACCTGAATGGAGCCTGTTGTCTTTTTGCATCTAAGATACTATATCTTTGGAATGTGGGGTGACTTCCTTGTTCCCAGACCCCACAGGGCACAACCTCTGCACCGGGGCAGAAACCACAAATCCCCTCATTGTTGTTATTATCTCATTAATTGTTGGTTGTTAGCTGTCCTGTACCTACGGATATACAAGAAGCACGTGTCTATCATTTTACTTTTCATCCAATCCCAGAGCTTTCCCCACTTTGCTTTCTCCCCCCCCCCCCAACCTCTCACCAGTGGATTTCAAGTAACCCACTGACGTCTTCTGTTTTAATTGCATAAATTAAGGTGCAAAACTGCCCTTCTTTGGAGCATTTCTCAATCCCCTGAGGTCTTGCTTCCCAGCATTTGTCGACAGTTTGGCTCAAATAAACTCACTAAATTCTTCACGGGTTTGAACGTTTCTTACGTTGACAGAATCCAACCCGTGTCATTTCGGTCCACGGGAAGATGGCCCAGCCAGCTGAGCCACACCGGCCAGAGCTGGATCGGCTATTTCCCACTTCCCTACTTTGCAAACGAGGAGACAGAGGCTCAGAGCGGTGAAGTGATTGGCCCCACGCCACTGCCCTTAACCCTAAGACTAGTGTCAGCTGCCCAGTCCCCTCCCCAGCTGGGCTGAGCATTCCACATGCATTTCCTCCCTAGTCCTCACTCCCTCCGTCCGTCTCGAGGGCGAGACTAGGCCTGGAGGGGTCTGCGTGAGTTCTAAGCCCAAACTCCACCCGGTGATAAGACCACAGGCACGCCCAAGGGCTGAGGAGTGAGCACAAACGTGGGATCAAACCCAGGTCTCCCATGCAGATCCAGACCCGACCGCCACCCCTACTCCTACGTCATGTTCAATGTTACTGCTGGTTCCCCGCGCAGAGATGATGCAGGTCACCTGGTCAGGAACTGCCACGGCCTGAGCCTCCACCGGGAGTTCCTGACAGTCAGGGTCTGTCTTTCCTAGACTCCAGCCAGCTGTGCTTGTGGCTGGTCAGTGCAGGGGCTCAGCTCTGACCTGGGTTCCAGCCTGGCCTCAGACTCATTGGTGCCGTGAACATGCATTTCCTTACCTCTCGGGCCTCACCTGCCTCACCTGGGGCTGAGTGCCTCCGGCCCGTGTCATGGGCTTTGGGTCTGGTGCGGTCACACCAGGGCGGGGCGCAGGTCTGAAGATGGGCAAGGAAACTGCTTTTCATCACAGGCTGAGGAGCCAGCAGGCCAGAGCAACAAGGCCAGCTCGGAGCCAGGCCGGGCACAATCGGGTTCTAGGGACAGGCCAGGGGGCTGCTCCTTCATCTCCAGCCGGCACAGCCACACATCCGGCAGTGGGCCGGGGTCTCTGGGCTGTTTCCTGCAGACCAGCATTGCTCGTGATAAGGGTGCAGCCACTAGGAAAAGGCCGGCCCAGGACCTCAGCCCTCCCACCCACTCCTGCAACTTGTACATCTGGCTGGCCCTTGACCGCTCAGCCCCAAAGTGCCCGTGTTTCAGGAAGGTGCCAGGCAGCAGGTGGCACTCGACCTGTGTGGCTGTCTACAACGCCATACACTGAGGAATTCTGCTTTTCCCCAAGCTCCTGTGCCCCAGGCCAGGTGGTTGCTGAGTTATTTTTGCTCCATCCCTGGGATCACCACTGGGCTTATTCCAAAACCCCAGGAGCCCTCCTGCTCAGGGTTCAGGATCCAGGGAGGACAGGAGCCCTGTGCCCAGCTCCCAGCTTCCATTTTCACACCCCGCCTGCAGGTCTGGGGGAACCGAGGTGGAGGGGACCATTAGTCCCCCAGCTGCTGGATCATGTTCCAACATCCTTGACGATATTGGAAACGTATTTAAAAGAAAAGAAAGAAAGAAAGAACGCCACTCCATGGAGCTGAAGCAGCCCTGCCAGGCCGGGTCCGTTGAGCTGGGGCGGGGGCAGGGGGGTGCGGGGTTGGGATGAGGTGTGGTGAGAGCCAGGCCCCAGCAGCCACGAGGCCTTTGAATCTTGGGTTGTTTGTCCAAGTGCATCCTGTGAATGCGGGACACGCTCTGGCCCCTGCACGGCCAGCTCCCATCCATCATGCATTCTAACACTTGAAAGCAGTTACAGTAGTTGGAGCTGCTGGCCGGGCTGTTTTCCTAAGACAGCATCCAGGTGCCCATCCGCCCAGCAGAAGGGGAAATGCCACCCGAGCAGCCAGGTCGGAGCCCCCTTGAGGGCGGAGCCTGAGGAGATGGAACAGGAAGCGGGAGGCCTCTGGAAAGCTCGGTTGTAACAGGTAAATGAACCAGAGCGTCCCCTCCCAGGAGCTAAAGGAAGGCAGGGCCGTGGGGGCGGGGCTGCAGAGACGGACAGGACCAGCAGATGTGGGAGGACAGTGAGGGGGAGGGGGGGGGCAGAACATCTCCATGTCTGGGTTGGCAACATTCTCTTCCAGGGAAAAGTGTGCAGGATGGGGGGGTGGGAGAAGGGGAGGGTCTTTGGGGGCTCCATCCGGTTTTCAGGTACAAATGAGCTCTCATTAAAAGCCCAAGTCTGAGAAGCTGCCTTAACTCATCCATCCGGGAATGGGTCAGGGGGTCCCAGGAGGGACGGCTCTCTGGAGGCAGAGAACCAGCTCAGAGATGGAGCCAGAAGGAACCTCTCCCTTGGGTGAGAAAGCTGAGGCCCGGCCATCACAATAACCCAGCCTGCATTCAAACCCTGGGGGTGCTCTGACCACTGCGCTGTAATAAGACAGCTCCGAGTCTGACACGCAGGACGCAGACGGGAGCTCCCGTGGGAGGGGACTGTGCACACCACTTCCTGTACAGGTGAACCGGCGTGGGCCGTGGCACTGGGTGGTCTCTGTCTCTAACATGTTCATTTTACAACCTAATGTGCTTATTCATGTACCAGTAAAGCAGAATTTACACATCCAAACCACCACCTCAGCTAAGCTGCACCCACCCATCCCCCACGCAGTCCTGTGCGCCTGGAGCTGGTGCTGGGGACGGAGTGGCTGTCCCTGTGGCATTCGTACTCCAGTGACACTTAGGATCAGGGTGCTGAAGGGGGCCAGGCGAGCCCAGGAGGGTGGGACTGCACTGTCTGCTAAGCCGGGGGTGGGGGTGGGGCACCGCGATCTGTTGCGGCGTCTTTCCCAAGGAGGCCCTGTAGAGCTCCGTGTGGTTCTCAGCCTGGCTGAGGACTCAGCTCAGATGCCACCTCTGCGTTGCCGTCTTTGAGATTCTAGCTGAATCTCTGCTGTTCCCAGTGAAGAAACTAAGGGCCAGAGTTGGGCAGCAGAGAGTGATATAGACTCTGGATCAACAGACATGGGGCTTGAGCACCTGGTAGAGCCCTTCCCCAAAAGTGGTCAGACCCCTCCCCCCCAGCCACACACACAATTACGTCCACAAGAGCAGACCCTAGGTTATCTGAGACACTCTAGAAAAATCATTTTTTTATTCCCATTCCTTTTTGTTACATAGTACATGTTTTTGCAGAAAAATTAGAAAATAAAGCTAAATAAAAAGAGAAACTTAAAGTCACCTATAATCTTATCACTGCTATGTACATTTACACTTTGTCAAATATCTTTCTAGTATGTTTCCAGGCATTTCTCTCTGCTTATGCAGCCGAGTGGTGTGTAACTGCAGAGTAATTCATTCATCCTCTATGTATGTGTGTGTGTGTATACATATATACATATACATATATAAGTATGTGTACACACATGTACACACAGCATATATATGATCCAATTTGTACACTTGTTTGTAAGCTTCCACTTACCAGTGTATTATGAGCACTCACTGCCCCTTCCCACATCCCCTGAGCCAACAGCATTATGGGCACTGAGCCCCTCACTCAGGCGGGCTTCCCAGGCAATGCAACGGGAGGCTAGGCCGGGCCATCGCGGCCCACACAGTGCCGTAGGGTCGGACACGGGCGGAGCTAAAGGAGCGGAGAGTTCCAGATAACAGAGTGCAGAGCAATGCCATGGCCTGTGTCCAGCGGCCAGGAAAACAGAACTGGGGAGCAGGAAGTAGGCCAAGGCTGAGCCTGCTGGCGGGAGACAAGGACACCCAGGCACCCTGCTGTCTGGCCTGTGGGCCCTGGGCCTCCAGCTGGGATGAGGTCCAGAAGAGCCAGCCTACCAGCCAGCTGGGCAAAGGTGGGGCAGGGGGTGGCAGCATTTGATGGAACAGTGGGAGATGGGGCAGGGATTTGCCTTTGGACTTAACCAGAAGTGTAGGAAGCAGCAACGAGGCCAGCTCCTTCCACAGAAATCTGAAAACAAAGAGGCAAGTTGATCTACTTGCAAAATTGGATGGGTTGGCAAAGAAAACCCCAGAATGACCGAGGCTCAGAGGAAGATGGTGAGAAAATACACACAGACAGATTTACTCTAGAAAAGCTAGGCTGAGGCTCCCCCAGGTCGGGCCTCCCGTCAGCCTTCTGGCGCTCACAGACTGAGCCCTCCCAGCGGGGCTGACTTCTCTTCCTGTGGGACCCCAGCTCCGGCACAGCACCAGGAAGACACAAATCTCCAGCCGTCCCGCAAGGCCCCCCCGGGGCCCACCATCCAGCCCCACCTTCTCTGCCTGGCGCTCCTCGCTCCTCAGAGCGCCTTCCCTTCCCTGGGCACCAGCCCTTGCGGGGTGACCCGGGACTCTGTGGGCAAGCATGACTTCCTCCAACACAGGGCGAGTGTTCGAGGGCGAGATCTGTGTCTAATTAATGGGTGATCGCCAATAAAACCTAGCCCAGAGCTGGCCACAACGTGGGTGTTTCATAAATGTCTGCTGAGGTCACCAGGAAGGGCACCACCGACTTCAAGGCGAAGATGTGAACGCGTGGTGATCTGTGCCACTCCAGGCGGTTTTCAGCCTGGAGAGCGGTCTGTCCCTTCGCTCTGTCCTCTCAAGCAACCAGCAAGGGACAGAGGAGCGACTCCGTGCGCCGGAAACCCAGCGCCGGCTGAGACACGTGGACTGGGTCCTTCGAGGAGCCGGCACTGCGGTCACAGAGTCAAGCTGACTTCAGAGTCATGACACTGGGGGTGGCCCCAGGGGCAGCGGACTGAGATGGAGATTGTAGTAATTCGCTGCGGCTGCCCTAACAAAGTGCCACAGCCCGAGTGGCCTGAACAGAAATGTACCCTCTCGGTTCTGCAGGCGACAAGCCCAAGCTCACGGCGTCGGCAGGTTGGTCCCTGCGGAGGCTGTGAGGGAGGGTCTGTTCCAGGACTCTCTCCTCGGCCTGTAGACGGCCATCTTCATGTCCGCACGGCATTGTCCCTGCGTCTGTGCCTCTGGGTCCCCTATCCCGATTTTATAGAGACATAGTCATGGTAGATTGCAGCCTGCCCTAAGGACCTCACTATGTCCCTATCTCCAGAGGAGGCCACCTCTGGGGTTAGATTTTAGCATACCAATGTGGGCACAATTCAACTCGTCACAGACGTGAGCAGGCAGGTGTGGACTGGGTTACTGTGGGATGCTCTCAGGATCAACACCCGTGGAAGGAGGGGAGCAAGCAGGGATAGGCTGCGGGAGAACAGGGCAGTGAGACGGGGCCTACGGCCTCGGCTGACCCCAAGGGGAGCTCGGGAGCTAGAATGGCCCTTCAGGGCTGTCCCAAGTCAGGCCAAGATGGACTTGTTTTATAACCGCACAGTGACGAGTGGCCGCCCCAAGAATGTCTAACCTTGGCCTCTACAGATGAGATAGTTCCTAGGGACCACAGCTGGGGTGCCAACAGCACAGGTCCTTCCTGGGGGTGGGACGTCATGACCTCCAGCATGGGTGGTCCTCATCACAGAGACAGACCCAGCCGAGGTGCTGTGGACGGTGGAGATCACAGTTCCCTCCCCGTGGGAGGTCAGGAGACGTCACACAGCAGGTGTCATGTGCCCCCGAATTGGTGGCGTGGGAAGAACGGCTCATGAGAGTCAGGTTGGGGAGCTCAGAGGACCATGGGACTTTCCAGGTGGGGAAACAGAGAGGAAGAGCACGTGGCATAACTGAGTGGGCCCTTCTCGGCAACGTGGGCCATTGGGGATGGACTGGAGCTGAGACACTGTGGGGAGGGAGGGAGGGAGACTCTGAAATAAGGTCGGACCTTGGATCAGCAGGTGACGGGAGCCACCAACGTTTCTAAACAGGACAGTGACTTGGTCAGAGCCACATCGAGGAGGTGACCAGGGCAGCACAGTGGAAGTGAGCTGAACTGTTGAGTTCCCTGAGTGAGGAGTGGGTCCCTCTGGAGCGGGGGTGGGCCAACGCGATGAACAGGAGAGGGACTGTGGATGAAGATGCCCAGGGTGTACCACGGGTGGCGAGGGAGGAGGGAGATGGAGACGTGACCCGGGGCAGGGAGTTTTACAAGCAGAAAACACGGGAGAAGAGCAAATTCAAAAGAGAAGGCTGTTTCTATGGAGATACTCACCAGGCAGTTGAAAACAAGGGATGAGACTTTGAGAACCTCCTCTCAGGGCTGAGGTGGTAGATGGGGAACTCAGCCACAGCAAGAGCCCTGGAGAGAGCCACTCTCTCGAGGGACGTCAGGTGGGGAGACAGGACGGACGTGTAGCGCCATGAGCCCCGTGTGGGACGCACTGAATTGCTGAGGGAGGTGCGGGGCTGCAGCTGGCCGCTGGGCCGGGCTGGGGCAGAGGACACGTGAGTTGTATCTTGAAGGAGAGACGGAATCTGCTTGGGAATGGGGGAGCTGTGGAATAACTCGGGAGCGGGCCCTACAACGCAGCTGAGCCCCCAGAAGTGGGGGGAAGTGTTGGAACTGAGAAGCGGGTTCCGAAGATGAGCCACGAGGGTCTCCGTGCAGACGGACAGGAGCAGTGAGGTGAAGGTGCCACAGACTGAACCACAAATGAAGGGGAGCTTCAAAGGAAACTGTCTCCTCTCATACTTCTGACACCAAAGTCTGGGTTTCCACCCCAAGCAACTCTCCAGGTCTCTGTAGACACCAGCAGGATGGCCTCTATTTTAATTCGGTTTTGACACTAACTATCTAGAATTAGTATAGACCTCACAGGCTAAGGGTTCAGTTCCACAAAACTCTCCCAATCACAAGTAGTGGGTCCCCCGGTTACCCACACTTCTGTCTGATGTGGCTTCAAGTTAGGGGTTCCCATGAGCTCCTCCTCAGGCTCAGCAGTTTCTGGAACAGGTCACAGAACCCAGGGAGACGTTCACTTACTACTACTGGTCTATTATAAAGGACACAGGAACAGCTGGGCACATAGGCACATAGGCAGAGGTCTGGAAGGGCCTGTGTGTAGGGACTTCTGTCCACAGGGTGTGGGGTACACCACCTCCAGGCACTCCGAACCCCTTCATTTAGGGTTTTTATGGAGGTTGCAATACACGGATGTGATTGATTAAATCATGGCCATTGGTGATGGAATCAGTCCCCAGTCCCTGGAGGTTCCAGCCCTCTAATCACATGGTTGGTTGTCTGGCAGCCAGCCCCCATTCCGCAGCCACTTAGGGGCCCACTAAGAGTCACCTCATTAGCATAAACTCTAGTAAGTTGAAAGGGCTTATTATGAACAGCCAAAGACACACCTCTCACCCTAGCACTCAGGAAGTCCCAACCCTTGGGACCGGAACTGGGGAGTAGGAAGAAGGGGACTAAAAATTTTGCTGCCTTGAAGCTGCCTTTTGGGTTATTGATTGTAAGGTGGTTATTACGAAACAAAAGACTCAGAAAGAACCTCTGACCCTCCCCCTCCTACCCAGCAAATTCAGACGGACAAACCCTAGGGTGTTTGCCTGTAGCTGCCCCGTTTGAACTGAGTGTAGTGGATGGGAGGCGGCTAGCGCGGCCTGTTATTACACTCTCCGTGTCCACTGCTTCTGGGTTGCCTGGCAAAAACGCACCTGCCACGTGTGTTCCGTGTATCCCACTCTTCCCCAATTACCTGTCTCACTTGTAAAACCTCAGGCCT
Source organism: Molossus molossus (assembly GCF_014108415.1). Lineage (NCBI taxonomy): Eukaryota > Metazoa > Chordata > Mammalia > Chiroptera > Molossidae > Molossus > Molossus molossus. Next base: position 67,961,556 of record NW_023425350.1, on the reverse strand, counting down.
CTACCTGCCCCGGGATGCCAGGATGTGCCTTGATGGCTAGGGAGCAGGGAGGCAGAGATTTCTCTTTTGTCCCAAATGACCTGTGTACCCAGTAGTGCCTCCCCGTCCGGAATTTTGACGCTTCTGTGAATTCCCCATGCACATGTATTAAAATCTGATTTTTCTCCTGTTCGTCTGCCTCTGTTAATGTGGTTATTAGCCCAGGTAGAACTCAGAAGGCAGGAGGAAATGTATATTTCTTTTTAGCCCCCACACCACCTTCCCCTAGAAGTTCAGCTTCCTTGTCCCCCACCTCTACCCTCTAGGGTGGTTCGGCTTAGCCACAGCCTCAGCCCCAGAACCCTCATGCCCAGCCCATCGCCAGGTGCAAGGCCCCCGGCCGCACCTGCCATGCAGGTGGTCAGAGGGCGCAGCAAGTGAGGTGAGGCTGAGGGTCCTGCTGTGTCTCTGCCGTAGACTCTGTCCTGGCCGCCAGCCACCAGGCAGCACCTACTGGCCTTATCTAAAGCAGGGGCAGGCGGTGCCGAGGTGGAGGCAGGGAGCCCACCCACAGGCCCTGCTCTGCGGGCGGCCCAGTGCTCCGACCTTCAGGGTCCCGGAAGAGCCTGCTCTTCGTGCCGGTGAAGAAGGAAAAGCCGGCGTTTCCTCCCGGTAGTTAATGCCTCTCTGTGTTTGAAGATGGTCGAGTCCTTGAGCTTCTCCTCTCCAAACTAAACACTTGGCCCCTGGAACCTTTTTGGGAAATTTCAAAGCCATATGCCGAGGAAAAGCACAACCACCATCTGCGGGGTGGGCCTCCAGCTCGACCCAGGCTGCGCTTTTTGGAAACTCGGTTAGCCTTCGGGTCTTTATTGCAGGTACATTCAGGAGCTTCAGGAGTCAGGAGGGGGCGGAGCCCAGGTGCAGGCCTGCGGAGGCCTCCGCTTCTCCTGAGTGCAGACACATTTGGGGGAGGGGTGGAAAAGTACATGGGCATTACTCAGGGGCTTAGTCAGCTAAAGCTTCCTGTCCAGGTCCCCTGGGGGTGGGATGGGCCCCAGGAGCTTCCAGAGAGCCAGGCAGCCTGCTGGGAAGGCTGCCCTCTGACCCCGAAGCTGGCCAGACCGGTTCCCCGGGTCCTCTAGTGGGGGCTGGTAACCTTACTCTCCAGCCAGCCCTCCCCCTGCCGCCCTGCTGAGCGCCCTGGGCGAGGTCCCATGACCACATTCGGAGTCCTCCCCAGCTGGTTTTCTCTGGCTGTCCTGTGGGCCCCCAGTGCGTGTGTTTTCTGTCCCCCACTCGGTCTGTCTGGGCAGCCTGGCCTGGGGCCAGCTGCTCTTCGGTTGGTCTCCGGGCCGCCTTCTGCCTTCAGAGCCCCGGGCTGGCAGCAGCGGAGGGTCCTGCGGAGGGGAGTGCCATCACAAGCTCACAGCATCCCTTACACAAGTTCAACACGTTTTAAAAATCAAAACAAGATATTTGGATAGTGTTGATAATTCTGAGTGCCATCTGGTTATCCCCAGCCGCGGACACGGGGTGGAGCGAGGCCCTGGGTCAGCCTGTGGCCTCCGTCTGGCTGTGCTGTCCCTCCTGCTCTCTGCTCAGCCTGGGAGCACGGGGCTTTGCAAGGGCCAGCTCTTCAAGGGGACAGTCTGCTCAGCCTGGGGGCACGGGGCTTTGCAAGGGCCAGCTCTTCAAGGGGACAGTCTGCTCAGCCTGGGAGCACGGGGCTTTGCAAGGGCCAGCTCTTCAAGGGGACAGTCTGCGCACACAGCTCACCGGGAGCTCTCAGCTGGGCTCAGCCTGGGAGCACGGGGCTTTGCAAGGGCCAGCTCTTCAAGGGGACAGTCTGCTCAGCCTGGGAGCACGGGGCTTTGCAAGGGCCAGCTCTTCAAGGGGACAGTCTGCGCACACAGCTCACCGGGAGCTCTCAGCTGGGCTCAGCCTGGGAGCACGGGGCTTTGCAAGGGCCAGCTCTTCAAGGGGACAGTCTGCTCAGCCTGGGAGCACAGGGCTTTGCAAGGGCCAGCTCTTCAAGGGGACAGTCTGCTCAGCCTGGGGGCATGGGGCTTTGCAAGGGCCAGCTCTTCAAGGGGACAGTCTGCGCACACAGCTCACCGGGAGCTCTCAGCTGGGCTCAGCCTGGAAGCACGGGGCTTTGCAAGGGCCAGCTCTTCAAGAGGACAGTCTGCGCGCACAGCTCACCGGGAGCTCTCAGCTGGGCTCAGCCTAGGAGCAGCTCTTCTCCGGCGCTGGAGAAAAATGGGCGCGAGGACCAGCAAAGGGATGGTCTCCAGAGTGACGGCTCTGTAAGGATTTCAGGAGGAACTGTGGCTACAGGAAAAGATGTGCCTTGGGAAGGACTTTGGGGACTTACCTGCCAGGTAGAGGTGGCCCACCCTGTGGCCCCTTCCTGGCTGCTCCGAATCTTTCTCCCTCGTTCTTGTACCCCCAGCGCCCAGGACAGTGCCTGGCACTTGAGGAAACGGCAATCATTTGACTTCGTTGCATGTTTGAATTAACTCATTAAGGAGGCAAAGTCCCGCTTGGATATTGACAGCGTCTACTGTGTACTTACTCTAGGGGTTGTACAGGGCCAGGATTCCAAAAGACAAAAATCACACTTTCTTTTCCCCAAATGTTTATAAAGACACCAGGAAGACAAGACATAAACATGTTGAATGTAAATAAAATATAAAATGATGCACTCCCACGATGTCAAAGATGTGTTCACAGAAGCAAAGTCTTCTTCCCAAACTCCTCTGTTTTCTAAAGCTCCTTCCCCTGAAACACACTGTCCCCGACAGCAGTCTCTCGGGGTGTAATGTGAGAAAAAAACCTGAATTCAGGACCAGATTAGGCAGATTTCTGTGCACAGGATTTCTTAAAACCTCTAAAAAAAACTTATTGACGTAGAATTTACATACCATCAAGTGGACTGGTTTTCTGTGCATCATTCAGGCGCCTGTAGAATATTTGCAGAGTTGTGCACCCACCACCACCATAACTGCACACAGCCCACCCCCCCAAAGAAACCGCGTGCCGATCACAGTCACTGCCGGTCCCTTCCCTCCCACCCTAGGCACCGTTAATCTGTCTGCTCTACAGATTTGCCAGTTCTTGGCATTTCATGTAGATGGCATCATGTACAATATGTGGCCCTTGATGACTGGTTTCCGTGATACAGTATTCTCTCTCTTTTTTTTTTTTTTGTTACTCCTCCCTGGAGGACATTGTTCCGTTGATTTTTTTTTTTTTAAGAGAGAGTGGAAGGGCGGGGGGGGGGGGGCATTAATGCGAGAGAGACACATAGATTGGTTGCCTCCCCCATGACCCCGACTGGGCCTAGGTATTAAACCCAGGTATGTGCCCTTGACTGGAATCGAACCCGAGACCCTTCGGTCCATAAGCTGATGCTCTAACCACTGGTAGAAACTGTCCAAGGCGTTCTTTTTATTTTTAAAGAGTAGTTTATTGATTTTTAGAGTGAGAGGGAGGGAAAAGAGAGAAACATTGATATGAGAGAGCAACTTCGATCGATTGCCCACTCCATGCAGGAATCAGCCGGGCATGTGCCCTGACCAGGAATAGAACCAGCAACCCTGTGGTGCATGGGGCAGTGCCCGACCAACTGAGCCACACCAGCAGGGCCGTGACGGCATCTTCACGGTCATCCATGTTGTAGCACATACCGGTGCTTCGTCCCTTTTTCTTGAGAATAGTGTCCTGTTGTGTGCGTGTATGACACTCGGCTGTCCAGGCAGCAGTGGGTGGGCGTCTGAGCTGTTTCTGCTGCCAGTGGAAATCGTGTACTTTCACGGGGTCGTGTGGAAAGCATTCCACAGATCCGTGCACAGGAGACTGCGGTGCAGCAAGATTCACTCGAGTGGAAAGAGAAGACTACCCCCGGGCTGCCAATTTCCCATGTCTGTCTGTCCCACCACGGGCAAAAATCCAGTCTTGTCTTCACCAAGGCCAAAACAAAGGCCAGTGTCCACAGTTTCTGTTTCATATTAAAGCTTAGTCCATTGGAGTCCAAGGACCCAGTGTCTGCTAGACACTCATGGTCATGTTCCAGAGAGAGAGAGAAAGTGAGAGAGAGAGAGAGAGAGAGAGAGCGAGCACGCTCTTTGTTCCTTGGGGTTATATTATCTCGGGCTTGGGAAGGACCAGGCACTTTTTCAAAATAACCAATCAGCTTCCCAAGCTTTCAAGAGCTTCTGATGGGTCCACCCCTAGCCTTTCCCAGGTGAGACGGACAGGCCTCGGTGTTGGCCACCTTGGCCCCTACCGTGCAGGGGCTCACCTCCCCCTTTATCATTCTGTCCCTCCCCTGCTGAGCTAGCATTTCCGCTCTGTGGCTCTCAGCAATAGAGCTGCTCTGAACATTCACGAGCAAGTTGCATGTAACTGTTTTAAATCCTCCCGGGTGTAACCCTAGGAGTCGAATTGCTGGGTCATATGGTAACCCCGCGTTTGACTTTGGGGAACCACCATCGTGTTTTCTAAGGAAGCTGCGTCACCCTACATTCCCACGGCACCCTGTGAGAGTCCAGTTAGCCCGCATCTTCTCCAGCACTCGCTGTTGTCCACCTTTCATTTGACCGTCCTAGTGGGTGTGAAGTGGCATCTCGCTGTGGTTTTGATGTTCATCTTTCTAAGAACTAAGGATGCTGAGCACCCTTTCCTGGGCTACGGCACCCGTGCTAGGGTGAGCGCTTCGCGGCTGCGCAGGGTGCCCGGTGGGCAGCGTCCCAATGCCCAGGCCGGGGCGCATGCTCGCCAAGGGCGGCTCCTGGACTTCAAGCGCACGCGTCAAATGGGGAAGCCCGGACCCAAAGCCGTCTGTGCCCGGCCCTGTGGGTTTGGTGACCACCGTTAGATCATTACTTTACAAGCTTTGCTCAAAGTTAAAAAATTTGAATGCTGCTGCCTTACATGGAATTTTACTCAAACAAAAAAAAGAAAAGGAGACTCAGATCTCTCTCCTCGCAACATTGTGAGAACCCTGTTGTTGGATGGGGAGAGTGGGCGACGTCGGACCCAGTGTGTCCCTCCTGTGGCTAGCAGTGGCCACATGCTGCAGGAGTGTCCTGGGCTTCTGCCTGTGCAGCGGGTCAGGCGCAGACCAAGCCCTGGGCTGAGCATCGTGGTCATGCTGAGCTGTCTCAGCTTGGCCGGGGCTCTGGGGTCACAGAGGTGGCTGCACAGGGCCGCGGGGCGCTCTCACCCCAACCCTGTCCAACACACGTGCAATGAGGTCCTGGGTGTCCGGAGGCCAGGATTTCCCAAGGGCGGGCTGAGCAGTGCCCTCCCCAGGGGCGCCCATCGTCCCAGGGTCTTCTCGGGCACCTCCTCCCTCTGTGGGTTTTCCCCCCGCAGGAGACTGGCCTGGTCACCGCGGGCCTAGCTCTGACCTCGTCCGGTCCCTCTCACGTGCCCCATTCCTCCACCCCTGGGGTCTCCGCTTGCCCTGCGGTCATGGGCCCCAGGTCTCCTCCAGAGCCTTCCTGACTCACCTGCCCGCTTCTGCACTGTTGACTCGCCCCGCAAGCCAGTCAGCCCCTCACCTGAGAAATCCTGTGCCAGAGGCTGGTTTCCCCTCAGCGCAATTGAAATGCATCCCCTCCTCCTGCACCTCAGACCCGGGTCGGGGATGCAAAGGGACGTGTGCGTCTCCTGCACTGTGTAGCCCGGCCGTGGCCGAAGCGCTAGGTGACCTGGTTTTCACAGGCATCTGTTTTGCTGTCCCCTGGTCTCCTCTGTGTGTAGCCGATGGCATCTGCCTCCTTGGTACTTCCCCCTCGGGCCTCCCTCTGACAGATGAGAAGAACTGGTCGTGCTGGGTGACCCAGGCCGGCTCCGGCTTTTCCTCCTGGGTCCCCGCTCTCTGCCTCTCGGTCAGGACAGGAGGGTCTCAGGGGGCCCTCACTCTCCAGTCTGTCGGACTGAAGGGACACAAGGACCCTAGGGAGTGAGGACAGGTGCTTTGGGGAGGCCAGGAACCTCTCAAGCCCTGCATTCTTCTCAGAAAGCTTAGTATAAAGCTTTATAATTTACTGTATAATTGCTGTAGCTGATTATGAAACTATAGTGGTCAGTGGGATTTATGTCAAGGTAGATATATAGGTCAATGGACCAGAACTGGGAGTCCAGAAATAGACCCGCACTGACATGGTCAATTTATTTTTCACAAAGGCACCATGGAAATTCAGTGTGGAAAGTATCATCTTCCACAAATGGTGCTGGGAAAACTGGCCAGTCTTATGCAACCCAAAAGAAAGAGAGAAACTCAGTTCTTACTTCACGTCATATGAAAACTTAACTCAAAATAGATCATAGATGTAAATCTAAGAGCTAAAACCACAAAACTCCTGGAAGAAACGAGGGAGAAAATCTTAGTGAACCTGGTTTGGGTACCAATTTGTTCAGTTCAACAGATAACACACAAACCACAAAAGAAATAATTGATTGACTGGATCTCATCAAAATAAATAAATAAATAAACAAACAACAAACAAACAGACTGCTCTTCAAAAGACACTTATGGGAATGAAAAAGAAAGCCACAGACTGAGAGAAAATATGTGCAAAACATGTCACAGAAGACTTGTATCTAGAATATAAAAAGAAATTATTTATAAGAAGACAAACATAATAGTTTAAATGGACAAAAGATCTGAGCAGACACTTCACCAAAGAATGTATAGGGCTGGCCAACCAGCGCATGAAAAGGGGCTCAACCCTGTTCATCGTTAGGAAAATGTAAATTACAGCCGTAATGAGATACCACTCAGCACCCACCAGAACGGACACAATGAAAAAGACTGACCACACCAAGCTTTTGCAAGGGTGTGAAGCACCTGGAATCCTCATTGCTGGTGGGAAAGGAAGGTAGGATGTCCACTTTGAAGAGCATTCTCTGTTTTCTCAGAAAGGTAAAAATATACCTACCATATGACTCAGCCATTCTACCCTTGGTTATTTATATAGCCCACGAAAAATGAAAGCACAGATTCACACCAAGACTCATACCCAAATGTTCATAATAGCTTCATGTGAAAGTATCAAGATTGGAAAGCAAGTCAAATGAACCCAGCAGATGAGTGCTTGAATGAACATGTTTTATACCATGGAGTGCTACTCAAAAAGCAAGGAACTGTTGACATCCATAAAAGCACGATTGAATCTTAGCATAATTATGCTGAATGGGAGAAGACAAGCAAAATAAAAAGAGGACATCCTATGATTCTAGTTATATGAAATTCCAGCAAATACAGCTAATCTGCAGCAACAGGAAGCAGATAGATTGACAGTTGCCTGTTGAGGGAGAGGGTTGGAAAACTACGAGGAACTAGACGGTGGCAGGAGGAGTCTTTATGGGGTGATGCGTATGTTCATCACGTTAGGTGTGATGACAGCTTCAGAGACGCATGAAGATGCCAAAGCTTCTCAAATGTACGCTCTAACCATACACAGTGTGTTGTGGGCAGTTACACTTTGATCAAGCTGTCACAGAAAAGAACGCTTATCTCCTGGAGATACACACTCAAGGTTTTACAAACAAAATGATCGGAGGTCTAAACTGTTCTTCACGAAGACGCAGGAGTGGGGTGGGAGGTGGGTGGCGACACTGATCTCATCAGGAGCCACACGCTGGGGGCTTCTGCCGTCACTTCAAGGTGAAGTACAAGAGGGGCGGCCAGCTGACGATGTTGAGGCTGGTTCGTTTCCACACGTGTCTGAAATCTACACTGCAAAGTGCCTACTAGAGAATGGGACACAACCCTACGGGTACAGCTCACTGCCTTGCTTCTGTCTTTGGAACTGGTAGGGGGCCTGGTTACCTAATAACAAATGTGTACAGCTGATAGAGTCTACGGGAATTGATTAAAATTGATGTAAAACGCTATTTATCAACAATTAATCAATGCGAGTCTTTTGGCAGGCTGGGTTTTCTCAAAAAGGGGCAGGGGCTGGGGGATCTTAACAGGAAGGGTTAGGGGGTGCAAGTTTGCCTTTGTGCAAAACTTCATAGATCAGAATAGCGAACGTGCATCAAAGCAGAGAAATAATTGAGAAATGTGGACAAGCAGTTAGAAGGTAAACCCTGAGTACCCAGCACCCCAAGAGTGAGCATCACTGCCCCTCACCCCACCACTGCCCACCCCTTCAGCATCAACACTATAGTCCAAGCCTGCCAACAATGAATGGACCACCTGTGAAATGTTCTTGACTGTCTTGTTAACTCTCCTATGTCATATCCTTAGATGTGACTACCTGTGAGTGTTAATAACTTACAGCTGAGCCGAGGCAGCCTGTAGGCCGGTGCTGCGGGGTGGGCTTGCAGAGGGGTGAGTGGGGACATAGGCTACCGTCAAGGCATTCGAGTCCATGGGAGCCCTGGAAGATCTCTGGTCACAAAGGTACATGGAGCCCGGCCGATGTGGCTCAGTGGTTGAGCATCGGCCCATGTACCAGGAGGCCACTGGTTCGATTCCTGGTCAGGACACGTGCCCAGTGAGGGGCATGCAGGAGGTGGCCAATCTATGTTCTCTCTCATTGATGTTTCCATCTCTCTCTCCCTCTCCCTTCCTTTCTCTCTAAAAATCAATAAAAGGAAAAAAAAAAATTAAACAAAGGTACATGGATCACTTGACTCTAAAAACCACAGACGTTGGTTTGTATGGACCAGGTATCTTGTTAAAGTTGTTTGATATATGTGCCTTTAGAATCCTACATTTTAATTTATTTATACAATGTTTGAGAAGCAATGCAATCTGGTGCCATCAGCAAACATTGTGGAGTAAGACCCTTTGAAAGGTCTTCCTTCTATAAAAGCAATGATAAAACTGATAAAAACACCCAGGACCAACATTTTTCAGAACTCTGGAAATTAACCAAAGGTCTTGCAGGCATCCAGAAAATGTTTCCTTAAGCAAAACAGCTGAATTTCACTAAGAACAGTGAGCTCTGGGCATTTTACCTTGCCCCTGCCCCTGCCCCTTGCCCCCTGCCCTCTCTCCAGCTCGCGGTGGCCTTGAAAACCAGCAGCTTACAATCACGGAGTCTGGGGATTTTCTGACAGACCCAGTCACAAGTCTGTCCTTATTTAATCTGACTTGGAATCTGCCCAGTGTGAAAAGCCATTTCCTCTAGTGCATTTGTCAAAAACATTTCAGAGCAATTGTTTAACTTCACGTAAGTCTGGAAAATAATTGAGGCAAACAATGGGCTAACCAAAAAGTGTAAAATGAAAACTGGGCAGTGGGATGTCCCTAGGGGCTTTGAAAAGCTCTGATATATTTAGGGGAACCTAGAGGCCATGAGCAAGATGAGTAAGTCAGTCTTTGCAAATGGCCAGGGCTCTATGTATACTCAGAAAAAAAGCCGAGAAGGCCTTAAGCTCTCTCCTCTGGCTACCGTACAGTTCTGCACTAGCAGAAGGCTAAGGCAGGGTGGTCGGCCGCTGGCTGCTATGAAGAGTCCTGAGCACCTCAGCAAAGCCGTGGAGCTGACCAAGTACACTTCAGCAGCAACACAGGACACAGAATACAGACTTTGCAGAATTGCATCAGAAGAGTCACTTCACAAAGAACAAACGGCAACACCAACAGGTCCTGGAGAGCAGAGGGGAAAATCTGATTTCCAGAGTTGCCACATTATGTTATTTAAAATGTCCAGTTTCAACAAAAAAATTACAAGGCGTGTAAAGAAATAAGAAAGTACGGTCCACCCAAAGGCAAAAAGCAGTCAATAGAAATGGGTCCTGAGAAAGCCCGACAGAGAACTTACTAGACACAATCTTTGAATTAGTTCAAAGAGCTAAAGGAAACAATGCCTAAGGAACTGAAGGAGAGGCCCGGGATTCAGGGCAATCCTTACCAAAACCCAGCTGCCTCTTTGGAGAAATCCACCAGTTTACTCTAAAATTCATATGGAGCCCTGGCCGGTTTGGCTCAGCGGTTAGAGCGTCGGCCTGCGGTCCAGAGAGACCAGGTTCGGTTCCCGCTAAGGGCATGTACCTCGGTTGCAGTTTGTCCCCGGTCCTGGTTGGGTTGTGAGGGTGGCACCCACTCGATGTGTCCCTTTCACATCGATGTTTCTCTCTCACTCTCTCTTCCTCTCTCTCCCTCCCACTCTGTCTGAACAAAATATCAAAAAAAGAAAAAGAAAATCTAAAATTCATATGGAAATGCAAGGGGCACATAGTAGTCAACATAATCTTTAAAAGAACAAAGTTAAAGAACTCACACTTACTGATTTGAAAACTTACTGCAAAGCTACAGTTATCAAGACTGTGTGGGCCCTGGCCGGTTTGGCTCAGCGGTTGGAGTGTCGACCTGTGGACCAGAGAGTCCTGGGTTCAGTTCCCGCTAGGGGCACGTACCAAAAAAAAAAAAAAAAAGACTGTGTGGTACTGGCATAAGGGTAGATGTATAGATCAATGGGATAGAATTGATAGCCTGGGAATAAACCCATATATTTATGGAACTCAAGAAGAGTTCTAAGACAATTTAATGTGAAAAGAACAGTCTTTTCAACAAATGGTGCTGGGACAACTGAATATCCACATGCAGAAAAAAAGGTAGAACTCATCCTCACACCACACACAAAAACTAACTTCAAATGAATAAAAAGCCAAATGTAATACCTAAAACTATACATTTTTTAGGAAAAAAAGCATGTCTTTGTGACCTTGGGTTAGGCAATGATTTCTAAGATATGATACCAAAAGCACAAGCAACTAAAGAAAAAATAAATTTAACTTCATAAAACTAAAACCTTTTGTGCTTCAAAGGACATTACCGAGAAAGCAAAAGGATGGTTCACCAAATGGAAAAAATATTTAAAAATTGTATATCTGACAGTCTGGTATTTAGAATATATAAAGAATTATTAGAATGCAACAATAAAAAGACAAATATTGCAATTTTAAAATGGATAAGGAGTGTGAATAGGCATTTCTCCAAAGAAGATAGACCAATAGCCAATAAGAAAATGAAAAGAGGCTCAACATCATTAGTCATTAGATAAATGCAAATCAAAACCACAATGAAATGCCCCTTTACACCCACTGGGATGATTAAAATAGAGAAATGGTGTTAAGGATATGAAGAATTTGACCCCTCAGTACATTGGTGGTCGGAATATAAAATTAGTACAGCCACTTGGAAAAAGAGTTTGGCAGTTCCTCAAAATGTTAGGCATGGAGTCACCATACGCTCCAGCAGTTCCACTCCTTAGATACATATATATCTAAGAGAACTGTAAGCATGTCCACACAAAAACTCATACATGCATGTTCATGGCAGCGTTATTTATAATAGCCGAAAAGAACCCAAATGTCTATCAAGTGATAAAATGAAAAAGAAAACAGAATAAAGTACTGACACATGCTACAACGTGGGTTGAACTTTGACAACACTGTGCTAAGTGAGAGAAGCCACTCTCACAGGCCACATAATTTATGGTTCATCTATATGAAATGCCCAGCTTGGTAGATCTGTAGATACAGAAAGTAGATTAATGGTTGTCAGGCGCTGGAGGAGAGGGAACAGGGAATGGCTGGTTTCCTTTGGGGGTTATGTAAATGTTTCAGAATTAGATAGTGGTGATGGTTGAACAACCTTGTGAATTCACTTCAAACCACTGTAAAAGGGTGAATTGTATGGTATGTGAATTGTAACTCAATTTTCTGAAACAGGTGATGCAGTCTAATGCTTCAAAATTCAAGACACCAATGAGTCAGCAGTGAAAAGTCTTCTCTGAGAGCAGCTGTCACCCCTGCAGCCCTAGGATGCTTCAGAAATCAGATTTCCTTTGTTCGAAATGTAGTTCTGTGCACATATTGTTTCTTTTTATACTGTACACACTGCTTTGCAGTTTGCTTTTGTTCTTAGGGATTTATTTTGACTACTGTCTAAAAGTCCCTTCATATTATTCATCCTGGGACCATCCACTTCAGAGGAACATGAGCTGTCCGTTGATGATACATGTGTAGTTCTGGGGTTTGACTCCATTGTATCATCGTTACTGCAGAAGTCAGGGACACTGGGGAGTCCCCACATGGGCCAGAAGCTAGCAAGATAATTGGATAAAAGCCCTCCCCTCCCTATCCCTAAAAGAGCACGGGGCTTAAGCAGGAAGGGGAGATTGCCTTTGAGATGGGAGTGCACAGTTCTCCCAGGTCACAGCACCTGAGTAAAGCTTCTTTCCTTTTGCACCAGCACCTGCCTCACAAGTTGAGCTTTCACTGTGCCAGGCAGCGGAACCTGTGTTTTTCAGTTACATCATGATCATCAGTGAACAGTCTTTATCAAACCCAACCCAGATCAAGGAGCTTGAATTACGTTTGGGACAGCTCAGTGTTGGCTGGGGTTTTGTTCTTAGTGGAGTCTGTGGTTGTGTGATTCCTAGTGAAGATGTGCACGGCCAGGTGAGCCTTTAGTCTTTTGAACACTTTCGTTTCTGGATACTTATGAAGGAACTCCTTCACTGAGTTATACAGGTAAAGAGATGGACTGGTCTGCTTTGGGCCATAGCGATCAAAGACCAAACACATGGGCCTGGAGCCCTGCAGAGCCTGAGGTGTGTGTGGTTCCCCGTGGCCTTGCAGATGCCCACGGACCTAACGACTCACGAGTTAGAGGAGGAAGTACCAGCACACGGACCCTGTTCCTCTCCCAGAAGCACGTTGCTGATCATGTGCCAGACTCCTTAAAATTCCTACAGAACTGAAGTCTTGGAGCCTATTTTTGTGTGTTCATTCATTTGTTCATTAGTATGATAGAAGTTTCTACATAAACAACAGCCAAGGGAGGTCTCCTCTCTACAGTCTTGCTGTTACTGTTCCTGTCAGTACTGCTACAGGAAGGGTCCCAAAGGTCTCATTTTTTTTTATTATGAAGCCAATGGGGCATGTTCCCTGAGTGGTGTTCTCACCGGATTTTCAGTCATTTCCAAGTGATGGTCCCTCTAAGCCCTGACACCACAGTGCCAGGAGCACACAGGCACAGCAGGCTGCTCTCCCAAGTGAGATGACTAAGCCCTGCGGGAGCTCCCCACATGCCCAGACAGGAAGCCGTGGAAGGGGACAGAGTTGAAAACGCTGTGGGTTTTAAAGCTGGGGAGCAGAAACAAGGGGGGAGGCTCTGGACACTAACAGAACCGACCCCACAGCTTTGTGAAGAGGACTAAATGACATTGTGCAGTCATGCACCAAACATTCTGAGAACAGTTGCTGCTCAAGGAATGTTGGTCTCAGCAAAGAGAGGGTGGAGTGAAATGGCTGTTTGTAAAGACGAGGACCGTCGAGGAAACTGTTTTGCAGAAAACGCAGAGGCCATCTGGCCTTGGATTAAGGACCTGGTGAGCATCTGGGGGCATTACTATCGGGAACGCAACAAGGAGTCCACGAGGAAGACACCAACAGCTTGGCAGCTGTTCCTCTTGAGGTCAGAGGAACACAGAGGAGTGGACACTGTCGGTTGGCAAGTGATTCTCAGAACTCAGTGTTCTCACCCAGTAAGTAGAAATAATTGTATTACCTAACTCATAAGATCATTGTAATAATATTTGTAAATGCTGAGTCCTTTGCCTGATACAAGATGAGTACTGGATAAATGGTGGCGGTGGAGGTGATATTTTGAGGAAGATTTTATGGGTGACTCAATTCTGTTGGGCAGGTGTTTTGAGAGGCTCCCTTAGGTAAGAGCCGAGGCTGGTACCTGGTAAGAGCCAGGGCTGCAGAAAGATGGAGAAGCTACTTCATGTAAGAGAGTAGGGACTCAATTTTCTTGGGTGAGGATAAAAATTCCGGAGGGAGGATGGTCAAGGATGAGGTCTCAAAAGAGAAAGAAGAAAATTGTATGATAGGGAATTTGTTTGGGCTTTGGAGCATGTATGGTGAATCTTTCCTTGGTCTCCTCAATGTCAACTGTAAAGTCACTACAATTTTGGAAAAGGGATGCTTCTTGGTTATCTCAAAGAGTGTTTGAGTTCTGTGTTGAGTTAGGCATGTGATAAAAACCAGACCGACCCATGGATGCAGGACCCAGAACACAGGGCGCTGCCAAATCTGGGGCCCATTGTTATTGCTATGACCACAGTGAGTCCAGAAGAGGGCTCAGAGGTGGGAGGCAGGAGATATAGATACAGGCTACGTGAGGGAAAGAACTCAGTGACTGTACATGCCTCAAATAAAGCCCAAAGGAAATCGTTTCAGGAAGAAGAAAGATGGTCGAAATGTCAGAGGAAGCAAAGGGATTGTGGAGGTATAAGTGATGCTGGGATGGAGGGTCCGGAGCCACAGAATGGCAGCCAGCACAGCACACCCCATGGTGGAGGTTGGTGACAGTGCCTGAGAACCCCGGTCTCGGGTCAGGGGGCAGCACATTGTACAGGTGCACTTCTTGTGATGGTCTGAGAGAAGGCTCGCATTTCTGAAGTTGTTGACATGTTCTCTGTGCTCTAGTGACAAGGTAAGTTGACACTCACATCTGAAGTGTCCACTAGAGGAACATAAATAGTTTAGGGATAGAGTTCAGGGCCAAGAGGAGCTGGCAAGTCCTCTTCATTCTGGCTCACAGTTCAGTACAAGGAGTATTTATTGAGTGCCTACTGCGTGCTGGAGATGCAGGACCTCTCCCCAATCAACGAACATGTTTTAAGTGCCCCCTGTATATGGTTTTAAGTTCCACACACTGAAAACTGCCCGAGACGCCCGGCACGTCCATTTTCTCCTTCCCTTTACCTCCTTGTACCTGCCTTAGCGACTGAGGCCTATTTACAATTCCGTCAGCATTCATTTTACTGAAGAGACATTTGGCTGAGCCAAGACCGACATTAAACTGCATATACTTTTTTCAGTCTAAGACTGGAAATCAAAACGTGCCCTTTTGTAACGATTTATGCTATCTCCCCATCCTGGCCCACAGGCCCATGAGGAAGAGAACCTGGTGGCCATGTTTCCTCAGTGGTACCAGGTCTTCATAATCTGAAGCGCATCCAATACAGTCGGTAGAATGGCTTTGAGTTATATCGTCTTTACCTTTGTTTCATCCACGAAGCTGTGAAGTCCCTGCCCTGGTCTTGTCGTTCTGTTTGGGAAGTAAAGCGTGTCCCCTGTACGAGGCCTAGGGCCACGGCTGGAGTCTGGTCTCCTCTGTCTGCCCTTCCTGCTGCAACTCACCAAGGCCTGTTGTGACCTGACTCATGATTGCTCTCGACAGCTTTACCGGCACTGGAGGAACATGTATATTCTGCGTTTGCTGGATGATGACCAAGAGGTCCAGGTGGTGATGAGTTTGCATAGATCATCGACCATATGACTCTACTGAAATTAGGTCTCGTTTTTCTAGAAATGACTGCAAAAGAAGGTTTTAACACTTCCAACTATGACTGTAAAATTGTCTGCTTCTCCTCCTAACCCTGCCATTTTGCTTCATATATTGTGAAGCTCTGTTATTAGGCCCAACACCTTTATAATTATGTCTTTCTGATGAATTGGTGGTTATCATTAGTACATGACTCTCTCTAGAGCTGTATAGATATGTAGCACTCTTTATCTCTCTCTTTTTGCTGTGTTTTAAATTATTTTTCATTGAATTTATTGGAAATTAACTTCCTCTGATATTGATACAGCTATCCCAACATTCTGATGCTTCCTGTTTTCATGGTAACATTATTCATTCTCTGAACATTTCTGTTTCTTTCTTTCCATTTCTGTTTTGTTTTTAATTTTTTTTTTATTATTAATTTTTAGAGAGAGAGGAAAGGAGACAGAGAAAGAGAGAGAAACATCAATGAATATCGGCTGGCCAGCTCCTACATGCCCCCCCACTGGAGATCAGGCCCACAACCTGGGCATGTGCCCCGATCGAGAATCGAACTGGCGACCTCTTGGTGCATGGGTCAACACTCAACCACTAAGCCACACCAGCTGGGTATAAATTCCATTTCTTAGAGAAAGCTTTTTTATCCATCCTGACAATTTCTGCTTTTAATTGAAGTTTTTAGTCCATTATCATTTAATGTAATTATTGATCTATTTTGAGATAAGTCTTTTATTTTACTCTTTGTTTTATGATTACAGCTTCTAGTTTCTGTTCCTCATTTTCCTTTCCTGTCTCCTTTTAAAACTATTTTAATATATTTTAGAATTACTTCTTAATATATATCTTGGCTCTCTAGGTTTTTTGCGTCTTTTTACTGATTGCCTACAGATTACAATGCATTTTCTTTCTGTGAGAGTTAAGGTTGTGCCACTTCACATGAAATATAGACATCTTACAAATGTATGGATTCACTTAACTCTAATAATTCTTTTTAGTATAATTTTCATATGTATTACATCTACATAATTATAAATCTCGCAAGACAGCATTATAAATATAGTCTTTTATATTTATCTCAAAATTCACCATTTCCAATGGTATTATTTCTCTTCAGCCTAAAGAACATCCTTTTATTCCTTACAGTGCGGATCTACTGGTAATGAATTCTCTTACTATCTGAAATGTCTTTATTTTGCCTTCAGTCTCTTATTTATTTATTTTTTGTTAATCCTCACCTGTGGATATTTTCCCATTAATTTTTAGATAGACTGGAAGGGAGGGAGGAGGAGGAGAGAGAGAAACGTTGATGTGAGAGAGATACATTGATTGGTTGGTTACCTCTCACACAACTCCAACCAGGGCCAGAATTGAACCTGTAACCCAGGTACATGCCCTTGACCAGGAATCAAACCCATGACCCTTTGGTCTGTATGCCAACGCTCTAACCACTGAGCAAATCGGCCAGGGTGCCTTCACTCTTGAAGGATATTTTCGTTGTAGAATTCTGGTCTGACATTTTTTTCTGACAGTGTTTTAAAGACATTGTTTCACTGTCTTCTGGTCTCCATTGTTTCTAGTGAGAAGTCAGCAGACTTTGTTCTAGTGTTTAAGGTAATGTGTCATGTTCATCTGGTTGTTTTCCAGCTTTTTTCTTTACTTTTCAATTTGGCAGTGTAACTATGATGTCCCTAGAGGTGAATTTCTGTGTGTGTTTTTTCTAGTTGGGGTTTAATGAGTTCTTGAATGTAAAATTTTATATCTTCTATCATATTTGGGACTTTTTTCCTGCCCCATTTCCTCTCTTCTGTAAAACTTCAACTACTCATATGTCAGACATTTATATATTTTCACACCAGGCCTTGAAACTGTTCGTTTTTTTCTCATTCACCTTTTCCCCTCTGTTGTTTAGACTGGCTCATTTCATTTGATCCATTTTCAGGTTCACAGACTCTTCCCTCTGTCATCTCTATCCTGCTGTTAAACACAGAATGAATTTCTTATTTCGAATATGTTATTTTATTTTTTAAACATGTTTTTATTGATTTTTTGAGAGAAACATCAATGTGCGAGCATAACATCAATTGGCTGCCTCCTGTACACGCCTACTGGGGATCAAGCCCACAACAAGGGCATGTGCCCTGACCAGGAATTGAACCAGTAACCTTCAGTGCTCAGGGCGATGCCCAACCAACTGCGCCACACCGGCCAAGACAGATATTTTATTTCTTAATCTAGAATTTTATTTGTGTGTGTTTTTTATAGTTGCTATTTCTCTGATGAGCTTTCATAACTTTCCATCATTGGGAACACCTTTTCCTTTACATGAGTGAGCATAGTTAGAATCTGTACCTGCTCATTTCAATGCCTGGGTCATGATTTTCCTCCTCCAACTATTGGCTCTCCTCCAGAATCCACCTGTTTTGTTTTTACTTCCAATGCCTTCAGACACCTGTCCTCCCCACCCCAGGCCTATGGTTGTTGTAAGCATGAGCCTTGCTCTGGTAAGAGTTCACTCTCTCATATCAGACATAAAGGTCTTGAAAACTTTCTTTCCATTAAATCATCATTTAAAGGGTAATGTTGGTTCTTAAATGACAATTTTTCTCATTTGGACACGGATTCTCATTTCAACAATCATAAATAAAGTAGCCACATCTGAGTTGGGCAGATGAGACATATAAAAGTACTTGTAAATGGTAAGTTGCTTTACAAATGTTAGTCATTATTGTTATTTACATGAGTACATCCACATATGTAAACATATATTTATATAAATATTCTCCTAACTCTCTCAATCTCATTTTCCTTTCCTTTTGTCATTACATTTACTAAGCCACCTTCAAGTCTTTCTGGGGACCAAATATCTTTTTGTGTTTCTTATTTTTAGCTCCTAAATGGAATCACATTTTCACAGTGCTTATGTTATTTTTTTATCTGTGGTTCAGAGCACTTAAAATTAAATTCTACAAATTCAGAAAATATATTATACAGAAGGGCATTATCTAATAATAACATACCTGGAAAGTTTCACAAGTACATCCAATGTACATTTCTGGAACTCAGCAATTTATAGTCAATTAATTACTGAATTATTTAATAGCTTTGCTTCTAGATCAATGTTAGCATTTGAGATCTCTTTGAGTGTTAAATTATACTTCTTATCATTGCTTTGGGAGGTATTATCTTTTCTGGGTCATTTTAGCTCCCAAATCTAAAATAAAAGACACACTCTGAAGAATAAAAGAAAGAATCTGCTGGCCATTGATTTTAACACTTCTGAGGGGGTTCTTTAGTTTAATATTCTCAGCAAGAAGATCTGTTTATATTATTTTTTAAATTAATGATTCACTCCCAAATAGAATTCTGAGCCTTTGAACTTTTCTGTGTCTTTAAAGATATTATTCAGACTAAAATCTAAATACTTCGGGGTGTGTGTGTGTGTGTGTGTGTGTGTGTGTGTGTGTGTTTTCAAACTCTGAAATTTACTGGGAGTCAAATGGTGGGTCATTTGAGGGTGGGAGCTCTGAAAAGAAAGAATAAAGACATTCACCCCACTACTTTTGACCCATGGGCCTGCAGAAGAGGTTTGGCTTCCTCAGCTCCAGGAGGCTTGTGTGCATATTTGAATGCTGACAGTGATGTGCAGCATCTAAAAATCTCTCAAGTCGGACCCAGTGCCCGAAGAATTTAGACCTAACTTTACTTTGGCCCAGTAAGGACTTTAGTTGGAAATCACAGCTTATAGCCCTGGAGCTATTTTCCAAAGATCTTTCATGCACACAAATACTGACAACAATGACAATACTGATGATCACAATATCATCACCAATAGCTGCTATGACGTATTGATCCCAAAATGTGTGATCATGTGTTACCTCCATCCTCACAACAGCCCATTTTACAGTTGAAGAAACTGAGACCCAGTGAGTGCCGATCCCTTCTCAGGACTACAGGAGCCAGGATTCGGTCAGTGTGGCCACAGGGTCCCTGTCTTCCATTGAACCACACACCCGCCCTGGGCTGGGATGCCAGCTCAGACCACAACCACATGGTGGCAGCCCGACAGCCAGTCCCTCAAATGAGCCCAAGGACACACCTTTTTTCCGAGGTGGTATTCAGAAGTGGAGAAGGGGCTTGTTTTGCTACTCAGGGGCAGGCCTGGAAGAACAGGGTCTTCGCCCGAAGGTGTCCTGGGAGGAGGAGACCCAACCCAGCTCCCTTCTCTCCTCTCCAGATCTCAACGGTCGGGTAGAAGCTCCCTTCTCAGGCCACAGCTGTGGTGCTGGGGGCGACGGGGGACAGGAGTGAGGTTTGGGCCAAGCTTTGAGGTTTTGAGGTGAGAGATATTCAGTCCACGTGGCTAGATATGGTGACAGAACGTGTGGGACCACGAGGCTCATTAGCAACCCCGACTGCTGGAAGCAGCTGACCTGCGGTCTCTCCGGAGACTCAGTCCGCAAGGTCCCCAAGGTGCTAGCTCATTTCTTGGAAAAGGGATTTCCAGACATTTCTCAGAACACATAAATAGCACAGCCATAAAGACAAAGGTAGCCGTTCAAGGAATGGAGAAGTGTATTCTCAAAAATGACACCCCAGGCGAGTGCTGTGGTTGAGAAAGGGGTTTTACACTGTTCCTGTTGTTTCGGTTTGGGCCTCAGCAAGGATGCGCCGCTGTGCCGTGGACCTGCGTCAGCCGGGGCAGGGGCCTGCGGGGGGCAGACAGCTAGGCCCGGCACCCACGGGGAGACACCCGGGACCCTCCCAGGCCAGCCTTGGGTGCACTCCAAAGAGCCCTAATCCAACAGAGGAGCATTTCTTTGGAGAAAGAAGCACCTGGGAGATGTCTCCAGAGACCGTGGCATGACTTGTCATGCAAGCGTCCCCAGCTTCCTGCAGCTGGGGTGCCATGCCCTCCGATGGACCGAGAAGCTGAGTCTTGTCTTGATCTGGACTCTCAACACCGAGAACACAGACAGCGAAACAATGCGAGGGCTCTGCGCTGCCGGGGGCACCGGGCACCCTCCGACCCTATCACCCCTGCCGTGGCGCTGGACTTCTGGTTGACTCTGCCCCTCATGTAGCCTGCCCCGCGGCCCCCTCCGCGCCTGCCTCGCGCCTGCCGGTGGCGCGCAGCCTGTTCTCAGCAATTGCTAATGGGAGCTGGTCTCAGAAGAGGGAGGAATGGGAGAGAGCCTTGGAGGGTGTTCCAACCGGACATCGCCTGTCCGACAGGCTCTTTCCAGACCGTCGTCCCTTATCTCCCGGAAGAACAGTGAGCTGTGATTTGAGCTGAGTTTGCAGTTTTTTGCCCGCAGCCCCTGAGCTAGAAAACGTGCCTGCAGGGAAAGCCTCATTTGGGGAAGTGAAGAGGCTAAAGTTCTTTATTTCGAAAATAGAGAACCTTCTTCTTCACAGCCTTGTGCCCCTTTCTCCCTTTCAGCCAGTATAGCAGCCCCCCGGAAATAAAGTGCCAGTCAAATTGCAGGGGCAACTGGGTGATGGGGGAGAAACAGGTGGAGGGCAAACTTTGCCCCTGAGCTGTGGGTCTTTGGGTGCTGGAGGCCACTGTTCCCTAGGACAGAGACGGGCCTTCCTCACCCCCTGGACACCCTCTCACCCTCTGAGCTTGAGGACTTGGAGCTCTTCATGGATGGAAGTCACCACTGAGGCAGGATACGGAGGAGGAAAGAGAGGACCCACACGCCGTTACCCTTCTTCGCCATCAGGCACTTGGGGGAGAGCCAGTCTGCCCTCCTCCCACCCTCCCCAGCCTCGCACACACACGTGCACTCTGGTTTCATGTGGTGACTGTCCGACAGCCCATCTTGCATCTAGTGGTCATGAACCTGTCACCAAGTTATCTGGAAATCCTGCCACAGGAACCATACGAACAGGCAGCTGATGACAGGGTGGGGTCCACTCTGGAGCCTGGGGCCCTGAGGTCTGGAAATGTTGCTTTTTTTCATACTCGAATTCTTCAGAGCAGCAGTACCTTTGTCATCACCAGATCCCTTTGCAGTTCTATCACAGTTTGCTCACAGATAGCTCACTTCAGCTGCACCACTTAAGATGCAGTGACTCGCAGTCCTGGCTGGTGGGGTCCAGGGGTTAGAGCATGGGCCCACACAATGAAGGGTCTTGGGTTCGACTCCCAGTCAAGGGCACGTACCTGCGTTGCAAGTTCAGTCTCCAGCCTCAGTCGGGGCACATGCAGGAGGCAAACAATTGATGTATTTCTGTCACATGGATGTTTCTCTCTCTCCCCCTCCCTCCCTTCTGCTCTCTTTAAAAATCGGTGGAACAGTTATCCCTGGGTGAGGATTAACAACATCAACAAAAAATGCAGTGACTCGGAGTCTGAGGGATGCACCCCAAGGAAATGAAGCCCAGAGATGTTCACGGAGCTCGAGATGACTGGGGTTCGCCCTCACCCCCTAGGTTTGTAGAGGTTATCGGCACAGTGACAATACTGAACAGCACGTCTGGGTGTGACGGTAGCAGCAGCCTGCTGTTCGCGACCCTGTCAGTATCTAAAACTCGCCTGGTTTGAGGATGTTGGAGCCAATGGTTCTTTCCCAGATATGGCCTTGTGCTTCAAAATAAATCGTTCAAAATCATCAAGCAAATCAATGCCCTGTAATATGAGAAGTTGGATGAGGATTTGACTCTATAGTGACTTCCTCTTTTCTGCAGTAAGCGTTTAGGAACCAAAGCAAACCTGAATGTTTGGGTATAGTTCAAAAGCAGTGGGGTGGGGGGCACTCAGTGTGTGCTGACAAGGTCACTGTGAAGATGGCAGTACCTTAGCAAGCCTGGGCCTCGGAAGCCAGACCTCTTACATCCAGAAGGGCCAACAGAGCTGGGCTGGTCCAGGGGTCATTCATAGGTAGAGACTCTGCAGGCCCAAGGCTGGAGAGCAGAGGACCACAAGGTCAAGGCTCAACCTAGGTCTCCTGACTCACAGCCTCTTCCCAGCTTGCCCTTCCCTCTAAGTCATGTGTCCCAAATTGTCACCAGATCTCGGGAAAGCACTGGCTTTGTCTGGGATAAACACCAACCGCACAGCACACCCAGTCATTACAGATCGGCCAGTCTCATCAAGGTCTTGTGGCTTTCTTGGAGTTTTCTCGGGTGTCTCTCTCCCAAATCTTTCTCCTTTCCTTTGATTATAGTCACATAAGCATTCAGCTGTGTAGCCCCAGTGGCTTCTCAAACATCACTCAGTTTACCCATCTGGATTTCCCTTTGCAGCTGCCTATCCACTGTTGTCTGAGGTCCATCCCCAGCTTCTCTAGCTTGTGGGGCAGCTCCACCTTCTCCTCTCTGCTCCCCCTACTCCTCCCATGGGAAGACCTAGCTGAGGGTCCTGAGGGCGGAGACTCAAGGTTAGATGGATGACATAATCCCTTTAAGTCTTGGGAAAACAACTCTGTGGCTCCTGGCTCTCCCAGCTCTCATTTTGGTTGCCTTGGGGCACCAGGCAGAAGGCCAAGTAGCCCAAGCCCCACCCAGAGCCTTAGAGCACCAGCCACGGCTGTCTGCTTCTGCCCGGTCCCCTTGCCAAGCACTCTGGCCTTCGGAAGCTGATAGCTTTGAGACAGGCCCTAAGACTGGCCCTCAAGCCCCCCAAAGGCTGCCACTGCAGGATCACACACTGCTTCCCCTACTTCCACTTCCTCTCTGTGTGTGTTTTGACTGATAACTTGCCTTAACCTTCAGATGTCAGAAAGTAGGGCAGCCGTGCTCAGGAAAGGGCAGGTTTATGGAATGCTGAATGCCTATTGTTCTGGTCATTTTTTAAAAAGTGAGATATCTTGAAGAAAAATGAAGATAAAACACTGAAGAGTGCTGGATTTACAAAACTTACGGGGGGGGGGGGGGAAAGCCCCAACGTCCATCAGGCAGGAAACGCATGAACACATCCTGGCATATTCACACAATGAAATATACCTACCAACCAAATAAATGAGGGACACGCGGACACAAAGACACGGAATCCAACAGACATCGTGTGTGAAGGAAACTAGACAAAAGAGCATATACTATATGATTCCATTTATGTAATGGTCTAGAACAGGCTGAACACTCCGTGCCGATAGAGGTCAAGGACTGACTGGGAGAGAGTACAAGGGCCTTCTGGAAATACTCCATGTCTTATGCAGGTCGATGGTCTCAAATATATACGTGTATGTAAAAATCCATCAAGCTCCACCCTTGAGAATTATACAGGTTACTGTACTCATGTGGTTGACTCAAGAACACCAAACCTATAGAAAAATTTTATAAGATTTGATAGTTCTTTATAAATTCTAGGAGTCTTTCATTGGATATCAAATATTAGAATTATTTAAACATATTAATTTTAATTTATAGTTTGTCTTTTCCTCCTTTAAACAGGATATTTCACCAACAAAGGTTTTCAATTTCCATGAAGTCCAATCAGTCAAAACCTTCACTTTGCTTTCAATGTCAAGTCTAGCCCAGCTCTAGGTCCTGAAGATTTTCTCCTAAGATTTGTTCTAGAAGTTTTATAGTTTTACATTGATATTTAAATATGTGATCCATTTTAATTAAAAAATAATAATGTAGGAGGTGTAGATTCAGATTCATTTCTTTTGCCAATGGATGCTTAGTTACTCCAGCATTATTTGTTGAAATGGCTCTTTCTCCTTTGTCCATTGAATTCCTTTTGTGCCTTGGTCAAAATAGGGTTGGCCATATTTTTGTGGGTCTATTTTTGAATTTTCTATTCTGTTCCATTGATCTATGCATTTTTCCCTCTGCCAACGTCACGCTGTCTTGCTTACTATTACTATATAGTATGCCTTTACATTGGGTAGAGTAATTCTCACTTTATTCTTCTTATTGAGAATTGCCTTAGTTATTGTGGTTGACTTTCCATATAAATTTTAGCATAATCTTCTCTATAGCTACAGAAAATGTTGCTGGTAAATTCATAGAAATTCTATTAAAACTGTGTATCAGTTTAGGGAAAATTGATATCTTTGCTATGTTGAGTGGTCCAAGCCATGAATGGAATGTGTCTCTCCATTTATATAGATCATCTCCAATTTCATCTCAGATCAAATCCTGAACATGTTTTCCTAGGTTTTCACCTAAATATTTCTTTTTCATTCTTTTGTGGTTATAAGTGGTATTGCATTTTTAATTTTGGTTTCCATATGTTAATTATTAGCGCATAGATGTACAGTTGGTTTTTTATTTTTGTTATGTTAGTCCTATGACTGTGCTGAACTCGTATATTCTAAAAGTTTTTGTAAATTCCTTGGGATTTTTCACACATGCCTTTATATCATTTGCAAGTGGGGACAATTTTATTTTTTTCTTTCTGGTCTGCATGTCTCTTATTTCCCTTTCTTGCTTTATTGCACTGGCTAGAACTTCTAGTATGATGTCAATTAGCTTTGTCTGGTACATGGACTTAGGAAGAAAGCATTAAGTTTTCATTGCTGAGTATCATGTTATTTTTAAGCTTTTTTGTAGCTATTTTATCAAGTTGAGGAAATTTCCCTTTACTCCTATTTTCTGAGAGCTTTTATCATGAATGTTGGTTTGTCTTATGTGCATCAATTGAAGTGACCATGTGCTATTGTTCTTTAGGCCTTTTAACACATTGCTTCTAGAATGCGGAATCCGTTTTGCATGCCTGGGCTAAAACCCAGTGGGTCATGGAGTATTATTCTTTTTGATAGTGCTAAATTCTAGTTGCTAATATTTTCTTAAGAATTTTTGTGTCTATATTCATGAGAGATACTGGAGTGTATTGTACTGTCTTTGGTCTTAGTATCAAGGTTCTACTGGCTGTATAAAATAAATTTGATAGTATCCCTTTCTTTCTCTATCATTTTTTGGATTATTGTGTGACACTGGTGTCAATTCTTCTTTAAACATTTGGTAGAATACTCCAGGAAAACCCCTGAGCCTAGAAATTTCTTTTATGGAATATTAAAATAATGCATTGAATTTCCTTAATAGTCATAAAGCTGTTCAAATTATTACCCCATGTTGATAAGTTGTGGTAGTTTCTCCTTTTCAAGCAATGGGTCCATTTCATATAAGTTGTTAAATATATATATACTATATATATATATATATGTGTGTGTGTATATATATGCAGATTTATTTATAATATTTTCTTATTAACCTTTTGATGTCTGCAGGGTCTGTAGTGATGTCCCTCATTTCATTCCTGATCTTGGTAACTTAGGTTTTCTGACCCTTTTTCTGGTAAATTTTGCTAGAGGTTTGTCAATTTTATTGATCTTTCAAGGATCAGCTTTTGTTTTATGATTTTTCTCTTTTGCTTTTTTTCATTTTCATTGCCTTCTGTTTGTATCTTATTTTCTTCCTTATGCTTGCTTTGGGATTATTTTGCTCTTCTTTTTCCAGTTTCTTAAGATGAGAGCTTAGATTATTGATTTGATATTTTCCTCTTTTCTAATGAAAGTATTAATAGTATCATCTTTTTTCTCAGCACTGCTGTAGTGCGTCCCACAAATGTTGATTTCCATTCAGTGCCATCCCTATTCCCTTGAGACTTCTTGGGTCCACAGATTACTTGAAAGTGGGTTGTTTAGTTTCTAAGTATTTGAGATTTCCCTGTTATATTTCTGTTCTTGGTTTCTACTTTGATTCCACTGTAGTCAGAAAACACACTCTAAACGATTTCAATTCTACATTTTCTAAAGTTTGTTTTGTGGCTCAAAATATAATGCATCCTGGTATGTGATCTATGTGCACATGAAAAGATCTATGTGCACATATATTCTGCAGGTTTGGGGTGGAATAGTCTATAAATGCCAATTAAATTCTGTTGACGTATGGTGTGGCTGAGTTCTACATCGTTGCTGATCTTCTGTCTGGTTTTTCTATTGGTTGTAGAGAGAGGGGTGCTGAAGCATTCAACTATAATTGTGAACTTTCTCATCTCTCTTTGCAGGTCCATTCGTTTTGCTTCACATCTTTTGGATGTTTGAGCTCCCCCCACCCCACTCTGTGGGAGGGAGGGCCCTACCTCATTATTATTCTGCCAAGATGAACTCCCAGTCCTGCCTCTCTGCTTGGCCTCTGTACCACCACCGCAGTGGGGATGGATATTTGGGTGCTGAGGTCCTAGTCTGCCTTCTTCTCTATCCCTTTCAGAGTCTTCTTATGCTTGTTTTATATGATGCTCAACTTAGTGGGAAGAATAGGGGAAAGTGTGTCTATTCCATTTGTTCCATCTTTCTAGAAGCAGAAGTCTCAAAATGTTGCACTTTTAAAATCATGAATTTGGTCAGTTTTGTCATGCTAGATCTGAGTGGTGAACACTCACCTGTCACCTGCAGGGTGGTGTGTCCTCATCTCTCAGAGGCAGCACACTGGAGAGGAGGTGTACATTAAACCGATGACTGCAGTAGGGTGTGGTGTGTCTTGATGGCAGGCTGGATACCGGGTCCTGAGGTATCAGAAGTGTTAGTTGGGCTGGAAGGGGCGAAGGGGTAGCCATGCTGGGTAGGAGGTCAGGGTACAAGGTGTTGAAAATCCCACAGCTTTCTGCAGCCCCGGAGCTGGCACCACTCAGAACCACTGCGGTCCTGAGACCGGGAGCAGCAGCTGCCACATCTCTGAGGCCTGGGGGTCCTTGGGCGGTGCCTGGCCTTCAGTGCAGGAGCAGAAGAGCCCAGGAATGGGTCATTGCAGGTGAAGAACTGGTAGAAATGTCACTGGCCTCTTAGTGCTACACCCCCAGAATGCTCAAAGCAGGAGGAAGTGAGTGTTCTGTGCTGCCCTAATGCTTTACCCCTTCAGGTATCATATTAGCATTTTAATAGGGCTTTCCAGTCCCAACCCAGAAGTCAGCATGCACTTGGGCTGAGATCAGAGGAGAGAGGCTCCCGAGAGGCACCTGTCACCTGCAGGGGGCTGATGCTGCCTCCAGGGTAGACAGGGAGAGTGAAGGCTGGAAAGGAACTTGCACGGTGTGTGGGGAGCGGGTTCAGTCCTCAGGGACTGAGAAGAAAGACAGACGAGGCAGAAATAGATTAATTTTATTCTTCTCTCATGGATGAATGGCCATGTCTTCTCAGAAACAGAGCAGAGTTCCAGAGTTGTGACTGTGTTAATTGCCATCCAGCAGGGACGGGGAGGAAGGACGTAGGGATGGGGACATAGATGGAGAGCCTAGGAGGAGTGTGTGCAGCCCTTTGTTCTCTGTGGAGGAAGAGCTGGTGGGGGGCAGTGGGGTGGGGGGCGGGGGCGGGGGCAGCGTGTGTCATGTAGAAGTGGGGAGGAGCGAGTGGAGTTGGGCCTGAGAACAGCCCTAAATATTCTGTCATGCTCTTAACTGGGGGAACTTCAGGGTCCGTGTGGCAGAGTCAGCAAACACCATGGTCGCCCGGGTTCCAAACCTGAGCTCCAGGCCCCTCCTCTGCCTCCCCCTTGCTCCAGTCCCTCCAAGGCCACAGGAGACCCTTGGGCTCCCAACACTGCTCCACCTGCAACTCTTAACAACTTTGCCAGTTCTCCCCTAGCCTGTCCCTGCAGTCACTCCTAATAGAGCCCCCCCCCCCCCCCAGCACGGAGACCCAGATCCTCGCTGCCACGTTCTCCCACAGGCTTGGCCTCTTCTGTGCCCGTGACGGACCTGGCTCCCAGGCCTTCTCATTTATTTCTAGTGGGCCACTCCACGGTCTTTGACCCACTTTCTCCCCTGTCTTCCCATAGTGCCTGCCCAGAAAACCCCAAAGCCCAAGAGCAGCCCAGCTGGTCACCTCCAGGGTTGTGGGGCTCTGTGAAGAACATCAGATGTGGCTGAGGGCACTGGCTCGGCCCCCACTGAACCGATGGACCAGGCACCCGTTTCCTCCGTGGCCCGGCATCCCTCTCCCAGGCCGGCTGCCCTCGGCCGCCCTCACCCTCCCAGCAAAAGACTCTGCTCTCCAAGCCGCGGGGACCAACTCCTCTCATGCCCATCTCTGTGCATGGCCCGCCCTCCTCCCCCTCCTTTCCAGCAGAATCTACGTCTTTGGACCATAACCCTCCCCTTTTCAGAGCCAGCTAGTTTCTCCATCCGCCCCTCTCTCCCCCTCTTCTTCAGAAACAGAGCAATTTGCCAAACACCAAACTTCAGTGACCAACTGTCAATGGGTGACAAACCAATCAACCAAGTAGTCAACTCCACACACTTGCCAAATCCCCCTAAACTGACGTCTAGTTACAAAACATGTAATAATACGTGTTGCATATTATTGCCTATGACGTTTGCCAACATGTTGGCCTTCGGTGTTTCTCTTGATTAGAAGTGTTGCTTGGTTTCCCCACTGCTGTCTCCTCTTGGGGTTATGGATCTGTGGTTCACATTTCCGGAGGGGACTGCTTCTCCAAAGGTGCTTACAAAAGTTTCGGTAAGGTGTGAGCCTTCGCTAACTCTGACCTTTGGTTGGCACAAAAGATGGTCTCCCCCTTTGAGGGTAAATTTACAACCATTAGCTTCCCCTCTATGTTTTCAAAGTGGCTTGGCAGTTGACCAAATGCAGGTTTCTTTGGCATTAATTTTCACATATCCATGACAGCTCCCCAGTGGCAAAATGCCACTGTGGGAGCGGGGGTCTAGTTTAGACAAGCCTTTAAAATGAGAGTTATCAGTAAATGCACTTGAGGGAAAACCACTCCATTGGTACCTGGAAACATGTTGTGCATTCAAGAAGCGGCCTGCTCCTGAAATATGGAAGCCCATATAAACTGACGCTTACCAGAGACGGACTGAGAAATCCATAGCAAAATGTCCAGTGAAAATATACCAAACCAAACCAAACTAAAACAGCTTAACACAGGTGAAATAGAAAACCAAACAAATGGGGAGGTGTAGAAACCATAGCACACAAATCGCTATAATTTTTTAAGTAATTCATCAAAACAACCTGTGGATGAATTCCTGGGATCACCCATCAGGGAAACTGGTTCTTTAGTAAATTGATTTTCAACAAATGGCCTTTCGGCTAATTGGTTTTCAGAAATGGTCGTTGACCTATTTCTTCAAGCTCTCCAATCTCCTAGGTTTCCCCCTGTACGTTAAGCTCCCCAACCTGCCAGTGTCCTTCCTATTAGGGTCAGTGAGATGGGCTGGACCCACCCTGTAGTCAGTGGGAGTTTGCTGGTGGAACACCTGTCTGCGAACCCTGAGAAAGAAGACACCTATTAAGAAGGGCTCCTGTTTGCTACATGGACTCAAATTTTAAATAACAGCCTAGCAACCATTTCTACCTCGGGGCGTCTCATACAAACGGCACTTTGGGGAGAAGCCTGCATTGAACTGCCCGCCTGCACAGTGTTCCTACCATCTGAGCCAGCCCTTGCAAAGGAGTCCCTGGGATCCTATTTCAACCAATAGGACTGAGACTTTCCCCATCCAATCAGAGCTTCACAGCTCCAACCAACCACAGGAGCTCTATTCTGGCCAATCAGGACAGTGCCTTTTGGACAGATCAAATTGCAAGGTTTAGAGTCTTTATTTGCATGAGGACAGACCAGTCAGGGCCCAGGGGTGGGGACTTCTGTCTATATAAGCCAGCTCTGTGATTAGTCGAGGGGTGCACTTTCCCTTTCCACCGGTGACTTGAGAGCTGTTTCCATGGCTGAGCTGAAACACCAAAGATGTGGGTGGAGCCGACTAGCTGTGGCCAGAGCAGACTGGCACAGAATGGAGCCAAGGAGCAGGGCAGACCGGCACATCCAAAAGCAGGTGAGCAGAACAGAGCTCCCTAGTTGGAAAGGCCCTGGCCTCGGGCTGCCTGGCTCTAGGGCTGCGCACAGCCTTGTTGTTTGCACAGCTGTGCTGTATCACAATTGAGCTGTTTATCACTGAACAGTTTCCTTCTTCATTACACCCCAAATCGGGGATTCCTACTGACGTTGAACTGGCACCAACGACCACTGTATGACATGTCACTCTATTCTACTCTCTCTCTCCACACAGGAGAGGAAACTCACTTTCCGGACCCGGGCAGACTTCAGGTGTCCAGCACAAGAAACCATGACACTGGCGGTAAGATGGAAAAGAGGACTGTAGCCCTGGCCGGTTTGGCTCAGCGGTTAGAGCGTTGGCCTGTGGTCCAGAGAGACCCGGGTTCGGTTCCCGCTAAGGGCACGTACCTTGGTTGCTGTTTGACCCCAGCCCTGGTAGGGTCGTGTGGGTGGCAGCCACTCGATGCGTCCCTTTCACGTCGATGTTTCTCTCTCTCTCTCTCCCTCTCACTCTATCTGAACAAAATATCGAAAAATGTCCTCGGGTGAGGATAAAAAAAAAAAAAAAAAAGAGGACTGTATTTCTGTGAATTGCAATTTAAAGAACTTGGCCGTGCATTCACATGCACTAAAGCCTCCTGTCTCCATACAATCTCTCTTGACCTCATACTCCCCTCTCATCCCGGTTTCTTTTCCCAGCCAGCTTCCTGGGCTAGCTACTGATACTGTTTTTCTTTTTCCCCAGCTAGTAGACACTTTCTGATCTTTTTCTTACCTATCCTTGCAACATTGGACCCAGCAGACACCTCCTTCCAGGACTCTTTTTTGGCCAACCATTGTGGCCAGGACTCTCGGTCTCCTTTGCACCGTCCTTTTCTCCTAGTTGCCGCCTTAGGGGTCAGTGACCCCGGCCTCTGTAAGCAGGCTCAGCGTGATCCCACCCACCAAGGACTTACCACATGTATGTGCTGCTGTGGGGTTGCAGGCCGTTGTCCTGGGCTCTGGGCAACTCAGGACAACACTTAGATGTCTCCTCGGCGTCTAGAATTCAACACATACACAACTGAACTCATCTTCTCCCCCCAGAATATGAGTCCATTACCTGAACCAGGAAGCTCCCTTTGCCATCACGGGATCCAAGGTGGACATCTTCTTCTTAATGTCCTCAAAGTCACTCCATCCCCCCACCCCCTACTGACTGCTTCTGCCTGCCTGGGCACAGAACTCAACACACACCCTGGGGGTAGGACCACTCCCTCCGCCTTCCCATCTTCTCATCCACACCCACACAGCTGCCAGGAGACCTTTCCTGAATGCAGTGTTAGCCATGCCGCCCTCCCCTGGCTGGTGAAATCCTTTTCAACACTCAGCTCTCAAGATAACAGGGCCACTTCTAATGTAACATCTCTCTCCACCTCCAAAATTCAGCTTAGGCTCCATGTCCTCTGGGAACCTTGTTGGACCCCATTCCTGCTACCGCCCTGTAGCCTCCCCACTCCCACCCCCGCTGCCGCCCTGTAGCCTCCCCACCCCACCCCCACTGCCGCCCTGTAGCCTCCCCACCCCACCCCCACTGCCGCCCTGTAGCCTCCCCACCCCCACCCCCACTGCCGCCCTGTAGCCTCCCCACCTCCACTGCTGCCCTGTAGCCTCCCCACCCCCACCCCCACTGCCGCCCTGTAGCCTCCCCACCTCCACTCCCGCTGCCTCCGAGTTGCCTTGCTGGCAGGCCTTGCAGCTCACATTGTTTTCTGATCACGATGCCATTGTTGGAGTTCCAGGAGGGCAGGCCAGCGCTCACCTAGCTCCATCCCCCTGCGGCCTAGTACATGGATGGGCTCCATCCTCCTGCGGCCTAGTACATGGATGGGCTCCATCCCCCTGTGGCCTAGTACATGGATCGGCTCCATCCCCCTGCAGCCTAGTACGCGGCAGCGGCTCCATCCCCCTGCGGCCTAGTACATGGATGGGCTCCATCCCCCTGCGGTCTAGTACATGGATGGGCTCCATCTCCCTGCGGTCTAGTACATGGCAGCGGTTCCATCCCCCTGCAGCCTAGTATGCGGCAGTGGCTCCATCCCCCTGCGGTCTAGTACATGGATCGGCTCCATCCCCCTGCGGTCTAGTACACGGTAGGCAGGCAGTAAAGTTTGATAAAGAGGAAGGAGAGTCTCAGTCCATGATGACCCAGGAGAGACCTTCACAGTGTGTTGGAGGGAGAGGCAGGGAGCCCTACAAGGGGTCAACAAGGTCCAGGGAAGCTGGGAGCTGCAGTGTGGCCAAGTGGCTTCTGAAGGCAGAGGTGATGGTGGGGGAGGGGGTGCAGCTTGTCCTAATCAGGGGAGATGTAATTTCCACAGCTGTGTCTCCACAGGCTGCCTGGCACGTGAAGACGGTCCTGGCAAGGGAAGGGTTTGTCTTGCTGTGGACCTTGTGCCTTAGTCTAACCCAACAGACTGATTCCTCAAGACAAGGAAGACAGGTCCCTAATTTACCACAATAGGCCAGAACTCTGCCAAGTCCTCTGAGGGAAGGGAAATGAAAATAAAGCTGGGCCCACAAAACACGGCATTCCTGGAACCAGAGGTTAGAAGTGACCAGCCCACCATGGCGCCACGAAGCATGGCGGGCCTGGCGTCGACGGCTAGAGGTGAAGAGCTTGCAAAGAACAGTCTATGAAAAGTGGCCTGTAAAGATACAGAAATCCAAGGGAAAGAGAGCCGGGCACTGGATCGGCTTGGGGCTGCAGTGACTTAATTTGTCTACAGAGAATTATTTAATAGTCACATCGGTAATCCCATTGAAATCCAATGAAGAACCATGTTTTGGCCTCATACATGAACAAAAATTAACATTTTAATGACCATGTGTCATGTTGGCAAAGATATGAGAAAACTGCCATCTTCACACATGACTCCTGACAGCACATATTTGTAGGAGCTCCCGTGGGGGGCAAGCTATGTTATGTGCCAAGAAGGACAAGAGTTCGTGACCCTCTCTCCAAAGAAAGTAATCCAAGATATGGAGGAAAGTTTTATCAGAGTGTCCATTGTCATTGTGAAAGTCGTATCAAGTACTCAAATCATGGTTGATGACAAATGTTTTAATATCGTGTTATGTGTTGAAATGGAGGATGGAGAGAACAATGTAGCAACCATGTTTGTGACAGCTACAGGACACGGCACCATGGGTACCTAAGGACCACAGGTGAATGAAATGACCTCCGCAGGACAGGGGAGCCCCAGCAAATCCACCTAAGTGATAACTGTGCTCGTGCCTGGGTGTGGAGGATAGGGATAGTTTTGTGATGTTACAATAAAAAAAATATTTTGTAGGGACTTGAGGGTTGCCAAGAGATAAAAATGGCAACTAAGCATCTGCCCCAGCTGGGTGGCCCGGCTTTCTAGGAACTGGATTTTGCTTTGGTGTGGACAGGGCAGGGTACAGGCTGGTCACAGAAGCAAGTACAGGCCTTGCCACTAGCATTTCCTTGGGCTTCTAAGAAGTGGGGAAGTGACAAGCTGATCTTAATTGGGGAAGGGTCGGAGATCTCACAATAGGCCTCTTTGGGGAGCCTTCTGGCTCTAAAAGGAGCAGTCTCTGACTCTCTGGCATGGGCCCCGAGGACCCCAGGGGGAACCTGAGGAAGTGAAGACATCAGCTCCGAGGCACTGGTGAGGAAGGGCCGGGGCCGGGCTTGGAGACGCTCATGGGCGTGACAGTCACGGTGCCTGGGCTTGGGGGACCTGGAGAAGGCATCCTAGTCTTCCACTCGGAGCGAGGTGGAGTGTGGCTTTCAGATGTATTCACAGTTGTGTCTTTAGAGAGCAGGCTCAAACTGAAGGAGTCACTGGGCCAGGCACGTAGGGCCAACATGTAGCCAGAACTCCCTACAGAAAGAGTTAGCGACTGAGTGGATGGGAGGGAGGTGAATGCATGAGGATTTATGCCAAGACTGCGGGGCAATAATGTGGTCTCAGTGGGATCTGACATTGCCCCATTAGAACTCACTGCTCACCACGTGTCGCTGCAACTAGCTCTTAGAAACACCAGAACATCTTCTTAAATACTCCGTACTGAGAGAATCAATCAACCAGAAAGCATCTATGGAGGTCCATGATCTCCTTAGAGCCAAGTTTTGAGGATCCAAAGAAGCCCAAGACAGAGCTCTGTTCCTCAAGGGGCACCTCTTTATTCCTCAATCCCCACACCGAGGGGCATATTTTTGGGTCTTGTCTCATGTTCTATGATGGCCAACACTACAAAGTCAGAGGCATCATCTTTGAGATGGGAACAACTGATAATCTGTGGGGCAACAGAAAAGGGTCCATGGACCAGCAAGAAACACAACTGAATGTAAATCAGGTGAAGGCAAATGTCCTTTAGAGTTAAGAACAGGTTAGAAAATAGGCAAAATTCAGGGAAAACCAGTTCACCTTCATGACCTGGGTTCTATACTCTCCTTGGCACTGGAAGTGACTTTAACTTACCAGTTTATTTGCATAAGACGGACAAAGAGGAACCTAAAGCACCTTTATTATCATAAAAGAGCAATTAGTCAACTGGAAAGAATGTTCCTCCAGACGGCAATTCATCTTGGTCAGCCTGCCCTGTGCAGCCAGGTCATTGCTGAGCTGAGTCATTGCTGGGCTGGCCCCTCCCCACAGAGCCCCACTGCCCCTGCGCAGCAGAGGCCCAGGGCCCCCTGCGCACCAGAGGCCCAGGGCCCCCTACGCACCAGAGGCCCAGGGCCCCCCGCCACTGCAGAGCCTCAGGATCTGGC
Source organism: Molossus molossus (assembly GCF_014108415.1). Classification (NCBI taxonomy): domain Eukaryota; kingdom Metazoa; phylum Chordata; class Mammalia; order Chiroptera; family Molossidae; genus Molossus; species Molossus molossus. Next base: position 67,926,712 of record NW_023425350.1, on the reverse strand, counting down.
TATTGGGGCTCTCAGTGCTGTCAGTTATTAATTGTTTTGGTTCTTCCATAAAAAGCATAGTATTTACATACATTTAAATATTTAGGTAAAAATTCTATTTAAGATCATGTCAGATCTTAAAATACGATAAAATTGACATGATCTTGGAATCCAAAGAGAAAGGACCCTCTTTTTTACCTGGTTTTATCTTCTGCTTCTAAACAGCTGTTTATTCTGTTGTATAAAGAACTCCAAGAAAAATGCTTAATTAAGGGAAAAAGAGGAAGCAGCAGAATAACAGGTGCACTATAAAGCTTGTTCTGTCAACACACACACCCACACACACGCGCACGTGCACACACACTCTCACACACTCACACACACGCGCACGTGCACACACACACACTCACACACTCTCACACACACTCACACACGCGCGCACGTGCACACACACAGTCGGAACTGCTTACCAAACTGTTGAGAGTAGAGCTCTCTAGGGCTGTAAGTAGAAACTCATTTTCTGAATTTTGCTTTCCTCTAATATGTGATTATTTTACATTGAATTTATATTACTTTTGCAATGAAAACCAATAAAGGTCGAATGTTCAAGGCAATCGGGCAGGAAGATGCTCTTTGTGGGGAGGTTTTCTAGTGAAGAACTCTCTTTCTAATTAAACCTACACCCGCTGTCTCATAGCAGTTCATTCCCTTTTCCTCCGCGTTTTTGTTTTCCTTGGAAATGAAGAAAGTGGTCAGCATCCTCTCTAGGCCAGAGGGACTATTCGTGTGTTTTCACTTTTTACTGTGAAAATTTCAAACATACACAAAGTCAGCAAAAGAGTCTAATGAACCCCATGTACCTCTCACCGGCTTCCATTATTATCCACTTCCTGTCATTCTGCTTTTATCTTTACTTTTCTCTACCTTTTACCCCAAATTAATCAACCAAATTAATTTATAGAGTTCTTTGGGTTTGGAGATAAAATGTATAGACTGTGAAATACACAAATCTTAACATTAATTTTTTTAAATCTTTGTTATTGTATTACAGATGTTCCCCCCTTTCCCCGGGTTCGGTTCCCACTAAGGGCACGTACCTCGGTTGCAGTTTGTCCCTGCCCCAGGTTGGGGTTGTGTGGGTGGCAACCAGTCAGTGTGTCTCTCTCATATCGATGTTTCTTTCTCTCTCTCTCTCTGTCCTTCCCTTTCTCCCTCTCGCTCTATCTGAAGATAGATGCAAAAATATTCTAAGGTGAGGATTTAAAAAAATATTTTTTGAAAAATAGTTATGCCTGTTTGACCCACGACCCATGAGGCTACAAAAATTCCCATCCCCTTATAAAGGTGCGCTGGTGCCTTGCACAGCATCTCCTCCTAACTTCCCCTGAAACCACCACTGTTCTGACTTTTCTCCATAGTTAATTGAGTTGCCTGACCTGGAACTTCTGTTCATTGTTTTTTAATATAATAAAACAGTTTCTATTATAAAAGCTTTACATGTTAGAGAACATATTGAGAAGAAAAAAACTTAGAAAATAGAACAAAAATAGGTAATTAATAGTCTCCCCACAGAAAGGGAAAATACTTAAATTTTTATTTCCTTCTGGTCTCTTTCTAGGTATAAATTTTATTTGTTTTATATATCTGTGATTGTTTATAAAGCTGTGTAGCATACTTTTAACTCTGCATTGCTCCCATAATACTTTTATATGATAAGCATATCTCCTGTAATATTCTCAAAGGATAAAAATCTGTCAACCTAGAATTTAATACCCGACAAAAATATCCCTCAAAAATGAAGATGAAATAAAGATTTTTGCAGACATATAAAAGTTGAAAGAATTCTTCAGCAGCAGATTCACATAAGAAATGGTTAAAGAAGTCCTTCAGGCCAAAGAAAAATGACATCAAGTGAAAAAACAGATCTGCACAAAGGACAAAGGAATACCAGAAATGGTAACTACCTGACTAGATACACAGGAATTACATATTTTTATTTAATGTCTTTATTTTTTAAATTTTTTAATCCTCACTTGGGGACATTTTTGCATTTATCTTCAGATAGAGTGGGAAGGAGAGGGGGAGGAAGAGAGAGACAGAAACATCTATGGGGGAGAGACACATCGAGTGGTTGCCACCCACATGACCCCAACTGGGGCCGGGAACAAACTGCAACTGATGTACGTGCCCTTAGCGGGAACTGAACCCTGGCCTCTCTGGTCCACGGGCTGATGCTCTAACCACTGAGACAAATTGGCCTGGGCTACTTAATGTCTTTAAAGCATCATCAAGGACCTCCAGTTCCAGCTGAGATGGAATAGGCTCATTCTTCCCAGGTTCGGTTCTTCTGCAATGACAAATCCCTGGACATGACACAGCACAGCAAACATAGAAAGATACAGAATAAAGAATAAAGCCAAGTGCCCAAGACCATAGGACTTAAGCAGCAACACAGCAGGAGATTCCCTGTTTGGTTGTTAAAATCTTTTGTATGTTTGTTTTTGTCTCCTACACATCCTGAACGGGATACTTGTAACCCCAAACTGTCAACAGGCACAGAAAAACAACAACAACAACAACAACTTTAAGGAAAGCTTGCTTCCCCTAGCAAAGAACCCATAAAAGGTGGCAAAACAATAGAAACTTGTTTGAGTGTACTTGCCCTACTCCAGCCAGACTGGTTCCGATGGAAGTTTCTGCTCCTTGGGAGATTTTGCTCCCACAAGATGTGATTATCTCTACTTGCTTGTCTGTCTTTCCAGTTTGGAGAGCAGAGGTTTCCCCTGTGACCTCACCTCTCTGACAGATCTGAGAAGAGTTGTTGATTTTTCAGTTTGTTCAGTTTTTTGCTTGTTGTTAGGACAGAATGATAATGTCCAAGCTCCTATGTGACACACTAGAAACAAGAAGTCAACTATTCTTTTTATTTTTTATCTGTATTGTTGTATTACAGATGCCCCCCCCCCCATTATCCCCTCCTCTCCACTCCCACCCACCTCCTGCCTTCCCCACACTGTTGTCTGTGTCCATTGGCTACGCATATATGCATACAAGTTCTTTTGTTTATCTCTTCCCGCTCCCTATCCCCCTTCCCTGTGAGGTTTACTTTTTAGGAATAAAGGTGAAATAAAGACATTCTCAGATGAAGGAAAACTATGAGCATATGTTACAGAAGATCTACTGTTAAGGAATGAGCAAAGGAAGTGCTCTAAGCAGAAAAAATAATAACAGAAGACTTCAGGACTTCAGAAAGAATACAGAAAAGTAAGCATGACTATAAAACGTAATCAACTGTTTAAACAAAAATAATGATGATGAAAAAGGATGTTTATAATATGTGTATAAGTAAAATGAATGACAACAACATCAAGGCCAGGAAGAGAGAAGAGGAAGTATACTGTTGTAAGCTTTTTACACTATATGTGAAGTGGTACAATATCACTTAAAAGTTGACTATGATAAGTTAAAGATGTATTCTATAAAGCCTAAGAAATACTAAAATAACACAACAGTTATAGCAAGTAAGACAACAGAAGAGATAAAATTGAGTCATAAAAATATTCAGTTAATCACCCTGGCCAGTTTGGCTCAGTGGTTGGAGCATCGGCCTGCGGACCAGAGAGTCCCAGGTTCGGTTCCTGCTAGGGGCACGTACCAGAAAAAAAAAAAGAAAAATATTTACTTAATCCCAAAAAAAGACAGAGAAAAGGGGGAGCAAAGAACAGATAGAACAATTTTTTTTTTTTTATCCTCACCCGAGGACATGTCCATTTTTTATTCAGATAGAGTGGGAGGGAGAGAGAGAGAGAGAAACATCAACGTGAAAAGGACACATCGCGTGGCTGCCACCCACACGACCTAACCAGGGCCGGGGACAAAATGCAACCAAGGTACGCGCTCCTAGCAGGAACCAAACCCGGGTCTCTCTGGACCGCAGGCCAATGCTCCAACCGCTGAGCTAAACCGACCAGGGCTAGAACATTTTTTTTAAAACTCACAAGATAACAGGATTAAACCTAATTGTATCTATAATTACATTAAATATAAATGGTCTAAATACCTCCAATAAAAGGCAGAGTTTGTCAAATTGGATTTTTTAAAAGCAGTTCCAATGATATGCTGCTTACAAGAAGTGTACTTTAAATATAAAGTCATAAAGAGGTTAAAGAAAAATGATGGGAAGATATATATAATGTGAACGCTAATATGAAGAATCTGGAGTGGTTATATAAATATAAAAGTAGATTTTAAGCAAAGAATATCATCAAGCATAAATAAAGAAATTTCAAAATGATATAGGATCAGTTTATCAAGAGAACATAACAATTCTGAATGTTTATGCATCTAGTAATAGAGCTTCAAAATACTGAAGAAAAAAATTGATAAAATGATAAGGAGAAATAGACAAATGCACATTTATAGTTGTCAATACCTCTCAATGATTGATAGAACAAGTAAACAGAAAATTAGCAAGAATGTAGAAGACCTAAATAATATTATTAGTTAAATTTATCTACTTGGTGTTTATAGAACACCTCACCCAGAAACAGCAGATACCCCCCCCCCTTTTTTTAAACAAGGGTACTTGGAACATTTTCCAAGATGGAATATATTCTGAGTCATAATACAAAGCTTAATAAATTTTAAGAGATTCAGTTTGTACAAAGTATGTTTTCGAACAAATTGCAATTAAAATAGAAATCATGAACAGACATGTATCTGTTCCCAAATATTTGGAAACGAAATAATTCATTTATTAATAACCTATGAGTCAAATAAGAAAGCAAAAGGTTAAGAAAAGGTAGTTTGGCCCTGGCCCATTTGGCTCAGCAGTTAGAGAGTTGGCCCGTGGACCAAAGAGTCACGGATTTAATTCCGGTCTAGGTCACATACTTTGATTGTGGTTCATCCCCGGCCCTAGTCGGGGTTGTGTGGGAGGCCATTTATATTTAATGTAATTATAGATACAATTAGGTTTAATCCTGTCATCTTGTGAGTTTTAAAAAAAATGTTCTAGCCCTGGTCGGTTTAGCTCAGCGGTTGGAGCATTGGCCTGCGGTCCAGAGAGACCCGGGTTCGGTTCCTGCTAGGAGCGCGTACCTTGGTTGCATTTTGTCCCCGGCCCTGGTTAGGTCGTGTGGGTGGCAGCCACGCGATGTGTCCTTTTCACGTTGATGTTTCTCTCTCTCTCTCTCCCTCCCACTCTATCTGAATAAAAAACTACCAGAGCTCACTCAAAAGAAAAGAACCTGAATAGCTCTTTATCTATGGAATAAATTGAATTTGTAGTTAAATGTGCTCATGAAGAAAACTGCAGACTGAGAGGACTTTACTAATGAACTCTACCGAACTATTAGGGAAGAGGAATAACAAGTCTCACAAACTCTCAGAAAATTGAAGAGAATACTTGCAACTCATTTATGAGCCCAGCATTGCCCTGATTCCAAAGCCAGACAAAACTATCGACGAGTAACTTTCATAAATAAAAATGCAACATTTCTAGCCCTGGCCCGTTTGGCTCAGCGGTTGGAGCGTTGGCCTGTGGTCTGGAGAGACCCAGGTTCTGTTCCCGCTGAGGGCACGTACCTTGGTTGCAGTTTGTCCCTGGCCCTGGTTGGGTCGTGTGGGTGGCAGCCACTCGATGTGTCCCTTTCATGTCGATGTTTCTCTCTCTCTCTCTACCTCCCACTCTGTCTGAACAAAATATCAAAAAATGTCCTCAGGTGAGGATAAAAAAAAAAAAATGCAACATTTCTATAGAATATTTAGCAAATTCAACCCAATAATACATAAAAATAATAAAACACCACGACCAAATGAGTTTCATCCCAGTAAAGCAAGGTTGGTTTGATATACAAATCCCAATCAATGTAAGTTATTATATTAATCACAAAAGAAAAACCATGTGGTCATCTCAATAGATTCAGAAAAAAACTTGACAAATTCTAGCACCCATTCCTGATTTAAAACTCTTTGAAAACTAGGGCTAGAAGAGCACTTCTTATCCTATTTAAGGGCAGCTATGAAAAACCTACAGGTAATATAATTTCTCACCATGAAAGATGGAATCTTCTCACCAGAAGATCATAAACAATGCAAAGATGTCTGTTCCCACCATTCCTATTCAACATAGTACTATAAGTGCTAGTAGCCAGCATAATAAGGTAAGAAAAAGAAATGCATGACACAGATTGGAAAGAGTCAGCATTGGCATAATCATGCACGTACAAAATTATCAGGAATCTACAAATAAAATAGTAACAAGTGAATCTAAGAAGTGAATTTAGTCAGGCTGCAGGATATAAAAATATATAAAATATTATTGTATTTCTATATATCATACCTGAAATACACACACACATGCACATACACAAATCTTGACAGCTGGTTGGTTTTTAAAAATATATGTTTTTATTGATTTGAGAGAGAAAGGGAGAGGGAGAGGGAGGGGAAGAGAGAGAGAGATGTGAGAGAAACTTTGATTAGCTGCCTTCCACACACACCTGACCAAGAATGACACTCGACCAACTGAGCCACACTGTCCAGGCCAGGGTTGGACAGCTGGTCTTGACAAAGGTACAAAGCGATTCAATGGAGAAAGACGGCCTTTTCAACAAATGTCCCTGGAACAATTGAATGTCCATGTGCCAAAAAAAAAATCAAGTTGAGTCCATAACTTGCATCATATAAAACATATTAAAGATGGATTATAGATCTCAATGTAAAATCTGAAAATATAAACCTCTAAAGGAAATCTTTGTTATCCTGGGTTAGACAAAGTTTTTAGATATGACACCAAATACACACAATCCATAAAAGACAAATTGATAAATTAGACTTTATCAAAATAAAGAACTTCTGCTCTTTGAAAGACACTGTTAAGAGAATGAAAAACAAGTCACACACTGGGAGAAATGTTTTGCCAAGCATATATCTGATGATACACTTTTATCTAGAATATACGGGGTGGGCAAAAGTAGGTTTACAGTTGTTCATATGGAAAATAATATAATTAATAAATAATAATACAAGAATTGTTTTGTCTCACAACTGTAAACCTACTTTTGTCCAACTCTGTATAATAAACTGAAAATGCAATAATAAAAAAACAGACAGCCCAATAAAAAATTAAATGGACAAAAGAAATGAGCAGACATTACCCAAAAGAAGTGATATGGATGGCAATAGCACAGGAAAACCTGCTCAACATCACTAGTTATAGGAAAATGCAAATTAAAATAATAAGATACTACTACACATTTTATTATTTTGTTTAATCCTCACCCAAGGATATGTTTATTGATTTTTTAGAGAGCGAGAGAGACAGAAAGAAACAGAGAGAAACATCAATCAGTTGCCTCCTATAACACACCCCAACTGAGGATTGAACCCACAACCTAAGTATATACCCTGACCAGGAATTGAACCTGCGACCTTCTGGTATACAGGATGACACTCCAGCCAATTGAGCCTCACCAGCTAGGGCTACACACGTTTTAGAATGGCTCTAATTAAAAAGGCTGGCCATACCGAGTATGGGTAAGAATGTAGAGGAACTGAGATCCTCATATACTGCTGGTAGGAATGTACAATGATACAACCACTTTGGGAAAACAGTCTGAAGCTACTCAAAAAGTTAAATGTGCACATGTCCCAGACATTCATTTGGTTGCAAGAGAAAAGGAAGGAGGTGTCGCTACAAAGACTTTGGCTCTAATAATGTTCATAACACCATAACTCACAATGGTCACAAAGTAGAAACAGATCAAATGTTCAGCTACAGATAAATGGAAAAACAAATTGTGGTATATTCATTCAATAAACTACTACTCAGGAAAAGAAAGAAAGAAATGATTTATGATATACACACGGCATGAATGAATCCCAAAAAGAAATACATTGAGAGAAAGAAATCAGACCAAAAAAAAAAGGGTACATACTGTATATTCCATTTATATAAAACTATAGAAATGAAACAAACCATCAGGGATGGAGAAACAAAGAAGGGAGAGCTGGGAGGGATAACTAAGGTGCTTGAAGAAACTTTGGAGGGGGGGTGATGGGGATGTCCACTATATCGATTGTTCTGACGGTTTCATGGACATGCACATATGTGAAAATTTATATTGTACACTTTAAATATGAGCAGTTGTTTGTATGTCAACTATACTGAAATAAAGCTGCTGTAGAAAACAAATAAAGCAATGGAGGGTATCGAGACTTGACTCTTGTGTGACTGCTCTCTACCTGGCCTCAGACAGGTGCACACCAAGTCTGCACGTGTGCTGGGACCTGCCTGACAGGCCCCCTGCAGCATTATGCAAATCACTGTGTTAGAAACCACTGTGTTAGAACACGGCTGCTTCCACACACTTGTTTGTTTTTCACATGTGGGTCGCTTATAGCATGTGGCTGCCAGTTAACTCAAGTTGGGGCTTTTCTCTTTGGTTTAGAGAATCTGAAATGGAGTTGTGCTGGAGTTACGTCCGCGTGGTGGTTCATGGGTGGAAAGTACCTAGGGCTGCCCACAGACTCGAGTTCCCTACAGTGACCTCAGTGTCAAAACTCACTACTGTCTCCTCAGTTGTTTGTTTCTAAAAATCCCATGGTCTTCATTTTGATCACTTGTAAGTAATCTATACGCTATACTTCTTTTCTGTGTGGGTAATTTCCTAATGTTTACGGTATTTTTTTCACTCTGTGGGAGATCTTGTTCTCACTAGAGGATGATTCCAACACTATACTCGGTCTCCCCTTCCCCTTTCTGCTTCCCTGAGCAGAACTTCCAATCCAGCTGCTGTGGAGGGGCTTAGATTTGGGGGCTGTTCTTGGCACCCAAATGTGCCAGGTCTTGTCACTAAGGTGGCCTTGCCTGGGCACAGCCACCTAAAGCAGCAGTCCATGCAAGACAGCTGTGCCTGTGCAGAGACTCTTCCAGAATTAACCACATCATGCTAAGGAGGGCAGAGCACCCTGGGCTGGGTTCCTAGAACCCCTTATCAGCTCTGCACCTCACCCGTTTCGCAATATTCATGGGGAACCACGTGGCATTGCGTCTGTAGGAGACGGGAAGAGCACCACCGCGGGCCTGTCCTGTGCTGAGCAGGACGTCAGAGGACCCTGCCAGCCAGCCTCTGCGGTCCGCATACCCCGTGCTGCAGATGAAGCTCAGAGAACCTCAGCAGCTCACGCGCCCCAGGCCTCAGTAGGGTGGGGTAGAGCAAGCACGCGAACCCAGACCACTCTCGCTGGAGAACTCACATCCATCCTCAGCTCAGCATGCTGCCTCCTCACGGAGTCACCACCACTCAGACCGCCTCAGGCCGCCACCCCTGTGACTCCAGGTCACCGCTGCCGTGCCACCGCTGGCGGATTCCGCTCATCGGTATTCTCCGTGTAACTGATACTTCAGATGTTCAGTTGCAAGACGTATGCAATTCCCACTGGGATTTTCTGATGGAGCTCACACACCCAGGCTCGGAGGGGTGCATGGGAACCCTCTGAGGTGTTACATAACCGCAGGGAAAGCGGGCCTCCTGGGCGTCAGGAGCGCGTGCCTGCTGACCCCACTCATCCACAAAGTCAAAGCCCTGCTTTCTTAGGGAAGAGGAAGGCATTTGGATTTTCATCTGAGACCGGGTTTTGCAAGCGATACGATCAGATCTGTCCAAAAAGGAAGCTGAGCGAGCAGCCCAGACAGTGACCCAGGCCACAGAGGGAGGAGCCTGGGACCTGAGCGGTGCCAGGAAGAATGAGCGCCGTGGATACGTTCAGAAGTTGTTTGGGAGGCAGTCAAACTAGACTTGAGGAGGAACTGGGTGTGGGAGTGAGGGTGGCTGGCGAGAAGCAAAGCTGACTGGTAGGATTTCGCCTTGAGAAAGCTGAAAAGCCCAGACGATTAGAGTGAGGTCAAATCAGACTTGGGGCATGTTGGGCTTTGTTCGGGACAAATTTAAATGTAAAATGCCTGTTGAAACCTAAGTAGAGTAAACCATGGTCTATGAGTGTGGACTCTGGGGACAGATGGTTGCGGGTCATGCACATGTAGATGGCACTTCAGCCATGAGAGCGGATGAGCCCAGTGATGGGGCACAAAGACGAGGAAAGGGGCGGGAAATGCCCCGCACAGGGCTCCCTTAGAGCACAGGCCAGCCAGGCGGCCAAGAAGACTCCGTGTCAGCTCAGTGGGAGGGAGATGCCCTGGAAGGAGAGGATAAAGGGCCGCAGGAAGGAGGCGTGGTCAGTGTGTCCTGGAAGGTGAAGACAGCCACGTCTATTTGGGAATAATTAAAGATGTTTATCTGGGATTTATTCTCTGCCCACTTCCAAAGAGGCCCTGCAGTCACTTTTAGTGAATGTAACAGTAATAAACTGTTGCATTAAAACAAAAGGTTATAAAAGGCCAGGTAGAGGTAGGAGGAAGACACAGCCGGACTGAAATCGGGCCTCCGTTTCGCTGTGTTCCTGCGACAGTGGGGACGGGAAGCCTGCCCTTTCCCGAATGTCACCACTGACAGCAGGGAGCCAGGCCTGCCCACGGGAGAAGTTGAGAAAGCAGAAACCGCTGTTGTCACGAATGCCATTATATCTACTTTCCAGGGCAGGTAAGCTTTCCGTGGTGTTACAGCGGGAAAAGAGACCGGGTGAATAGTCGTGTGCAAGCTGAGCATCGGAGCAAACCACCTGTTCTGGGCAGGTGAGCCACAGACGCAGGCGGTCCTCCCGCCCTGGTGCTGGGGCGGGCACCGTGAGACAGCACAGCCCTGAACCCACTGTCGGGCCCCCACAGACCCTGGGGGTAGGCCGGCTCCCAGACTTTCTGAAGTGACTAGTGGGCACCAGGGTTAAGTTCCCAGGGCCCAGAGAAGTAGGTAGCCTGGCTCAGTGCTGCTGTCCAGCTCCGGCGTAACTGGCCGAGATGGTTGATACCGGAGCAAGACAGGCCACGCCTGCAGGCTCTGCTGGAACCCTGGGCACCGCGTCAGGGACAGGGAGGGCATGTGCGGCACTCGGGCCAGACTGCAGGTGGAAGAGCTGTGGAGGAAATCCCGAAGAAGACAATGACAGTGTGAACCCAAACAGGAAGCTCCGGCAAGGTGCACAGGCATGTGTTTTACTTCAGCTGTGTGATTTTATCAACGCGTCTTTGTTCAAAAACGCCTAGTCTGCTTATCTGTTTGTTTGCTTGCTTTTGGGGTAATGTAAAGACTATTTATTAGTTTTAATTTTAAGAGTTGACCTCTGAGCCATGCTCAGAATGCTCAGAAGTCTCTCTCTTTTTAACCCTCACCCAAGGATATTTTTCACTAATTCTTAAATGGGGGGCGGTGGGGGGGGGGGCTTTGATGTGAGAGAGACACATCCATTGGTTGCCTCCTGCACGACCAGGGATGGAACCTGTAACTCAGGTACATGCCCTTGATTGGGAATTGAACCTGAGACCCTTCAATCCTTGAGCTGACGCTCTAACCACTGGGCAAACTGGCCAGGGCCAGAAGTCTCTTTTTCATTGAGACTTAGTTTCATGTGTACAACATAATGACTCAATGTTTGTATATGTTATGAAATGATCACAAGAAAACAATTTTTGTAAGTATGGTGGCACCTAGTTTATTTTTTACAAACAAGCCCAAATGTCACTTCTGCCTGTTTCTCAATTCTTGCTTCTCTCTACAGTTACATTTAGGGCAAGACTGAAGTGAAACACAAACAAGTTGTAACAATGTAGCCATGTCCGGCTCCGCGCTAGAGGCCAAAAAGGGATTTCTACTTATTGCTGTTTCCTGAAGGAGCGAGGATGTCAGACCAGGGCACTGGCTTGCTCAAGAAGAATTCAGAAGGAACAGGCCTCCTTTGTGTGCGGTGACATGTTCCCCAGCACGAGCAAACTCACAGCATCACACAGTCCAAGAGGTGTCCAAGCTGCCTTTGCCCGGGTCCGAGAGGGCTCCCGTGCACACACTTGGTGCGACTGTGGCAAATTTGCAGAAAGTGGGAGTTAGAACCTTCCAGAGAACAAGTATATTAGCCAGTAATGACCATCATCATCATTGTCATCATTTTTTTTTAATCTCAAGAAGTTTGGGTAAATATTCAAGCCTTTGGATTTAGTCCAGCCCGCCTTTCATGGATAAGGCTGCCATGTACCCCCATCTCAATGGGCCTGGTTGAATAAGCTGTATTCTCTTCTCTGTGGGTTACCATGTGGTCATGGAGAATATTGTAGGAGAATATTTAAGGACATGGACAGTTGTTCATAACAGAATGCTGAGTAGGAAGGACGTTTATTTCCTAATGTGTGCATTGCAATGAACTCATTTTGCATATCTATCTGCTGTATCTATCTACCTATCTACCTAATCTTTATATCCATACGTGCATACACAATGCATACATACATACCTTTAAAAACGTATATCACAATGTCAACAGTGGCTATCTCTGAGTGTTTTATTTCATTCTTCTTGTTTATATTTAGTCTCTAGGTTTTGTATCAGAGGTATGTGAATTCTTATAAGAGTGAGACACTGAAGGAGCCCCAAACCCCAGGGAAATGAACTGGCTGGTACGTCGACAGGACTGTGATGTGGGCAGGCAGCTTCTGGGGCAGGCAGCCACCAAGGACATGCTCCCCACCCTCCCAAGCACGGAGGTGACACTGCGGATCGACCTCACTTACTGAGGATATCCCTGATGTTGTCACATCCATGTTCTCTCGATTTATTTGTGGAGGGAACACACACCTTGAAGACTGGCAGTTTCAAAAGCAGACACTGGAGTGGCCGTGCTCTCAGGCCAGGCCACGAGGGACCCTCCAGCCTGCAGCCGGCAGGACGCACATAGGGCCATCCTGGACAGGCACACCTTCAGTGGCATCCTTCTCGTCCCTGTCCACCTGGATCTGGAGCAGAGGTTGTGACTTGCTGTTTCTGAGGCAGCACAGACAGTAGCCTTAGAGAGTGGGTGCTGGGTGACTGGCAGAGCTGATAGGGCACCCCTCACAGCATGGCCCTCGGGTGGGCCAGCCCACCTTTTCCCAGCTCTGCCCGCCTTCCACCTACACTGGGAAGGAGACCAGTGCTGGGGCAGGGACTGGAGATCCAGGCGGCTAGGTAGGGCGGAGGGGCAGGGATGTCACCGAGCAGCTTTCCCTGTGTCACCGCCAGTGGGGTTTAGAGAAGCCCCCCCACCCCTATAAGCTGTGGAATTAAGGTGCACGTGGAAGCGGCCCCACTGAATCGCAGGGCGGCCGGAGGACAGACAGACAGGAAAGCACTCACGAGACGGGACTTCCTCAGGGAGGGATGTCGGTCTGTTTTGTTTGCTGCCCTCTCTCCAGTGCCGAGAACAGTGCCTGGCACAGAATGGACATCCAAGACGACAGACATCACTGAATGAATGAATGAATGAATGAATGAATGAAAGAAAGAAACTTGCTAGTATCAAGAAAGTGCAAACAACAATAATGTGGCATTCTTTTGTATATTAAGCTGCCAAAAAATAGCTTAGTAAGAAACACACGGTCCTGGTAAAATTTCATGGGATCTTCCACGTATCTGGTATTAATGGCAATATTTAGTACTATAAGTCTTTTTTGAAAATATTTTTTTATTGATTTTTTGGAGAGAGAGGAGGGGAGAGAGACAGAAACATCCATGTGAGAGAGCTACATCAATCAGCTACCTCCAGCATGCACCCCAATGGGGACTGAGCCCGCAACCCAGGCATGTGCCCTGACCAGGAATCAAACTGGGACCTCTCAGTACATGGGACATCACTCCATCCACTGAGCCACACCGGCCAGGCTAGTACTATAAGTCTTTTGAAAAAGTTTGGTAATAGAGTCACTTAAAAGTTCCCAGTCAGGGGAGGGAGGGGGAGGTGGGTATCAGTGGGGAGAAAAAGAGAAACATCTGTAACAAAAATAAATTAATTAAAGAAAAAGTCCCCAGTCAATTCCAGTTCTATAAATGTATATTAAGCAAATAATCCAGAAAAATGAAAAAAGCCACATGTATAAAATATTCCTTGAAATCTAATTTATAACAGTGGAGAGACAAAGGCAGTCTGAGTGGCTAGCCACAGTGGGTGGTCAGATAACACGGTTATTGAGTCCTAGGTAGCAATGAGGCTAAGGGTAAGTTTAAAAAACATAGGATGAGCCCTGGCTGATTGCTCAGTGGTTAGAGCACTGGCCTGTGGACTGAAAAGTCTCAGGTTTGATTCCCAGTCAAGGGCACCTACCAGGGTTGCAGGTTCGATCACCAGCCCTGGTCCTGGTCAGGGTTGTGCAGGAGGCAACTAATCTCTCCCTCTTTCTCCCCCTCCCCCTCCCCCCTCTCTCTTCCCCTTCCTCCCTATCACTCTATCTAAAAATCAATGGAAAAATATCCTTGGATGAGGATTAAACAAACAAAAAAAGTAGGATGTAAAACTGCATACAATGAGGCAATTTTAAAGTATATTTTTGGGGAAAACCTGGAAGGATGGATAGTTTACAAAATTTTTTCCCTCTAACTTTTGTCATCAAAATCTTTTTATCCAAAAAGAGCTCAACCAAATAAGACCCGCCTACAGTACACCATGCATTAGTAAGCACGCACGTGGCAACTGGCCAAGACACTGACCTGCTCACGCCGCTCCGCGTGGTCTGCTGCCCCCCACCCCGCTCGGCGGGGCCCCAGCCTGCAGGTTTCATGCCTCTGATGACTGAGCCAGGGAAGCTTTCAGGCACATGTGTCATGGGGTCGCCCACCCTTGAGCATCAAGCAGGTGCAGCTGTGGGAACATTATTCAGCACATCTCATCACAGATTGCAGAATGTTTGCCAGAAATAATCCTCGGGGCTTTGGCAAAGCAGGTACCGAGCTGTACTTTCTGGCGGAGGGGGGTCCGTGAAACAAGCATCCCAGCTGCATGTTGATGGTAAAACCACACATGCGTCAAGGCACTTCCCTTCCTGCTGCAGGAGCCAGGAGCCAGTCCACGCACAGGGGTGTCAGGTGGTCAGAACGTGAGGACGGGTCAGGACCTTGGAGGGCCTGGGGTCCAGCTGACTCGGCACAGGTGTGGTTCTCAACCTCGCTGCACACAGGAATCACCTGAAGAGCTTTCAAAATCTGTGCTCCCTGTCCTCCCAGAGACGAAGATCAAATTGTTTGGTGAATGGTCCAGGGCACTGGGCTGCCAGATGGTCTCTGTAAGCAGCCAGGTTGGGATCCACTGGCTGTGGTGTCAGTGACCTACACCACACACACTGACACTGAGTTCACAGGTGGGCTCACTGTCCGTGCAGACCAGCAAGAATCCGCCCTGCTTCACGGAGGCTTGCCATGGGCTCTGCGTGGCACGTGGAGCAGAGCCCGGTCAGGAGCCCGGGGTTAAGGCTCACAGAGACAGCCCCAAGGCTGGTGCAAACGAACTCTGTCCCCACCAGCTCTGCAGCCCCAGGCAAGTTGCTCACCCCCTCTGGGCCTCCCTTTTCCATCTGGAAATGGGATGCTGGTCTCCATGCCAAGCTCCAGGGTTGTTCAGGATGGGGTGAGTCAGTGCGGACAACTGCAGACGCCTCAGGAAACGGGAGCGCGGCTGTTCTCCTAGACGTCTGAGCGGAAACAGCGCCGCTACCAGGGGGGCTCACGCCCGGTCCCGGCTGCGCGTCCCGGATGGGACGAGAGCTGCACACCTGAGGCTTATCTGTACCAGGAACTGGAAACCTCGTGAATCAGTGGGTCTGCAACTTGTCGAAAATAAGAAACAGGGAAAATGGAAACATGGCAGATGTGGGGTGAAACTCTCCCAAGATCAGACTCTGGAGAGAACACACCGAGGACTGACTGCAGAGCGCGGAGCCAGCCGCAGGGAGCGCCCGGCTGTCCCTCTGCCTGGCACGGACCCTCCCGTGAGCCAGTCCAGGGCCCAGAACCGCTCTTCCTTTGGTCACTTCAACTGAAGAGCGAAGAAGTAAACACGGTACATTTTGGGAAACGTGTGACCGTCATGGCCACACAGATGCCAATTTCTTCCCTGTCCCTGGAGCCGGGCAAAGGTCACAGCTGACTAACATGAATGGGAGAATCACAGCCTGTCTCTGGTGTGGCCTCTGGCACTGTGAGTGCGGCCAGCAACCGCGGCCTGCATCCTCCTGCTTCCTGGTTCAGCTGTGGAAGTGGCCGCAGGTCAAGGCCACACCGAGGGGACTGTGGTACTTGGCTACCCTACCGTGGCTTCCAGCCTCCCCACCTCCCTGCGTGCTGTCAACTGCAAGCCATCTTCAGGCTGTTTTGTCTTGTATTATTTTTTTTTAATCTTAAAAATCAAGTGTGGGTGCAGTAACCATAGAAACCCTCTGTGCACACACGTGTGCTTTGGAAAACTCCCTCCTGTGTGTCTGTCTGGCTCACGTGGCCACTGTTGAATTGTGGACTCCCAGGGGAAGACAGACAGAGGCACCGGCTTCCTCGTGCAGGTGGGAAGCTCTGGCTTCAGTATGTCGGAGAAACACAGGACAAAGAGTAAAACTCCCCCGCCCGGCTTCGGAGGAGGGGTGTGGTAGGCTGAGGCCCTGGTGCAGCTGTATTTCACCATTGTCACAAAATCCCAGTTGCACGACCATCATTATGTCTATCTTACAGCAAAAGGAAACTGGGGCTCAGGGGGGCCAGGTAACACACCAAGGAGCCACTAAAGGTGCAGAAGGCAGGATGTAAACCCAGGATGTGGGGCATCGGAGCCCTGGCAGACCCACTCTGCCAGGCTGCTGCGCTCCTGTGCGGGGTGGCCCAGGGTCCTAAGCCCGGCTGCCCCAGCATTCCCTGGGAAATTCGCACGTAGACGGACACTGCCCTTTCTCGCCCCACACCTGCCAAGTCAGGTTCTTGGGGGATCTGAGGCCCGGAGTCTGCATTTTAATTCTCTAGCTGATTCAGTGTTGGCAGGATCCCCGAAAAGAGCAGGCATCACGACGACTGACACTGGGTGGTGGTTTCTGCGTGGACCTTCCTGGTCTCACTTCCGGACGCAGACCGGCTCCGGAAAGACCAGGGCACAAGCTATTGAGGCCGGCGAAGCGAAGCCTGAGATCGGTATTTCCAGTCCCTCCTGAAGGTGGTTCTGGGGCGGGGCCTCTGGACGCTTGGAACAGAGCCAGGAGTCCCCCTGCGAGACAGCCCCCCTCGAGGACTCAGCTCGTCAGCACACTGTTCTGAGCCCGCCACAGGGGGGGGCAGCGCGTGGAGCTCCGGGTACAGTGCACAGGGGACGGGACAGCCAGGGACCCGGCTGCGCCCTGGCTCTCCTCATGCGTGAAACACAGATGCTGACAATAACAACGCCTACCTGGTCTACTTTGCAGAGCAGGGACGAGATCAGCCCATTTTGCCATCGACTTGGACACTCTTCATATTTTTTCATTTCACACACTCAGCGGTGCCCGGAGCAGAGGTCACCGTGCCCGTCTGTGGAGAAGGTAGCTAAGGAGTACAAGCAGAGCTGAGGTCACCCTGAGCCTGCAGACCACACGGCATTTTCACTCTGCTGTCCCAGTGGAGCCGTAAGGACGAGGACCACAGCGGTGTCAGGACTGGGCCGGCCGTGTGGCCCGAGGCAGGAGGGCACAGGGCTGTGGACTCTGGGTCGAGCCCCCGGGGCCTGGGTTGGAGGGTGGTCCGTGCAGCGTGTGTTCCTCACCTCTCCCAGTCAGCACTCCAGTGACTGGGGAGGAGCGAATACAATGTGAACAGGAGCCTGCCTTCAAAACACACACACACACACACACACACACACACAGACATCCTTTTGTTAGTGTGTGTGTGTGTGTGAGTTGATAATGGGGTCAAGAGGCTGCCCCGGCCACGGCTCTGCCAACGGTTCCCTCCCTGGCTCCCCCTTCCTCCCAGACCCCTCTATGCACGAGCCCCGGCGCTGCCTCGAACCCTCTGCCCTCCTCGCCTCATGGGCTCCAGGCTTCATCGCGTCTGCCCGGCCAGCAGAGCCCCTGTGGGAAGGTTCTGGGGTGAGCCCGCCTCTCCCTCTCTGAGTGTCTTCTGCCCTGGTCTCCCCTTGGCTCCTTCCGTCCTGCTTCACCGTCTCTCCTCCGCGTTGGCACCGATTCTCGCAGACACAGCACGGCCTCACCATCTTGATTTCTTGTCCCCCCCGCCCCCCGCCCCCGTCCTTTCGCCTGCACATTTTCTTTCTTTCTTTTTTAATCCTCACCCGAGGATACGTCTCTATTTATCATCAGATGGGGGGGCGGGGAGAACATCGATGTGAGAGAGCCACATTGATTGGTTGCCTCTGCATGACCCGACCGGGGATGGGGACGAACCGCAACTGAGGTACGTGCCCTTGGCCCGAATCAAACCCTCGACTCATTGGTCCACGGGCCAATGCTCCAACTGCTAACCCAAACTGGCCAGGGCTTAATTGATGTTTTAGAGGAAGGAGGGGAGAGAGAGAGAAACATCAATGTGAGAGAGAAACATCAATCAGTTGCTTCCCATACATGTCCCAACTGGAAATTGAACCCAAAACCTAGGCATGTGCCCTGACTGGGAATCGAACCCACCGCCCTTGGTGTATGGGCCGACATTCCAATCCACCGAGCACCCAGGCAGGGCTGCTGCACACTTTCATTAGCCTCACAGCTGCTGAGCTTATGATCTGCATGGTCCCTGACTCGGCGGAGGCCAGGGCATGTTCGGAAGGCCAGGCAACGGGCAACCGTTCTGCTGGACGGGAACGAGACGACGCCCGCACAGGGGAAAGGGGGCTCCGCCTGCCTGTCTGGGGTTCCTTTCCACAGAGCTTGTCCGGCTGTGTGGGTCAGCGGCGGGGGTCTCGTCTCGATATCGGTCATGGCTGCGCTGTCCGGGCAGGGAGCAGCCCTAGCTACAGGCAAGGTCAAGAACAACGCCTCCTCCCAGCTTCCCACTCAAGACTCCGGAGTGGGGTGGGTGCATGTTGCTATGACTATACTAGGGGGAGCCAGTCACTGAAGGAGCCTCTGCTGGGTTTATCTGAAGGCTTAGACGGAACGTGCCAGTCTGGTTAAGCCTTTCTCACGCCTCCCCAAGAGCCTGAGGTCGAACCCCCTCCCAGTGCTCAGCTCCAGGGCATTCTGGCGAAGGAGCCCTGACCTCTTGTTCTAGATTTGTGCACCACCACCCCGGCCCCCCAAACCCTCCCCACAGTTCTGGATGATGTCCAGCTGCACAGGCCCCAGACTAGTCACCCCAACATGCTAACGAGGGCAGTCCTTGAGGGGCACCTGGCTCCACCAGGCGAAGGGCAGAACCTTCAAGGGGGGCCCTCTCCTACACAAACTGCAGGGGACGAATCAGAGAGCCCAGCACCCCCTCGCCCCAGGCCTCCACCGTTCACACACCGGGCTCTGCGCAGGAAACCAGGGAGGGCGTCCTGACTCAGCCTGGCGGGGTGAGTCACCATCACCAGCCAGGCTGTGCTGGTCTCGCCCAGGCCTGGCTCAGAGTGGAGAGGGAACCTGTGCTGTGTTCTCTTCACAGATCTCTCCAGGCTGGCCAGCCATGTGAGGCCCAAGGAGGGACCCAAGCCTGGCTCATTCTGTCCCACACTCTGGAAAGGACACCCAGGAGGCTGGTGTCGGGTGGAATGGCTCCGTGTTCCTGGGAACCAACCACCTTTTTCGGGGCCTTTGCCTGAAGCTCTCCGGGGCCTGTGCCACAGAGTCAGAGGAGACCAGTCTGGCCGCAGGGGAGAGAGGACACGTCAGTGGTGGAAGGGGCCTGGCGAGAGGTAGGGCTCACAGTGGGCTCTGATGAGCCATTATTGCACTCAGCTCGCAATGGCGTGGACAACCCACACTCTGCAGGCGACAAGAGGTAGCTCACCAAAGCCACTTGCCTGGTCACACAGCTGAGAAGGGACAGCTCGGGCCCGCGGCAGACCACGCATACGGCTAAAAAATCTGAGTGAATGGATGGATGGATGGCAAAGCAAACTGGCCAACTACATGCCCTTGAGGCAGCACATGGAAGTGTGCCGGGCTGGAGGGAAAGGCTGGCCAAGGAGGGCCAGGAGATGCCTCGAGCCAGGGGAGCTGCCCAGCACTGCCTGCCTCAGTGCGTCCGGCGAGGGGTCCTCCCCAGCACACCTGCCTCGGGGCTGCCTCCAGCTTCAGCTTCACAGTGTTCCCTGGGGAGGACTCTCTGGGGAGGGGTTGCTCAGACTCACATAGTGCCTTTTCCTGAAACACACCGGTCCCCTGTGGCTGGGCCACCGAGGGAGGCATGGGCCTTGGGAAGAGTCTAAGAATGGGGAGCTAATTAGCAGAGTGTGGGCCCATCAGTCATCCACGCCATCTCTGCTATCGTCCCCAAGCCCGCCATCCCCACCATCACCACCGTCTTGTGATCCCATCATCTCTCACATCCATGTCCAGTATTTTCTTCGTAAGTACGCTTGCTGTAACCATCTTCATCACGAGCATTTTTGCAAGCTAACTAATTGGTTGTAAGGCGATTTTGCCATAAAAAACAATAAAAGAATAAAATATAAAAGAGGGACATTAAAAAGAACCCAAGGAAACAAAAATGAATAACAAAATTAAAAAGACTATTGGAAAAAATAAAAATGCATTGTCTTCTAAATGTTTTGTTCATATTATTATAGGTCTTTAAAAAAATTGTTTTTCATTATTGATTTTAGAGAGAGAGGAAGGAAGAGGGATAGAAACATCCATGAGAGAGAACATCAATTGGCCACCTCCTGCATGCTCCCCCTGGGCATTGGGCCCACAACCTGGGCAAGTGCCCTGACTGGGAATCAAACCAGTGACCTCTTGGTTCATGGGTTGATGCTCAACCACTGAGCCACACTGGCCGGGCCTCTTTTGTTGCTGTTATTGATTCTTGTTCAGCATTGCACTTTTTCTTTTTCATTGTAGTTTCTTCCTTCATTAAGAGAGGTATCAGCTTCCAGAAAGAATTGGTAATTAATGCTCTCGGAGACTTGTGAGTTGGTCTCCACCTCCTTCATGTTCACATGGCTTGCTGAACTTGGCGTGGATGGGCAGGAGGGAGACTGTGCTCACCGAGGGATTTGCAAACGATGGGATCATTTTCTAGGAGAGGGTGCAATCTGGTGTCACCCGTGGCTTTGCAATCTGCTTATACACAGCTGTTGTCATCCACTGTTGTCATGCCGCCACATCTGCTTGTCACTGCAGAGACCACTCTGAGGGCTAAGATCGTTATGATATAAAAGCAGGCATACAGCCCTGGCCAGTTTGGCTTAGCGGTTGAGTGTCGGCCTGCGGACCAGAGAGTCCCGGGTTTGCTTCCTGCTAGGGGCACGGACCACAAGGAGAAAAAAAGAAAAAGTAGGCACACTGCAAGGACTTTGATGAGAAATGAAATCGAACTGACAAAATACATTGTCTAGAGTAAACCAAACTGTCAACCAGTTATTTTGTCCTTTGTTGCGAAATCGCTTTATGCTAATTAGTTGTGCAGTGAAAATGCTTGTGGCAAAGACGTTCGTGGCAAATACACTTACGGTGGAAACTCGCACAACCCTCCTGCATCGTCACGGTCAGGGCCCTGCGGCTGTGGCTCGGAGTTCGGCCTGGGGAGTCTGGCTGGGTCTTCGGCCGTCACTCACACACTGGATGAGCTTGGGCACATTTTTTACCTTTCCTAAGCCTCGAAATGAGACAGCTCCAAACGATAATACATATAAAGTTCTTATCGTCTTGTCTGGCACATGGTGTCAGCCTAAGTTAGCTACTGTCATCACTGTTATTTTTATGGTTAATGAGCTGTCTACCGGGGCTGCTTCGGGCTGTTTCGGCGGTACCTGATGGCAGAGTGGAAACAAGCCTGGCTCCTCCCACTTGCAGATGAGAGACAAGATCTGAGCGAAGCTGCTTGTCCAGGTAGCCGAGCTCTGGAGCCCGCAGAGGGTGGGACGCTCTGCCAGCCCCTCCCCCCCCACATGCCTGCCTCCTTCCTTCTCTCCTGGGCAGAGCTGCCGAGTCTGCCCTCCGGGTGCCCAGTCGGCTGGGATGACTCCAGTGTCCACTGGAACACTGCCACTTTATGGTGTGTTTGCTCCTAAAGACATAAATCCAAGCTTATCAAACAAAAGTCACACTTAGCCCCGCTGCCCTGAGCGGTAAATTCCACCATTATTTCTGCCCTGCAGCCCCCACAAGGACACCGAGTTCCTCACAGAGCCCGTGACATGTCCCACGTTGACCTTTGGCACCATTCACACCTGTAGCCTGGGCCGGGCACAAGGAAGGTGGGTGGGAGTCAGATAGGCGGGGAGGAGCCCAGAGGTCCTGCCTACAAGCTGGGCACCTCGGGTCAGTGTTTAAACTTCCCTGAGCCTCAGTGTCCCTATCCGTAAAATGGACTCGGTGATGGGGCCTCCTTGCCCGCTCGTGACAAGAATTACTCACATGGCACGATAAAGCACTTAAGCTGGCCTCTGTGAAGGGCTTTGTGTCCTCAGGGTCAGGTAGAAGACATTCAGCCCAGCTCAGCTGGTCCAGGTCCTAGAGAGACCAGGCTGGAGTCCCAGGGTCTGGATGGGACCGCAGGTGAGGTGGCCGACACGAAGAGGGAGGCAACTGGGGTCTGTGGCTAAAAAGCAGAGCTCAGAGAGGCCAGCTCCCAGACATTTTATCCAAAACTTTGCCAGAGGCTCGGCTGTCCCGCCAGCTCCAGCCAAATCCAATCACCTCGGCTCCCGGCCCCTCCTGGGGAAAGGGAGACTGTTTCTGGGTCTGGAGAGGGGCACTGGGTCACCCCGCAGCCGGGCCCGAGCATCAGGCAGGCACCGCAGGAAGAGAACGCAGGAGATGGGACATATCCCTGGCCTTCTGGAAGTTGTGGCTTATTTGGGGTGGTGGCCCTGGGGGATGGTCACTACGTTTCCATTGCTTCTGCTTCTGTGCGTTAGGTTAGGTGTGGCAATGGGGTCCTTTAGCCTGTAAAACGGGAGCAGGAGGGACACGTAGCACTTCTGGGTGGACACGTTCCCTTCCTCCCACCGTAATGCTGCAACACGGCCGATGACAGGCTCGAATGAGACCATGGGGCACAGCCTCCACCGAACCACGATGGACCTGGGGTGTGAGACCTGCTCCTTTGCCTGCTAACGCCCTGCTCGGTGTGAAGCCACTGAGCACGGGGGTTGACTGGTTCCCGCAGCACGACCAAAGCTGTGCTGAGAAGCCCGAGACCAAGCCAGTGCATGGGAGGCAGAGTCCTGAGACCGCAGACAGTAGGGACATGCTGGAGCAGCTCAGGGTCCCCAGAAAGGGTGGCAGAAACACTCCCGGGGAGGGGATGGAACAGACTTTGAAGGCTAAGCAGGATCTGGAGGGTGCTGAGGAACTGACCAGACATGCTGGAGGTGTCCCCGGAGGTGGCTGGAGGCGGGGGGTGGGTACAGGACAGAGGTGTCTGAAAGCACTGGGTGCTGGCTGCGGTCGCGGGAGAGCCGATAGCCAATGGCTTTCTTCCCTGGGCTGGATGTATGTGAGAGTTCAGCTCAGAGTCAATGTCATCTTTTCATGCCTGGGCTGAGTGGCATGAGACCTGGTATGACCAGCGTCCGCCTACAGAGAACGGGCCATGGGGCCTCATCTATCAGGATCCATCTCCCCAGAAAGGCAAAAATGTTGCTCTGTGCTGTTGGTTATCATTTTCTTAGCCATAGTCTCTGCTCAGTGTATTTGGGACTCAACAAGAGACACTAACCCAACATAAGTGTCTCTCAGTAGACAAATGGATACAGACGATGTGGTATATATACAATGGAATATTACTCAGCCATAAAAAAGAATGCAATCTTACCATTTGCGACAACATCAGTGTACCTAGAGGGTATTATGCTAAGTGAAATAAGTTGGACAGAGAAAGACAAATGCCATGTGATTTCACTTACATGTGGGATCTGAAAAACAAACAAAACAGAAACTCATAGATACAGAGAACAAACTGATGGTTTCTAGATGGAAGAGGGGTTGGTGGGCTGGGTGAAAAAAGGCAGGCTATTAAGAAGTGCCAATTGGCAGTTATAAAAAGTCACAGTGATATAAGGTACAGCATGGGGAATAGAGCCAATGATATTGTAATAACTATGTTTGGTGTTAGGAGGGTACTAGACTTATTGGGGGGATCACTTTATAAGTTATATAAATATCTAACCTCTATTGTGCACCTGAAACTAATATGATATTGCATGTCAACTGTAACTGAAAAATACATTTTAAAAAGAAAATAAACAGCCCCGCCAGTGTGACTCAGTGGTTGAGCATCAACCCATGCACCAAGAGGTCACCAGTTCGATTCCTGGTCAGGGCACATGCCCAGGTTGTGGACCCGATCCCCAGTGGGGGGCATGCAGGAGGCAGCCAATCGATGTTTCTATCTCTCTCCCTCTCCCTTCCTCTCTCTCTAAAATCAATAAAGAAAAAAAATTATATATGTGTGTATACACACACACACACACACACACGCGAATAAAAAGCCCTGGCCAGTTTGCCAGTTTGGCTCGGCAGTTAGAGTGTCAGCCTGTGGACCAAAGAGACCCGGGTTCGAGTCCAGCCAAGGGCACATACCTTGGTTGCGGTTCAGGTTGTGCAGGTGGTAACCAGTTGATGTGTCTCTCTCATCGATGTTTCTCTCTCTCTCTCTCTCTCTCTCTCTCCCCCTCTCTTCCACTCTGAAGATAAATGTAAAAATATCCTCGGGTGAGAATCAAACAACAAAACAAAACAAAAACCAGCGCTACCAACAGTCACAGCTTCACAGATGGCACAAGAACACACAGGTATGGAATAGGATCGATGCAAATGCCCGAACAGCCCCCAGCATCACACGGGTGATGTCCAGAAGGGGAGGCGGTGTGCCCTCCGCCTGTGGTCCACTGTGAGGACAAGACGCCCGAGGAGGTCCTGAGGAAGAGGGACCCCCTCTCCGGAACGAGTCAGCCACTCGCGATGACAAAGCTCAGAGAGGGGCTGGGGGCGAGCAGGTAGACCCAGGCTGCCTGAAGGATCAACAGGTCTCCCGTCGGCTTCAAACACTGAGCTCGAGAACGCGGCCGTGCTGCACGGCAGTGACTGCCACCTGTCCCTCATCTTCATCCCTCTCTGAGTCACGGCAAGCGGGAGTCCGACCCCAAGTCCACCCACACCGCGCGAGGCTTGCTTCCACTTGGGTATTTTCGATGGGAAAGGACTTGCAGTCACAGAACACATGAAAAGGAGGGTTCCTGGCATTGGGGAACACGGGTAAAGGGTTCTGTCTGTCTGAAGCTGGGGTTTTTATTTGATGTTTCTTGGAAAGAAACCATTTGACTTACTTTATATAGTCCTTCAGTGCTTCAAAGGGTTCAGAATCAGACCAAATAAAGCATAAATAATCTTAAAAAATGCTGGATTCCGTCTAATGAATGCTTTTTCCTTCCACCGCATAAGGTGTATTTATAAATTCTGAAAAGTGATTCCAGAGAAAGAACTGTAACGTCAGCCCAGGTTTATAAGGATGGAAGTGTTTTGTCCCCGTTGTGGGTGGTTTTTAGTCAGTGTGGCATTATTTACACAGGCTGACCCACGACTCCCGGAGGCCGAGGGCCGAGGTCCCTCACACGTCACACCTGCTCCTCGGCCTGGATGCTTCTGGAAAGGGGGGCTGAGCCTGGGGACGTGTCCTGTTCATCCACCAGGGCCCCTTCCTGCTGGTGCCGACTCCAGGTGTTAGACTCTACCTGCGGGTGCTCCCGGCTCCCTGGTCCACACGGCCTTGCTGGCACCCCTGGTTTCAGCTGTTGGGGAGGAGCGGGGCAGGCATCTCGCACATCGCAGCCTGTCTGTCTGTCTGTCTGTCTGTCTGTCTGTCTGTCTGAACTTTCCTGCCATGAAGAGGGCAGAGAGCCGGTCCCTCCGATGCTCTGAGAACAGCTCCCGGAGGCCCCTTGGCAGGCACTGGCAGCTAAGACTCGTGCCCGGGGTGCCCTGCCCACCTGGCAGGTGAGGAGGTTAAGCCCGATTTCTTCGGGGGGCGAAGGGGATTCTGCCCGGGTGCGTTCCATCTGTGCACAGCGAAGGGCCAACATGCCAGGCCCCACCGAGGGGTGCTGTCGGGGTCTGCAGGGGGCGGGGAGCCTCTCCTGCTCCCACTCAGTTTAGTCCTCTCGTAACCTGTCCAGGTGCCAGGGCAGCCGTGCTCTTCCCTGACCGTGCCATCCCACGGAGGCTCCGTGAGCACCTACTGCGTGCGCAGGCTGGGGATGAGGAATGGGGTCAAAGCCCCGTTCTCAGGGAGCAGGGCGCCCAGGCCTCCCCAAACCCTGAACTGAGGGGAGGACATGAATCCTGCTGCTGTCCCCCAGCCGCTGCAAGCCCCGCACGCACCGGGCCGGGACTTCAGCAGTGTGTGTGAAGCCCTCCTGCCCAGGGGCTCACACTGCAGCAGGCCGAGTGGGCAGCCAGGGAAGGCCGCCCCGGGGGGCTGAGCTTTGAGCAGACGCCTGAAGCGGAAGAAGCCAGCCCGTGGATACTGGGGGAGAGGACAGCAAGACTGGGGCTCGGGAGTGAGCCTGGGTGTCCCAGGGGACGCCCGGGGTGGTGCACTGATTTCCCCGCGTCCTTTTCTGGTCACAAAGGAAGACTGCAGCGTTATCCTAGCTCCAAGTCTAGACAGCAGCCCACTAGTCCAAAGCACGCATGACACCAAGCTGCCGGAGGCTGCCCCACCAAGGGGCTGCGGTCAGCAACCCCCAAGGGGAGTTCCTTCTCAGAACCCAGCTGTTCAAGGAAGGGGTTCAGAGGAGCCTCCCAGCCTGGGGCCCGAGCAGGTGGGGTGTGAAAGAGGCCACCGTGAAGCAACAGAGGGGCCTTAAAAAGGAGAAGCAAAGGCGGGACCTGCCTCCTAAGAGAGAAGTCTGCCCTTTGAACAGGCCCAGTGTTCTCACTACTCTTTTTCAAGTGGCAAAAAGTGCAAATCATGCTCCAGCAGCCAAGCACAGACCTGGGCTGTCTAAAGCAAGGTCTGTCACAGGGTCCAGGCCGACGTCTGAGTGCACGCACCGGCCCCGCGGCCACGTGGAGGCCTCCTGGGTGCCAGGCACTCAGCCGGGCCTGCTGAACCAGAGGCTGCTGCCTTGACCCTGCCAGCCCAGAGGCCAGAGAGACACGGCATCAGATATCAGTATTAAAGCCCCCGCAGCAGGGGTGAGAGCCTTGAGCTGCAAGCCAACGGAAGGCCGGCCCCAGGCTTGGTGATAAGAGCCTGAATCAGGAGGGTCAGTGGGGAGCCCCACCGGCCCGAACCCCCGTGGGCTGGGCGGGTGGCAGGACCTCCTCCCCTGGGTGGGGTGGTGCCCATGGGGGCTCTCGGGGGCAGGTCTGGGAGGGCGCAGCATCCCTGCCTAGCCCTGAGCGAGTACAGGAGAGATGCTCCCCTTGAAGGGCTCCAGTCCAGCTGGGCCATGTGATGCGATCTCTCTGCATACAAGTGACCATGTCCCCGCTCTGAGTGCTCAGCCCTGATCGCACCCACGCAGGCCTGTTTCACAGCATCCTGCCCTGCTTTCCAGGGCACCACGATCCTTTTCCTGCTCCCGAGACCCCTCGCTCGTCCTGCCTGCTGTGGAAGGTCAGCGTCAAGTACACCGTGACCCACTCCTTCATTCGTCGCCTGCTCCGCCGACTGCCCCCATCTCTGACCTCACTGGGCTCCGTGGGCTTGTCAGGAGGAGGCCCCGTTTCACCCGACGATCGCGGGGCTCTCCCTGAGGAGCCCGGGGCTGCCTCACCTCCAGCTGGCCCTCCAGCCCACTCTGGCCTCCCACTCACCCAAATTTGGCAGGAAGCGTGGACGCCTGTGCCAGGGCAGGACACAAAGAAACAGAAATGAGAATCGACCATTTCGCAATGAGGACGGCACACACAGAAGGCACTTTATCAAGTGTTGTCCTCAGAGCGCTGTCCTTGGGGTGATGCTCTTGACCCCGTCATGCCGCCACTGGCCCCCATTTCTGCAGACATCCGTGGGCCCCCTGAGGAAGCTGACTCAGTGGCTCTGAAACCTCCCACGCACTGCAGTGACTCAGGAGCTTCCAAAACGACGACCCTGGAGCCACCGGAATTCTGGGGAGTGGGCCCTGGAGGTGGGCATCTTACAGAAGCCTGGGAGGGTCCACCGCCCCCCCCCAGCAGCGCCCGCCATGCCCGGCAGAGGCTCCGTACACGGTGCCGCCCTCCATCCCGCACGGTTCCCTCGCAATTTCACAAGAAAGTGGGTCGTCACAGTAAATGACTAAATGTGTACGCAACAGGTTCTTTCCCTCCGCCAATGTTTTACAGTCCAACCGGCTGGGGCTTTTCCCAAAACCCAACATTTTCCCTTTAAAATGAACTGAAAACACTGTTTCTGGGTAAGCCCTGGGTTGAGTCGGCAGCTTCACACAACAGAGCCCTCCACAAGCGCCCCCTGGACCCCAGGCCCTCCCCAGCTGACCCCCACTCCCTGCTCTTCTCAGGAAGTGCCCCGCACAGTCACTCCGGCCACTGCCTCCGTGGGGTGCGGTTCCCTGTTCTGTCCCCACACGCAGACATCCCGCCCCTCCCCGCCGGGCACCTCTCTGCGCAGGCCAAGGCCTCCTGTGCGCTCCTGGCTGTCCCTACGCGGCCACTCTGCGCCACCATCTAGGCTCAAACAGACGGTCTTAATTTTTTAACTTTTAATTTTGAAATAACTTCAGACTTATAAACATGTTGTAAATAGCATAAACAATTTCTTTACAGCCCCACCCAAATTCCCCGTATGTTAACACGTCTCCTTGTCCTCCCATGCCCTCAAGATGATACACACGAATGCACTTTGTTTTTCTATACATGAGAGTCCACTGCAGACATGGTGTCCCTCACCCCTCACCCCACGGTCATGTGTGAGGGCCTACGAGGTGCAGGCAGGATGCTAGGCTCCGATGAACCAGAGAGACACGGCCTGGACCCTTACAGTCCAGAGGCCAGAGAGACACAACTGCAGATATAATTATTAAAATCCCTGTGACAGGGACGAGAGCCTTTACCTGGGAGCCACAGAAGGCCAGTGATAGGTCTGCCCACGAGCCCCGCTGGCCTGAACCCCTGTGGGTCGGGTGGGCGGCGGGGCATCCTGCCCTGGGGGAGGGGGGGCATGCCCAGGAAGGAGCTCAGAGGAAGGTCATGACTGTACTATAATTATCCTTCCAAATCCCTTTCAATGATACATGTAAATACGCAGTAAGAGGCCTAGAAACCAGGGCCGTTTACATTCTAATATATTGTATCTACTTGGTGATAAATTCTTCTCAGGACTTAGGGCTTGCCTTGGAAAGACAGTTTTCAGGAGACGGAAGACTAGGGACCATACTGCGCCTTGTCACTGCCACCAGACGTCTCACAGCCTAGTCTTGTCTTGATCAATGGGAACGTGAACGACCAGCCTGCCACTCACACCGGAGAGGCTGGCGCGCGTGGACTCCTTGCAGCCTGTTACAGTCCTTCCGGACAGGTAGCAGTGCGTCAGCTTGGACTGCCAGCGACAGAAACCCACTCTGGCTAATGTAGCACAAAGAGCGTGAGAGGGACTGGAGGGGCGGGCACTGCGTCCACAGAACAAACAGGAAGCCGGGCCGGGCGCTGGCCTGCTGGTGTCCGGACAGCCAGGCACCATGGCCCGGGAATGCCAAGCATGGCCCGCAGCCTTCCTTGCCCAACTTGCTCAGACCCCAAGAACTGGGAAGAGCATTGGGCTGACCGAGCTTAGGCCATGGGCCTGTTCCCAGCTGCACTGGGGACAGGGCAAGGTCAAAGGTAGCAGGTGGTGGGGGTGGGGTGAGGCAGGCACACAAGGTGCAGTTGTGGATATAAGAAAGAAGGCAAGAGGTGGGCTGGATGCTGGGTAATCCCCCCTCCCCCGCCCTAGAGAAAAGCTCACAAGAAATATGCAGAACCTGCCCTGGCCGGTTTGGCTCAGCGGTTAGACTCTCAACCTTCCCAATGCCACGACCCTTTCTTACAGGTCCTCATGTTGTGTGGGCGGATCTGCATGTGGGCGGACCCGCCTGGAGACGACAGAGGAGCTGTGTCCCAGTTCCTAAGGCCATCGGAAATATGCGTTTTCCGATGGTCTTAGGGCGACCCCTGTGAAAGGGTCATTTGACCCCCAAAGGGGTCGCGACCCACAGCTTGAGAACCATTGGGTTAGGGCGTCGGCCTGAAGACCAATGAGTCGAGGGTTCGATTCCGGCTAAGGTTCATCCCCAGCCCTGGTCGGGGTCATGCAGGAGGCAACCAGTCGATGTGTCCCTCTCACGTCAATGTTTCTCTCTCTCTTTCCCTCTCACTCCCTCTCTATCTGAAGATAAATAGATATCCTGGGGTGAGGATTAAAAAAAAAAGAGATATGCAGAATCTACAGGAACAAAAGTCAAGTGCACGAAAAGCAGAATACAAGCCTAATGGGTGGGTAAAAATATTTTCCACCTTGGGAAACATCTTGTTAAAACGGCAATCCCCTCCTAAATTAATATATAGTCATCCCAAATGAGACCTCCAAAAGATCTTCAAGAAACAAAACCAATTCAAAATTCACATGAAAGCCCTGGCCGGTTTGGCTCAGCAGTTAGAGCGTCCGCCTTCGGACCGAAGGGTCAGGGGTTCAATTCCCGGCCAAGGGCATGTACCTGGGTTACGGTTTGACCCCCTGCTCTGGTCAGGGTTGTGCAGGAGGCAACCAATCAATTTGTCTCTCTCACATTGATGTTTCTCACTCTCCCTCCCTTCCACTCTAGCTAAAAATCAATGAAAAAATATCCTCGGGTGAAGATTAAAAAAAAAAAATCACATGAAAGACAAAGAGTAGAATGGTCATGACAATCTTGAAAAATAAGGACAAGAAATTAAAAACATGTAAAACTATAGTAATTAGAATGACATAAACAAAAAGACCGAGAAACAGGACCACATAAACGGGACTCTGGTGCATATCAGGTGGTAATGACGATGGTCTCAGATGTGAACGGGTGATAAAAGATAGATTCAAACTGTATAGCGCTAAGAAAATAAATTGCAGGTGGATTAAAGATAAAATAAAAAAACAAAACTGTAGGGTTGTAAGTAAAATATCAGAAAATATATTTAAAACTTTGGTCTAAGGAAGTGTACTTAGAATACAACATACGGAAATCTAAGACTGATAAAACTGACTTCAAAAACGGCAACAGCCCAGTTAGTGTGGCTCAGTGGTTGAGCATGGACCCATGCACCAGGAGGTCGCCGGTTCGATTCCCGGTCAGGGCTCATGCCCAGGTTGTGGGCCCAGTCCCCAATGGGGGGCATCTCTCTCTACCTCTCACTTCCTGTCTCTAAAAAAAATAAAAAAACGGCAACAGCTACTTCAAGTGCACAGAAGCAGTTCGATAAAAGACACAAAGCATGTTCTCAAAAAGACGCAGCCAAGAAAGTTCAGGCAGCTCTGTTCATCCGAGCCCCAAAGTGGTGCAGGCCCAGGTGTCCGTCCGTCCATGCAGTGTGGTCTGTTCACCACAGAATACGACTCAGCAATGAAAAGGGAATTACTGATCATTTTCATGTGGTTCTCAAAAACATGACGCTGAACAAGAAAGAAACCAGACACAAGACCACGTACTGCATCATCCCATTTAAATGATTCCGAAAAACTAATCTATGGTGGGAAAATACTGGGATAGAGGTCACCTCTGGAGGTGGGGAGGGAGAATAAGGAGCATGAGGGAACTGAGTGATGGCACTCAGGGTTTGGGTGACATTGGGATCCTTGAAAACGTAGCAAATGCACACTTAAATGTGTATGCTTTATTGTATGCGAATGTCATCTCAAAAACGAAAACATTTCAGGAAGAACGAAATGATATGCACGTGAAGTATTTAGAGATTGGGTGCTGATGACTGCAATTCACTTTGCAATACGTCACACAGCGAGATGGGTGGAGGGGGGCTGCCGTGTGACAAAGCAGATGTGATGAAATGTGGGTGGTGCCTGCTGCTCTCCGTAAAATTCCTTCAACTTCTCTGTTGGCAAATCTTCATGTTGAAGAAAACAAGGTAAGCAACAGACTGAAGGAGAAATATGTCCAGCATATAAGAGATTTTTACCCAGAATGTATAAAGAACTAACCATTAATAGAGAAATGAAAAAAACTAGTTGAAAATAACAAAAACCCTTGTATACACCACACACACACACTCCCGCAGAGAAGTCTGGAAGAATGAAGAGAAAGTGGGCTGGGAGCCAGAACAACTTGATTTGAAATAATAAATGTATACATATACACACATACGTAGGTAATTACAAGGCCAGATTCATGTATTGTTTTAAAATAAAGCTCAGCCACGGTCTTTAACCTTTCCAGCACTTAGTCCAGAGTAAAAGTGGCAAGTTACACAATTATTTATTTAGGATATTGTAGCTTATATCCCCAAGTCAGCCTTTAATGTCTGCATGCCTGAATTAGCTCACCCCCAATGCCCAGCACAGGCCTGACACTCTGGGCCCTTCCTTGTGGGCAGTTCCCCGGGGTCTGGGCAGGTGCTGCCGACAAGCCGTTCTCCTGGAGTCCAAGCAGACTTTCCATCTTTGGGGTTCCCCCAGCTCTGACCCAGGGTGAGATGGCAGGGTCTCTGCTGTCATCACTCATCAACGTGGTTTGGAGCTGGCCCCGATACCCCACCTACCAGGGGCTGAGTCATATCTGAACACATGAGCAGACACTGAATCGTCTCAGCAGCCACTTCAAACCCCGGAAGAGTCGTTTTCTTTCCCATGTAACGCACAGCATCGTCTCCAAGTGAGAACTCACAGACCCTACAGGCAGGTGAGGCCCTCTGGCTGGCGAGGGTAGGTGTGGGTGCACACAGTCACGTCATTTCAGCTGTCCCATCACCCTCTTGTGAAATAAATCAGACAGCTCACCAACACCAGTTGAAAGTTTTATTTATATAAAATTCATAAGAACATAAAAGATTGAATTTCTTTAAAAAAAATCTGCAGTTATTTACAGCAGTATTGCACAATAAAGTGGCAATTACCCTGTCAAAATTCATCAGTGCAAACCACAAGTGAGCCAGGGAAATTGCAATACAAAGGCTACATACGCTGGGTCCTACACACACATTAGCGATGAATCAGCACACACACAGATCAGTGCTCTTTGCACAGGAGTACCTGATGAGTTTGGATACAGTGACGAGTGGTCACAGGACCTGGACGCAGAACTTAGGAGAGCTTCTACAGTCTGGAATTGTCCAATACAAGTAGTCAAGTTACTTCGCTGGGAGCTGGAAGAGGCTTCTTGCATGCCGTGTTGTTTGGAGTAGAACAGAAGCTATCCCAGCTGGTTTAGCCTCATGTGTGAACACACCCCTGCACACACTCGTGTGCAGAGTGAGTACACACAGGCACCAGGCTAATCAGCAGGGATGACAGACTATCTACACCGAACCCCCAGTGGGGCCCCCAACCTCTCCTGAAGCAGGACTTCAACCCGAAGCAGGCTGATCCACAGGGAGCATGTTCAGGGCTGGGGGCCTGCACAATGAGCTCCTGGGCAGTGGAGCCCACACCTCGGAGCACGGAAGCTGCACAGCAGGTGGAGGACGCAGCTCGCCAGGTGCTAAGAAAGGCTGAGTGGCAGGAGGGTCCTCAAGTCCTCCGGAGGCAGGAACCACCTGTCTCCTCCCACTTGGCCCCTGCCCTCTGAATACTGAGTTGTCAGGTATACATGGTCAATGGATACATCTGTCCCAACTGCCAATAACACATTTCTTCTTTTTTACAAGACAAGGCCTGGAGTTAATAGAAGTTGCTTCCATGAGAAGCAAGTGTTTTGGAACAAAGAGAAAGTCACTGGGTGTTTCTTGGAGAATTTTACAGGCTGCCAGATTTATGGTCTCTCACTGGTGTCTAAACATGAGCTTCATCAAAGGAGAGCAAAGCCCAAGAATTTAAACCCATTTGACCAGAAATACCGGGAACCGAAGCTGGAAGGCCACCAGGGGAAGACCGCGTGGCCTGCGGTGAGCTGACCAGTCACCTCGGAGTTAAAGCAGTTAACGGGATGGCAGGGGCAGGGGTGTGCCAAGGTCAACACTTTCCAGAACTTAAGACATTAAATAAGCAGGAAATAAATATACAACATTTCTACAAGTTACAGCACTAGGAACCAGTAGGACACGTTACACAGAAAAAGAATCTACAGTATTTACAATCCTTAATTCTGAAAAAGTTTAATAAACACTGATTTTTTTTTTTTTTTTTTTGCTCATTTATGCTGTACAAAATTTTACAAGAAAGATAAAGGAAATAATTGCACACAGACATTTGGCTCAGTTGGTGAGTAAAATATGATCTAATCTAATAAATAGTCAACGTATGTACAATATTAAGAAGGGGAAACAGGAGAAGGTTCGACTGCGTGCATGTTTTTACCAGAAGGAGTTTTTACCTGGTTTCTCCACAACAAAAATTCTTCAAAAACTCGTTTCTAGTCAGGAGAACAGGTAACTTGAAGAATTCCCATGAAGTTACTTTGGGTGTGTTTATTGCATTTCTGTGACAGTCACAGGACACTTTTCCATAAACCTCACATGAGAAGAGGAGGTCAAGGCACAAAACCTGAATTTTCGTTAAGTTTTCCAAAAGGGAGCTAGTTATTTTTTTCTACAAAAAATAAAAAAAACATAAAACAGGAAGTACAAGGTATACCACAGAAGGTATACTTTCTGCAGGAAGCATCTTGAAACAAAGATACATACAGTACAGAGACATCCAGTCCTCTCTCAAGTCCTGGCACAGCGCCCTGTCCTCAGCACTTGTACACGTCAGAGAATCTGAGTTCCTCCCAAGCGGCGCACGAGCCAGAGGTACACCAGCGGAGGCAG
The DNA here is from genome assembly GCF_014108415.1 of Molossus molossus. Taxonomy (NCBI): domain Eukaryota; kingdom Metazoa; phylum Chordata; class Mammalia; order Chiroptera; family Molossidae; genus Molossus; species Molossus molossus. The sequence continues at coordinate 67,891,770 of NW_023425350.1, read as the reverse complement.
CCCTCGGCGGGCCGCCCGCACTCCCGGGAACAGGGTAAAGTGCTCCAGCCAGAGAGCCCGGCACGAGTACGGAGGTCCTGGGAGCGGACGGGCCCGGACCGTGTATGTCTTTGGTGTGTCCAGTAGGCTTGCGGCCGCCATTCTACCGCCACCTCAAAACCGTGTGGCCTTTGGGACCCCGTGGGGGCTCCAGACCTAACAAGAACATAAGCTCAGACTCAACACAGTTTTAAAAATATTCAAGACCCCAAGAAAGTATTTGGGGAAAAGGAATTTTACAAAAGGAAGAATATTTGGGATCAAATCTCTAACTAAAGAAAGAAGTGAGTATGCAAAATATATATATATGTATATATATATATACACAAACACACACACATATATACATATATGTATACATATATATTTATATAAAACTATGGAGATACACATAATGCATTTCTCCACTCAATTTAATAATGTGAAAACACTGTTCTCAATGGGCCAAAAGCAAATACAATATTTGTCGGCACTGGTGACTCATTCGTAAAATCACGTATTTCTCTTAAAAAGCAGTTTCATGCTGAGGTTTCAAAAACGGGAGGAGTTACAGAGTTCACAGAATGATCTGCACTTTCCTTCCTTCCTTCCCTGCTCGCTAAGCTCTCTCGGGCCCCCCCCCACCGTGTAACTGCCTTTGAAATGACTGACCCCCGTGGGCCCCCACTCACAACCCTCACAGGCCCGTGGAGGAGAAGGGCACAAGAGAGGCCTGACAAAACCCAGCTGTCCCAAAAGAAAAGAACAAGTAGACATCTGTCAAGAAGGGACTGTTTCAGACTTGGGCCTCGTGGCTTCTGTATTGGCTCTGCTCAAAGCAGAATCACACCTGTATTTCAGAGCGGGTGTAGGAGAGTGAGAACCACGTGAGCACCCAAGGCCAGACTAACTCTGAGCTGGATGTAAAGCCAGAAGAAGCCGTCCAAAGCCCTGCCCACGGCCTGTGCGAATTCCCACGAGGACTCCAGCTTGGACACCTGCAGCCAAATTCAGCAAGGTGGGCACGTCAGCCAGGTGGGACTGCGTGCTGACCGTGCCCCCATGATGAGGGGAAAGCCGACAGTGCCAAGGGCCCTAATACTGTCTGTTCCCACCTCTCACCTCTCCAGAACACCTGTACAACGCAAGCCCACCAAACCACGTGGAAACCAGTACCAAGTACTGCCCAGTTAGAGAGCTACCACTAGACCAACTGAGCCGTGGATGGCACAGGCGGACACGGAGTCACGTTCTGAGCCTGTTACCGCAAAGTGCACCGGGCCAAACCTGTGCATCAGCGCCCAGGATGGACGCCAGGAGCACCACAGGAAGAGGTAAGGAGAAGCACACACAGAGGCCGAAATTCCACTGCAGATGCAACTGAATTTAGGAGGTGACCCAGTATTTACAAATGAGAGTGATGTAGCCATACTGGTCAACGAAAGACCCTTTACTTCCTAAGAACTTTTTGGTAATGATGATTTAAAAAAGGCGAGAGGGGCCACGGCAGGAGAAAGGGGCCACCTCATACACACCTCTTACATCTAGAAATTCTGTACAGTAGGCCTGTAAAAATAAACTAAGGCAGCTTTAGAAATTAGCTGGCTCAGTTTCCACTTCGATTTACATAACACGTTCTTAAATTTTCAGTAAAAATTCATGTATGAGTTGGTTAGAAATTTCCATTTCCTTTTTAAAAAAAATCTGTTCTTATACTACTCTTGCATAAAATCCTGCTCCAAAGAACCATGATTAGTACACTTTTTTTAAGAAAAAGAAAATACGCTCTTCATTTACATTCATAACAAACTCCATTACAGACTCTGCCGCGTGGCTGGTGACGCGCCAACAAGGTCAGTCCGCACGCAGCCCCAGGGCGGGCACGGCCCCTCTGGGGTGCAGCCGCAGCCGCGTGGCAATGGCACAGCACCGGAGGCCGCAGTGCTGGGCTCGTGGCCTCCAACAAGTGAAACGTCTGCAGACATCTCGGCTCCGAGGGGAACCCGTCGTCACTGCATCCTCCTCACCAGACGGAGGATGTAATGGAACAGTCGTAAGACAACCATTTGGGGGTGGGCTTCTTCTTCTTCGTAGTTATTCAAATAGACCTGAAACAACAAGAGAAAGCTTCTTACTTCCTCAGCCGTCACTGAAGTGAACCCATCCCATCTCAGCAGCTACGGAGGCCCCTCCTCCCTGGGACAGCGGACGGAGGGCCTCCCACGTCCCTTGCAGGAGGAGATGCCACTCCCCAAGGGGCAGGCATGCCGAATGATCATCTTCTTCAAAGAAAAGCAAAGCAACCAAAAGAGGGTCTGAGAAACTCACGGAGAACCAGTCCTGGCACCTCTGTGAGCCCCTCTGAAAGCCATGCGTTCCTGTCACAGGTGAAGCCATCACACGCCTTGGTCAGGAGACGCGCTGGCCGCTGGGAAAGGAGCGTCCCCTCCGAGGACCGCCGCCCAGCCACTGCGGCTGGTGTCCCGCGAAGGGCGAAAGGGTGCAGGGGAGAGGAAAGAATGAACTTGGAAGATGCAAAGGAGCTCACAGCCGATGTTACTGACACTCAAGTATGAATTTCGGGGGCTGTAACTGACTTGAGAAACTAGTGACGTGGGGTAACGTGCTCCAGGAAGCTCGATACAGTAGCGCGCTGGCTGTTTGCCCAGCACCATGCCCAAGTCACAGACACAAGCGAGTCCCCCCCAGCCCCTGCACCCCACTGTGGGGAGCAGCACAGTGAGAAAGGAAAAGGCCTCTCCACCAGTGACCACGCGTCCGTTGCCAACAAGCCTAGGAACTGCAGAAGGAAGCTGCAGGTGCCCGCCAGGTCTGAGGCTTCAGGGCCCACTTCCAGTTCTAACCCACTTGCAGGCAGTTCAAGGTGTCCATTCAACCAGCCGGAGAGGTGAGAGCGCACATCCAACTCCATGCCAGCAGTGACAACCATGTCCCAGGCCAGCTCTGCGGGTGATCCTACTTGGTTCCTTAATGGGAACCTGCACCAGAGACCAGCGCTCTCTGCTCTGTCTGGGGAGGCTCCTAACACCCACCGGCACGGCCCCACCGGCCACGAGCTGGGCCGAGGACAGGGGTCCGGTCTCAGACCCCACACCACCCGCCGACAGCGGCTGCAGTGCAGCTCCCTCCCAGACGGTCTCCCCGAGGTCGCGAGCACCGGCTGGCCGGACCGGGCTGCAGCGAGGCCAAGCACTGCCCTTCCTCGCAGACCTGCTGCAGGAGTCAGCCCTCCGCCATCCCTGCAGCACGCTCCCGGAACCACAGCCTGCAACGGCGTCTGTCACACACCAGATGGCTTTGTTTTGATTTAACTTTCAAAATTACTTGCTCCTTCTGTGTGAGAAGAATTTAGGGGAAGGTTTCAGACTAATATTAATAGTTTGAAAGAGGCTTATTCAAAATAAAACCACGACTTACTAAGACAAAGAAAGTGTGCACAATGCTCGGCCCAAGAATCACTTGGCGGGGAAGCCGCCTATCAACCCGGTGTCAGCGGGGGGGGAGGGGGGGGGGATAACACCCACCAGGGGCTGGTCACATTGGGGACAGACCCCACTGCTCACTCACTGACTTTCTACTTCAGAACCAGCAGTGTCTGAGAAGACACCTCCCCCGGTGAGGACCGGGGTGACGGTGGCTGTGGCAGTGGAGAAGGCAAACCCGAGAGGTCTGCCACGCTCTCAGAGATTCGCCTTTATTGCAAATGTAAAGGCACAAAGGGGACTCAAGGACATGCTGGGAGGGGATGATGGCAAAGGGAAGGCCCCCCCGACAGCTGAGCAGGGGCTGCACCATCTCAGTGACAAGGGTGTCCAAAGCCCGCCTTCTCACATGCGTGGCGACACGCACACGCTGCAAGCCAGTGAAAAATTGCTTCTGGACACCATTCAACAAAGGAAGCCATTGCTCCTGATTCCAAGGGCTGTGCCAGCCCAGAACACCTCCGACAGCTGGCACAGCGGGTCAAGCTGCTGCCAGCTCCAAGGGTCCAGCCCCAGCTCAGAGACAGCTGGATGGGCATCCTGCTCACTGCCCTCCAACACCTGCCCCGCACAGCGAGCTCCAGCACTCGGGGCCTGACGGCGCTAACACGGGGCAGGTGCATGAGAGGACATCCGGCCAGGCCCCCACCACCATGAGCTCGCAGGCTTCTGGCCTCCTGGAGTGTGAAGAAACACATTTCCGCTGCTGAAGCCCCGTGTGTGGTCCTTTGGTATGACAGCCGGAGCTGACGTCCACACCCTCTCATTCCTGGTCCATGCTCTCCGTGAAGAGCAGCACCTCTTAGATCAGAGTCGTGATTCACGGTTTTAGTCTAAATCATAAAAATACTTCGGGAAGATCTACCCCAGCACTGAGAGCCTCCTCTGTGGCTCCCACACGCCCAGCCACAGGCACCTGAGTGCAGGGCCCATCCCGCTGGGACGTCACCTCCATGGTCTAGATCAGGAACTGCACTATTTGGAGAAACCGACGTCATGGCCAGCCCACGTCTGCAACCCCTTCAACAGCAGGACCCCGCTCCTGACAGTCCACACTCCTCCCAGCAGGGGCGGGCCCCCGGCTGCGGCTCGGAAGCAGGCGCCTGCACCCACTGGGCGTGAGGAGCAGAGCTACCGCAGCGAGCGCAGCTACGCACGGCCCGTCCTCAGGGGCCCGGGTGCTGCCCTTGTGAGGACGGCCGAGGAGGACACTGTGCTGCCCCATCTCTGGAACCAGGAGGGAGCGTGTACAAGTTCCCATCTCGAGGACAGAAAAGCACCTGCATTCCAGAGCAACAGGCTGACCGCAGAATCGGAAAGGCCCCTTTCCATCAGGAGAAATGTAGCAGCACCTCCTGTCCAGAGCCCACGCTCCAGTGAGGGACAGGAGCCACTCAACAAGCTGGAAGGCAGAGAGGGGGCCTTCGCTAGAGGTGGCTGGGGGGGGGGGGGGGGCGTTGGGCAGGAGCTGAAGGCCCAGGGCCAATCCCCACGCTGAGTCCCAAAGGAAGAAGGTTCCTCAGAAAGGAGAGAGCATCCCAGGAGACCAGGGTAATGGCAGGACGGCAGAAGGGCTCTGGGCTGGGGAAGGAGCAAACAGCTCCATAAAAATCCTATTTTAGATGATTTCCCATAATAATCCGCAATGGAAAACGATGCCAAATTCCAAGGTGTTCCCTACAAGAACAGTCCCTGAAAACAGGAAGACGGTGGATTCACGGGCTCCGTTTCCCTGGCGAGGCCCCAGGACCGCAGAGACGCCGGCTCACCTGGCAGCAGCTGGAGCGGGGCTGTCCGTGGCACGCCCGAGAGCGGGTCCCTGGTGACTCACCCCGCGCTGGGAGCGGCCAGCCAGGGAAGACGACGCCGGCCCAGCCGGTGTGCGGGGCAGGGGCTGGGGTGTTCCCCAGGCTCAAGCCACCTGTGTACAGCAGCCCAGAGCACAGAGGACGACGACAGTGTCCGCCACCACCCAGGACCATCTTCCACTTATATCCCAAGTAACATCTCAGGTTACACTAGGGGACTGAATTACATTTTAACACCAAAATAATCACAGCAAAACGTGCTCTCTTGTCCAATCCAGGGAAGTACGTGTGCGGGACACCTACTTGTCCCCAGGCGGCCCGGGAGCTGGGGCGGATGACACTGCACACCTGCCCATGCAGCTTTCCCCCCCCCGGGACACAGGCCTCCAGACCACGCGCCCCAGTGGTGGCGAGAAGAGTCCCTGCTACCACTCAACCAAACAACTGGCCTTTCGGTCTTCACAGTGACCCTCAGCTGGCTGGCAGTGACACTGAGCCAAAGTGAGATTCAAGAACCAAGTGATCCCAACGACTCAGCTGCAGGCCGAGCGCAGGCCACCCGCCGGCTCCAAAGGCAGGGACAGACAGCGTGAGCACCGCACACACACACTCGAAGCCAATTTTTAAACTTGCTCAAAACCTGCTTTCTTACAAGGTTTCAATAATGAACGCCCAAGATCTCCTAAGCTTTTTAAAAATAAAGGATGCGTCTTTAAGTGGTGACATTTATAGAAGACTGGACAATGAGACCAAAAGGACGTGGACATGGAAGGAACTGTTCCAGGTTTAGGCAAGTGAGGACACAGGTCCGTCTGGATGGCGTCTGCTTCCCCAGGGGCTGTCACGGCATCTCTGGGACGGTGCTGAGCACCATCATCATCGGAGGTGACAAGGTGAGGTGGGACCGAGAGTTCCCGAGGGAAGACCACCATCCTATGCCCATTCAAACCCACCAATCTAGAAAGAATTTCAAATGACAAGTGATGAGACAGGCTGGAGGACCAGGAACCCTGCGTAACGAGCAGTGTGGAGATCTCCGGAGACGTGTGGCCTCTGTCCACGGAGAGACCCAGGCCCAGCCCACAGCACGTCTGCTTGGGCTTTACGTGGCCCCGCCATCCACTGCTGTGAGCCGTCAGGCCGATGCTGCTGCAAAGCAGCCCAAGACCCACTTCACTTCTGCTTGTCACCAGGCAATGGGGGCATTTGCATAGCCTGTGCCAGGCGCTCGGCTGTCAGCACAGCTGTGGGCAGGCACCTGGGCCCCTACGGCGGCAGTGCTCCTACCTGGAAGCAGGAGGGGCCTCCTGAGGCCACGGCTGACGCAGCCGGGCAGCGATGCGATGCTCACAGCGACGGCACTGGCGTGAAGGCCACTTTCCATTTCCGATGCATCATTTCAAAGAACTGTGGCAGTCAGGGCCTTCTGTGGGACCACTGACGCCTCCTCCGGTTCACCTTAGTCCAGCCGGCCATGAGCTGGGTGTTCCTCACACACACGCACGTCCACCCGCAGTCCCGAGGCACGGGCCCCCGGGGGCCAGGCTGGCTGGAATGAAGGGCCCACATTACCTGCGAGGGGTCACAGGAGGGCCAACCAAGGCAGGCCAGTGTTCCGAAACACCCAGCCTCAGAAACATGCTAATGAGACGTACACGCTAACCACAGCCTGAACCTCTGCGCGCCGGCCCAGCTGGCAGAAGTCTAGTGCGAGGCAGGACGTCTGCAGAGGGGCCGGGGCTCCCCTCCGGGACATCTTCATTTCCTCCTCAGGAGATTAGATCCCCCCAGTGAGACCTCTCTGAGTCCCCCTCCAGCACCTGCATCTGCTCCGGCTACGTGTTCACGGCCCACGGCCCCAAAGCAAGGCCTGCGAGCAGGTGCCCCCCGCAGACTGAGGGGGCACTCAGAAGTGTCAGCGTGATGCACCACGCTGGCTCACATGCACCAGTGCCCGGCCGTCTCACTGCTCACCCAGACGGCTTGTGCTGCGGGGCCCGGTGCACGTCTAGCAGGCAGAGAACTCGAAAAACCACACAGGTGCCCTGGCCGGTTTGGCTCAGCAGTTAGAGTGGCGGCCTGCGGTCCGGAGAGACCCGGGTTCGGTTCCCGCTAAGGGCACGCACCTCGGTTGCAGTTTGTCCCCAGCCCTGGTTGGTCGTGCGGGTGGCAGTCACTCGATGTGTCCCTTTCACGTCGATGTTTCCCTCTTTCTCTCTCTCTCCCTTCCACTCTATCTGAACAAAAAACGTCCTCAGGTGAGGATAAAAAAAAAAAAAAGCAGTTTATTTTATTAAACTCCAACATTCAATCAATAAAGGCCTCAGAAGAATGCTGCCTGAGAACACGTCTCTGGGTTATGTTCAGTTTATGCTGTTACCAAGCAGGCTAAGGGCAGACCTCTCTCCTGCACGTTATCTAAAGAAGAGTATCATTTATAAAATAATGACCAGACAGCACAGGGGTGCCCCTGGTAGGACAGGCAGCACAGAAAGAGTTCAAGTTCACACAGAGCACGGGCCAATGCAATGTGCCGACACGTCAATGGAACGCGTGCTTCCGCTAGACCCGGGGTGAGCCCCTTCTCTGCTGTCTGGTTCGGTGCTGCTTCCGTCTACAGGCCATTCTTTTGTTTCGTGCCTGCACACGCCTGGGACACAAGTAGGAAGTAGGCCTTGTGAACAAAAGACACACTGTTTCTTGGGATCAAACAACGAGAGGGTTTTCACCCACCTCTCGCCCATCCGGAGTCTGCCACAGCTTGGTGTGCTGCTGTGCCCCAGCCCCCACCGCCACTGCTGACCACCAGGAGACCCGCGCAGAGCTGGGGGCTGGGGCATGCTGGTGAGAGGACCGGCCTGATGACCCCCGAGCATGTGCTGTTACCTCCAAAGTGTCCAGCGCATGCTCAACAGCCTCAGACGCAAACCTGGGCCAAGAACCCCACCCAGGAGACGGCATCCTGAGACCCGGTGGTGAGCACACGGAGCCCCGCACCCTCGGACCACCACGGCCCACATTTGCTGACACTCCCTCCAGCGGGTAAGGCCGGGACCTGGACTTGCCCTCACGCAATTTCTTAGTGGTAAAGACACTAGCAGAGGCTATTCCGGAACAAAGGGACACCGGGGCCACGCGTGCGGAGGAGGCGGAGTCAAGGAGCAAGCTGCGGAAGCACAGGCAACAACACTGTACCACCCGTCTCCCTGGAGCGCCCCCTCTTCATAGAGCCCCAAACACAGCCCTGGCCTCTCAGAAGTCCTGGCCCTGGACGATGACTGTCAGCCTCTGCTGACCTGTGGCCCTCACCTCCAGCCCAGCAGGGTCCTGGAGCTGTACCCGTCAGGACACCGTGCGGGTGCAGGCTGTTTGGCCACAAATCCATCTACAGCCCCACAACATGCTGTCCACGGGCCTCTGCTACTAAGGCACTGGACAGCTCAATGACATGGTGAACACACACCAGACAGTGGCCACTGGCCAAATCCGTGACAATTTGGGCATCAAAATAAGTATCGAGTGTACACACAATAATCCACTGAATTAAATAGGGACCCATGGCTCTGGCCGGGTAGTTCACTTGGTTAGAGCGTTGTTCCGATACACCAACGTTGCGGGTTCGATCCCCAGTCAGGGCACAGAGAAGAATCAAGAAATGAATGAATGTGTAAGTGGAACAAATGGATAGTTCCCCCCCCAAATCAATAAATATGTAAATGAATAAAGAGAAATGAGCAGGGACCCATGAACATAAGCTGATAAATGAAACACCGAGGGCAAGAGGGGAGCTCTTCCTCCTTCCCATGTCCTTAAACACCACCTCCAACAAGAGTCCCAGGCGAGGGACACAGGCCCCTGTGCCTCCTGGCTGATGCACCGAGGACACGTCACACCACTGGGGCAGATGGTGACATGTGAACAAGGCCCACTGTCTATACGACAGTCCTGTGACACTGCTCAGGTCTGACTTTGATTGCTACACTGAGGTTCCGCAGGAGAATGCGCTTAGCTTTAGGAAACACACCCCAAAGGGTTTAAGAATAAAAGTGGCTCATGTCTGCAACTTATTCCCAAACACTTCAGAAAACAACGTGTGCACAGGTTCGAGGACGGGAAGCGTTGGGCAAACGTGGCCAAATGTTAACAGTGGGGAGCAGAGGTGGCAGACAAAAGAGGGTTCTCTGTACCGTCTTGCAACTTTTGTGTCAGTCTGAAATCATTTCAGGACAAAAAGTACACATTAGCCGATGTGGAGCGGTGCCGCTCCTACCGATGGGGAAGGAGAGTCCTGCCTGGAGGTCACCGGGCGCCACGCTGGGTCACGGGGAAGGGAACATGCAGTGGACTTGAGCTCACCTGTGCCTCTCTCACGCCTGCTTCCAGGGTGCGGACGCCACAGCTCCGTGTCAACGCTGCCCCACTGCCCTGCCGGGGCCTGAACACATGACAACTACACGACAACTTCCTCTATTGCTCTAACTGGAAAAACGGGAGAATATCCTGTCAGGCTTTGCACGGCTCGTGGCAGTCAAAGACCAACACTTCAGAAAAGGCACTGTCATGGCATTAAAGCAGATAAGGACGCGACGCGCTCGAACGCAGACTTCTGCCCCCAAGCAGCAAGGCGGCGAGCCACCCTCTCGCCGAGGGTGCCGGCTTCCCCTGGAGCCAGCCCATAAAGTCAAGGCGGCGCTCTCCCAAATGGCCCCCCACTTCCTCCCACATTATCCCCCACATCCAACCATCAGTGTTACAATGGGTTTAAAATCTATCAGCTTCAAGGCAGGCCTCTGGGGGTCTGGGGGTCACTGTGTTGCTATCCCGAGTTTCCGAGTCTGGTGGTTTGAACTGGCTACTTATAAAACCTGGAGAATGTATCTCCCTTCATTTTAGAAACACTAGGTTACAAGTTCCAGTCTGTCTGTCCCTTCTCCTTCCTCCAGTATCCCAGCCAACAGAATGAGTCCTTTGTATTAGCAACTGCACCTTGGCACCGATTCACAACTACAGAATATAGCAAAAGAGTGCAATGAGGTTTATATTATCTTACCAAACATATCGAGCACAAACAGGTCCATGTTGAAATAACAGACGTGGATCATCTTCAACATCACACTGAATTAACTCTGGGAGGGGAGGAGGGACATGACTGGGGAGATGCTATCATCTCACAAATGAGGTGATGAAGACGACCTCATGGACTGTGTCTCATCTGCCCGGGACTAGATGTGCTCACCCCTTCGACAGCCTAATGAGGGGATGGCTGTGCCCATTCTCATCACGGACCACATAAGGCCACCAGAGAGGGGCATCAACCAGATCCGTCTGAACAGGCTCTGGGGACAGCTTGGTAGAGTCACTGGTACTCCATGGAAGCTTAACAAGAAACTGTCACAAAATATCCTCACACACACCCAGCTCTGTGGCCACAGGCTCTGGCCTGTTCCCGCTGTGCTGATGCGTCTTGCTGTTCAAAGCTTCTGAACAACTGAAGGCCAGGGCCCAAAGGCCTCATCTCCCGAGCAGCCCCACCCAGGTCAGATCTGGTCCCAAGGACATCTACACACCTGCCTGGAGCTGGGAGGCAGGCAGGCCAGCCGGCTGAGTTCACGGCCAGACTTACCCGTGAGGCTGCCATGCTCCCCAGTGACCTTTGCCTGCTGGACTATGGGCACAGTCCCAGACCAGGATTCAGATCTAGCCGGCCCACCCTCCTGAGGGGGTCCCCACCTCAGCACGGGAACACCACCCTGCACATACCGGGGCGCTGCCCGAGGAGTCCCCCTAGTCCAGCAGGAGAGCCACGCCCTGCCACACTGACACCGAAGCCCTTCAGAGGAAATGGGGCGAACAGTAACTTTACTGACACAGTATAAAACAATCAACCTGCACAAAGCAATGACCGTTTCAGATCTAGGCTGAGAAGGAACTCGTGTTCTGTGAACTGGCCCGTGCCAGGTGTAACATTACGGCTGACGACAGCATCGTTAAGAAATTCCTCGGTGACATTTCCCACCAAACACCACACACATCCTTTTCTCCCACAGGAAGGTATGAAGAGGAGCCAGTGTGACTTTTCTGAAAGTCCCTAACCCCCTTATGGAGATTCTACACTGAAGAAATGAAAGACCCCCCCCACCCCATCCAACGGGAAACTGTCAACAGGAATAGTCGAAAGCTATTAATAGGTAACATCCACTTACTTAGTAATAGCACTAACATTCAGTGCAGGACAGAAAGACTGGGGTATCCTAAGCATGACCTCCATCCACAGGAAAAAAGAGATTTAAAAATATCTTTAAAGAGGTACTTACATGAAGTGATAATGTTCAGAAAAAAAGGAGCCAGAAGGGAAGGCAGAGGAAGAATGGTATGAGCAACTCCTTCCTACAGAATTGAGAGGTAAGCGTCTTCCTTTGAGATAAATCACCAGAAATACCTTCACACATGGCTATTTAAAAAGAAGTAAACTAGCTGGGTCCAGCTGGTGTGGCTCAGTGGTTGAGCGTCGACCCAGGCACCAAGAGGTCACCAGTTCTATTCCTGGTCAGGACACATGCCCAGGTTGTGGGCCTGATCCCCAGTGGGGGGCATGCAGGAAGCGGCCAATCAGTGTTCTCTCTCATTGATGTTTTCATCTCTCTCCCCTCTCCCTTCCTCTTTAAAATCAATAAAGGAAAAAAAGAAAAGTAAACCAGCCAGAATCACATGAGATCACACAATGGTTAGTGAGGCCCTAACAGGAAATAGTCAGACATGCTTGTAAGAGCCCCACTTGACTCTCAGAGTTAAAGCCTGCACACTTTTAAATGTCTTCATGGGAAAACGGTGTCCAAGTGGTGACACACCGACACTGGGCAAACAAAACGTATACTGCGTCTACAGAATAAGACACAGGGCTCAATTAGAAAAATAAAATAAAGTCAACAGCACACCTCCTAATCTAATACAGTTCAATGAATGACAGTCCAAGGACAGCCACAGGCCCAAAAGGACAATGCCTCCTGCTCTGACCCACGTCACAGAAAACTGCAGGGCACGTTTCCTGGGCTGAATGAGGATGGAGAGTCAAACATTTCTTTAACTTTGATCCCAGCTGACTAGAGGGAGTGCAGACACAGCTGATATGGACCGAACCTACGGTGATATTTATGTGGGACCACATCAGAGCATGTAAATAACCCCCTTTTTAGCATGATGGCCCAAGGCTTATGCTCATGAAACCCTCTGCCACCTCGTGCGGGGTCCTGCTGAACTATTACCACTTCAGTTCAGCCACATCACAAATGGAGAAAGGGTAACAATGGCAGGTCATACAAGGCAGGATCTATCAGTTCCGGGACACGCATGGAATGATTAATAGTCAGTCCCTTTATTTACACGGCCGGGAGAGGGTGGTGTGAGGAGAAAAAGGGTAAGTAAAACATACTTACCCTCCGTGGGTAATAGGCATTGAATTCGTCCCCGATGCGCCGCAGCTCCTGGGCGATCCATATTTCTGGGCGCAGGTCCGCAGGTAGGTCCGCAGGTAGGGCCGGGGACTGCTGCATGGATGCTGCAACGAAACAAAAGCAAGAGTCACATCGTTTCCATGGTCACTCGGCTCACAGCTCCTCACACGTGCACGCACATTTCTGGAAGCTCCTTGACGTCAAGAGCAACAGGAACGCATCACAGATCACTGTGGCACGGTCTGTCACTTCACTGTGGTTAAGGAATAAGGGAGGTGCAATGGTTTCCTTTCTCAAAACTGGAGATTCAGCATTGCAAATTCAAAAACTTCCTAGCCAATCAATCCCATACTTCCACTTCAAGAAGGCAAACACACACACACAAGTGGTACAATATATATCACCAAAGAAATACACTGGAAACACATGAGAACGTAAAAATTGAGGTTGTTGGTAAAATAACTAATGTGATCTTCAGACAAGGTAGAATCGCCAGGGAAAACCTCACATATCACAGAGGACGAGAGATGAAATGGTCGTTCTCTTCAAAGCAAAATAAGTGAAACCCGAGAAAGAACAACAGGCAGCCTGACTTGTGTAGGTGCCGTGACTTCACCACTGCGGGTTTTGTCTCTCAACGCAGCCAACGGATGCAAGTCTGCAGCCCCACAGGGGGACAGAACATGTTTTGGGTGTAAGAGCAAAGGCATTTTTGATGGAGAAAAAGAGGGAGGCTTTTATTAAGCTGTCACTGATGTCCATACCCGCTCGTTAATGGAGCCATTAAAGCCACGTGACTGCCAAAAATGAAGGGGAACAAGAACACACGTCTTCAGAACATCGCACCACGCATGGGAAGACGGTCTCCACGTGCCCCCAAGAAACACGCTGCCCAGCGCTTGAGAGCAGTGCAGAAAGAAGGCACAGGAAGTGACCAGTCTCACGGGCTGAACCGGCTCATCACGTGCAACGTGCTATTGAACTGGGCCCACTGCACTTGCCATTGAACACCTGCGTTCCACTTCGACCACCGCAAAACATTTTAAAACCTACGGTAATCAGGTCTCACAACATAAATACAGTTTCCTGTTCTGCATTGTTTGCAAAAAATTTTTTTGTATTTTATATTTATCGTTGTAAATAAAACTGATGTTGCATCATAGCTTCTGTAAAAGCACTTACAAGTGAACTCCTTGGCCTTGGCGGGGTGGCTCAGTGCACCAAAAAGGTTGTGAATTCGATACCCAGTCAGGGCACATACCTAGGTAATGGGTTCCATTCCTAGTCAGGGTGCATATGGGAGGCAACCGATGGATGTTTCTCTCTCATATTGATGTTTCTCTCTCCCTCTCCTTTCCTCTGTCTCTAAAATCAACAAAAACCAACAACAAAAAAGTGAATTCCTTGAAGAGTCTAACCAAGTCTTCCCAGACACCTGCCCCACCCTATCTGTCCCCCAGCCCCCCCCCCCAAGTGAAGTCCACAGTGACCCCACAAAGGCAGAGCACCCTGTGTCTGGGGTGGGTGAACAAGACGAGCTCACGCAGATCTTCTCCAGAATCATCTGCACTTTGAATTAAGCCAGAGGAAAACTGCTCCGAAAGGCAGGCAGGGTGCAGAACACAAGGGCTGACGATGGGGAACTTTTAGGATAAGCCAGGCGTGTCCCTGCACACACATCCAACCACATAAAAATCACTCTGGTTGAACCTTTGTCACGCAAATATTTCCACCGTTACTATGTAAAAGTCTGTTAAATTTAAATTTTAAATGACTACACTGACAGAGCACGTAATTTCAGGGTAGAGGTGATGCCAGGTGGTGATGTAATAGTTGACTCTCTTTCCCAGGGTTTATAGCTCTTGAAGGACTGACCACGTTACAGGTACCAAATCAGGACTGTTTTTATACCACCAGCAACCAAGCGTTCCTCTGGACTTTCGAAGCTTTTAGAAAAGCGAGCTCCCTCTTGAAGGAGGAAAAGCATCCTTTCTCAGGGCGCCTCTTGAACCAGGGCCTGCAGAGTGCTTCCTGTCCTTCCCTTGACGCAGTCCTGCTGACGGCCCTGCAGGGAGAGGCACCTGCCCAGACATGCAGGTGACCGGGCCAACCAGCAGACACCTCTCAGCTCCTTCAAGCCATCACCGCCCACCTCCCCCGGGCTTCAAAGCCCGCTCACAGCTCACTACACACGGCTTTTGTTAAGAGTAAGGTACTTTCAATCTTAGAGTCAAAAACGAAGAAAATGCCAACTATCCAAAGAAAACCTGTGAAACAGAGACTGTGTTTTACAAAGATGGTGGGCTGGTAAGAAGTGATGCAAGTTACCCGATGCTTAATAAATCCAGACAGTCACTAATTCACCAGCAACCACGAATGCCCATATGCCAGACACTGTCCCAGCAGGTGTTCTGGGCACAACAGCTAAAAGAGGCCGAGCCCTGTGCCACAAAGTTTACATTCTTGTGGATTAAATGCTAACATTTAACTAAATGCTGTTTCCTCTAGACAAGGATACTAATAAATAAGTATACTTGGTATCAAACAAAACTACAGAAGCCCACTGAGGTATGTGGTATGAAAGGCTGTCTGGCTTGTGCCCAGGCCTGCCAGCAGAGCACCATGGGGAGCCAGTCCAGGCAGAAATCAGTGTATCCAGACCAGTGCCTAGGGACCTAGAGAACTGGTCAACCTCACCAGCAGCTAAGAGGGAAACAGCCCTGGCTGGTTTGGCTCAGAAGTTAGAGCATCGGCCTGCGGACCGGAGAGTCCCGGGTTCAGTTCCCGCTAAGGGCACATACCTCAGTTGCGGTTTGTCTCTGGCCCTGGTTGGGGTCGTGTGGGTGGCAACCGCTCGGTGTGTCTCTCTCACGTTGACGTTTCTCCCTCTCTCCCTCCCACTCTATCTGAAGATAAGTGCACAAAAAAAGAGGGAAACATGGAACCTTGGTGGCCGAATCTAACTGCTCTCCTTTGAGATGAAGGCCCAGCTGCTTGGGGGAGAAAAATGAAGGACATAAATAGACGTTTCTCCTACACTACAGAAAAGTGCAGTGGCTTAAATACGCGGTTACCGTGAATAAACACACAGAAACAGCCGTGAGGTGAGGCAGGGTGACAGGAGGTGGTGTGTCTGTGGGAGGCCCCGGACCTGCACTCTACAAGCTCCCACGAGTCAGGTGCAGACAGACCAGGACCAGACCTGAGAAATGCTGAGCAAAGGGGAAGAGGCCCTGGGCCAGACGTCTCTTCAGAGAACATCTGTGAGTGAGGAGCGTCATAGCGGCCAAGGACAAGGCTTGGATCAGGCTGAGCATACACCACTGGTGTAGTACACTTAGGTGTAGTGTTTTCAAGTTGATCTAGAATAGTGATATTCAGTGCAGATGAACTTTTTCAAAGGAGTCTGATCTGTCTGAGCTACTCTAACAGCACCTATCACTATTTGGCTTTTTAAAGAACTAGGTGTTTTTTTTTTTTTGAGTGGCAAATACTTTTCTGGTTCCTTCAAACCATAAACCTAAAATGAATGACCAACATACATCCTGCAATAATAGGCAGCAAACATGGACAGAGACTACGTGGTTATAAAGTAAGATCATAACACAAAAATTCTATTTTGAATTTCAAAGGCATCTTATTCCTGTAATTTAAAGGGGTAGTCTTAAACTCAGTTAATACAGTGCATTTTTTAACATTAATCTCAAAGACTGTTTCTGAAGTGACAAAAGATCTCTCTTGGGAGGTAGGAGCAGCTTTTTCTTTCCTTCTTCTTTAAAGACTTTTCTATGAGGTCATAGACTTTTGTAGGCCCTGGGGATATAAGCAAAATAGATAAAAATTCCTAACCCCGCGAGGCTTACATTAAAAAAAAAAAAAAGTTTCCGTTGACACCCCCCCCCCCCCAAGAGAAACATTGATTGGCTGCCTCCTGCATGACCCCTACTGGGGACCGAGCCCGCAACCTGGGCACGTGGCCTGACCAGGAATCGAACCAGGACCTCTCAGTTCATGGGACAATGCTCAATCCACTAAGCCACACCAGCCAGGCAAGGCTTGAACATTTTATAAGGAGAGATACAAACAATAAACACAGTAAGTAAATGACCGAACAGCTGTACGGGGGCAAGTGCTGTGGGTTAACACAGAACAGGGTTCAGGCAGGGCAGGAGTGCGGGGCCTGGGGGAAGGGCGGTCAGAACAGGCCTCACCTCAGGGTGGCCTCTAAGCAAATATTTAAAGGAAATGGGGTTAAAATAAAGATAAGAATGGTACCCACATTGACTAGGTTATATAAATGGAGAATAAATGCTTTATAATAAAATGACTACTGAGAAGCTGAATTTGTTTGTAGAGGACAAGTTACTTGCACCTCTTCCATTCTTCCCTGGGAGGTCTGAGAGATGACAAAGCATCGAGACCCAATTACCATCTCAATACTTGTGAAACTTCAATCAGTTTTGTTTGCGCATTACGTGGTTTGTTCTCATGACCACAGAACTGTAATCCACAAGGTGTCTTTCTGTACATGAATCAAGTGAAGTATGAAACTGGTAAACACGCTTTCGAGAACAGCGTGGCTGTGGCTGGGTGGCTCGCTGTTCCATGCACCAGAAAATCGTATTAAATTAAAAAGTGGCAAGTGCGAGTGCACCCAGGAGGCAATGAATAGATGTTTCTCTCTCACATCAATGTTTCTCTCTCTCAAACAAACAAAATATACATATCCACAGGTGAGGAGTAAAAAAAAAAAAAGAATAACTTAAAGATACTTGTGTTTGATATAAAAACACAAAAAGCACTGTTAAAACTTTTCTTCCACAAGGAACATGTAAAACAGACTATGTTTCCTAATTTCCGTACTGATACAGTCACTGCGAACAGTTACTGAGTTCCTCCGTGGGCAGTATTTGATGTGAATAGCTTCATTGAATGCATTTCCTCATTCAGCAGATACAGACGATCACTGCCTCGTGCCAGGCATCGTCCTGGGCGCTGGGGGCCTCAGGGAACAAAGCAGACAAATCCCTTCTTCTCTGGAAATGGTAAGTAATAGGCCAGGTGGTGACAGTGCTAGAAAGGGAAATCACACCCGGCCAAAGAGCGGTGGAGAGTGCCTCTGGGTGGGGTGCTGCTAATTTAATTTAGGGTGATCAGAGGTCTCTAGCAGGATGACAGTTGGTTTGCTGGGCAAAATTGTGTCTAGGTAGGAGATACAGCAGAAAGAAAGAACATGGTCAGTATTTGACTCTACTTAAGTATCATTTTACAGGACACTGAAGGCCTAGGGATACATTTTTATATCTGTGTTCCTGTCTCTTAAGTAACAAGGGGCAAACCCAAAACATGGCTTCAGGTCCACTGCCCTCGAAATGCATGTCTTACTCTCCCAGGACCCCAGTAAGTGTACACACCACACATTTAAAGCTTTTTCTTAATTTCATCACTAAGTTTAATCTCAGTGACTGTCACATTTGGCCTCCTGTCACATGAGACTGACCCTAACGCGTCAGCCTGTCGGTCCAGGGGTGCTTCCTTCTGAGCGCGACGGCGAAGGTGGGGTCTCCTGACTGCGCCTGAGCTGGTGGGCTTCATGAACGGGGAATAGTCAAAAACACACCGTTCCACCCTCACCCCTAGTCCTACCTGGATATTCAATCCAACTACCCTCATTCTAGTAACACAGCCCACCTATCAAAACGAGAACCTGGGCTCCCATTTCCACTGACACGAAAGACAAGTCCTAGCCTACGCCCACTTCTCAAGATGCCTACCACCCATAAGGGCCGACACCTGATCAACACACCATCTCTTCATTCGAAACGTCTAAGGCAATTTTACATAAATGTAAAAAACTCTTTAAAGGGGAAATTCTGATGAGGTGTATTTTTACCCATAGGACATGTAGTTTCCGCACTTCAGAAAGTATTTTACTCCATACACAAGGCACTAAAACTTACACACACAAAAAGACAACAAAAGAACTGCTCTGACGTACCCTGCTCAGGGGCTGGCACCTGAGGCCACACAAGGCCAGCTCCTGTCCCCAGCTCGCTGAGCCCAGACCACCTGCAGGGACGAGTTCTCTCACTCACACCACGTCTCAGGCGACGATACTGTGCCGGGCACAGGCAATTTTGTAAAAAATGTGATGTTAGCGGAATTTTCACCAAAACCCTTAGAAATGAGTTTCTGAGCCCGGCTGGTGTGGGTCAGTGGACAGAGCGTCCTCCCATGGACTGAGAGGTCCCGGTTCGATTCCCGGTCAGGGCACATGCCCGGGTTGTGGGCTTGATCCCCAGCGGGGGGCGTGCAGGAGGCGGCCCAACGACGTCTCTCTCTCACATTGATGTTTCTATCTCTTTCTCTCGCTCTCTAAAACAATAATAATAATAAAAAAAAAATCAATAAAAACGTATTTAAAAAAAAAGAATTTTTGAAATCCAGCATTTACTGGTCACATCATTTCCCACAGGAAAAAATACCATGAAGTGTATAATCAATCCATTTTTTCTATACTGAGGGGGCAGGTGAAAAGGAAGGCATTTTTCAATGCCAAAGAACTTCCAGTTACTAAAAGATGTGTGCTATTTAATTAACAGACTGTTCTGGCTCAGCTACAGAACTATTTTCCAACCCATATGGTAATTTCAAACCTTAAAAGCTCAGCCACTGAAAACATTAATATTGTGGTTAAGCGGCTGATAGTGAAATTAGGTTGGGGCTTTCTGCAGCATCGTCTGCCAGGGTGGGAAATAAAAAACCAGCTTGTCAATTCACAATGAGTTCCACATCAGTCAGCCAAACCTTCTGGTTCTTACCACGGCAGGTGTTCAAAGGCACTGAGGTAGCATGAGACTCTCTGCCACTCCTTTGACACCCAGCTGCCCCTCCTGAGGGGTGCTCATCGAACAAGGCGTGTGTGTGTGGGGGGGGGATCACGTCACACTTGAATTCCCACCACTGCAGTCACGTCTGAGGGCCAGGACCGGTGTGGCTCTCACTTCCGAGTGGTGGCGGCCGTTCTGAGTTCCCATCACGTCACTACGGACTGTAAAGTGCGGAACCAGGAACCAGAAACCATATTAAGTTCACGGAAACACTCACTCTACACTGTCTCCAGAAGCTCAGTAATCTTCAACTACTGGGCAGAATCAAGAGGAGACTTTCAAGTCATCCACGTGGAGGCTGAGAATCAACACTCCACGCAGAACTGAGAAGGGCTACCCGTCCTGGAAGAGGCACGGGATGTGGGGCTTTGAAGAAATGACTCCTGTTAAACACACAACAGAACAGACAAGTGCACTTGGCAAGGACTGAGGGGCTGGTCCACCTTTATTCCCTGAGCAGGGAGAGTCTGATTTAGCGGAAAGCAGTAAATAAAGGACCCCCTACAGGGCCATTCTCAAACCAGCGCTAACCAGATTCCAAAAGACTCGCTCCAAGATGCTGAGCGGAAGCACGGCCTCTGCAGGTGGCCAGGTTCATGTGCAGAAATAAAACAGGGGATCCCTGTTTCACTCAATAGTCTACTTACTTGACTATCTTCAGAAATATCTATTAATCTGGAGTTATCCACTGCCTACAAATGACCAGCCTGCCAAGGTGTCCTTAGGAACCCAATGAGGGGGCAAGCCATGTCACCTGCTCCAGAATTCCGGGTGAGCCACAGGGGAAGGAGGGCGCCATCACCATGGCACGTTTTACCGCAGCAAATGCTCCAGAATCACCCCCAACTCTGCTGGTTCTCAGACATCAATGAGCCAGAACCCAATTTTACACACACACCCCCTCCTGCTGGGTCTACTTCTCGCATTTTTTGGACAAATCACCTTTCAATTCCACTGAGCCACAGAATGAAAATGAAAGCTAACAGACGTAAAAGAAAGTGTCAGTGGTTAGCATCAGTGCTCACAAAGTTCCTAATCACGTTCCCCTGGAACTGAGCGCCACGCGTGGCTGCCGCACGATCTCGGGACAGAGCTCTGCGAACATGCTCAGCCGGAACACCCCGGCGATGAAGTCCCTCGACGGGGCCAGCGTTTCTCCCCTCACTCCCCTGCCGTGATGTCCCCTGCTTTTCTGTGCTGAGTCAGAAAGTCGAGACACCTGCTGTGATCCCTTTCCAGGTGGGCCATTGGGAAATGGCCAGTAAACCAAGGCTGTGAAGCTGGAAACGAGTGTTCAGGGTGTCCCCGCCCCCCCCTTTCTTTCACATAAACCAAAACTCCAAAGGTGTTTCAGCCAACACACTTGGCCTTTCTACTCATTTACTACACCCCCAATCCTCACCCAAGGATGTTTCTATTTATTTTTAGAGAGAGAGGAAAAGGGGGGGGAATGAGTGAGAGAGAGAGAGACCGACCAGGAATCAAACCCACAACCACCAGTATGGGACGACACCCCAACCAACTGAGCCACCTGGCTGGGGCTCTACCCATTTCCTGTTCAGCACCGGAAGACCTACTAGTTATCCACCCACCTGCACAGTCCCCACACACGGTTACGTGTTTGTTAGCAGCCAGTGATGTGCCAGGAGCCAATCCAGACCTTCTCTAAGGCCCCACAGTCCCTGCTGAAGGGCATCAGGTGCTGCAAAGCTCTTACACGCAGAGAACTGAAATGTTCCCTTCTAACCCTGACCCCATCCTGACTCTGTTCCCTGGGGCTACAAAGAGTCTATAATTTCTCTTAATCATTACCCTGCTTTTTAATCAATGAAGCTGCCACTACATGCCCCAAACCTGGCCCTGACCCAGCTCCTCCCCTGTGCCTTTTACCACGAGCCATGGACAGAACCCCGTCGCCACCCTGGTCCCTGGGTGCTCTCCAGAAGCCTGCTGCTCTGAGCGGCGCACGGCAGGGTGGGCCCCCGAACACAACTCTTCCCTGCTTTCCCTCCCCTGACTCGGCCTCAGCGGCCCGGACAGCTGCAGCTTGATTTCTGCAGTCTTGCATCTGTCAGAGAGCTGCGGACGACCGGACTGTGCCACCTGACTTTGAAAAACAAGTAAGAAGAACCCCACAGTCAGCACAAATAAAGACTAGTCCTGAGCCTTAAGAGACAGAAACGCCAAACCCCTCCTCCCAACAGTGCAGACACCGTTCTATACAGTTAACTTATTTCACCATTTACTCTGTCAAAACTACAAACATGTTCAGATTCAGAGATCTTTTAAAAGTAAATTCGCAACTCCATACATTAATTCGCTTAAGATCATTCTTAAAACTAAAGCATTAAAACAACCCGAAGTTACCAGCTTTTGGTAACTATATGTTGTTCCTGGCCAAAACTCAGATCTTGGAAAGGAAATGTGAATTTAAACGACAAACATAAAAATTCCTGACTACAGAGTAAGTGTGGCTTCCTCCACGAAATTTAACACTGGCAGCAGGAAACGGGGGAACAAAACCTCTTCACGTTCACATTGAAGGTCTTAAACATACTGCATTTCATCTCAGTGACAGTGACGACAAGGCACGGGGCAGAGGCTGAATCTAAAAAGCGACCTCCTAAACAGCCTTGAAACGAAACCCTGTAGAAGTCTACCAAGGGCACAGGCACAGTTAAACTTTGTCAAGGTCCCACACACGGGGGGGCACTGTCCTGCTGGCAGAGCATGGTCAGCGATGACACGCCTGCGGGAGGCACAATGAACCTTTCCACTTAAAACCAATTCACAAAAGCCAACTGTACAGAAGAGAAACAAATTTACACCTCAACTCCAGATGCTATTTTACATAATCACAAAGATGTAATTGTCCTGTTTGAACCGTGAACAGTTTAAATATTGGTCCTCAAAGCCTACGTCTATCCCAGTCCGCTCTAGAAAACGTGAAAAACTTGCGCGTCCTGACCAAACACATTTATGCTGAAAGCGTGGAGCCCACCTCCAAGAGACACAGGTGAACACAAGCCCACAGCCTTTTGCAGAAACACAATAATAAAAAGCAATTAACACACGGCATCAAACAGAAGGAAATGGGAGGCTGCAGCTAGCAAAACGTCCACGTAGCACAGTGGGAGCTTGACCAGAACGGCGGTGCGAGCCGTTCCTCCACCCACTGACCAGCCTGTCCTCACCAGGCAGGCCACCACCTAACCTCTGCACAGCAGCAATTCCGAGGGAGGGTCCCAGGCCCCATCTGCGAACCACAAATCATCACGCAAGTGGCTGTGCCCTGTGCCCCACACAGGAAAAGAACGGCGCCCACAGCACCAGTTCGAGCCTGAGATGTGCAGAACCCTCTCTAGAGGGGTTCACACACTTCTCCTCAAGGTCCCTCCAGGGAAAGCAGGGCTGCTGGCCCCACTCATGCTGGATGAAGTGGACTGAGAAACCCACTGTGCAGTACAGGTGACACCAGGGCTGTTCAGTGCCAGCCCCACCGACCCCCTCCAGCCCCCACACCCGACCTCCTCCCGCGCCCACCTCCTCCTCTATCAGGACCGGACACTGGTCTCCAGCCAGGAGGAGGAGCTTGCCCCTGGGGCTGTAACGGGTCACTGGCAGGACCAAGACTGGACAGGTCGCCTGCTGGAACTTTCCACTCCCACAATCATGCCGTGCCATCAGGAAGGAGGACGGAGAGAAAGCAGAGCTCGGGCACCACGCGCGCCAGGCTTTCCTTACAGAGAGCACACACGTCTCAGCTGCAGATGAACACACGGTAAGATCCAGTGAGAAGACAGGGAACGGGACACTTGGACGCTGCATGAAGTATTACCCGAATGCTCATGAAATCTACAAATACGTGTGCTCCTGCTATACACCAGACCACTTTCTGAAGTGGGCCGGTTGTTCTGGCTAGCTCAGAATGTATGCCCCACTGCGAGTGCAACCGAGATCTAAAGTCAAACATTTTTACATCATACACATGCTAACATACTCTACATCCAGGACTCATACTTGAAGAAATTTCTCAAGGGACTAGAAAACAAACAAGAAAAGAACCTTTTGGTGTTTCCTCTTATTTCAGAGAAAAATAACTCAATAAACCGAGGTTGTCAAGCTTGGCTACACGAAACACCTTCGCAGGTGCACGTTTGTGGGAGAAAAATAGGCCCCGCCCGATTAAGCAAGCATCTTAAAAAGTCTCAGATTATTCATTAAGCCTATAAATTGCTCACTATTAAAATGTTTTAGAAATTGGAATGGGGAGCATGCTCTGGTTCAGAAATGTGACTTATTCTGGGAGGAGAAAAAAGGCCCAGGGGAACTCAGCGGACAATGATGTAGAAATCTATTTGTTTCAACACACACCCCCCTCTCGATGGAAATGGTTGATTCCACGTTGTAAAATCTTAGCTTCGAAACCATTTCCACTCCTGAGGAAGGGCAGCCAAGCCCAAGCTAAAGCGTTATGGACTGTGCAGAGTCCCCAAGGCCAGGGGGAAGCACCCCTCTAATACCGGCCGGGCACCTGTTTACAAGCCAGATCCAGTTTTCTCCCTCGGACATGACCAAAGCCCCCACTCCCAGGTTTGCAGCTACAAGCCGTGTACCTGGCCCGTCTGTGAGTACGGAGGTGAGAGGAAGGGAGATGCACCGACCCTCATCCTGCCTGGTGCTCACACCCGTCCTGCTCAGGGCTGGCCCTCCCATCACCGTCAAACCACACGTGGTCCAGGCTGAGAGCAGAGGAAACAGAGTGAACCTGGGCTTCCCACAGGACTCGGGGGACACCACTCATTCTAAGCAAACACGTAAAACCTTGTAATCGTTTAAACTTATTATTACATCACTACAAACGGGGTTAAACCTGTCCACCAGGGAAACGTCATCCCGACAGCTGGCATCAGTCCATCCCCCCAGCGCACGAGGAAACACTCCCGAGGATTCATGATTCCCGCTCGGAAGCAAAACCCACAATGGGAATTAATGATGGCCCAAGGAGCGTAACTCTCACAGAAGAGGGGTAAGCTGTTTTTAATGGATTCTATTCAGGAAAAGAATGTTTCTAATGTGAAATCAACAAGCAACAATCTGCCGGGATTGTGAAAACAGCTGTGTTCTTCTGATTGCAGGAAAAGTCGTTCAGCCTGTGTCTTCCCCTCCGGACCGCCTCCTCCAAGTACACGCCGTGAACTCGAGTGGGTGCTGCCAAGCCAAGTGGGCGGTGTCCCACAGGTGTCCCGCCACGAGAGCATCAGGAAGTCGGGTGGGGTGCAGGTTTCCAGGTGTTGCTCCACGGCCACTGAAGCCAGTTCTGCTCAGGGTGACACTCGAGTCGCTGGCAGACAGAGGTCACTGGGACACCCCCCCGTTTCTAGAAAAGACTTTCTTCCGTCTTGCTTGTTTTTGGACTTGGGGGTTCAGAATCATGGTAGCATTTCCAGACGAAGTCCCTTCCCTGGGAGCGTCCTGTCCTGGAATCCCTTATCGTGGGAAGGAGAGAACATTTCATCACTGTCATGTGCTGACCTTCCATGGCTGGGACAGGTCATGAGGAGCAAGAAGAAGTGTGTGACCGAGTTCCTACCAGACACTTTCTTTCAGCTTCTGTGAAAGCTCCCAGTGACCTTGGAGGTAGTCACTTCCATCCTTGATAAATGAGGACAGGAAGCTCAGAGACTCATGGGTCTGCCCACGTGGCTCAGCGGTCAGAGGGATGGCCGGGGTCCCATCCAGACCCTGCAGGGAGGCAGCCATAGCTCCAGGCAGAATCCACCTGGGACCCCACCGAATGGAGGTGCTTCACAGTAAAGTCCTCCTCTGGTTAAGATAAAAAGCAGACCCCCAAGGAATAGATTAGGGGGCTAACATCTGGATATGGGCCAGAAGCTTAACCTCACCTGGACGTAATCTTTACCAACGTACCGGCCAAGGCAGTTAACTGTGAGCCGCACAAATAAGACACAGGTGCCATGCTGACGCTGCCGGGCATGCCCGAAGTGAGGTTCATGGACAGCAAAATATAAAATATACACTGTGTGCCGTATCTGTTCCACTGAGCGCATGCGAGGAGCATTTCCCACGTCACTGTCCTAACACCACTGAGAAGATGGCACCGCCGTCTGTCAGAGGGGTCACCGAGGGGTGTTCCCAGACCAGGAGGACGGCCAGTGGCTGTCTGGCTGGTACGAATGATGCCGTGATGAACCCTCCCGTGCAGTTCGTTAGCCTTTGCTGCACACGGGCGGTGGGGAGCACTGCTGTGTCCGTGGCAGGGTTGGGGGCGGGGGGCGGTGCGCGTGCAGGCCGGCCCCCCTGCTCTTCAGGAACAGAGGTGAGCTCTGCATCAACCAGACCTCCAGAGGAGAGCAGTCTGAGGTCACACGCCCAGCACAGGTCCCAGCCACGCAGCAAGCAGAACGGCCAGAGGACAGTGACCAGAGGTGAAAGAGGCTGGAAATTTTGTCACGTTATGACTGTCAAGAGACGGAGGCTGACCCAACAAAGAAGGAACGGAGACAGCCGAGTTCGGTGTGGAGGTGACTCGGGCAGCAGGGAGCGGGCCATGGGGAGCCCCTCCCAGCGCAGGCAGGGTGCAGACCGCAGGTGGTGAGGAGACCCAGGCCCGGGAGGAGCTCCACTCCAGAGGTTTGCAAGGCGCACAGGAAGCAGCATCAGCCTGGCGCTGGAAGTCTATGCACATCTTCAAGTCTAACACCACACACACCCCAAAATATAAAACAAGCCAAGGGAGGATTTTCTACTGTCCAGTCCAAACATACAGACTCTGGGACTTACTACTCCCTATGGGCACACCTCCAGGGCCACACGCGGGGGTCACCGTGACGGGTACTGCCGTTACTATCTGCAAATAGTGGCCAGAGTGATGGCTGCACCTCCTCCGGATGGTAAGTCTATTATTCTCCAGAGAGAGTAAAAACAGGGTGAAAGAGGAAACTTCTCGAATTCCGAGTAGTACTTTGCTGTCAGAGTCCATCACTTCCACTCACTCTCAGTCACGAGAAGTCAGAGATTTCTGGTCCCACTCACCCCAGGTCCCCCCCCCCTTCGGCACTGAAAACCCCGGACATAGCACAAGCAAACACGGACGGGGAGAGAGGACGGAGGCAGCCTGGGAAGCCAGGGCTGGAGTCGGGCTCCTCACCGCCCTCCACACACCAGGACGGGGCATCGCAGAGGCCTCACCTGGGGGCTGCAACGGGCACCGAGAGCGAGCCCGGGGACAGCCTGTCCTTCCAGCCAAAGGGCTGGGGAAAGGTGGCCTGGCAGCGGAAGACCTTTTGGCCACACCTGCCCGACTCCAGCCCAACACCGCACCCGTGGTTTCAGGATGGTGAGCGGGGCGGTGGCCTCCAGCTGTGCCCAGCCCAGCACAGGGGCTGCAGCTCTGATCCCACGCCGGGGTGGGGGTGTGCGAGGCTCAGCAGGCAGCTGATTCCCCCTGGAAGCAGTAATGCCCGACTCCCCTTCCAAGGTGGCACTGGCAGGGGGCCCCCAGTAGCGTGAGGAGAATGGAGAACTCTCACTCACCATCATGGTGGGAACACGGAGGTGGGAGGCGGGGCTGACTGGCATTCAGCTGGCCCACCCTGGTGTGAACAGAAAGCACAGGGGAACTGAATTTTTTTTTTTTTTTTTTTTTATCCTCACCCGAGGACATTTTTCCATTTTTTGTTCAGATAGAGCGGGAGGGAGAGAGAGGAAGAGAGAGAGAGAGAAACATCGATGTGAAGGGACACATCGAGTGGCTGCCACCCGCACGACCAACCAGGGCCGGGAACAAACTGCAACTGAGGTACATGCCCTTAGCGGAAACCGAACCGGGTCTCTCTGGACCGCAGGCCGACGCTCTAACCGCTGAGCCAAACTGGCCAGGGCAAGGGAGCTGAATTTTAATACTCCCCCACCCCACAGAAACAAGCCAGTCCCCCACCATTCCCCCTCTCAGGTGTCAACAGGGGCTGGGGAGCAGAGTGTGCACCCCAGTCAGACACAAGGAAGCGGCGCAGGTCGGTGCCTGCCTTTTGCAGGGAGGACCAGCAAGGCTGAGGGGTGACATGAACGTCTACCTCACCTGGCAGGCACAGGCATAACATTCTGAACTGAAAATTACAATGAAAAACCTCACATTTTGCTCTGTGGTTAGAGCATCGGCCCTCAGACCAAAGGGTCATAGGTTCGACTCCCGGTCAAGGGCACACACCTGGGTTCAGGTTCAATCCCTGGCCCTGGTTAGGGTCATGTTTCTCTCTCTTTTCCTCCCTTCCACTCTACCTAAAAATCAACGGAAAAATATTCTTGGGTGAGGATTAACAAAAAAAAAAGTAATAAATAAATAAACAAACACCTCACTGGATGGCCTCAGTAACAGTGAAAGTGACAAAGGACAGAAATCAGTGGACATGACAGCAAATTGACAGAATTTACTGAGTCTGAACAGAGAGAAAACATAATGAAAAAACAGAGTCCAGGGAGCTGTACGACCACAACAAAGTTCCAGAGAAAGAGGAAGGGAGTGAAAAAGCGTTCAAAAACATAATGACTAAAAAGTTCCCAAACTTGGCACAAAATGTAATACTACAGATTCAAGAAGCTGAGTGAACGAACCCCCAAAAGAATAAACCCAAAGACATCCAAGATATCATAATTAAGTCCCTGAAACCTTAGAGACAAAGAAAATAATCTTGAAAGCAGCCAGACAGAAGACAGAAATGACAATTCTTATAGGAGAGCAATTCACAAGAGGGCAGCTTTTTCATCTGAAACTGTGAAGGTCAAAGGAAGTGGCATGTTTTTCAAGCATTGAAAAAACACCACCACCACAACTGTCAATGGCAAATTCTATATCCAGTGAAAATAGCCTCTACAACAAACGGGAAAGGAAGACCTCTCAGATGAAGGAGAGCTAAGAGGGCTGTTGCCTATCACTAAAGAATGACCAGAGGAAGGCCTCCAAACAGAAGAGGGCTTAACACTGCAAGAAAAGAGTATTGGAATGGGGGGAAGTGGGGGTAATAACAACAAACCAGCCAACTTCTCATGAACTTCCCAACTTATTATTTGATGGTTGAAGCAAAAAATATAACATCACTTGATGGTGCTTAACATATGGAGAAAATATTTAAGACAATTGTATTGAAAAGTGGGGCAGGGGAAGGGACCTAGAGGAAAGTGAGGTGTCTACACTGCAGCTGAGTCATAAAATCCTGACACGTCGAGACCAGTGGATTAGAGTAAGTTACATCTGTATATTGTATAACATCTAGAAAAACCACTAAAAAAACTATAGAGCAATATATCAAAAAACACTACACATAAATCAAGATAGCCTCTTTAAAAATGTACCAGTAATTCACAGGAAGGTTTAAAAAAAAAGAAACAGAGGAAACAGAACGATAATAAAACAGCAGAGTGAAGCCCTAACATACCAACAATTACTTTAAATGTAAATGGTCTAAATACACCATTTGAAAGACAAATCTGGCAGAGTAAATAAAACAATGTGTTGTAAAGATATGCTGCATACAAAAAAACAAAAAACAAAAAACGTTATTTCAAATCCAATGTATGTAGGTTGGAAGTTAAAAGAAAGGAGGGAAAAGCTACACTATGTAAGCACAATACACTCATTCCCCCGCCCCAAAAGCCGGAGTGACTATATTATCAGATAAAGTGGGCTTTTACAGCAAGCAGTGATCAACAGGATCCATCCAACAGGAAGACAGAACAATTCTCAGTACCAAACAACAGTACCTCAAAATACATGAAGCAAAATCTGTTAGACTTCAAAGGAAAAATGGACAAATCTACTATCATGGTTGGTGATTAACACCACACTCCTAACAATTAGCAAAATTGCTAGACAGAAAGTCAGCAAGGAAGAAGTGGGCAGGATGCAGAGGAAAAAAAGTGAAAATTGGTGGAAGAAATACCAGACACTTAGGACATGCACATGTATCAGTATCATTGGCAGAAAGCAGCGATAAGCGGAAACGACTTCTGACGAGAATGAGCAGAAAGCGCCGGAGGAGGACTGCACCTGAACATCATGACTACAGAAGAAACACACCACTTCCAAACAGGCAACAAAGACACAGAAATTGTTCCAGACTGCTCACCTTGTTTGTCACCCATTCAAATGCAGACGAAATCAAGAGAGGGCAGCAATGGAAGAATTAGGAAAGACCTTCAAGGGCAAAGAGGTCACTCGAGACGAAGAGCTATGGCCACCCACACTCTCACATTCCCAACGGCTATGCGGAGATGCAAAAGCTGGACAGGGAAGAAGGCTGACAGAAAACAGCGGAATTATTTGGAAGAAGGTGCAGGAGAAGAGCTCTCGGAGACCTGGACCACCAGAAAGACAAACGAGTAGAGCACACTGAGCCTGAAACACTGTGGGAGGCAAACAGGACGAAACTGTCCTACTTGAGACACATTGTGAGAAGGCAGGTTCTTTGGAAAAGACAACAATGCTGGAAAAAAGAACACAACAGGAAAACAGGAAGACCAGATATGAGATGGACAGACCCCATGATAGAAGCTACAGGCGTGAGTCTGCAGGAGCTGAGCAGACTGCTGCGGACAGGACTCAGGACATCACTCTTTCATGGGGCCACCAGGAGTCAGACAACCGAATGGCGCGTAACACACACACACACACACACACACGCACACACGCATGAAAAAAATTACCCCCTGACCAAGTAGAATGTGTCCCAGGCATGCGAGGTAATCAATGTAATAATGCACCTTATCAAAAGGCCCACAAAAGCAAATTTGTGACCATATTTGCTTTTGGTCATGCAAAATAAACATTCTATAAAACCCATTCTAGAAACCATTCATGATAAAAACTCGGCAATCAAGGAATAAAGAGAAACCTCATCTTTTTAAAGAGCATCTACAAGATACACTTAACATGTACCTAATGGTTAAAGACTAAAAGCTTTCCCTCTGGGACTGCAAAAGGGCAAGGAGGTCTGCTCTGACCACCTGCACGCAACTCAGCACTAGACGTTCCAGCCAGCGCCAAAGGCAAGAAAAAGAATACAATGCACACAATCAGAAAGGAAGAAATGAAACTGTGTCTATTTGCAGATTACATGATTATGTAGACAGGATGCCCAAGAAATGTACAAACAACCTTTAGAATTAACGAGTTCAGCAAGGCTGCAGGACACAAGATCAACACACAAAAATGAATTGCATTTCTATATACCAAAAATGAACCTGTGGAAGTGGAAATTAAAAATACAATACCACTGCCCTGGCTGGTTTGCTCAGTGGTTAGAGCTTCAGCCCGTGGACCAGAAAGGCCCAGGTTCAGTTCCCACTAAGGGCACGTACCTTGGTTGCAGTGTGTCCCTGGCCCCGGTTGGGGTCGTGTGGGTGGCAGCCACTGGATGTTGTCTCTCTCTCTCTCCCTCCCTCTCTCCCTCCTGCTCTATCTGAAGATGAATGCAAAGAATGTCCTCGGGTGAGGATAAAAAAAAAAAAATAATAAAACTAAAATACAATACCACCGATAACTGCTCCCAAGTAACTAAAACATACAAGACCAGCATGCGGAAAATGGCAAAACCTAAAGACCCAAATACTCGAAGACCTGCCTGTGTACGCATTGGAAGATGCAACATAGTCAAGATGCCCGTTCTCCCCCAAACTGATCTGTAGGGTTAACACAATTCCCATCAGAACCCCAGTGGCAGTGGTGAAGGCACAAACAAGCGTATTCTAACATTTACATGGGAAGGCACAGGACCTAGACCGAACAATTCTGGAAAATTCTGAATAAAATGTGAGGAATCCCTCTGTCACGCCTAGCATACAACCAGCCACAAGCAATGGCGTTGGTGCCGCGTTGGCGGAGGAACACAAAACAGAATCCAGAAACAAACTCACACAAACATGCCCACTGATTTCTGACAAAGGTACAAAGCACTTAGACGGAGAGTAGATAACCTTTTCAAAAGACGGTGCTGGAAAGAATAAACAACTGATCTGAAAACCTCATACACCTTACAAATGAACTCAATGTGAATCACAGATCTAAATGTAATATACAAAACTAAAAAAAAAAAAAAAAATCTGATACCCAGGGCTTGATGAGGTTAGATAGACTGCACACCAACCAGAAACACAATCCATAAACAGAAAAACTGATTAACTGGACTGCATCAAAATAAAAACCTCTGCTCTATGAAGTGGATGAAAGACAAGCTACAGGTTTTCAACAGGTCAATGGTGACACTGTGGTACACCCACACTGTGGAATACCACTTAGCAATCAACACCAAACCACCACTGACACACACGTTGAGTGGGTCACAGGAACTATGTGGAGTAAAAACTGCCAATCCCAAAAGGTCATGGTAGAGTATGACACTATTTCCATAGCGCAGGAGAAATGACAAGTAAAGTGGTAAGTGAAACTGAGCAGTGGTTGTCAGGGATCAGGGAGCGGAGCGAGGTAGCTGTGGCTATAAAAACCCGCCAAAGAGTACCCTTGGATGAAGCTGTACCGGATCTTGACTGTGGTGGTGGTGACACAGACCGAAGCAAATGACAAAATCGCACTGAAGTAAACACGTATTCACGGCGAGAAGTACATGTGGATCTGGTGAGATCTGAATCAGGTAGCTGGATCCTATCAATGTCTTTGCTGGTGGTGGACATTATACTATTGTGCAAGGCACTGCCACTATGGGGCACAGAATAAAAGGTATGTACACAGGCTCACTCTGCATTATTTTTTATAATTGTATGTGAATCCACACTTATTGCAAAATAGTGTTTCTAAAAAAGATGTCAAACTGTCTAGATGTTATCAATCCTTAAATTTTATTTGGAACCAGTAAAGAAAATTTTCTTTTCCTCTTGTCACTTTCTGGACCTACAAAATGTCCAAACTAGTGAAGACAGGAACTGAGTCTTCACAAAGAAGATTCTATCTTCAGGCTTCAGGAAACCTTGAGGTGCCTGAGGAACCAAACCACCCCACCTTCCACGTGTGAAAGTCTGTCTGTACCATGAGTTTAAATCAGTAAAACGAAACGCATACTCGTAGCTATCTACAAAGCTCATGAATGTTTAAGATGCTTACAAAATGAGGTCAATTACTTTCCCTCTCCTAAGTCAACAAAAGCAACCAAAGGAGGAAGTTTCATGGAAACGATGTGATCTGAGTGGGAAGAATCAGACGTTTTGGGACATGGTTCTCCGTCAGCTCTGAGGAAAGGCTAGTAGGCGCATCTTGAATGCCTCTGCACAGCTGAGGATTTGCAGAACTGAGCTCACAAACGGAAAGACCAGCTAAGAAGAGAGTGTGCAGGACCCTGAAGGACACAAAGAACACAATTCCTACGAGGAATTCTGATGTGCCAGGGACAAGTGTAAACTTTAAGTCATTTACCAAAATGACATGTGGGAGTTCATTACTAGCATTCACCTCTATACTGACGTTCCTTTACTCGTTCTTCCAATAGCACTGACTACACCTTCTAGTGCACAATTTGTATTAAAACACGCCTGGGCTGAACGCATGCTCAACAGAAAGGCACTCAGCCACCAATACCCGTCAGTGGTTCTGACTCGAATCATCAGTTCTTCCTCGGGGGGCTTCTGGGGCTGCATCCTCCCAGGGGGAAAGGGCACCAAGTGGAAAGACGATGCTCTCTCACACTTATTCTCTGAACGTATCCGCACAGAAACCAGAGACGTGGAGGAAACCACGACGGCATTTCTGACGCGGACACCTGACTGCTGTGCGTCCCACACAGAAGGCCCCTTCTCATGGACACAACACAGAAACACCCACACACGCTGTTTTCTACCCAAGTCTCTGAGCAGAAACTGTCTGTGGACCTGGGTGCCCTTGGCCAAGGAGAACCCCCTTCCGACCCTCACATTCATGTCCCACTGGTGGAAAATGATCACAAAGACTTCTTTGTGAAAAACATATTTTGCAATAAATTACCAAAAGCTTCATTGACAATCTTAATGGATGTGGCTGAGTAAGGAACACAACACGGCCAATGAGAAGAGAAGCCGATCTACAGACTCAGTAAATGCAAGTGGCCTGCAGGAACTGGACTATTATACGAATATCCAGGAAAATGTACGGACCACAAAGATGGTAAATGCTATTCCACCTAACACATTCACCTCTGACTGTCCTCTTCTCCCACCAGCCCCCAGTTCCCTCTACCCCAGCTCAGCCCCCCCTCCCAAGAACTAATTCTGAAAACTTACCTAGTTCCATTAAGTTCAGACACACTCCTTATAACTGATCGTTTAATCCTATACATTATTACCACACCAATCTACTGAAATGTAGTTAATACTATAAAACTACACCTCAGGATCCATTACTGTACTTCACAGGCATAACCATAACTTTGTTCAATAATTCAGATTGTGATCTCTAAAGCTCTCCATCTGTCATCTCAAGTAACGGTGCTTATACCTTATAATTAACTCGCTAAGGATGTCACCAAAAAAGCAATCATACCACCCTTACATTAAAAAGTACACCAACTCACCCATACCTGGTTAACAAGAAAAAGAAACTATTTCTGTGCATTAAGCCACCACCTGCAGACTGGTTTGGTCTACAGTGAAAAACTAAGTTTTCGAAAGCTCCATAAACCCACAGGCTTTTAAACACACACACACACACACACACACACACCACTGAACCCTGTGAACTCATTTAGTGAGTAAGAATGCTGTAGGCTCATATACTTAGGATTATTTTCAAGAGCAGAAAAGCATTTTCAAGCACCAAAAACTTCTAAGGCTGAAATGAGCTCAGGAGGTATACCAACAGCAATAATAAAAGGAGTAGCAGTAATACAATGTCTGGCTCCTTTCCTTGAGGAGGGGGGTCCTAAAAAAGTGCAGTCCTTCCTTGGCACCCTTAGAAGTTGGTTCCAGGACTCCTGAAGATACCAAAACCCAATGATGCTCCAGTCCCTTATATAAAATTGCACGTAAGCAGTATTTGCATGTAGGCGACAGCAGGGTGTACCTACTACACATCTCTTGTTTGTGGATTCAGAGTAATGTTCTGCACATGCGTGGCAAGTTCAAGCTTTGCTTTTTGAAACCTTCTAGGTTTTTCTTCCCACCAAGTATTTCCCACCCAAAGTTGGTGAGCCCTCCTTAGATGTGAAACCGGTGGATGCAGAGGGCCGACTGTATTGCTTAGCATTTAGCATAAGACTCAAAGACAAGTGTAGCTGTCAGTGTTTTTGTCACTTGTGCCTGCCATGTACCTACCAGGTGTGCACAACCTCTGACAAGTGACCAACCCTCTAAGGTTCTTTCTCTCTGACATGGCGACAGACCTTCACAGGTCTCACCTCACTGAAAGTTATGAATACCAAGCCCTATCGAATTTGCAAAGGCAAGATTTGTCATTGTGTACCAGCAGTTAGAAGTCTCCTCTTGTGACGCTATCAAGTGTCACTTATATTTTAATAGAATCAATACTGAATTTCTTAATCGATAATGCTGCCAACTTGCTTGGATCTGGTCAAAGCAGGACTAATCTGGAGCAGAGGTAAACGAGAACCAGCTGAATACCGAAGACATGAGCCTTTCCCATAAGTGGGAAACAGAGATGTGAACCCACACACTCAACCCCCTTACTGCTGGTACTCCAAGTCACATGCCAAGGGTCAAGGGTCTATTCAAGCCTGTAGATGTTTTTAACTGGCTTTTACAGTGTTTTGAAAGTTCTAAATTAGTTGCTGATGTTTAAACATCAGGACATCTGGTATTAAAATCTGCATTCTTGGATTACCTTGCAATATAGGAAAACCTACCACTGAGACCACACACCCTCAGGGCCACAAGTGGGGGCAATGGCTCTCCAGTTTACCCTAATCCCACCAGGTCAGCTTCCTCATTGATGGTATTGCCTAGTGTTTCTGAGCACTGATGTTTGCCACTCCCAGTACAAACCCTAAAATTGCCTTTCATCCCTGAAATATAAACCCACAATCTAATCTCATTAGGACTACAGTATGTCCAAACTCTGAGTAAATAAAATAAACCCAAGGAAGAATTTGATTAGAAAACACACCATGTTCATGGTTCTATGTTGGCACTGACTGTATGTCAGTTTTGAAAATGATTAATTTGTCTCATCTCTTTCTTCCCACTTTTGGTTACATTAAGCTATCTGCTATAATTGACGGGAGTCCCTTCCAAGTGGAATGTCATTAATAAGTAAATCTTAGTGGAGAGAACTCGCCATGTCATACGCTTAATGACAGCAGCAGGGACTACATACAGCTTTGCTGCCCAGCAAGCTGATGCTTAGACCTCAACTTACTGCTGCCACAAAACTTGGTATTTTTTTAAATGTTGGTTTGATGTTTTATTTGATACAGCCTCCATTCCCATCAAAACATGAACTAAATCAGTAAGAAGATTCTGAAATGGGCTGCAAATGCCACACACAGCCTCCGAGTAGATATTCAAACCACAAGTCCACTACCCCTTACCCGGATCTGCTTACCCATTGCATTGAGATAATGGTTGAAGGCCTGGCAAGGAGGACTCGGGGTTTGTGTTGATTTGTCACAACTCATGGGTGCCGGGCTCCTGTCTGTGTCAAAAGAGAAATACCCACTGGAGGATCGAGACAGCAGGGAGGATCTTCTCACAAAGATGAAAAGCGGGGATCTGGTAGCAAAAGGCCCAGGACTGGCCGGTGGGGCCAGCGGGCCCTGAGGGCTGCCGTGGGGGCAGCGGTCCCCTTCGCCTTCAGGATTACCTTGTGGTTCTATCTCTACAGCAGTGGGGGCCCCAGGCCTGAGCTGAGGAGGCCTCTCCGTAGGCTGTAATTGTCCACCTTCTCTGCCACATTCAGAATTTACATCGGAAGGTTGTTTTGCCATTTGGTCTTTTTTTCTGCAAGTAAAATAAGAGGTAAGATTACCTTAAGCAAAATAATAATCACAAGTATCCAAATTAGCTAATTTTTATCTCCTCATGAAAGGTTAACACCAAGTCATTTAACAGTAAGTCACCACTTGTATGTTTCTGACAATCTCCCAAATAAGAACAAAAATACACGTAAAACAATAAAAGTATTATTACTTGTGTTGTGGGGACTAAATTTCCTGCCACCAAACAAAACACAGTGACAACATCAATGACTTGTGGGGTTGGTACTGGAACACAGACACAAGTTTTGGGAGAGGCAGCAGTGTCTGAATTTTCTTCATAGTGCTCAGCGCAAAGCCCAGTGGCCTGAGCCAGAACCCCTGGAGGATTCTGATTCCTTGGTTCCCAGGACTAGACCCTGCGCTTGGGGCACAGGAGTGCGTGCAGAGGCAGCGACTGCAGGGGCTGGCCGCATTCCCCGCTCCGGCCCCATTGTTCTGCCGAAAGTGCTGAGGGCAGCAAGTCTGGGGAGGTTTGGCAAGGGCCGTCCGTCGTAGTAAGTGCGTCACAATAGAGTTTGTAACTCCGAGCCCGCTCGGCCGCTCTGCTCCCACCCGCCCGCCCACCCGCGGTTCTTCCCTCGGGGGCAGCGCAATGCACCCACCGGGCAAAACTTCCTCCAAGTCCACCCGCACTGTTAGGCGAACACCTTCAAATATGGGGTCCCCGAATCCGGCCCCAGCGCCTCGACAACTCAACAGTAACCCCGCACGCTAGGCGACCCCGGGCGCGCGGCTCCTTCGCCCCGAAGATTTTCCCTCTCCCCGCGAGCAGGCCGAAACTCACGTCCGCCCCTTCCCTTCAGAGCGTCGCGTTCGGACCCGGGCCCCGCGGCGTCCGGCCCGCACCCTTCGCCGACCCGGAGCCCCCAGACCGTCACCGCGAAGGCGGCGCACAAGACAAAGCCCGGGACCTGCGCTCAGAGGCCGCGGGGCGGCGCAGAGCCCGCAGCTGGCCGCGCGCCCGCCGCCGCGATCCGCTGGGCTGCCCAGGGCTCCACGCGCCGTGACTCTGTCCCGCACCGCCCCGGCCGCCGCCGCCGCCGCCGCCGCCGGGAACATCCTCCCCTCGGCCGCTCCTCCCCTCGCGCAATGCGCCCGCCGCCGCCGGCTCCGCCACCTCCCCGCGCCGCTGGCGCCGGTGCCCGCGCTCCCAATTGGCCCGCGCGCGCACGCTCCGCGCCTCGGCCAATCGCCGGCCCCGGCGGGGGCGGCGCCTACCGGCTAGGCCGCCAGAGGCGAGGCGATTGTTGACAAATTCGGCTCTGAACACGGCGCGGGCAGTGGCGGGGACGACGGCTTTCAGGACTCTGGGCCATGGAGGCCCAGCTACCCGGCTACCCCTCTGCTCGTCCCGACGCCGCGCGCGCCTCAGAGACTCCCGCCGTCCCGTGGAGTTAGTCACCTGGAGACAAAGCAAGAGCCGCAGGCGGTCCTATGACTCTGGTCCTGGACGCTGGCCGCCTCCTCCCGCCCCCCGCCCAGGTCCACTTAGAGGCCGTCCCCTCCCCGCCGTAGCACTCCTTTCCATCTTCCTCCCTGTGCACCGCGGCCACGCACCAAATCTGAGCGGGCAACCCCAAGGGCAGAGCACCGCCAGTAGCACCGCGAGGGGTCTGGTTGCGTTTGGGCACGCCCGAATAGCTAAGACCGCCGGACCGGCCCCACGGACGTCCAACGTGTCGCCCCGGTGGTCTCTCGCTGTCCGTGGCTCGTGAGCCTGGCATCGTTCGCAGAGCGATCACAGATGGGGCAGGGACCCGGACATGTCCGAGAGAGTGGACGCAGCGGCTGCCCCGACCCCTCGGCCTGATGTACACGAGAAAAAGCCGAATTTCGTCAGTGAGTCCCCCGCACAGCTCTGCAAATCCCCCGGGTCGAGCCCGCGCGCCAGAGACCCGCTTGTACCGCGCGGCCCGCGAGACTTCCCGGCCGGGCGCTTAGCTCACACGGCGCAGCAGCCTCAGCTCCCGGGCCGGCGCGGGGAGCGCTCGCTGCCTCTCCAGCAGTCCATCTGAAACGCTGCACTAACCCGCGGCCGCATCGCGTTCTGGTCCACGGTTCCACTAAGCGCTAGCGGCTTCCGCACGACGACCCCTCCCCAAAGTAGACCTGCCCGAAAGAGGACCCGACCCGCTCTGATCGCCGCTTCCCGCCGGGCCACAAGCGGGACGGGGACGTGTGTCCGGCCAGCACGTGTGCGTGAAGCGGGCAGGAGGTGGAGCGTGTGGCTCCGGGGCCGGTCATCCACCCGTCCCGTCCCACCCCACGCCCGGGGATCCGGAGGTATTTACCTTGCGTTTCTCAGTCCGAGAGTCAGAGTCAGACATTGGGGGGGCGCGGGCCAGGGGAAGGCGCCGAGGTGGTGGCGGCGGGAGCGGGGCGAACCGAACAGCCCCAGGCGATGCTGGCCGCAATGGGCAGGGCGCGCCGAGCGTCTCCGAGGACCCGGCGGCGGCGGTAGAGGCGACACGGACCGGGGCGATCGGACGAGCTCAAGACCTGGAGCCAGCACGGAGCGAAGTGAAACCTGCGCGGCCCTGCAGCCCAGCTCGGTCCCGCGGCCCCACTCCCGCGCCCAATCACTGTGGACCCCGCCCCCGCCAAGTCCCGCCCCGCTCCGGTCAGCCCCACCCCTTCGCGCAACGATCCCGGCCCCTTGGCTCTGCGTCCTTTGGAGCGCGCTAGCTGCCGCAGGTAAAGGCGGGGCGGCCAGCCGGGTTCCCGCTGCGCGCGCCGCCTGCCCTGCCCCAGCCGGGTGTGTTTACCGAGTGACTCGAGCTGCCGGCAGTTCTGTGTGCACCCATCCCCCACCCCAATGTGCATCCTCGCCTCTCCCCTGCCCGGTGGCGGCCGCGGTGTGCGCGTGGAACAGAGGGGGCGCTCCTGGCACAGTGAGCCAGCTTGGCCGCAGCCGCCCGCCAAGCCTTAGGAGGTTGCCCAGAGCTCTGGACCCGCTGCTGGAGTTTCTCTCAGCTGCGCTAGGGCAGGCGCCAGGACGGGTTGGAGAAGGGCGTCTCTGCGCAGTCCCCACTCCCAGAGTCAGGGTCTCCGGCGGGACCCGATATTCAAGCTGCTCATCTCTCTCCGGGTCGTCCTCCATATGCCACCCGCAGGGCCACTCAGCCGTTCTCCCGCGCCGGACTTTGGCTAAGCGGCGGAGCCCTTCGTGGGCAGAGACCAGAATAGGGCGCCGAGCGATCCCCAAAGCCTCTTTCCGCAGCCCGGGTGTGAGACGGGAAGCGAGCGCGCACCGAGCAGGTAAAATAAGGAAACGAAGAAAAAACTTTAAAATAAATATTTTTAAGAAAAAAAAGAGAGAGAGAGAGGATCAAGAAGAGTCACGGCCTTCAGGTGGGAGAGAGGGTGGTGCCTCCGCCGAGTTGGGATCCTCCAGGATTTCTGGGTTCAGGGAACTGTTCCTGGGCATGGAAAGCGCTGTGGGGGAACGCACCCCCAGCCCCTCGGTCCTGCTGGCCTTGTACCTTCTTTCTTGGAACCCGCACCCCACTTCTCCTTCCCGCGCGCCTACGGTGTTTTTCGGGGTCCACACCTCCACCTGTTCTTCCAGTGCGCGTCCTGCGCTCCCCCTCCCTGCGTTCCCCAGGCTTTGCCACACGCAGCGCGGGAGTAAGGGTAAAGACGGTCGGGAGAAGGGACAGCACTCGCCGTGAGGGAGCTCAGGCTAGATGCGTTGAAGAAACTCAATTTAGTGGCCTCCCTAACCAGCACCCCGGACCGGAGAAGGGAGGGTCCTCGGTGCTGTTCTGCCCTCTGGCCACTTTGGTCAGTTTTTGTTTGTAAACAGATATAGAAGGGCAGCGTGACAGCATCAGCTCCAGATTAGTCTCAGCTCATCCTCCGGCGAGTCCTGAACAAGTGGCCAGGGGTGGGGCGGGGGGTAGATTTCGCTGCAGGAGGGTAAGAACAGGCATGGACGCGGCCGGTGGACGCTGGCAGCGACCGGTGGCCTATCCTGACCGCGGCTTGGAGCATCCACTCCGGATCCTAGGTGGCAGCCGCTCAGCATAGCACCGGGAACAAGCCATGGAACCGGTTACGGTCGCCGGGAGCCCCAACTTGTCGAGGCGCCGCGCTCTCCGTGGGCCTAGGCAAGGCAGGCAGGAGCCGGAAAAGAAACGCGCAGTCGGTGTCGTCTACTCCCGTGCAGCTCCACCGCCCCCGCGCTGCCCGTTCTAGCGACCCGGTGAACACTTTAAAAAACAAAGGCGTGAAGGAAAGCAACCTGTTATGCACTTTTATCTGGCACACAACCAGAAGGTCGGCCCGAAGGCGGCTGCTTACGACACCCAGACTGTACTGGGGAGCTTAGGCCAATGGCCCCGCGTTGGTGACCGGGAGCCCTTCCTTCCCAGTTTCGCAATGTCCGAAGGCCCTCCTGAAGCCGGCCCGAGCCCAGAAGAAGGGCTGCGTGAGGAGGGAGTTGGGCATCAGGGAGCGGTACCTTCTCCAAAACAGGTGGAGCGGAAGGACGGAGGGTGGCTGGGACAGAGAGGGCCACCGGGATCTGAGACGTGGGAAGTCCGCAGCCCTCGCCAGGCACACGGGCATGGGGTGGGTGGTCTCTCCAAATTCCGAAACCTACTTCCTGCAGTGTATTGCCCGGCCCGCCTCCCCGCCCTTGGCGAGCCGCGAGCGTCGTTTCATTTCTTTATTAAACAGGGTATCTGCGCTTCTAGAGAACAGTACAGTCGCTCTTGGTGAAAACGTTTTCCGCGCGCGCTGTCCTGCGGCCAGGGTGCCGCGACCCTCAGAGGACCAGCCGAGTTGGTGCTTGGCAGAGCCGGCCCCCAGCGCAGGCTTCTGTCCAGCGGCGCGTTTCCTCGCAGAGCCCCGGAGGCTCTGACTCACTACAGCCGCGTCGTTCGCGGAGTTGAACCTCTGCCCGCGGGTGTTTGATTTCTGTGCTTTGATTTTTTTTTTTCCACTCAGCACCACAGTTTTTCAAAATCACTGGGAATCTTAGTCGCCGTTGGCAGCGGGAAACCTTGGGTGGCACCGGGCCGTGGGGCGCGCTCGCCGAGAGCTATCGAGTGGGTCCCGCCAAAGCCTGAGAGGTGGCGCGGGCGGTCGGGCTACTGGGAGAGGGCGCAGCGCTGCATGCGCGCCCTTTGAGACTGGCCCGCGCGCCTCCCCAGCCTCGGCGGGACGCGGCTCTGCGGCCCCTTGCGCGCCGGCCCGGCTCCGCTCCAGCTCCCTCTTCAGAGAAGCGATGTGGTGGCAGTTGTGAGCGGGCCACCACCCTGCCGCCACGCCCGCTACAACTTGGCTCCGGGTTTGGGCCTCCTAGAGCTCGAGCTCTCCTGGGCTGGGGGCTGCCGCGGCGCGGGATAGAAGGCCCAGGTGGCCAGCGGGTTGGTGATTCCGGCGATGGGCGCGTGGAGGTAGGTGTGCGGAATGTTAAAGGCAGAGATCACCCTCAGGGCATCATCCTTCACCGAGTCACACAAATCCAGCAACTGTAGAACACGACACAAAGGAACAGGTCAGATGTTAGCTCACTCACAGTGGCTGGACACCCCCCCTCCCCCCGCCCAAGCACCCGCACACCCAGCGGCCGGATTTCTTTCGATCTTGAATAAACCCTCGCAAACCTTTTTAATCTTAGAAATTCTTAACTCAGTGACACCTAGTCTGGCAGAAGCCCGCTTATTCCGTAAAGGGGTGGGGATGGGCTCCAAATCAGCTGGGAGCTCCAGACCAGAGCCCAAGAACTTATTTTCCCCTCCTCTGTCCACTCCGGCAGCCTCTGCCTCCTCTACTCCCCTCCGTAGTGCCTGGAGTGCCACCCTCTGGCGCATACAGGCAAGTGAACTGGCAGAACTGGAGCAGGTGAACTTCGGAGACCTGTGGAGTTCCCCCAGCAGCGTCACCCCCCACCCCACCCTACCTCCTCCCCCACCCATCCCCCACCCCCTCCCCCACCTCCAGATTGGCAGGCCACTGCTCCTAAAATGCCGAACAAGTGGTGCGCCGGGGGAGGACGGGTGGGGGGTGGACCGAGAGCGGCGTTGGCAACTTTGTGCATCTTCCACCTGGCTGCTGCTGCTGCTGCTGCTGAAAATCCACCACCTGCGGTTAACACCAAGGAAGGCCAACGCCCCCCCCCATCCCCCATCCCCCGCGTATTCTGACAAGCACTGGAAGTCAGGATAAGACTCCCCAGCCGACGGGAGGGGAAGATGCAGACCAGTGATTTTGGAGGCGCTGCACTGAGTGTATTTTATGTCATTTTTCATGATTTAGATGCCAGTGCATGTTTTTTATCCCCAGGAAAAAAGAAGCTACCAAAAATAATAAATTGTTTTTCTAAAAGTAAACAAGAACCAACAGAGAGACTGCTCTCCTTTCCATTAACGAGCTACACACCATTCTCCATTTTTGAAGTCTTCAGTCAGCTGTAAATCTCTTTCATGCCAAATTACAGTTCATCCCAGGTTTTCATGGTTTACTTTTATGGTTTTAAAACACATCACTTAACCAGCTGCACCTTTGCCCTCATGGGAGTGGTCATCCCTGGGGCTATATCGATGCTGTTAAGACTACAGTTCCTTTGCTGCAGTCCAACATGCAATTTCAAGTGTTCAGAGAAGGCGGGGGGGTGTCAGCCAAAATGGGGGGGTGAGGGTGGCATGGGGGAAGAGCGTGAATTTTAATAGTCCATCAATACCTCTTGCTTTCAGACGTGCTCTATTACATCAGTAATTTCTAATGAAAAACTTCATTCTTTATGCACTGTGGTTAAGCACCATCAAATCAGTACTGAAAAGACTTTGATCATATTTGCAAGATGCACTGCGATGAACTTTCGCTGACCAAGATTTCAAAGTTTGTAATTAATACTCTTGACAAATCCCTGACTAATCTGTCAACTCTCAAAGTCTTTAACCACAAAGTTCAAAACCATGAGATGTGTAGTCCCTATACCTTTCACTTTATTGTGATATCATTATTCAAGATCATTTTTTCCTTTGGGTTTGCGTTAGAGAACTCAGCCAATTTTTTTCATGTATTCAGAAGCGGGGGAAATT
This sequence comes from Molossus molossus, assembly GCF_014108415.1. Classification (NCBI taxonomy): domain Eukaryota; kingdom Metazoa; phylum Chordata; class Mammalia; order Chiroptera; family Molossidae; genus Molossus; species Molossus molossus. The sequence continues at coordinate 67,848,063 of NW_023425350.1, read as the reverse complement.
CAGTGATTTGAATGAGTGTTGTGTGGAAGTGTATGGGTTTGGTCTGTCTGGTGCCAAAGAGAATAACTGTCCCGAGGTAGAAATTAGAGGCAGATTTCTACTCAATATTCTTACAAATTTAAAAATAAGAATAAAATAGACTAAGTTTTAAAAGAAGGAATCGAATGGCAGGTGCAGAAGAGGGTTGCCTCACCCACACATGTTCAGGGAGTAACCCAGACGCTGACTGCTAAGGTTTTTTTCTAAACCTAAATTCTGGGGGTGTCTAAAATACTCCTCTTGCTTTCTCTGTTTCTCACTGATGACAACGGGAACCCCCAAACAATTAGGATCTAGATGGAAGGATCAGGCATCGTTCCTGTTATAACACATTTCACATTGATCCCAGGTCTTCTCCCATCTCTGCCTGTGAGGATGTGATGATGCTGATCCTCTTTCACTTACAAGGTATGCACTGGGGTCCTTGCCTCATTAGGGACTCTACAGGGCATTGGAGGCTTCATGGTGCACACTGTGGGACTTTTTACACACACGATTTTAATACAGAATAACCAAGTAGTTAAAGTAGTATTTTTTTTCTTTATTGATTTTAGAGAGAGAGGAAGGGAGAGGGAGAGGGAAATAGAAACATCGATGAGAGAGAACATCGATGGTCCGCTTCCTGCATGCCCCCCACTGGGATTTGGCCCACAACCTGGGCATGTTCCCTGACTGGGAATCGAGCTCGCGACCTCTTGGTTGAAGCTCAACTACTGACTAACACCAGCCAGGCAAAAGTAGTAGTAATTATTATACAGTTACAGCATTTTTACTACCAGGGAACCTTTTAGGACTAACCAAAATACTATGAAAGTTTCGTTTTCTTACCAAACATACACTCCCATAGAAGTATAAAAATGGTGCATGTTGTAGGCCTCCCAACCCCATCCTGCCAGTGTGGGACCCAGTTATGCTGGGTCGAGCACCCAAACAAAGAAAATTATGGTGACTAGCTTTTGAAAAAGCATCAATGAAGAGATGTCCTATCAAAATAAAAGAACATGAACAAGCTGTAAATTCCTGCAGAATATTTTAAAAGGACAGACCCAAAGCAGAGGCAGTATTGCTCTAAAAGCAATGAGGACCTAAGAGTCACTGGAACTTCCCAGTGAGTAGAATTTGTGAGTATCTTCTTTAAAGAAAGTGGAAGCACTCAGCCCACACAGGGCAGTATGTGGATATATTCATATGTGGATTTTCAGGGGGAGAGTCATAACATCATTTTGGCTTCCCACCCACACCAGGTTTCAGTAGGTTATTTCTTTTTGACTCTCCCTGCATTTTCCCTGTTCTGGTTGGGATGGCCCAGGATGGGTGATGACCGAGCTTTGCAGCCTCCTAAACAAACCCTATTTGTTTAGGGTGCGAAGTGCCCAGTGCACTTGCAACAACACACCAGCTATTCCTAGGACTCTGCCTACATGGTTTTCCTTCCTCTTTCCATGTCCCCACCTCTGTGTAGTCCCTTACCCCAACTTGAAACGTCTCTGAGTCAACCCCTTTCTTGCCCAGGCAGAGATACAGTCTTTGTCCATCCCTTGCATCTGGCTGACTGTGACTTGCCTTGACCAATAAAATGCAGAGAACGTGCCATGGTGTGAATCCCACATGTTGGGCCTTCAGCAGCCTTGCAACAGTCACCTCACTCTCCTACGACCCTGAGACCACTTGCTGGGCAGACGCCCAGTCCAGCCTGCGGGAGGATGAAAGGCCATGTGGAGGACAGGGGACCTTGGCCGACGGCCAGGCCTGCTGCCAGGTATGTGAGTGAAGTCATCATCTTGGACCCCCTAGTTCTTTTGCACTGAAATGACCACAGCCACTGTGTAGCTGCAGAACCTGGTCCCCTCTTTCTAGCAAGACCTGAAACCAAAGCTTCAACCTTGGATACAACACTTCCAAGCAACACTGTGAACACTGCTCTCACTTAACACTTGTGAACCCTTCACTGTTACCTCTGAAAACCCCACCGAGTCCTGGAGCGGGAGATATCTGAGCTTTGCCTTCTGTCTCCTCGCCAGTTGACTCCCCAATAAAGCTCCTTTCTTCTCTCCAAAGCTGGGGGTGAGCTTGTGTGCGCATCAGGCGGCAAACCCTTGTTCGGTAACAACAGTGATCCAACCGAAAGCCAGCCAACGAACTGCCCAGACTGCCTACCCTCGGAGCTGCAAGAAACAGCAACTCGCTCTGCCACTGAGTTTTAGGGTGGTACGCACACATCAGTTGGTAACTGAAACAGATGCCCTCCTTAAAGTCCCAGCTGGCATTCAGTGAGGCCATCAGCAGCACTTCGGCCACTTCATGACCTGAGGCCAGTTCTATGATGGCACAGTGAACGCAGTTGACAGTGAAGTGCAGCTGACAGACGGGTTTAACTGGGAAAGAGCGTTTCCGTCCTAAAAGAGTGGTTTAGAAAGCCAAAGGAGTGTCCGGAGGGTGGGGTGTGTGGGAGAGGATTTGAACCGTGGGCTGGAAGCCCCCTGCCGGCGCCGCAGGCCCCACTCCCCTAATCCAGTTGAGAAAGCGCATCCCCAGCACTTGCCTTACGGATGCGCCAGTCCTTCCCATCTCTGTGAGGGGCCTGATCCTCCCACCACAGCACTGAGTGAAACAAAGTGTCCAGGATGGGAAAGAGGGCAACCAGGGATTAAGTCTTTAAAAATGCTTTGGTCCTCCTGCAGCACTCGATGAGGCCTGGTCAGGCCCGGTCGGCGCCAGCTGGTGTGGGAATGGACCGACACCTTTTCGTCACTTTACTTCACTGGAGCCGCAGTGTGTCCCTACTCCCAGAGATTTCTTTAGCAGGGCTGGCCCAAAGGGGTTCATCTCCAAGACCTGGGGTCTGTAGGCTGTGGAATGTGGGTAAGAAGTCTGACCTCAGACACGGTTGGGAGGGTGGAGTGAGGTAATTACGTCAAGGCCACCCCATCAGCTGCCAAGGGCAGCCAAACAAAGGGTTATCAACTCATTTTCCCTAAAATACCATCATCAAGGTCTTACAAGGTTTCCAAGAAACTCATAAGCAGTCAGTTCCAATGTGACTCTGCCCATCAACACAGAGACTTGGTGGTGGAGTAGACAGGACATGGAAGCAGGCACGTACTTGGATATAACTTGTCACTTCTGTCCAGGTGGATTTTTTTTTTTTTTAATCCTCACCCGAGGATATTTTTTGCATTTATCTTCAGATAGAGCAGGAGGAGAGAGGTGTGGGGGGAGAGAAACATCGATGTGAGAGAGACACGTTGACTGGCTGCTACTCACGGGACCCCAACCGGGGCTGGGGACAAACTACAACCGAGGTACGTGCCCTTAGCGGGAACAGAGCCTGGGTCTCTCTTGTCTGCTGGCCAACGTTCTAACTGCGGAGCCAGACTGGCCAGGGCCAGGTGGATGTTCTTATTATTCCATGGCACAAAGGTGTTTCTCATGTGAACAGCTGTGAAGCATGTCCTCCTTAAAGAAGGTACTCGCGTCAACACATATGCCTTCGTCGACTGAGTCGGAGGACTCCACCTGTGACGTGAGGGCAGCCGGAAAACCACCAGCTGGGAATACCTACAAATGTTTCTCACTTGATGATCTGACCCCTTTGATATGTCTGAACCCTTTCATGACGATTGTGTGTGTGAATACGGCCTTCCCCAGATGGTGGTTGAAACCATTCAAGAACAGGACTGCCAGCCTACGACCCTCAGGTTTACATGTCCCATCAAGAGAAAGGTTGATTTCCTTTGGTTGTGTGTCTTTATCATCCATGGAAAAGACATCCCTGGTTTCTCTGCTCTGTTGTTTTTGTACCAGAATCTGGTGTGAGACCCCTGTCCACTCTCCTCTGTAGTCCCCTTGCTCAGATCTTCACCAGGTTTTAAGGTCCTTGCCTCACCAGATTGCCTTTCTCCAGCATTGTTTGGATCTGTTCATTCTTCTTCCCAAAAGCCCAGGATCGCTTCCATTTACCTCTCAAGTTAAAGCAAAATCATTGAGTTGAACGAGGTCCTTCCACGGCACTCGATTGACGGAGCGTCCACCACTGGTTCCTCGTCCACCACTCATGCGCAACCTGCACTTTCCGCGTCGGCCGAGGAAATGCATCTTCCTTCAGGGGACACTCTTCCTGTCTTTCACCGAATCGCCACATCTGCCGTTCCCTCTCACTCGGCGCGCTGCACCTGAATTAGGTCTCCTCCAGCCTTCCGCTGCATGGTTACAGGCCTACCGCCTGGCTAAAGCCATCGTGGAACAGTCAGTGCCCCCTGCCAGAATACGGACGGGTCAGTGGGCTTTGCCGAGCCCAGTGCCTTCGTGGGAGAAAAGGGGTATTCTCTCTCCCAGGATTTTGTGAGAATCAAACCAAGTAACAAATATGTAATAATGTGTTTGTTATATGCTAATTATAATAAAGCATTTGGACTACTAACCTTGTCCCAGAGTACATCCTAGCTAGATCCTATTTCTCTTTGCTTTCCTATCACCTTTGTTTTTCCTGAACACCTAGTTCTTATCTGTATATCTATATGTGACTATTTTATATTTATATCAATATATATGCACATATATTTACATATATAGGTATAATAGGTTTTCTGTTGGAAAATTTCCACTTGATTTTTTTATAGTTTCAATTTCTTTGCTGAGACTTCCTATTTTTGTTTCATGTTCATGTTTGCTCACTGAAGCATTTTTATGATGGTGGCTTTAAAATCACCCAATAGCCCTGGCCGGTTTGGCTCAGCGGTTAGAGCGTCAGCCTGCGGTCCAGAGAGACCCGGGTTCAGTTCCCGCTAAGGGCGCGTACCTCGGTTGCAGTTTGTCCCCTGCCCTGGTTGGTGGTGTGGGTGGCAGCCATTTGATGTGTCCCTTTCACGTCGGTCTCTCTCTCTCTCTTCTTCTCTCTCCCTCCCACTCTGCCAATAAAAGCACAGGCTTACCTAGAAAAATAAATAAATATATAAAAATAAAATAAAATCCCCCAATAATCCTAACACTACTGTCATCTCAGTGTTGGCATCTATTGATTGTCCTTTATTTCTTAATTTTTATTAAGGCATCAGTGTGAGAGAGAGACGAGAAACATCGATTGGTTGTCTCCCACCCATGCCCTGACGGGGGCCTGGGGTCAAACCCAGGGACCTGCCCTTGACTGGGAATCAAACCCAAGACCCTTTGGTCTGCGGGCCAACGCTCTATCTGCTGAGCCACACTGGCCAGGACTGACTGTCCTTTTTAACTCAGTTTGTGACTTGCCCTGTTCTTGGTGTGACCATGTTCAGTTGAAACCTGGACATCAGGGACAATGTCACGAGGCTCCGGCTCTCATGTAAATTTTTGTTTGAACTGACCTCCAGTGCTCTGGCAGTACCAGGCAATAAGAGAATGTATCTTCTTGGGTGTTTATTAAAATCCCTTCCAAACTCTCAGGTCAGTAAGGGGATGTCAGGCCACCGGAGACGAACACACTCTTTTGGGCGGTGGCATGTCACTTTTCAGGCTCCTGCACTGCCTGCCAAGGGACAGCAATGGCAGAGTGGCTGCCCCTGTACTTGAAACCCCCTCTGGAAGACCTACCCCTCACCTTCACCCACCATCTAAGGATGGGCTCCCAAGTCCAAGCTGTCCTAGGAGAAAGGACAACCTGTCTGACAAAAGGGTGCTAAACCCACTGGGACAATATCGCTTTTAAAGAGTGAGGTTTGGGGCACATCTTTGAGGAGGTCAGGACTGGTTAAAAGAAAAAAATAATACCTGTTCTTGCATTTCGTACTTGCCTTCTTACACACAGGTGCTGCTCAGGTCCAGTGCCTCTGATTGTAGAGCTAAATATAACAGATGAGCACAGCATATGGGGAGATGACCTCAGATGCCTGGGAAGTCAGGGGAGAGGGTTTGCAGAGAATCCTCCCATAAAAGGTCCCCAGGGAGCCAGCATGTGAACTGGGCACCACCTTGTCCTTGTCCTGGGACGGTGGCCAGTACTCTCCCGGCCGGCTTCCTCGTGTGTGCGGTGACAGAATGCATGTGTCCTAACAGTGCTCAGACAGTGTTCCCTGCTTGGTAGCAATCACCACAGCTGGTTAGTGCACAGAAACAGAAGCTTTACCAAACCAAACCACAAATCAACTGGCCATGAGCTCTCCACGACGCTTCATTTCCAGGAGTCTCTCTGCGGCCAACCTATATTTTCTCAAGGATAGTTAGATGCTGGTGGGCTCATCTTTTCCAAAAGACGTGAGTGGGGATTAACAAAATATTGAGCCGGAAATTTGAAAAGAAGGGGAGCCTTAATGCAAACAGCAACTAGTTTTTAGTCTACACACTGTGATGGGGAATACGATTCAAGCGATTGGTGAAAGGAGGTTTCCATGTTCCTCGTGGCTGTCATGCGTGGCCGTCACCGCTGCTGGGACATAACAGGTCTCCAGGGGCCTCTGGCCACCTCTGCCTGCCTTTATTCCCCGTGTTACTCCTTGCTTGTGCTGGCCAAGCCTAGTCCCCAGTGGACATTTCATAGATCGGCCCCCGCCTTGGCCGAGGACCCAGCTCTCTCGCATGGTGTCTGCCGTGCTCTCCACACCCCGTGGACGTGTAAGGCAACCAGGTCCAGAGGGCTCCGCTGGGCGGCCTGGGCTGGCCACCTACCTGCACCTCCAGCGCCTTTATCACAGTGTCATGCAGCCACACACGGCCCTCCTCAGATGTCACCCAGGCTTTCTGTGCCCTGCCCCCTGCTGCCTGGCACTGCCATTCACTGCACCTGCTGTGTGCCAGGTGACAGAGGAGGTCTATGTTAACTGCCTCATTCAGTGCTCACCGCAGCTCTGGCAGGTGGCACCCCATTTTACAGATGAGGAAACCAAGGCTGATGGAAGTTAGGCCTTTGCTCCAAGTCACACACCCCGTGACTGGCACAAGGGCTTTAATCTGGAGCTTTCTGCTCCCACAGCCCTGTCAGCCTACCCGGCCTGCATCTTCCCTTCGTGCCCCTCACTGTTCCTGTCCCGGAGGGTATGGCATGGGCCTTGCACAGAGAGGCCTCTGCCGCTGTAGCAGACGGAGGACCCCGATGTTCTCCCCAAGTCAGAACGGAGGTTCCGTGTGTACGCCTGCTGTGGAGAACGTGGGTCTGCCCAGCCACACACATTTCCCAAGGGGATGAGGGCAATGACGGGGGCCTGAGGGCCTCCAGGATGCCACCACTGGAGGAAGGTGCCAAGGACACTGGCTTCAGAGACAGCTGCCATGCTGCAGGAAAGCCAGCCTGAGGGTCAGCCCACTCCTCCCGAGGACAAGGCTTCACCTGCCCCGAACCGCACCCGCTAAGGAGGCTCAGACTGGAGGGTGTTCCAGAGGGTCGGGCACTCCTCTGGAGAGGGGAGGCCACTCGCCCTGCAGGCGTCCCTCCAGGAAACGGCTGAGCGCTCCTGCACGGCCTCAGCTCCGGCTCCTCCAGGCCACACCCAAGGCACCGAACACCATTCACACCCCTGCCAAAGAGCAACACACTGACTGTCAAGTTGTGACCAGTGACAAGAGCCACAGTCAAGTAATTTACCTGCAGCTGTCACCACTTCTCATGAACACTGGCTTCCAAACTCACTGACTGCTCCAAGGCCTCGGTCTTTTTTTTTTGTTAATGTATTTTTTAAAATTGATTAATTCATTTTTGTTACAGATGTTTCTCCTTTTTCCCCCACTGATTCACCCTCCTCCTCCCTCTCCGCCCTGTCCCCAGCTTTGTTGTCCATGTCCACTGTTCATGCACACAGCATATAAATTCTGTGGTTTATCTCTCCCCCCAACGCCCTCTTCTGGGGATTGTCATTCTGTACCCCACTTCCACGTCTCTGGGACTACCCCATTCCTCAGACTATTATATGCATTATATTCCACAAATAAGTGAGATCATGTGATACGTGTCTTTCTCTGTTTGGCTTGTTGCGCTTAGGATCATACTCTCCAGGTCTGAGGCCTCGGTCTTGCCTCCCTCCCACCCGTCACCTCTCCTGAAGCCCACACACTTGCTGAGGTGTCAGAGTGGCACGCCTGTAACAGCGCATTTGCCACCTGAGCACGAATGCCTGGCTAGTGGTCAACACACAGAACACACTGCAAACACCCATGAGGCACCATCGCACTGTGTGCCGTCAGCTCTCCCCATCTACCCAGCAGCCACCGGGGCGGGGGCAGCTCTCCTGCTGCGCTGACCACCGGCCCGCTGCGCAAGGCAGGGCCAGACCGTAGCGTGTTGCGGTCCCAGGAACACACCCGTTCTCATGGTTTCTACAGCCAAGTTTCATGAGCGTACAATGAACTCCAATGGTTCGAGTAAATAATCAGAACTCCAGCTGAATATTTTCTCTTAATTGATGTTACATTTTTTGAAAATGTTTTTATAATCTTTTAGAGAGAGAGAGAGAGAAATATCGATGTGAGAGAGAAACACTGTTGGCTGCCTCCTGCACGTCCCCTACTGGGGATTGAGCTTGAAACCTAGGCATGTGCCCTGGCTGGGAATTGAACCAGGACCTCTCAGTCCGTGGGATGCCCCTCAAGCTACTGAGCCCCTCCAGCAGGGCGATATAAGTTACACTTTATGTTGATCAGCTTCAGCTGACAGAAATATTTAGCATAATCTGAAATGTTAGAATGGGGAAATTTCCTTCCATACAAACAACAAAAACACCTGCATGTAGCCTAACTAGAGAGTTAATTTAAGGAGAGACCATTTTACCTTCAAAACGGTCTTCCTATTGTATATTTTTCAAAGAAATGGCACGCGTTCTGTTGTTTGCTAAGTATTACTAAAAATGGCCATTTCAGTAAAGGAGTGGGATCCTAAACTCCGACACTGTGACTTCCAAGCCATGATACCTACTTTCTCTCTCAAACGCAAGGATCAAGTGAGTTTGACAGAATATTTATAAATATTAGTATTATTGTGTGTTCTTCGGTTAGTAATGAAAATAATTTCTTTAAAAGTCTGGCATTTTCCATTGCAAAGTCTGCTTAATCACCGTCACCTAGAACAAGAATGCTGACAGAGGCATACACACTAACCACTTAATAAGAACTTCTGACATTTATTCATCCTGCTACTGATTCATAAGAGGAAAAGTTTAAAAAGAAATGAGCGCACATAGCCTTCCCTTCAGAATACAGGAAACCATATGAAAGTATTGGCAATGGAATTAAAGTAACCACAACGCCGCTCCCGGTAGCATTTTCTACAGACAAAGACAGTTACATGAAACGAGAAAGAATATGAAATTAGGTGGTTGTAATAAAGCTTCACAATCAGCTTCACACCCGTTCATAGAAAAGAATATGGCATTTTCATCATCCGATAGTTCAGCCTTGTAAAGACAGACGCAAAGACATGTGAATGTACCCCAGAAGGGATCATTCTCAAACCGAAATGTTTCTCAAGAAGCAGAAGCTCTGCAAACAGCCAGAACTAAATAGACAATAGGAGTCCACAGTTATTATGGATAAATTCAGTGTCTGTGGATCCTGGAACTTTTCATTTCAAAGACCCAAATGATTTCAAAAGCAATTTGGGAGAACTTCTAGTTAGGATGTAGAAAGATTCAGGAAAACTTTGCTCCCATGGTAACAACCAGAAGCTGAACCCAAAGATAAACCAAAGATTCTGAGCCTCTACTCCAACATCCTCCCAGAATTTGGCTAAGCCTGTGAACTCAGTCTCATTGAAGCAACCCCTGCTCAACTTGACTTGAAGGGAAATCTTTTTTTTAATCCTCACCCGAGAACATTTTTGCATTTATCTTCAGAGAGAGCTGGAGGGAGAGAGGGGGGAAGAGAGAAAGAGAGAAACATCGATATGAGAGAGATATATTGACTGGTTGCCACCCACACGACCCCAACTGGGGCCAGGGACAAACTGCAACCGAGGTATGTGCCCTTAGTGGGAACCGATCCTAGGACTCTCTGGTCTGTGGGCCTACACTCTAACCACTGAGCCAAACTGGCCAGGGCTTGAGGGGAAATCTTAACACTTAGCCCCCCACCCTAACCACAAGACAAAAGAGAGGAAAATAAACAAAAGAAAATATGGTATACACAACGTCTGGAGTACTGTAAAAGTTACAAGATCTGCAAAGAAGCAGGATAATTGTTACCGAATATCTAGACAAAGCACAGATATCAGGGGATACTTCATGAGCTAAATGTAACCTCTACAAAAGGCCACAAGAAAAATTCTAGAACTAAAGAAATGGAATATTTGAGATAAAAATTACTGATTGGTTTAATAGCAGAAAGAACATTGTAGAACAAAGTTCAGTAAGCCTAAAAACAGATCAGGAGAGATTATTCTAAGTGGGGCAGAGAGAAAAGAGAAAATAAAAGGAAGAGAGCATCAGGCTCTGTGGGATTATGTTAGCAATCTCATATACAGTTGGAATTCCAGAAGTCAGAGAATGAAAAATAAAATTCTAGAAGATGTAATGGTTGAAATGCTTCCAAATCTGATATACAACATCCTCCACATATTCAGGAAATTGAATTGGTAAACTGGACTTCATCCAAATTAAGAACTTTTACTCTGTAAAAGACTGTGTTAAGAGGATGAAAGGACAAGCTACAGCCTGCGGGAAATATTTACAAACCATGTATCTGACACAGGCCTAGTATCCAGTATATATAAAGAACTCTAAAACCTCAACAATTAAAAAAAAAATCCAAACGACTCAATTAGAACATGGACAAAAGACATGAACAGACATTTTACCAAACAGAACATACAAATGGTCCATAAACACATAAAAAAAAAAAATGTTCAACATCACTGGCCATCAGGGAAATGCAAATTAAACCCACAATGAAATGTGACTAAAATAGAAAACACCACCAAATAATGGTGAGGATGTGAGGATCACTCCTGCAGTGCTGGGGGAGTGAAAATTTTACACCACTCTGAAAAATAGTTTGCCAATTTCTTTAAAAAGATCAACATGTACCCACCATGCAACCCAGCAATGGTATTACTGGGCTTTTACTCCAGAGAAATTAAAACCTATATTCAAACCAAAGCCTGCACATGAATGTTTATAACAGCTTTATTCCTAATAGTCAAAAACTGGAAGAAAACCAGATGTCTTTCAATGAGTGGATGGTTAAACAAACTGTGGTACATCTATACCATGGAATACTACTCAGCAATGAAAAGAAACAGACCATTCACACATGGCAGCAACCTGAATAAATCTCTAGAAAATTATGCTGAATGGAAAAAGCCAATCCATAAAGGTTGTGTATTATGCAATCCCCTTTATACAACGTTCTTGAAATGACAAAATTATGGAAATGGGTTGCTAAGGATTAAAGGGGAGGTGGGGGAAGGGAAAGAGTGTGGCCGTGAAAGAGCCCACGAGGAACCGTGTGGTGATGCAGAAGCTCTGCATCTTCACTGGATCCCTGCGAAAATCCTGGGGTGACACTGTGCTGCATCTCTGCAGATGCTACCCCTGGGGAAACCAGGTAAAGGGACTCAAAGTCTCACTACTGTTTCTTGCAAGTATGTGACTCTGCGCTTCTCTCAAAAGGAAAAGGGCGATTTACCATCAGAAAAAAGAAAGGCAACAAAAGAAAGGTGACTGCCGAGGCGCCAGTCACCTGCGGTGCCAACGGGAACAACAAACATTTAATTTTATAAAAATATTGATTTCTAGCTAGAATATTACTTTCTACTCAAATGGTTGGAGTAGGGACCAGTTCAGCAATTCATTTACATTTTATTATGGCGGCATGATAAAACCCACTTTGTCCTTAACTGTGACTAGGGTCTGCCCTGTCTGCTTGGACACAGCGGAATTCCATCACCTGCACGTTCCTTCTGGTGTAACACAGCTACTCTTAGGAACAAATCCCGCCAGTGGGAAATTCTCACTGTGCGCCCTGGAGGGAGGGATGAACCCAGGACTTGTGGGAAAACGACGCCCCAGGACAGGGCAGCAGCCCGGAGACCTCAGGCTCTCTCCTGAGGTTGTAACACGTTCTCCCTGAATGAGGGACACAGAGTGACCCCACTGCACTCCCCAGATGCACAAAGCTGCACTGTGGGGCACAGCCTGAGGGTCGGCCAGGTGGCTGCCATTCAGAAACCAGCACTGCAGGGGTGGTGACCCTGGGATCTCCTTTACCGATCAAATTGAAGAAACCAAGACCCACTTGAGTTTTCTTAACCTCGCTTGAATGGCCTGCATCTTTAGGTTCAACGGGGTATTTTATGCCACTGAGAGCGGGCTTGGGCCAGGGAAGAGGGGCGGGGCGGGAGAGAGTCCTCCTTTCCGAGGGCAGCCATCTGTCCATCCTGACGTTGCCCTGTCTTTCAGAGGGTCTCCAGCTACGCTCACATTCTAGGTGGTCCCTGCTGTGTCCTGGAGGGGAGCCAGGGGCCCTGCAGACGTGAAAGCAGGCTTGAGCCAGATCTGGGGGTGCTTCCAAGTAAAATACTTAAACATTTCTCTCTGTTGTGTTCCCCTTGTGACCACTCCAGTGTGATGTCATTTCAGTAACGCTCCTGGCCTCTTAACCAAGGGCCACCAAGCACATGTCCGTACCCACGCTGACAGGACGGGCGCCTGTGCTTACACCTCACACCAGCTTCTCCACTCGGCCTGCAGGACAGAGCGAGGTCTCACGACCTCCCCACTTGCTTGTAGCCAAGTCAGATGGGCCTTCTGGGCGGGTGGGGTGGGGCTGGAGAGCCAGAGGTCTTTCTCCAGTTCCTTACAAAGAAAAGCAAGAGTTTGTGGGTAGTAGGTGAGGCCCAGGGACTGAGAACCTGACCTCCCCTTCCCGATCCAGTGAGCATTTTCAACATGCGGGGCCTAACACCTCCCTTCATGCCGCCTTGAATTTGGGCCCCTGAACATCTGTTAAGCCGCCTTGATCCAGGTGGTCTGGGGAAAGGGAAGGTTGGGAAATCTGAGTGTCCATTAAAGAGAAACATTTCCTGCAGCCTGGAAACCAGCCACCGCGGCCTTTGCAGGAGGAAGGGACGGTGGACCGTTTCGAAGGCTCATGGGTATAGGCACAGGGTCTCATTCGTGAGGTGCGGATTTGCAGAGAAGAAAGGTCACATCCCAGCACCGTCCCTGCAGCTTGGAACTCTCCCGGAAGCTTTTCCTCTGCCGCGCTCCTCCCGCCCCAAGCCTTTTTGCCACGAAGCAGAGACCGCATTTGTATTCTACACTTAGTTCAAAAGAGTAAATGAGTGTAATCCATCTTCTAAGTTTGAGGCGGCCAAGCAGCATCCTGGCTTTTGGGGTCTGCGCATTCTCACTCCAGGCCACGTCTCCCCAGAATAAATCACTGTGTCAGTGGCTGTGTCAGCTCGGAATGACCTGCGTGCCCCATCCATCAGGCCTGGAATGTTCCCCCTCCACGTTGCCACCATGTGAGTGACTGACTACATTGACACTAAAACCAAAGCTTAGTGGTTGTTTTAGATTTGAGCAGACGCAGCCTCAGAGCCGGGGTCACTTGCCATCAACAGGCCCCCACAGCTTCCCTGCGGCAGCGGGGTCCCAGGGCAGCTCCTGCTCAGGGAGAAAAGGGACGGTTCCTTTCAGTGAGACCGACCGGGCTCCTGGGTGCTGGGCCCGCTCCGGTGGCCGTTGGCCAGCAAGGGTGCAGACGGGCCCTGGGCAGTGCTGAGGAAGTGGGGCTCACACCTAAGTGGACATATTCAGCGGCCGTGAGGGGTACTCCCCAGGGAGCCGAGGCGCCAGTCACCTGCGGCGCCCACGGGAACAGCGCTCAGGAAAAGTGAGCAGGTCAGGATACAAGCAGGACAGCGAGGCAACGTCTGGGTAACAGGTATGGGTGCAAAGTGATCAGATATTGGGGGAATGTCAAGTTGGCTTGGACGAGGTCATGATCTGCGTTTATTTTCTGCCTTCCGGAGGAGTTTTGGGATTTTAACAGTTCCTCTTACAGGCAATCCAGCACGCGCCGTGGGAGGGGGAGCTGCTGCAGGGTGTGCCCCCTCCCTCCCCTCCCTCCAGGGCCTTTATCTGGGTTCCGGGCAGGAAGTAGAACCTGATTCAACATTTTGCTAAGTATTCTTTTCACCACAGCTGGGCTGTGGGTCTCTGAACACACAGGCTGGAAAGCATCCTCCTGTGTGGATTATTATTTTTTTAATCCCACCCAAGGATATTTTTCTATAGATTCTTTTAGATAGAGTGGGAAGGAGGGAGGGAGGAAGGGGGAGAGAGAGAGAGAGAGACTGCAATATGAGAGAGACACATCGATTGGTTGCCTCCTGCATGACCCCAACTGGGGCTGGGATCAAGCCTGCAACTGAGGTACACGCCCTTCACCAGGAATCGAACCCAAAACTCTCTGGTCTGAGGGCCAATGCTCTGAATGCTGAGCCAAACCGGCCAGGACCCCTGTGTGGATTCTTAGTGTGAGCTGACCACATGTATTGTCTCTCCTCCTCGTGTCGCCCAGAGCTGCTGTGCCAAGGGTGGTGGCCACTGACCAGCCCCACAGCTGTGCCCAGGAGTTCAAGCAGCAAAACCCCGATGAGAAAAATGAGGCTACTCTGTGTCAAACTCAAGTTTACGTTAAGGGCTGGTGTAAAGTACAGTAGAGAACTCAAGGCCAAATGTTCACTTGCTTTAAAACACACCATTTTAAGAGGCTGCAATTTTTGTTTAGTTTTCTTTCGTCTTTTTTTCAAGCAAAATGTAAATGGTTTTAGTGGAGTTACACACTTATTAACTGTTAGGTTATTTTGAAAGGCGTCCCTCCTTAAATTGAGCCTCAACTGATTGTTACTGCCTAATGCTGATAATTATCTGAAGCCAAATAAATACAAATGTCTAGGCTGATGAAGACTGAAACAGGATAATGCCTGGACACTAAGTTTCTCAAGAACAAAGCGCACAATTGTTCTAGACGCACCCTGTGAAAGTCTTAATGGGGAGGGGACAGAAACCTTTTACTCGGGGGCCTTGTTATGACGGAGCCCCGGGGGACCCTGCCCCTAGGCCATCTTGGAGCCAAGGCTCTAAAATGAGGGCACAGCCCTGGCCGGTTTGGCTCAGCGGTTGGAGCGTCGGCCTGTGGTCCTGAGAGACCCGGGTTCGGTTCCCGCTAAGGGCACGTACCTCGGTTGCAGTTTGTCCCCGGCCCTGGTCAGTTGTGCGGGTGGCAGCCACTCAATGTGTCCCTTTCACATCGATGTTTCTCTCTCTCTCTCTCTCTGTTCCTCTCTCTCCCCCCGCCACTCTACCTGAACAAAAAATGGAAAAATGTCCTCGGGTGAGGATAAAAAAATAAATAAATATAAAATAAAATAAAATGAGGGCACAAAGGTGGAGCCAGCTCACCCAGCAGTTCAGGCTCAGGCACAGGAGACCAGAGCTGAGCCCAAAAGCCTGCCCCTCACCAGGCGCTAGGTCAGCCGCTTCCCACTGCACAGAATGGAGGACAGCTATGCACACTCAAGTGACTCGTGCCCACTACACAGGGTACTGAGTGTGGCCCAGCTCTGGCAGCTCCCACGTTCAGACAGAAGAGAAGAGTCAGTTATCACAGCCCAGAAGGGCTGGCTGCGGGACTGGCGTGAATTTTAAAAGAAACCGAAATCCAGCCCAACTCCCCTCTCTTGTGAGTCTCAGCTGGACCACTGGACACCCATGCTGGTTTCTGGACACGAGGGGTTTTGCCCCCTCTGGGACATCAGGCAGGTCTTGGTGAGGCTTTGGGGCCCAGGCCCTGCAGCGCCCATGCCGACAGGTGGGGCTGCGGATGAGCGTTGCCTCTGGCTGGGGCACCTCCGTCCGGGATTAGGGTTCCGGCTTCAGGCTCCGCTAGAATCCTGGGCAGTCAAGTAACTTCCCTGTTTCTCAGCTTTACTCATTTGTTACAGGGGGATGAGCTCAGCTTTACTTACCCTGCAGATCTTTATGAGAATAAAATGAGATATTTTAGAAGGTATAAATATGTGCATTGCTAATTATCATTAGACTGGAGCTTCGGTGTAACTCCTGGGTATTCTGAAAGGTTTTATTATCTAGAATTATCCCAGGCTGATTGCTATTCCTGGATGCTGACTTTTTTTTTTTTTTTTTAAATAAACTTTTTATTTTGGAATACTTTTAGATTTACCAAAAAGTTCCAACAGAGAGTCCCATTTGCTCTTCACCCAGTTTTTCCTAATGTTAACATTCTATGTAACTACGGTCCATTGTAAGAACTAAGAAGGCATGTTGGTCCATTTGTGTAAACAAACTATAGATTTTATTCAGCTTTCCCCAGTTTATCTACGAATGTCCTTTCCTGTTCTAGGACTCAGGCCAGGACACATTATGCATTTAGTCATCATGTCTCCTTGGTCTCGTCTATTTGTGACAGTCTCTGTCTTCCCTTGTCTTTCATCACTGACACTGTGAGCCAGGTGTAGTGCAGACCATCCTTCCGTTTGGTTTTGCCTGACAGTGTTTCTCCTACTGGGACTGGGGATGTGGGTTTTGAGGAACAGTGAAGTATTCTTCTCATCATATAGCAGATCAACATGACTTATTCCTGATGATACTAACCCTAACCACTTGGTTAAGGATGGACCTGCTAGGTTTCTCCCCTGTCAAGGAACTATTTCCCTCCCCTAACTCGATTCTTTAAAATGAAACAAACTCACTAAATCCAACCCACACTCCTGAAAGGGGGGTTACCTACATATATTGTTTGGAATTCTTCTGTAAGGAATACTTGTCTCTTTTACCCCACTTATTTGCCTGTTTAATCATTTGTTTATATCATGATGGACTTGTGTTTACTTATGTTATACTTTGGGTTAGAACACAATACGACGTTATTTATTTTGCTGCTCAAACTATTCCAGCTCTAGCTACTGGAGCTCTTTCAGTTAGCTCTGTCTGGTGTCCTTGCGACATGCCCCCATGGCTGTGCATTGCCTCGTGTTTTAATATTTTTACTGATTTTTTACAGAGAGAGGAAGGGAGATGGAGAAAGAGAAACATCGATGGGAGAGCAGAATGTCAATCATGACTGTGCGGGTTTTTGTTTCTTGTTTTGTTTTTGTTTGAGCATTTTCTGACTTCCTTGCTCTGGATGTTACAGGTCCATCTTACAAATTCATTGTTCCAGCTCTAGAATCAGCTATTTGTCCAAGGACCCTGGTTCCTTTTGTTGAAAATAGTAAGAGAAACCAAAAACTAGGCACTGGGT
Organism: Molossus molossus; assembly: GCF_014108415.1. Lineage (NCBI taxonomy): Eukaryota > Metazoa > Chordata > Mammalia > Chiroptera > Molossidae > Molossus > Molossus molossus. The sequence goes on along the minus strand of NW_023425350.1, from coordinate 67,830,798 downwards.
ATGCATGTTGTTACTGGCTAATGCAGATTTTTCTCCAAATAAAATAACTGAACATGTTTCGCATCAGAGAGATGCAGATTTTTACTACCTGTGTTAATCTGGGCAAGTTACTTCACCACATTGGGTCTTAGTTTCCTTATCCATGTGTAAGGATAATGAAAATCACTAAAAGGGTTATTGTGGGGTCAAGGGGAATAACATTGAAGGAACTTTTTGTTTTTGATACTAGAGGGTTATATTTTTATTTTTATTTAAAAAACATTTTTTTCTTTATTGATTTCAGAGAGAGAGGGCAAGAGAGATAGAAACATCGATGAGAGAGAACATTGATCTGCCACCTCCTACATGCCCCCCACTGGGGATTTGGCCCACAACCTGGGCATGTGCTCCAACCAGCAATCAAACCAGTGACCTCTTGGTGCATGGGTCAGTGCTCAACCACTGAGCCACACTGGCCAGGCTAGAGGGTCATATTTTTTAAAATATCTTCAAAACATCAGTGATCTGACAAAACAACAACATCGAAAGTTATAGGAAAATGGGAACCAAAACAAACAAACAAGAAAATTGCATTTGCCTTAAAGACATTTGCCATTTCCAGTAAATCTGAATTTTCACTTTGACAGCCTCACGGTGGTTGGGGTGAGGTGGGGAGTGAAGATAGTCAAAATCAGGGCCAGTACCAGGCAAGAAATTTAACAGACAACAAGTTGAACACCAAAGAGTTACAACTGTGGGGGAGGGTAAAGAAATTAGTGCCCTGCCCTGGCCAGTTTAGCTCAGCAGTTAGAGTAACAGTTTGATTCCAAGTCAAGGGCACATACTTGGGTTGCAGGTTCAATCCTTGGCCCTGGTCAGGGTCATGCGGGAGGGCAACCAGTCGATGTAGCTCTCTCACATTGATGTTTCTCTCTCCCTCCCTCCTACTCTATCTAAAAATTCATGGAAAAATGTCCTCAGGTGAGGATTAACAAGAAAGAAAGAAAGAAAGAAAGAAAGAAAGAAAGAAAGAAAGAAAGAAAGAAAGAAAGAAAGAAAGAAAGAAAGAAAGAAAGAAAGAAAGGAGGGAGGGAGGGAGGGAGGGAGGGAGGGAGGGAGGGAGGGAGGGAGGGAGGGAAGAAAGAAAGAAAGAAAGAAAGAAAGAAAGAAAGAAAGAAAGAAAGAAAGAAAGAAAGAAAGAAAGAAAGAAAGAAAGAAAGAAAGAAATTAGTGCCCTTACTTGAATTCTTTGAGTCTTCCAGGAAACCTCAAGCCTTAGGTGGATCTCAAACTGAGAGTACATTCAGATGCCTTACAAGAGAAAGAAGAAAGTATCTTCAATTTGGCCTTCATATAAATGTTACAAATCACTTTTCAGTAACAATGACTAGCACACACTAAAGATAATTAGAGACATAGCAGAAGCAACAGACAAAAATAGACCTGTAAAGACGTAAACTATTGGAATTATTAGCTACAGACTATATAATAACTATGCCTCAATGCATAAAGAAATAAAAGACAAAACTGACTATATCTTTGGGGAACAGGAAACTAGAAAGTGATGTGGATGATAAAAAAAATATATTTAAAAAAATCCTAACGACTGGGATTAAGATTTGATGGGCGAGTTAACCAGTACACTAGATGCACCCGAGGGAAGGATCAGTAACCGAAGCATTATCACTGAAGGCATCCAGCTCAGATTTCGTGATACTGACCATCCCCGTCGCTTCTTGCTCCTTCACGAGTGCACCTCCCACTGAGCAAGGGTCCCCGACATTTAGTGAAGAGAAGCTCCTGATAATATTTCTGAAACCTGCGGTTCCTGAAAAGGAGTGTGGGAAAGCAGCGTTGTGCCGGCTCCCCTGGCCTCTCCCTCTGGGAGTTGTAAGAAAGCCCAGAGAGGGGGCAGCGTTCATGCTGGCAGCTCAGCATGAGCAGGAGGCAGCCTTGAGACGTCCCACAGACCCAAGCACCCCAGATCTCACCCCACAATGCAGCTTCCTCCACGCTGCCATGAGGACCTGGTACATGACAAAAGCACCACACGAACACAGAAGTGGGCATTTTCATGGAGGGTAGTCTCCAAAGACTACTGCCAGCAAGTCCTTTCTTCCCTAGATGTCCACACCACCCCTCAGGTCGAGAGGAGAGGTCTTTCCCCAGCCCGAGTCCGTGCTGGCTTTGTGATTTCCTCTGGCCGGCAGAATGCAGCGGAAGTCATTTGTATCAGTTCTGGGTCTGGCTTTGGAGATGACTGGCATCTCCCACTTTCTCCTTGGAAGCCAGCCATCGTGAAAACATTCGGCCACCCTGAGCCTGCTATGCTGTACGGACGCCCAGGCTCGGCCACACGGAGAGACAGTGGCAGCAGCCCCCGCTGTCCCTGCGGAGGTGACTACCATGAGAGGGAAGCAGCCACCTCAGCAAAGAACCCCTGCAGGCACCGCATGGAACAGAAAAGCTACCTGGCTGTCGGCAAAATCATGAGAATTGTTACATGGCTATTGTTTTAAGCCACCAAGTTTAAGGGATCATTTGTTATGTGGCGCAGATAACCGGACAGCTTTTACATGCAATTTTCTTCATAATCTCTGTTCTCCTGAAAAGGAGAAAGATGCTTCAAGGTTATTCGGGGCCCACGGCCATCTAGCTCCTGCGGACTGCGCCAGGTTTTTCTGTCACCCGAGGATTACTGTCCCTGCCCTAAGTACCCGTTTCTAAGAGTTTGCTCGCGCCATCAGCCCTGCCTGGAGGCTCAGCGGCACTGCCGCTCCTCACAGGAACCACCGCCTCCACTTCGAACTGTCCCCTCTTCAAGGTCAAGGATGACATTCACTCCCCAGTGACGCCTGTCCTCTGAACTCTGAGCTGATTCTTGTGGCCCAGTTCATCAGAAAGCCTGCCCTCCCACCACTGCTGTTTGTGGTTTGAAAGTCAGTCTTGTGTCCCCAGATGTGATGAGCTCCCCGAATGCAGAGGCTGAGCATAGGTGTGTGTCAGCCCCCAGCAGTGTCCGGGACAGAGGTCTGCGGAGAGCACGTCATAGGCCACTGCGCCCTGCAGTCTAATTCTTTACAGCAGCTTCTGGTGGCGAGTCACTGGACCCAGCTCACGGTCAGGTGCTCTGTCATTGTCACAGTGAGTTCCCGTCTCTACCCCTGACATGAAAATACCACAGCTCTCCTTTCGGAACACGAACGAGTTCACAGGTTTTGGTAAGAGGTAGGTAGATGAAAATCACTTAGTACATTTGCGGGGCGGGGGGGTGGGGCAAGACAAAAACAACACCTTTAATTCCCCCTTCTCCTTCTCATGTCAGGAAGTTCATGCACCGAGAGTCGTTTCCTTGTCACTGAGACTCTGAAGTGTAAATGTCTGTGGCAGCAATGCAAACACGCGCACTCCGGCAGCAATGCAAACACGCGCACTCCGGCAGCAATGCAAACACACGCACTCCGGCAGCAATGCAAACACGCGCACTCCGGCAGCAATGCAAACACGCGCACTCCGGCAGCAATGCAAACACGCGCACTCCGGCAGCAATGCAAACACGCGCACTCCGGCAGCAATGCAAACACGCGCACTCCGGCAGCAATGCAAACACACACACGGAGTCCCAGAGGCTGAAAGCCCGTGACTGGAAACCGATAAAGGACGGCAAGACTGTTTGCTAAGAAATCGAGGAGCTGGCCCTGGCCGGTTTGGCTCAGCGGTTGGAGCGTCGGCCTGCGGTCCAGAGAGACCCGGGTTCGGTTCCCGCTAAGGGCACATACCTCGGTTGCAGTTTGTCCCCGGCCCTGGTTGGTCATGCAGGTGGCAGCCACTTGATGTGTCCCTTCACGTCGATGTTTCTCTCTCTCTCTCTTCCTCTCTCTCCCTCCCACTCTATCTGAACAAAAAATGGAAAAATGTCCTCGGGTAAGGATTAAAAAAAAAAAAAAGAAAGAAAGAAATCGAGGAGCTGACAGCTGGCCCACAGAGGGCTTCTGCTGCCCTCCAGGGACGCTTACCTGCCCCCAGATCCTCGCGTTCGCCACAGAGTCAAGTACTTATGTTCCAGATACCAGGCTCGCTCCTGGAACACCAGCTTGGTTCCGTACAACAGACAGAAACGAGGGAGGGCGAGAGGGGGGAACAGAGCAAATAGGAACATGTTAGAAAGTGCAGAATCCAAGGGGGTGGTGGGGAGAGAAACAGCACATTGTTACATGTCAGGCAATCACAGAAGTTAATATAGTACTTCCTTAATTAACATGGTCACATTTGGGACATGCAGTATATGGGTGTTTTTTTTTAAACCATTCTATGGAAAAATTAAAGCATATATATAAGCAGAAAGAATAGCCTAATCGACTCTTATGTCTCCATCTCCCAAATTCAACAAATATTAACTCACGGCCAGTCTTTTTTTTTTTTTTTTTCTGTATTGATTTTAGAGAAAGAAGGGAGAGGGAGAGAGAGAGATAGAAACATCGATGAGAGAGAACATTAATTGGCCACCTCCTGCATGCCCCCCACTGGGGATTTGGCCCACAACCTGCGCATGTGCCCTGACTGGAAATCAAACTGGTGACCTCTTGGTGCATGGGTCAATGCTCAACCACTGAGCCACACTGGCCGGGCATGGCCAGTCTTTTTCATCTGTAACCTCACCTAGTTCTCCCCCATCCCTGATAATTTAGAAGCAAAGTCCACTTATAAGATACGTTAACATATAAATTCATATTTCCGTTTGTTTTGCTTCACAGTTCAAGATGATATTATGCAGAATGTTTATTTCTAGTTTCATGAATTGAGAAGGAAAGCAAACAGTTGAGCACGTTTTGATTAAACTTTCTTAAAAATAGCATTACTCATTTATATTTTGTTTTAGGACGTTTCTCCTATTACATTTCAACAGAATTCCTTCTTTTTTTTTTCTTTAATCCTCACCTGAGGATATTTTTCCATTGATTTTCACATAGAGTGCAAGGAAGGGAGGGAGGGTGAGAGAGAGAGAGAGAAACATGGATGAGAGAGAGAGACACATCAATTGGCTGCCTCTCGCTCGACCCTGACCAGGGCTGGGGATTGAACTGCAACCAAGGTACATGCCTTTGACCGAAATCGAACCCAAGACTCTTTGGTCTGCTGGCCGATGCTCTAACCGCTGAGCCAAACCAGCCATGGCTGGAACTCCTTCTTGACATCAAAGCAATAATAAACGATTTTTCTTGTGGCAACAAGAAACTTTGAAGTTAGCTATTCAGTGAGCTGTTAATATTCAACAATTCCAAAATTACACAGTAGAAAGAATAGTATAATATACCTCCAGCCTCCTCAGCTATGACCCATGGCCATTCTTGTTTTATCTCTACTCACCGGTCCCCTCCTTCCTGTATTACTGTGAAGCAAAGCTCGGTCATGTCGTTTCATCCACGAGCATTTCACTGTGTACCTCTAAAAGGGAATGACTCTTTAATTTTTTTTTCTTTCCATTTTTTGTTCAGGTAGAGTGGGAGGGAGAAAGAGGAACAGAGAGAGAGAGAGAGAAACATCAACGTGAAAGGGACACATCGAGTGGTTGCCACCCGCACAACCAACCAGGGCCGGGGACAAACTGCAACCGAGGTACGTGCCCTTAGCGGGAACCGAACCCGGGTCTCTCCGGACCGCAGGCAGATGCTCTAACTGCTGAACCAAACCAGCCAGGGTGGGAATGACTCTTTAGAAGTAAGATAATCTCAAAGCCAAGCCAAGCAACAGCAAACCTCTTATTCAGAGTCAGATGGAGGTGACTGTCACACCACCAGAAAGACCTGATGTCTTCCATGGGTCATCAGACAGAAACCCCGCAGTTCGCAGTCATGTAGACAATACAGGCTCTTCCTTCCGGAGGTTCTGGGACACCCTTGAATTAGTGTCATCATGAAGAGCCTCAACTCTTCAGTCTGCCCAGAAAGAGTTACAGTATGGCTTAGCCGCCTGTTTATGAAATATATTTAAGATTAATTATAGTTCTTTTATGACCTCGCCAAAGTTCTGGGCACTAGCTGCGTGGTGACTGTAAGCTTCTTTTGGCTCTTTTATATAACAGCTTTTAGAGAAAGCTTTTAGCTGACCCCCAGACAGTGAGAGCAACTGAAAAATACTACAACACATCCAGAAAACATGCTTTCTTACAAAAATAATAAATTGTATAGATGATGTGACTAAACTGAATCACATGTCTCTAAATGAACTTATCACTACAAAAAAATCACTGTGGATTCCTAGGTGCAGAAAGTGAATCCCCATTCTTATTCCCCGTGGGTCTACAAAGATAAAGGACAAGGATAAGGGACCAGAGCCAAGGTGGTAGAAGTAAGCCTTTTTTTAAAAAAAAGAAATAATCTAGCTCATCTTCTCACTCAGTTCAGAATCCCGTGTAAGCCGATGTTCAGCTAAGAACCAGACAGTGTGTTCACCTTAGGCTGATTCCAGCAGAGTGTGGTAAGTGATCTACAAAGGTGGGGGGGCGCGGCGAAAGGGCAGCACCCCAGGCTAGGACGCTGTGGCTGCAGGCTCAGAGTGAGGAGGGCAGGGAGTGGCTACTGCACCCTGGAGGAGAGCTATGTAGACAGGGACACCTTACAAGGAGCTGTGGCCTTCAGCCTAGGAGCACAGAGCCCCAAGGGGATCCCACAGGAAGACAGGCAGGGCTATCCCCACCGCATCCTCCTCCCTGCTCCAGCTGGAGCTTTCTGTGCAGAGGGAAGATTCTGCTGATGCAGGTCACTTCCTGGACCCAGAGCAGGCGGAGAGGGCGGAGGGTAGCGCTGGAGAGGCAAGCGGCCGAGCTCATCTCTAACACCTGGGGCAGATGGTCATCCAGCCTCCAGGCCAGTTCATCTGACTCAGGCCCAAGCCCACATGGCCCCACAGAGCTCCTAACAAGCCCCTGACTGCTGACACCATTCCCAGGCTTTGTCCCCAGCTGTGGCCTTAGCCAGGCTCACACCAATTTAAAATGGGCAAGAAAATTAACAGACTACACTAGAGAGGATATACAGATGGCAAAAAAAAGCACGTGAAAAGATTTTCAGTATCATTAGCCATTAGGGAAATGAAAGCTACAAACGCAACAAGATATTCCTATGCCTCCACTGGAATGGCAAAAAATAAAAATGCGGATAACACCAAGTGTTGTTGAGGATACAGACAACTGGGTCTCATACACTGGGAATGTAAAGTTTTCATAAAGGTAAGCATACATTTACCACGTCTCCTGCTAAATTCACTCTTAGGCATTTACCCTAATGCAGTGGCTCTCAACTGTGGATGATTTTTTCCCTCCACACGCATTTGGCAATGTCTGCAGACATTTTGCTTGTCATAACTGGGAGAATCTAGGGGCATCTACTAAGTAGGGGTCAGGGATATTTCTAAAAACACCCGACAGCCCTGGCCGGTTTAGCTCAGCAGTTAGAATATTGGCCCGCGGACCAGAGAGATCCGGGTTCAGTTTCCACTAAGAGCACGTACCTCAGTTGCACCTTGTTCCCAGCCCATGGGATTGTGTGGGTGGCAGCCAGTGGATATGTCTCTCTCACATCAATGTTTCTCTTGCTCTTTCTCCCTCTCTCCTTCCCGCTCTATCTGAAGATGAATGCAAAAATGTCCTCGGGTGAGGATAAAAATAAATAAAAAAATAAAAATACCCTACAAAGCACAGGGCAGCCTCCATAAAAAAGAAGTATCTGGCCCAAAATATCAAGACTGAGAAACTCTGCCCTAGAGAATGAAAACTTACGTTTACATACTATATCAACCTGTACATGAATATTTATAGCAGCTCTACTCACAATCAGCAAAAACAGAAAATAACCCAAATGTCCTTCACTGGGCAAAGAGATAAAAAAAAAAATGGTGGTATATCCACACCGTGGAGTACTACTCAGCAATGAAAAAGAAAAACCATTGATGTGTGCATGAACTTGGCTGAATCTTAAAGACATCATGCCAAGTGAAAAAAAGTCAATATCCAAAGATTACAAATTGTATGAGTCCACTCATATAACATTCTCAAAGAGACAGAGCTATAGTGATGGACATTAAGTCATTGGTCACCAGGAGTTATCAGATGAGGGAAAGGATGATTACTAAGCCACACCACGAGGGATTATTTTAGGATGGTCAAATCATTCTGTATCTTGATCATGGTGGAAGTTACAGGATTCTATCAATGTTCTAATATTTATAGAACTATATACCCCATAAACAAGGTTATGTTGCTGTGTAGTAATTAAAATGTATCATCTTTCTATGTACGCCTGTCCTCCTTGGTTACTGCAAACTCCAGGCTGAAAATAGCTATATCCTCTAATGGGTCTCAGTATTAAATCCTTGGTCCCTGATCTCCAACTGAAACTTGCCTCTTACCTTCCTAGTTTCCCATAGCAGTGTGCGTTTTCCTCTGTTACGCATTCTGCCTCTTGGTGTAATTATTTGTCCATGTCAACAGCTCGTGCATCCTGGAATTTCAGCAGTGCCCAGCCCAGCATCAGGGCCCTCTGTGCATTTGTGGGACTGAAGAGCTCAGAGAGCCTGGGCTCCCAGGGGCACAAGTCCACTGGGACCAAGAACAGAAAAAATGGAGGTTGCTGCGATTTATGACAAGTAGGCAGCTTATATCCATGGCCCAGGCTGCATAATAAGCAAGAAGCTGAAGCAAAAGGACCGAGCTGGACCTCTAGTGTCAGAGAAGATGAACAAAGCTTATTAATGCACGGTAATACCAGCGTGAGATCACAACAGCTTCCCCAGCAACAACCCAGTTCTCTCACGGTGATAAAGTGCTCTGCCTTCTGCCTCAGACTTTAGCCTTTTGGGATCTGCGATGCTGCCTGGTAAAATTGATGGCCAGTGGCACCATCTCCTAGTTTAAGGAAATTCTTCCAGCATTAGCAAAAAGTATTGGCTTTGCAATGTCTAAGGGCATTCCTTGCAACAGGAAAGTGATTTTTAAAAATGGATCAGACTGGAACGATGCCCATCTCTAATGCATATAGTTCACCTGCCCGGTCCCCCCAAAGCCACCAGCTCCAGGTGTAAGCTCACCACCTTTCAGAGTTGAGTTCATCTTATTGATACATAACTGGAAATGGGTGGGAGGATCAACTTTGGTGTCCTTTTCTTTGCTCACCCAAACAAGTTGTTCAGATCAGACTTTCCTTCCAAATGGCTGGTGATGTTAATTTTTTTAAAATCTAACCTGCTCAGTATGTTTTGATGCTTCTTAAAAGCCTCTCTTCTTGAGAAAGGTGACCGGCATGGCAGATGGATCTTTCTGGTAGCTCTGGGAGAGGGGGGTTAGGATGAAGGGGATCTTTGTTCTGAGTCTTTGGACACTGAGGAGACCACCCACGTTCCGTGGCAGAGGAACCAGTTTCTGTCCTTGGGGGCTGAGATCACAGTGAAGTTATGCCCATGTGCTGGTGTCGTGGTGGATCAAACGTGGAGGGCCTGGTAGGAGGCAGAGACAGGCTACAGAGAGCCGGACCCAAGGTGCGTCCCAGTTTATGCCTCATTGGAAAAGTCTAAAATACCTATATCCAAATGTCAGGAAAAAGAAGGCGCAGAAACTTTGTCTGCAGGAAACAAAAACTCAACCGCTCGAAAGGAGACAGAAACAGCAGCTCCAGAGAAGGTAACTGAGACCTTCTACCAGCAGCCGAATGCACCTGGGCAGGGGGCACGGGGACTCAGCTGCTTCTGAACCTGAGGGCAGACTGGCAGGGGAAGGCTTGCCCTTCCACTTGGGGTCTGACAGCTGGCTGCAGACCTGAGCTTTCCCGCGATGGCTGTACTCGGCCGATCTCCCTCTGTCGGTGTCCGTGCAGGGCTCTGGCCTCACCATGTCCAAGAGGAGGAGGGAAATTCAGAGAGCACAGCTTTGCAGGAGGACCAGGCTACTCCCTCCTGCACAATCCACTAGGCACCTGGCTCCGACCCATACCCTCCCTTTCTGCAGACAGGTTGGGCAGCTTGTGGGGGAGCTTTCTGCTAGGTGCTTCTCCGACCCTCATTCACCCAGAATTGATCCCAACTTCCTTCCCCTCCCACCTGCCCATCTGTCTAGCTTTGTAATGACCACCACCACCCATCTCCAGAACTTTTTTCATCTTGCAAAACTGGAACGCTACCGTTTAAATAACTCCTCACTCTCTCTTCCTCCAGGTCCCTGGCAACTCTCACTCTACTTTCCGTCTGTGAATCGGACTGTTCTATGTACTCCATGTAAGTGAATTCATATGGAATTTGTCCTTTTGTGACTGGCTTATATCATCAGCATAATGTCTTCAAGGTTCATCCATGTTGTAGCCTGTGTCAGAATGTTGTTCCCTTTTACAGCTGAGTAATACTCTGCTGCATGTTTAGACCACATTCTCTTTATCCACCCATCGGTGGACACCGGACTGCTTCCATCTTCTGGCTATTGTGAGTAGTGCTGTTATGAACATGGGCTGCAGATAATAGCTTGAGTTAATGCTTTCATTCTTTTGGGTACATACCCAGAAGTGGAACTGCTGGATCACATGGTCATTCTATTTTTAATTTTTTTGAGGAATTACCATTCTGTTTTCCATGGCTGCACCATTTTACATTGCCAGGGTTCCAATTTCTCCACATCCTTGCTGTTTTTTATTTTATTTTATTTTATTATTTTACTTTTTTTTATTAGGGTGTGAAATGGTATTTCACTGTGATTTTGATTTGTATTTTCTAATGATTTAGTGATGCTGAGCATCTTTTCATATAGTTATTGGCCATTTGTAGATGTTCTTTGAAGAAATATTTATTCAAGTAGTTCGCCCATTTTTGAACTGGGTTGTTTGTTTTTATTGTTGAGTTTTAGGAGTTCTCTATATATTCTGAATGTTAACCTCTTATTAGATATGTGATTTGTCAAAATGTTCTCTCATTGGGAGAGTGTCTTTTTACATTGTTGATAGTGTCATTTGATACACAAAAGTTTAAAATTTTGATGAATTCCAATATGTCTGTATTTTGTTGCCTGAACTTTTGATAGCATATCAAGAAGTCATTGCAAATCCAATGTCCCGAGGATTTCCCCATTTTCTTCTGAAAGTTTTATAATTTTAGCTCTTACTTTGAGGTCTTTGTTCTATTCTGAGTTCACTTTTGTATATCATGTTATATTAAGGGTCCAACTTTATTCTTTTGCATGTGGCTATCCAGTTTTTCCAGCACCATTTGTTGAAAATACTGTCCTTTTCCCATTGAACGATCTTGGCAACATTGTAGAAAATCATCTGACCAAATGTGCAAGGGTTTTTTTTTTTTCTGGACTCTGTATTCTATTCTGTTGCTTTATCTTAGTTTATCTTTTCCATTGTCTATCTTTATGCCAGTGCCACCCTAGTTTGATGACTTTAGTTTGTAGTACATTCAAATCAGAAAGTAGGAGACCTCCAAATTTTTTTCTTTTTTCAAGATTGTTTTGGTTATTCAGGGTCCTTTGGGAGGCCATCTGAGATTTAGAATGGATTTTTCTATTTCTGCAAAACAAAACAAAAACCACCGGTATTTCAAAAGGATAGCACTGAATCTGTAAATTGCTTTAGGTAATACTGACATCTTAAAATTATTGCCTTTCAATGTGAACACAGAATTTTCCATTTAGTTGTCTTCTTTAATTTCTTTCAGCAACATTGTATAGTTTTCCGTGTACAAGTCTTTTACCTTCTTAGTTACATTTAGTCTTAAGCATGTTTTTGTTATTGTTTTCCATGCTGTTGTAAATGGAATTGTTTTCTCATTGTCTTTATGCACTGTTCATTGTTAGTGTAAAGAAATGCAACTCATTCCTGCATGCTGATTTTTGTATTCTGCAACTTGACTGAATTGGTTTATCAGTTCATCCTTGTGTTGTTTCTGATAAAAGGAAAACTTTCAGTCTTTCATCATTGAGTATGATGTTAGTTGTGGGCTTTCCATACATTACTTTTATTATATTGATGTAGTGTCCTTCTATTCCTAGTTTGCTGAGTGTTTTCTTTTTTCATAAACTGGTGTTAAATTTTGTCAAATGCTTTTTCTGCTTCAGTTTAGATACCCATGTGTTTCTCCCAGCCCCCTCCATTCTGTTAATGTGGTTATTACATTGATCAATTTTTGTTTATTGAACTATCCTTAAATTCCAGGAGGAAACCCCATTTGATCATGGTGTACCATCCTTTTAATATGCTGCTGAATTCAGCTTGTTAGCATTTTTTTTTTAAATCCTCACCCAAGGATATTTTTACATTGATTTTTCAGATAGAGTGAAAGAGAGGGAGAGAGAGAAACATCGACGTGAGAGAGACACATCAATTAGCTGCCTCCCGCATGACCCCGATCAGGGCTGAGGACGAACTACTACGAAGGCACAAGCCCTTGACTGAAATTGAACCCGTGACTCTTTGGCCCGTGGGCCAATGCTCTAACTGCTGAGCCAAACTGGCCAGGGCGCAATCTTCTTAAAATTTATTAGAGCATCGGCCTGTGGACAAGAGAGACCTGGGTTTGGTTCCCACTAAGGGCACGTACCTCCGTTGCAGTTTGTCTCCAGCCCCAGTTAGGGTTGCCTGGGTGGTAACCAGTTGATGTGTCCTTCTCACATCGATGTTTCTCTCTCTCTCCCTCCTTCTCCCCCTCCCACTATGTCTGAAGATAAAAATGCAAAAATGTCCTCTGGTGAGGAAAATAATAATTTATTGAAACTTGTTTTGTGTCCTAATATGTGGTCTATCCTAGAAAATGTTTCATGTGCATTTTAAAAAATGTATATTCTGTTGCTTTAGGGTGAAATGCTCTGAAGATATCAATTAAATCCATCTGACCGAGTGTATTACTTAAGGTCACTGTTTCCTTGTTGATTTTCTGTCTGGAAGATCTTATACACTGATGTAAATACTGTGTTAAAATCCTCTACTATGACTGTATTACTACTGTCAAGCTCTCCCTTTACATCCATCAAGGTTTTCTTTACATATTTAGGTGATCCTATGTTGGGTGCATAAATGTTTACAAGGGTTATATTCTCCTGCTGAATTCTCCATTTATCATTTTGGAATGTTCTTCTTTGTCTCTTACTATAGCCTTTGTTTTAAAATCTATTTTCAAATGTAAGTATTGCTACCCCAACATTTTTTCCCTTTCCATTTGTATGAAATATCTTTTTCCATTCCTTTACTTTTAGTCTATGTGTGTCTTTTGTTCCAAGGTGGGTCTCTTGTAAACAGCATATATATATAGATCTTGTTTTCTTATCCATTCAATTACTCTATGTCTTTGGATTGAAGTATTTAAGCCATTTACATTTAAAGTGATTACTGATAGGTACATATTTATTGCCATTTTATTCTTTCAACTATGTTTCTCTATTTTTTCTCCTCCTCCTCCTTCTTCATCTTGAAGAAGGCCCTTTAACATTTCTTGTAATACTTGTTTGGTGGTAATGAAATCCTTTACATTTTATTGTCTGGGAAGTTCTTTATTTCTCCTTCTATTTTAAATGATAGCCTTGCTGGGTAAAATAGTCTTGGTTTTAGACCCTTGATTTTCATCACTTTGAATATTTCATGTCAATTCATTCTGGCCTGAAATGCTTCTGTTGAGAAATCAGCTGACAGTCTCCCCTGTAGGTAACTTTTTCTCTTTTTGCTTTCGAGATTCTCTCTTTGACTTTAATATTTGCCATTTTAATTATGATGGCCCAAGGTCTGGGCCTCTTTTGTTAATCTTGTTCAAAATTTTCTGTGCTTTTTGGACTTGTGTGTCTTTTTTCCTTCACCAGGTTAGGGAAGTTTTAAGTTATTATTTCTTCAAATCAATTCTCAATCCTTTGCTCTCCCTCTACTCTTATTGGTACCCCAATGGTGTGGATGTTGGTAAAGTTTATGTGGTCCCAAATGTCCATTAAATTATCCTCATTTTTAAATTAAAAAAAAAAAAAAATCCTCACCTGAGGACATTTTTTCTACTGATTTTTCAGATAGAGTGGAAGGGAGGGAGGGAGAGAAAGAAACATCAATGTGAGAGAGACACATCGATTGGTTGCCTCCCACATGACCCCAACCAGGGCCAGGGATTGAACCACAACCGAGGTTTGTACCCTTGACTGGAATCAAACCTGCGACTCTTTGGTTGGCAGGCTGATGCTCGAACTGCTGAGCCAAACCGGCCAGGGCAAATTATCCTCATTCTCAAAAATTCTTTTTTCTTTTTGTTGCTCTGGTTGGGCATTTTCTGCTACTTTGTCTTCCAAATCACTGATTTGATCCTCTGATTCATCTACTGTTTATCTCTTCAAGTATATCTTCATTTCAGATACTGTATCCTTCATTTCTGACTGGTTTTTTTTATGGTTTCTATGTCCTTTTCCATGCTGTTGCAGTTCTCACTAAGTTCCTTATAGTTCTCACTAAGTTCCTTGAGCATCCTTATAATAATTTTTTTTAATGCTAAATCTGATAAATTGCTTGGCTCCATTTCACTTAGCTCTTTTTCTGGGTTTTCCTCCTGTTCTTTCATTTAGGACATGATTCTTTGTCTTCTTTCCTTTTGGCTACCTATTTGTGTTCGTTTCTATGTATTAGGTAGATCTGCTATGACTCCCAGTCTTGGTAGGGTGGCCTTGTGTAGTAGGTGTCCTGCGAGACCCAGTGTCACAGTCTCCTTGATCACCTGAATTGGATGCTCTAGGAATGTCCCTTGTATGGGTTATGTGGGCCCTCCTATTGTAATTGAGTCTTTTCTTTTTTTTTTAAATCCTCATCCGAGGATATTTTTTTCCATTGATTTTTAGAGAGGATGGGGGTGGGGGTAGAAAGACAGAGAGAGTGGAACATTGATGTCAGAGAGACACATTGAATGGATGCCTTCCACATGTGCCCCAACTGGGGCTGGGGATTGGACCTGCAACCCAGGCATGTGCCCTTGACCAGAAATTGAACCTGGGACCCTTCAGTCTGTGGGCCAATGCTCTAACCACTGAGTCAAACCAGTCAGGGCATTGTAATGAAGTACTAATTGCTATTGGCCTGTTCTTGAGTGGGGTCAACCCTAAGAGTGGCTGGCTGTGAGGATCAACCCCTGACCACTATGTACAGGCTGCTGTGCAGGTCTGACCACGCAAAGCAGAACTTGCCTCGGCAGGGTCTGGTGCCTGCCAAGATCTCCCTTTGGATAGGCCAGTTATGAAGCTAATTGGATCCTGCTTTGATGTTGCCTGAAGCTGACCTTTGGATGTGTTAATTCTGGGGCCTTTTGGGAGGGACTCTGGAGCAGGCCAAAGTCGGTCACTGCCTGAGACTGGCCCTGGGCAACCTGTTTGCAGCTACAAGGCAATCCTCTGCTTGTGGATGCGTCTGTGGACCTGGGTGTGCGCAGGAAGGACCGAGCTGTGTTCCACCAGCACTGGCCTGGGGGCAGGTCAGCAAAAGTTCCAAGGCACCCTGAGTTCTGCCTCCACTTGCTTCTGCCTGCTGGCTGCCTCCCAGCTCAGCCACTGAACGAGCCTCTGGAAGTACTCGAGCTGCGTGAAGTAGGTTCTCAGTGAGTCACCAGGCAGGGATGTTCACCAGATTGATACAGGTTCGATCTCTGCCATTGCTGGGTCTGTGGCCACTCAGCAAGTGTCCCAGCGTATATCAAGTCTAGCTGCCACCACAGGGCGCTTGAACACCTTTGTGATGAGGTGGGGTCGCAGGGAGTTGTAAGGGAAGCCCAGCAGAATTTATCAGGTCCAGGCAGACCACACGTTGGCCATATGAAAGGGGGGCTCTGCACCAGATGGGGGTGCAAGCTGAAAATGTTCCCTGTCCTAGGGCTACACAACTCCGTCTGTCCCAGACTTTTCTCAGAGCCTGATCTCAGCAGGTCAGGGCTGTGGGGTATTGGGAGGGTGGGGCTAGTGGATCTCCCACAACTGGGAGGTGCCGTTTAGGCTTTTGGGAAGGTGGGGGGAGTAGTTCCCTCCCCAGAGCCACACAACTCAGTCTGCCCAGGATCCTACTCAGACCTCAGCAGGGCGCAGCCACCAGGAGCCTGGAGAGTGGGGGTGGCAGATCTCGGGGAGTCCTCAGGGTGAGGCCAGCAGATACTATCAGGCCCAAACAGACAATCTGGCCGTGTGAGGGAGAGGCAGAAGTCAGGCTCATGGGAAAGTGAGGGACATGGCCCCATTTCCCAGCCACACAGCTCAGCCACCGACACCACCTGAGTCCGCCCAGACCTTTATACCCAAGCCCAGGCAGTGCCTCCTCAGCAGGGTGCAAGTCTGCAGGTTGGGGTGACTGGGAGCCGAGAGGGTGGGGCTATTGCATCCCCCAAGCTGTTGTTGTGCGGAGGGGAGTGCTCCACCTAAGAGAGATGCACCTGTGGTGTGGGAGAAGAAAGATGCACCTGCGGTGTGGGAGAAGAAAGATGCACCTGCGGTGCGGAAGAAGAAAGATGCACCTGCGGTGCGGGAGAAGAGAGATGCACCTGCGGTGCGGGAGAAGAGAGATGCACCTGCGGTGCGGGAGAAGAGAGATGCACCTGCGGTGCGGGAGAAGAGAGATGCACCTGTGGTGCGGGAGAAGAGAGATGCACCTGCGGTGCGGGAGAAGAGAGGTGGCACCTGCGGTGCGGGAGAAGAGAGATGCACCTGCGGTGCGGGAGAAGAGAGATGCACCTGCGGTGCGGGAGAAGAGAGATGCACCTGTGGTGTGGGAGAAGAGAGATGGCACCTGCGGTGCGGGAGAAGAGAGGTGCACCTGCGGTGTGGGAGAAGAGAGGTGCACCTGCGGTGCGGGAGAAGAGAGATGCACCTGCGGTGCGGGAGAAGCACTCAGATCAGGGGTCCTGGTGGCTGTCCCTTCAGCTCTCTCCACAGCACAAACTCATTTTTCCTCTCATGACTCTATCTGCTCCACTCCCCCTCCCCCAGCACCCAGGGTGAGTGCTGCAAACCAGATTTTGTGTGTTGGCTCTTTAAGAGGATGCCTGTGTTTTAGTAGACTCTGACTTTCCCTTGCAGACAGAAACCCCCTGCTGTCTGCAGCCAGATTGTGTGCGCACCTCTTCCTGGCTCTGGCGCTCAGGCTGGGAGCCTGGCTAGGGGTCGAGACCCCACGCTTCTCAGAGGAACTTTCACAGCCATATCCCTCCAGAATCTTGGCTGCTGTCCGTGAGAGGGGGCCAGCCCTTTTTTTGGTAAATCCTTCTTTTGTAAATCCTGATTTTAAAACTTCTCTTCAGCTTGTCTTCAGTTGGTTATTCCGGGTGATTGTTCTCTATGTTAGATGTAATTCCAGTTTGGTCCTTGGAGGAGGTGTGTGTAACATCCACCATCTTGGGCCTCTTAAAAATACTGAATAAGCCCTGGGCAGTTTTTCTCAGTGGTTAGAGCATCAGTCTGTGGTCAGAGAGTCCCGGGTTCAGTTCCTGCTAAGGGCACGTACCTCGGTTGCAGTTTGTCCCCTGCCCCAGTTGGGGTTGTGGGGGTGGCACACACTCGATGTGTCTCTCTCACATCAATGTTTCTCTCTCTCTCTTGCTCCCTCTCTCCCTCCCGCTCTATCTGAAGATAAATGCAAAGAAAAAAAAAATCCTTGGGTAAGGATAAAAAAAAAAGCTTAATAAGCCCTGGCTGGTTTGGCTCAGTAGTTAGAGTGTGAGCCCATGGATTGAAGGGTCTTGGGTTTGATTCCCAGTGAAGGGCATGTACCTGGGTTGCAGGTTTGATCCCTGGCCCCATTGGGGTCATGCGGGAGGCAACCAATCGATGTGTTTCTCTCACATTGATGTTTATCTCTCTCTCCCTCTCCCCCTTCCACTCTGTTTAAAACTCAATGGAAAATATCCTCAGGTGAGGATTAACAACAACAGAAAAAGAATGCTTATTAACATTATATCTCAAAATGTGATTAGTGAAACTGTAGATTTTCCAGTAGTTACTTGGGAAAAAAAGTATTCTGTGGTTCAGCATTGGCTATTTTTCTCTTCCTTATAGAATTTTAAAATTACAAGTTCAATTTCCTTCATAGTTCAATGGCTAGTCAAATTATCTATTTCATATTGAGTATAGTAATTTGTGTTTTTGGGGAATTGGTCCATTTTATATAAGTTGCCAAATTTATGTGTGTAGAATGTTCTTAGTATTTCCTTATTATCATTTTGATGTCTGCTGGGTGTGTACTAATATCATCTGTTTCGTTTCTCATTAGCAATTTGTGTCTTCCCTTCGTTAGTCTTGTGCGAGGGTTATACATTTTATTGATTTTTCAAAGATCTAACTCTTTGCTTTATTGTTTTTCTCTAGTTTTTTGTTTCAATTCTATTGAGCGTTGCCCTTGTCTATCACTCCCTTCTTTCTGTGGGTTTATTTTGCTCTCCGTGTTTTAGGCCTTGAGGTGGTAGCCTAGGATATCTATTTAGGACTTGCCCCTATTTCGTGGAAGCTATAAATTCCCCTCTCAGTGCTGTTTTGGCTCTATTCCACAAATCTGATATATTGCATTTTCATTTCCAAGTATTTATATTTTTGTTTTCAATGTATTTTTAAATTTCCTTTGAAACTTTAGAAAATGTTGAGGTGTGCTTTATGTTTCGAGTTATGGTACAGCTTGGTATATGTTCCATGGGCACTTGGAAAGAATGTAATTTGTTACTGGGTGGAGTGTCTTATAAACACCGCTTTGTCAACGGTGTTGAGTTTTTCTGTACGTTCTGGTTCAGTCCAGTTGTTCTGCCAGTTGTTGAGAGAGGGGTATTGATATCTCCAACTATAATTGTGTATTTGTTTTTATTTTCAGGTCTCTCAGTTTTTGAGTCACAGATTTTGCAGCTCTGATTTTGCTATGTACACATTTAATAATACTCTGTCTTCTAGGTGAACTGACCCTTTATCCTTACGTAATGTCCCCCTCCAACTGTGGTCATTTCCTTTGCTCTTATGTCTACTTTGTCTGATATTAATATAGCTTTGGCTTTCCTTTCGTTAAAGTTTGCATAATAAATTTTTTCTAGGTATTACTAGAACAACTAATTAAAAAGCTACTCAGAGGGACATACCCCAAAATGCTATAGATACATAAAAACAATATTGTAAAAGTGTTCAGGTAGTACTCAGTGAGTCAAGGCAAACAGAAACGAAAAACAGAGGTCAAACAGAAAACAAAAATAAAATGGCAGTCTGAGTCTAAATATAGAGTGTCCCCCCAAAATGTATACACAACTTTGAATAATTATGAAGCCAGTGTTTATTAAAATACATTTCATTTTCAAAATGTAATAGAATCTACAGACACTCCGTATACATTTTGTTGGGACACTGTATATCGATAATTATATTAAATATAATGTTCTAAATGCAACAATTAAAGACAGAGATTGGATTTAAAAACGTGAACCAATTATATGCGGTCTACACAACCACATATACATAGGTTAAAGGTAAGAGGATGGAAAAACATTTGCAGGTTTCAGCTGGGGCCCAGGTGGGCCTGGTTGCGGGTAGGGGAGCGGCCGAGTGATGCTGAGCTCCGTGGCCTTGTCCGCCCGGTCAGCCTGAGTTCCCACCTGACTTCAGTGCTCACACCCCCTTCCCTGTGTGCAGGGAAATCTGTTGTCCCTCAGCCACTTGGTAATTCTGCTTATGTCTGGTAGCCTGGATTCCTGCCACCAAAACTCACTGATAGACTGTCCCCAATCCTAGGTGAGTCACTCAAGAAAAGTCTCCTGGGCACTTCAGCATTTTAATAGTCAGGCCCTGCTCTCTTCTCCCACCAACTTTAGTTCCCTTATTTAGTTCCCAAATTTTGCTCTGTTCCCCACAGGTGGCTTCCACCAAATCCTTCTCATTTTCTTATTTGTCTTAAGCAATTTCCTCACCTGCCCTCCAGCCTGTCTTCTAGAAAAGCATGCAATGAAATCTGCCCCCTACCGCTGTGCACGGAGGCAATGGGGGCAGATGTTCAGGAAGGGACACCCTCACGTGTCCCGTGCCAAGCTTGCAGGGCCAGGAACCCCAGAGGTGTGTTCTCCACGCTCAGGCTAGCTCGCTGCTTTTCTGAACACGATTTCCGCTCCCCGGCTAGTTCTCCACTTAGCTCTTCATTCGGAGGCTTGGTAAAGAGCGTCAAGAGCAGAGCAGGTGTGAGGTTCTCACTACGCTGCCATCCTTCCCCCTTTGCTCCTCTTAGGTGACCAGGAGCAGGTGGTGCTGCACCCAATGGCACTGGCATGGAAAACACTGGTCCATTTCCCCCGGCAGGAGAGCGTCCCGAAGGAGATGGATGAAGTGCAGACCCAGATGGCACAGTAGGAATCCTATGCCTTCTTCTTCCTAACTCCCCACCACCCACCCCCCTCTCTGTCCCTGGACCTGGCCTGCACACCATGCTCTCAAAACAATTGTAGAGCAACTGTTAGCTGATGCTGGCATCTGCGGGGTTTCCTTTCAGAGACACCTGATTTTGACATTAACCTCTGGGGGTCAGGGAAGTCTTCCGAGCTAAAGGAAGAAATATTGAATGCTATATTTCACGATAGCTATAGCATGTTGGGAAAACATGCATGGCATAGCAAGAACGGAAGTTCCTGAGGCCCCCGCCCCTGGAGAGGCAGCTGTCTGGCCCGCTGCTTTGGCAGCCAGCTCTCAAGGTGTGCATCAGTGCACCTGGACACTATAAAGGGAAAACTCACAATACAGCTTCTCACACTGAGCCACCCGTAAGCACAGGGGAGCCCACACTGCTGGTGCGCTGAATTCCCTGCAGAGACAGAGAGACTTAGTTCAGATGTTCCTCCTTGGGGAGGCTGCTCTAAACCCGTGTTGAAGTGGGCACCCTGGGTGAGGGCCCCATTAGCTACCTACCTTCCCTCCCTCTCAGCACCTAGCCCACTCCAATGAGCTTGTTCATTGGGGTTCAATGAAGTACCTGCTTCAGTTATTAGTTGGGGAGCTACCTGAAGATGAGGGCCAGGTCCGATTGATATTAGCACCCCAGTGCCTAGTACAATACCTGGCACAGAGTTGGTACTCAGAAATGTTTCTGAAGAGGCCGACACGTGCAGACAGCCACCAAAATTACTCTTCTGTTGACTTATTGTGGATTCTGAAATTCTACCATTAGGTATTCATTCCTTTAACTTACAAAGTTAGTCCTATGCACCCAAAATGCCATTCCAAAATAAAAGTTCCACTGAGCGGGAGAGCTGTCACTGAGATTTTGGAGGGCTGGTTTGAGATGAGCCCTGCAGAACCTTGGCACAGAGTTTGGACTTGTGAGGCATGAAGGAACGAAGGCATTTGGGGTCTCAACAGCACAGAGCTACAGGAGTCAGAGAAAACCACGTATTACTAAAAGACTAGGTGAAACTCGATTTGTATGTCATCTGCACCTCTTTTTCCTTATTAAGTGAAAAAAAAAAGAAACATATTCTTCAAGTGAGCCAGGTACTACAAAAACACTTCCTGGCACATAATAGGTATTCAGTAAACATTTATAAACGACCTATTTTAGGAACATCGTCAGCCACACCCTCTCCCCTGCATGTGGACCTAGCTTTCCAGGAGCCAGGAGCAGAGCAGGCGGCAGGGAAAGGACAGAGGATACGGATCTCAGCCCTGGGGACCCGGCCACCCTGCAGGACCTGCGCGCAGCAATGACACCGTTCATCCTGCCCTGGGTTTGGAAATGCGGTCAAACCCCAAATGAGAACTCTCTTCTGTGTGGGAGGCAGATCCCATGACCAGCCCCACATGGCTAAGTGGTGGCTGTGGGTAGGCGAGGTGCACACACAGGATACCGACTCCCGCCGGTGGCTCAGGGGCCCGGCGCACTCTCAGAGGCAAGCAAGGGGCCACAGTGGGGTCCGTGGGCATGAAAGAGCCACTTGCAGAAAGAGGACATTACAGATCACAGTCCTCCCTGCACTTGATGGGAGGTGCTTGTAACTAAGTCTTGGCTGCCAGGTTTGGTGCTTAAACTAGCTACCACCTACACACCTTGAGAAAAAGAAGAAAGAGCAGTTTGAAGGCAGGAACGAGGGAAAAACCCCACCTCGCCACTTGACAGGCTCAAACTGCCGCTGCCAGCCACCCGTGAGCAGGGACAGTCCCCTGCATCGCTCTGCTCAGGAGCCAGGGTTGCGTGGTGAGCACCCCACCAGACTGAAGTCGCTGAGGCCTCCTCCAAAGCACAAAAACAGAGGCCCTGCAAGGGTGCGGGCCCTTCCGAAACTGCACACTGCTCCCTGGGCCCAGCTCTGTGTGTGGGGGGGTGCTGAGCAGGACGGTGGCAGAGGTGAGGGAGAAAGGCTTTGTGACAATGACAACTGAAGGGACACTAGGCAACCAGCTTGTGGGGTTTTCTAAACCTTTTGAGGGGAGGTGAATCACTGGAGCGGTCATGTGAAAAATCTTTCTCCTCCAGCCCAGCCATTCCCATGGGAGGTAAAGTCACTTTTTCTTGTGCAAACCCTCGTTCTAACTGGCCAGGACTCCGCGGCTGGGAGAAGACGCCCGTTTGCGGGAAGAAGTTGGATTCTGTAAGCTTGGAGGACAAGGGGCTGTGTCACATCCATCGTTCACTGGGGACTTTGGTTTCAAGAAAGACTCAAGTGTGTCCAATTTCCTAGAACATCGTTAGAGAGAGGGGCTCGGCCCGGCCACACCAGTGGTGGAGGGGCTCAGGGGAGTGCGGCCCGGCGTGACTGTGCTTGGGGCAGCATTACCGTGTGGGGCACCCCAGCCTCGCTGCCTCCTGGGGGGGTGTCTGCAGCTTTCCTCCACCTGGGCCTCAGCACCTGGCACCCGTGCCCACCTGCTCCGCCGGGCGGGCCTGCACCTGCAGGCAGGGGCAGCAGACACTGAGCAGCTCTGGGTGTGCCCTCACACCGCGCCCCCGTCGCCCCTGGGCCAGCACTGTGCTGCCCGGGCGGAGCACTGTCACCGCGCCGCTGGGACAGCCCGCCTGTCTGCAGCTTGGGGTGCAGGGATGCCAGACGGTGCTACTTGCTTTGATCCAGGCAGCCTGGTTCTTGGTACTGTTTCTGGAGCAGAAGGGTGTGACATCGGGTCCTACCCATGGGTCTCAGCCCGAGACCTCAGGCGCCATGGGCCGGCCCTGGGACAGCAGCGTGGGGAACGTTCCAGGCACTCGCTCGGTGTCATTGGAGTGCGAGAGCCTAGCCCGGAGCCAACCCCGGTGTCTGTCCTGCTCCAGGTCTAGCAGATCAGCCAACGCTCCTTCAACTAGCTCTCTCTCCTGTCCAGGGACACGCAGATCAGGAAGGTTCACCTCCCACCCCAGGCCCGCTTGCTCTTCTCACGGAGGCAGGAAGCCGAGCAGGTGCAGGTCACAGGAAGGGGCTGCTGTCTCCCACCCGACCTGGATGTGGCTGCTGCCAGGTGTGTGAAAAACTCCATGAGAACAAAATGAGGAAGCTGATCCTTTCTGTTTGACTTAGAAAATGATTGCAGTCGCGGACTGGTGCTGACAGGTCAGTCTCCCTGACAGTCTCCCTCCTGTAGTTTTCAAGAGGACACAGCTGGTGGAGTGGGGGCAGGGGGCATTGGGCCGGGCACTGGAGCCTGGCCAATGGGCAAGGTAGAGCCCTCTGGCCGAGGGCGGGGCCTTGGACTTGACTCTAAACTGGGCTAACTAAACGCCTGGGTGTGCCGGCAGCGTGGCTGGTGCCCATCACCCACGCCTCATGTTAGCGGCGCCCCCTCCACTCTTGAGTGCAGGTTTGGATGACGAGTTCTGCGGTCACCCTAGTCCACAGGACAGAGGACTTACGGCTAGACACAGTGCAGAGAGTGGCACATAGGACATGGGGCTTCAAGAACATCAGTTTGGAGAAGGACAGAGGCAGGCGGTCAAGGGCAGCCTGGTTCACTCTCAGGTATGTTTAGGATCGCAGTTGCTGGTGATGCCCAGGCGTAGACTGGCAGAGTGTGGATGCTGGGCGGGTCTCCGGAGTAATCTCATTCGCCTCTTTTCCCAGAAGAGGACACCGGGCTGAGCAGAGAGCAGTGACCCGCCCAAGGCCACGCCTGGTTCCTGCAGAGCAGGGGCAGGAGCTGCCCTGCGGGTCAAGCCCGATGCTCTGTTCTGGGGCAGAGGAAGAGGGATGACTCAGAGATGCTGTGAGGGATGAACGGATGCCCGGGTCTGGCATGGCAGTCCCAGGACGGGGAGAGCCTCAGACTGTGCCATGGCTCTGTGGCCGAGGAGGGAGGACAGAGGCAGGGGAGGGGGACTGCCACCTGCCGAGCCTGCTTGGGTGTGGACCAGAGCTCAGACCTGAGTCACAACAGAGTGGTGGGTGGAGCCGAGGGGCACAGGAGCTCTGCAGGGACCTGAACGAGTGAAGACATAGGGAAGCCTGGGGGTGAAAGGTAAATGGGGTCAGATAAGTAATTTATAAAGTCTGGATCTTTTGTATAGTTCAAGCAGTGGTGCAATCTCACGGAAAGGCAAACCCCGGCGACAGCTGTCACGCCCTCAGCACCCCTTTCCAGCCCCTTAGCAGGCTGCAGGTGGGACCATTCAAAGTTGCTAGCAGCCGTGACCTCTCTACTCGGAAGGTGAGTAAACTGAGTCATGGCGAAGCGAGCGCTCTCTAGGCCATGGCGTCTCTGCAAACGGTGTGATTGACAGCAAGCCAAGAGCGACTCCATGAGCTGGCCACAACAGTACGTCTGTGGTTTCACCACAGTCTCCCGCCCGCGTGGCTCTGGTGTGGTGGGGAGTTCGTTGAACCTGGTCACCGGAGTGGAGGTCCCTGGAAGAAGGCAGCCTGAGGGTCCGGAGACCCTCTGGTCCCAGTTCTACGGCCCGCTAACTCGGGGGGTGATGGAGCGGAGTCACTTCTCCCTCCCTGCTCTTCCTGGTCAGCAGACGCAGGCGCCTGCCTCCGCCCTCTCCGGGGTCTCAGACCGTGAGTCTGGTTTTCCAGGGGTGTCTGACCTCGACTCAGCAGGAGGCTTCCTGTTCATCTGCAGTTTCCCTGCCGCCGCATCCAGCGCTCCTTCTCAGTCAGAACGAGCACCTGCCACAGGTCTGTCACCTCTGACAATGTGGGGACGCAACAGTGCATGCAAACTGCCGTTTTTAAAAACATCATATTCGACCCAGATCAGCATTTTCTGCCTGCAACCACCTTTCACCCCACAGGGTTGAGGCAAGTACCTGAGTGTGCCTGCAGGTCGTCTGCAGAGGGACCAGCTCACCCGAGTCAGCACACGAGACTGCAGGCTGCCTGCAGCCACAGTTCTGCCGTCCCCCCAGCAAGCTCTCCCCCAGAGCACACAGATCCTGCACCCACGGTCACACCCACATGGCGCTCTCCAATATCTGACATTAAAACCTCAGTCTCCTGAAAAAAAATCACAGAACAGTTTCAGTATATTTGAACCGAGCACAGGTTCAGTTCAGTGAAACTGCTTTGATGACGCCTGTTCAAGTATCTGCAAATATTGAGGAAACGTCCACAGACACCGTTGTCGGTTGCCACAGTCTCACAGACGGCAGGAACCCGCACCAGGGACACAAACACCGAACGGCGCTGCAGAGAGGCACAGTCCAGACAGTCAGGCAGGATGGGAGGGCCGGTCCCGACACCAGCCCTGGGCTCTGCCCTCTCTGCCCAGCACGGCCCCAAGCCGCCCATGTGCCCCCAGGGGCTCACAGCATAGTGAAGACGGGACAGTGGCAGACAGGGCTGCACAGGACAGGGAGAAGGGCCAAAGGCTCTGTGTCCCTGTCACCTTGAATAGTGATGGGCTCAACTGTTGCTTCAAGGCCACTGCCACGCATGCTGTACCTGGCCTCAGGGCGGGAAACCAGAGCCAAGTGTGGAAAACCTCAAAATACCCAGAGAACCCCACGTGCCTGGACGCGTGCCAGTCACAGTTGGGTATGATGCGAGGTCTCCCAGACTGACCCAACAGCTTTGGGATCGGCACTTCTTTATTAGAAGAGTAACATCTCTGACAGCAAGAAAAAAGAAAAACCACCAGAAATATCACATCTTGGGCAAATGAGCTGAAAATCCCTTAGAGTGACACCCTCCTTTTCCACTCCCGTCTCCCGTCAGAGGACACCTGGCACGCCGTGCAGGTAAAGACACGGGATTCCTGGCACACGCGGTTTCCTGAGGGCACAGAAAAGAGTGATGTCACGGAAATGGGGGCCTCCAGGCCAGTCTAAGCAGTGTCTGGGTGGAAGGACGTCTCAGGCGTGCGTGGAAAAGCACACGTGTACCCTGGGGATTCATTGGTACGCGTGTCCTGTTTTCTGCCTCAAAGACCAAGTTTTCTTCAGTGCACGCCGGTTGCTGGCCAGGTTTCCCACACTGGCTCACCTGTGTGTGCCGCCGGAATGTAGGTCACACCCCACCTGTGCGTCCTGGTCACTCAGGAGGAAATAAAAGCATTGCTACCAAGAAAAAAAGCGGTCTGTCTTCCACTCAAGGTCAAGGAATCTATGACCTGAGATTCCCTTTCCAGTGGGGCATATGAACAGGCTCATTTGTGTCGCGTTCCCCAGGGTGACGGAAAGCGAGGCTGTGGCAGACACTGAACGTATGGAGTCCTTTGTCTTAATTAACAAGTATGGCGAGAGTCGTGGAATCCGGCCAAGCCTCATAAATCTGCTAAAAGAATCAAGACTCTGTCAGAGAAGCTTAACTAGAACCAACTGAGCCCTCTGGAGAATTAATAGACTCCCCGATAGTGGTTGACACCCACTCTCCTGTCACTTTTCCGAGCTCCACAGACACGGCTGTGCTCATTAACCAGCAACCCTCCTCCCCGCCGATGACAAGTTTATCCCCGCCGAGCACAAAGTCCAGAGATGATAAATGCACTCCTGCTTGCACACACGAAGCCTCCTCGAGGCAGTGCAAATGCCGCAAGCCTGCAGGAAGGCGGACTGTGATAACCTACCTTCATTAGCAGAGCCTGGTCCGCGCCGTCCGGACAGCGCCGCCCCGCCAGGGAGAACTGCTCTAACGTGACTGGGAGGGAAAAACAGACAGGGTGAGGGACCCCCCGCAGACCCGGGCAGCTCTGGCAGCGAGGAGGACGTGGTGGTCTCTCCCTGGTGACATGGGACGGCTCCCACCTGTCCCGACTGGGGTGGGGTCAGCACACAGCGACTTCCCACCATGTCGGCGGGCATAGTGACATCAGAGCACGTGGCCACTACCATCACCCGGACTCCATCCCGAACCTTGGGGGGTCCTGGATTCAGCCACCATATGGCCCTGCCTGTCCCCCAAGGCCACATGATGTCCCCATGTCCTATAACCTCCATCTAGGGGGTTGCACCTGCCTTTGCGACTCGGGAAGGGCTAAACTGTGTCTCAGTCTTCCATGAGGATGGCCAGAGCTGCAAGTTTTCTCTTTTTAGTTTTCTCTTGGTATGAACATCACATGCCCCCGGTGTTGACTCAAGCAAACTAGCCCCCCCAAATATTTAAGTCATGTTTCCCCAACCATCCTTTCCCCACAGAACGGCGATGACAAACTCAGAAAGGCTTGTGAAAAATATATTTTAACCATCCACTGAAGTGGGCTGTGGATGCAGCACCCATCCAGACAATTGACACAAAGGCGCTCCTCATCTCCACATCCATGGCCCGTCTCAACAAGGCTCGCTCCTGTGAGCACCCCTTTATTTAGGTCGACATAGCAGCAAACCGCACACTGCCTGCCTGCCACGCTTATTTCACGGTAGCGTTTCACGTGAAAGTGTCCCATGTGTTCCTGCACCCTCAGGTTCAAATCCACTTCCTCGACAGGCCATTAAGGCTTCGGCTCGTCGATCTGTCTAGACAGGCCTCTTATTTCCAGACTCAAAGTTGCTGTTCACACTCCACCTGTCGTAACCTGTCACTGCCATCTGCTGGGCACAGCCCCACCTCTCACCTTGGGGCACCGCAAAGCTGCCCACTTCCTGGCATCCCTCTGCCTGCCCATCCAAGCTCTCAAAGCCATTGACGGCCCGGGGGCCAGCCCAGTTCCACAGGGCCCACAAAGGTGGCCAGAGCTCCCCCAGCCTCGCTCACCGCCGAGGGACACTTTGCCCATAAAAGGGGCTCAACAGAAACTTGGAGCACGAGATAATTCTACAAATGCGCTGGCCCTCTCCACTGGGAACACACCAGCCCATGACTGACCCTGGCCACCACCATTAGCCCTGCTTTGGACTTTTATTTTTTAGTCCTCACCCGAGGACATTTTTCCATTGATTTCCAGATAGAATCGAAGGAAGGAAGGGAGGGAGGGAGGAAGAGAGAGAAACATTGATGTGGGAGAGATATATCGATTGGTTGCCTTCCGCATGACCCCGAACAGGGCCAGAGATCAAACCTGCAACTCGGGTACATGCCTTCGACCGAGAATCAAACCTGCAACTCCTCGGTCCACAGGCCAGTGCTCTAACCACTGAGCAACTGGCCAGGGCTGCCTGGTACTTTTAATGGGACCTCATCAGTGTGACAAAATGTTGAATCCTGACTATTGCCAGAGTAAAGAATAATCTACAAATTCCTTGATCTTGTAGAACAGGGTGGAGAACCTTTTTTCTGCCAAGGGCCATTTGACTATGTATTTATAACATCATTCTCAGGCCATACCAAATTATCAACTCAAAAATTAGCCTGCTATGTTTGGTCACGCATTAATTACCTCATCCCTAATGTGGTGACTGGACCTGCTTCCCTTTGCACAGGCGTGGGATGTGAGCCGGGGTTGATGTTGCCACTCGCAGCTGCTTCTCCAGGTTTGCGTTGGTCAGGCCGGGGCACAGTGGACTCTGCAACAGCAGATCTGGAAAAGAACTGCTCGCAGCAGTAAGATGTTCGAACACAGGTGCATATTTCAATGCATGGCTCCTCCGAGTGGGGAATTCATCAGTTACGTAACGTTTTGAGAACTCAAGCAGCGGGAGGTGGTTGCACCTAGCTTTCAGCTCATCATCGCTTTGCAGCTGAATGAGTTCGTGTGGTAGGTTACCAGGCACGTCAGCTGGCTCCACATTGAAGGTGTAGCAGATGTTCAGTTCCATTTGTTTACTTTTCACGTGCTTGAATCTTTCATTAAATGCCTCAATTAGTTTTGCATATTCACCAGCATATTCAAGTGTCATAGGAGGCTTTTGTCCTTCCAGGGTGGGGAAATGCACCGTGTTATTCCTTTCGAGTTGCACTTTCCACAGCCTTCATTTTGTTTCAAATGACTTCACTTTGAAAGTAGGGAGCTGAGAAGCTGGTTGGGATCCTGCAGCTTGACGTTCAGCTCTGAGAAGTAATGTCCACCGTGATCACTAAACCACACTGACATTGCTGTCACTGAGTTCCCTGACAGGTTGTCCCTTCCTCTCCATGAACTGCTTGACTTCATCCCGCAGTTTGTAAAACTCCACGAGCAGGTTCCCGAGACTCAGCCACCGCACTTCACAGTGATAAACAAGATCACCTGCTCAGAGTCAAGGTCATTCAGTAACTCCTTCAACTGGCAGCTGTTAAACTCTCTGCTTTTGACAAAATGTATGCATGACATCACTGTTGACATCACATTGCTGAGTCACAATGACTGTGCAGAGACTTTCTGGGAGTAGGA
This sequence comes from Molossus molossus, assembly GCF_014108415.1. Classification (NCBI taxonomy): domain Eukaryota; kingdom Metazoa; phylum Chordata; class Mammalia; order Chiroptera; family Molossidae; genus Molossus; species Molossus molossus. Next base: position 67,801,169 of record NW_023425350.1, on the reverse strand, counting down.
TGCAGAAATTAACTCACTTGGCTTAGAATTAACTCACTTGGATCAAGACAGACGATTCAGTTCTTCCCTGACACATGCAATGAGCCCTTTTCGTGAGCCAACCATGGCTGGAGCTCCATCTGTAGTAAGACCACTTAACTTTTCAAATGTTGGCTCAAGTTTTCTCATTGGAAAAACCAGTCTCTCAAACAAGTCCTCACCTCTTGTGGTGCCATGCATGGCTTCCAGGGACAGCAGTTCCTGTCGCGTGTCGAACTCTGCAGTTATCCCAGGAACGAACACGGCCAGTTGGGCAGTATTTGTTATGCCCGTTGTCTCATCACAAGCCAGAGAGAAAAACTGGAAATCTGTTGCACGATCCTTCAGTGTTTTTTCAGTATCTTGTGCTAAGTCAGTCATCCGATCTGAGCTGGTTCTCGGAGACACGCTAACATCCTGAAACCGTTTGATCTGTGTGTGCTAACAGCTCGCAGCGGCCACCACGCTCTCACGGACTCTGCCTCTGCACGAGGCCTCGGCTGCTTTGCGATTAGCTCGCTCACGACACAACTCGTCTGAATAACGTTGTCTCCGTCACGAGGCCTAGTGAAAGCGGCTTATTGTGATTCCGGACTCCGCGGAAGAGCATTGATTTTATCCAGACGCATTTGGCCTCCCAATTCATTGAGTTTAGCATGTTTTGAGCTGCCACGATGCTCCAGATGGGCTTTTCTCATTACTGCTAACGCATCGCCACAAACCAGGCACGCACGTTTGCCTTTGACTTCAACAAAGAATAGGCATGTGTCCATTTCTCGTGGAAAGATCCACACTCCGCATCAACTTTTCTTTGTAGTCTCCATTTGTAGGATGTCACACCACTGAAGTTTTAATAACTATCCAGTGTGTATGTCACCAGCGACGCTATTATTTTGCTTTGATCACTGTTCTAATCCTGCATCTTAGATTTGGAACATATCCAACGTTCGTATCATCGACTCTTCAGGTCTTTTCTGTGTACTGTAATTTCCTTAATCTTCATCTGAAATTGTGAGGGTTGCCGATCGTGGACGTGTGGAGTAAGGTTGGCGTCGTCATCTGTGTCGACAAAAAGTCGACAACATCGCAGAAGGCAAGGTCGTCCATGTCGGGAGGAATCCTCTCATTGCATCTCATCTCACCATCACCACAGTGTGTTAACACTTTCACAACACGTATACACTCCCAGCCTGCCTGGCAGTGACTGTCCTCTGAGTCACCGCGATGCAGGCAGACAGGCGGTGAGCAGCTGACGAGAAGCATACGTGTCTGTCATGTACTCGTATGTGTCCTGTCTATCCCGTAACGGATGCTCCTTGCTAGTCCCTCAAATTTTATGTTTTTATTATGCTTCACTTAATATAAATTTACGTTGCTATGAAGAAAGCTCCTAGACTTATTGAATTTTGAGTCCCGCCTGTGGTCGCCTCGGCAGGGCCAGCCCGAATGATTCTGTGGGCCTCAGGCAGCCCCCACTGTTTCAGAAGACGGCTCTATTACTTGGTGAAGGTTTGTGCTGCTACTGGCCATGGAAACCTTAGTACTTGCTGCTTGGCTGCGGGTCCTGGCCCTGTCCCCACCTGGCGGTGACCTCCCCTTCAGGTTGCCAGCTGCCCATGACCGGATCCGCGGTGACATTTCTAGGTGCTCAGAGACGTGGCAGCAGCTGAGCAGCGCTAACCTTGAACTCGGTACATCCAGTCCAAACCAGCTGGCTTCCAGGCCTGCCCCCCCATTCCCATGGTACTGTCGTCCACCAGTCGCCGGGTCTGCTTCCCTCACGTCCCCCCGCCTGCTGACCGTTCCTGCAGTGTGTTGGGGTCGCCCCTGCCCCAGGCACAGGTGCCACCTTCCCCCCTGCAGAGCCCTTGTAACTCGATGCCCAGCCTCCCTCTCCCACCACCTCGCCCGCTGCTGCCACCATGGAAAACCTGGCGCTGCTGGCGCCCACTCACCTCCTCCCTCCCCAGGCTCAGCCCCGCCTCCAGGGCCCACCCCCCCTCCCTGGCGGTCCTCACGACCATCACTCCAGGCCAGGCCTTGGGCCACGCGATCCCCTCCGTTTTACCTTCCCATCTGCTCAAATCCTACCCTCTCTTAGCCCAGCTCTGCAGCGGTCACCAGCACAGGCCTGGAGTCAGATGGACCGAACTTGAAACCTTCATTCCGCCACGGCCGGCTGCAGGTCCTTGGCCAAGTCACATCCTCTCCCCGAGCCTCAGTGTCCTCATCAGTCCACGTGCAGACGGGGCAGCCAGCTGGAGCTGGTGTGAGGAGGGACGGGGGCTGCCTGCCAGGGGGCAGCGCCTGGCCCGGCCCCAGCACCCCGTCCTGTGCCCCTCTGAGAAGCTTTGTCCATCTCTCCCTGTCACGCGGACTTCTTCCTGATGTCGTGGTGTCACCCAGACACACTGGGCTCTTCTTTTTAAACCGTTCTTTAGTCTTTATGTGCAGATGCTGACTTTGTCTCGGGGTGAGACCGTGGGCTCCAGAAGGCAGCCTGTGTCTTTCCCCGGACTCTGTCGTACGCCCGTCGTGTCCAACATGCCCACAGTCTCGACCCGGTTTTGTGGCCCTGGACTGCAGTGCATTGGGGGATGGGGCCCCAAGGTGGCATGTCCCTGCACCCGCCGGCCGAGTTTCATGGGGCGAGCACCTCTCTGCACTAACGACGAGCGCCCACCGTCCGCCTGGAGGCCCAGCAGAGGCGGGCACCCGACCCGGCTCTCCTGGCCTCAGGGGCCCGTGCGACAGTGCTCCAGCCACCGCTCTGCCCTCCGCGGAGCCCAGAGGGGCGGACACGGCGGGCGGTCCTCCCCTGCCCCGGCCACTCTCCAAGCTGCCGCACTCACCGCGACTCCTGGCATCTCACTCCCGCTCCCTCGTCCCTCCCCAGCTTTTCAGGGAAAAGCACTCGGAACGGAAGCCCCCAGGCGCCCGCTCTGCCTGTTGCTGACTCCAGGGCTGCTGCCTGCTGAGAGGCAGGGGTGCCCAGGGCAGGCTCCCACAGAACCGGGCCCCACCGCAGGCTGCTCCTCAGACGGGCCGAATCCTTGTCTCGATTCAACACCGGCGGTGCTCACTGCTCTCGAGTGTCCCAGGGCCGTCCGGGTCAGCAGGGGGCGTAGAGGCTAGTTCTCCGGGTTCAGCCTTGGCCCACCGTGTAACAGGAGAGCAGCCTCACAACGCAGGGAGGACAACACACTCCTAGGGGACAAGTGTCCCCACTTCTGAACACGGGCTGCCGCGGCCAGGATGTCAATGACAAGCAACCGCCCCCTCCCCCGCAGCCACTTCTGAAAGGGACACAGGACTTTGTAACATGGAGAGACATCAACCTCAAGGAAATGGCTGCACCCAGAACAGCTTTCATTATGACAGGTTGATGCAAATGGTGGGGGGTGGGGGGCAGCACACCAAGCACCATGCGCTTGTCTTCTCTCTGAAATGCAGCTGTGAGGTTGGGGGTGGTGGGTGAGCTGACCTTGACCCAGGGCAGGGGCCCAGAAATCCTGCCTCAGAATGATCTTTCAAATTCTCTCAATTCCCCTGGTAGGAACCTGGCATGGGGGCACTGCCTCAGGTGCCAAGCTTCAGCAAGCCCTGCTCTGGTGTTCCTCCAGCCACAGCCTCGGAGGGTGCCCACCTGGAGCCCACACCCCGCTTCTCTGGTGCCCAGGGCGCTCGGGCCCGCTCCCCAGGGCGAACACCTGACACTCTTCCCTGGGAATGCGCTGCCCTGGTGCGGGGCCCCTGGCCCCGGGGTGCCTCGGGCCAGCTGCTGGTGGGGTCCAGACAGACCCTGGTGGTGGACACTGAGGGTACACGGTGTGGGTGCAGCTGCGCGGGGCAAGGGCAGGGACAGGGCAGGCTTGTGCCCGGGCTGCAGCGTCCGCACTCTTCCGGGAGCCTGAGAATTCTCGACTCGAACCCGGCCTCTGGTCGAATGAGGCCACATTTGCCCAGGCAGGAAACTGGGTACATTTTCTTCAACATTCTGTAAGCTGGTCCTGCCCTCTCGCCTCACACGAGCGGCGTAGACTCGCGCAGTGTGCAGGCCTGACGTGGACAGACGGGCTGCCGGAGCCTCCAAGGCCAGGCCTGCGCTTGTCCCGGGAAGGCGTTCAGTCGGACAGAGAAGATGAGGAACGGTCTCCTCGAGGCAGCACAAGCGTGGGGGCTGACACCGGCCCTGCAGGGCAGGTCCCCCGGGGAAAGGGCCAGCTGAGCACCAGGCCGGCCTGTGCGCTGGGGATGGCGCCTCCCCAGGCTGAGGCTGTCCAGGCACGGGGCGGCGGGTCCTGCGTCTCTGGCTTGGGCTGGCCCCTCCCCGGGAACCCCGAGGGTCAGGCTCGCCTGTGCCCACCCCGAGGATCGGACCCTCTGCTTATTCTGTGGCACAAAGTGGCCCACGGCGGCTATCCCTCAGCCTCCGCCCCTCTGCGTGTGGCAGTGATGCCCTCAGCTCATTCTGCGGAACTGGCTCCAGGCTTCCGAAGTCCCCGCCCGCCTCTTCTTCACAACAGCAGGGACATGCTGGAAGAGAGCCAGCAACCGGGCTTCGCCTCTGCAGGAAGAACTCCTGCTTTGCTTTCAGAATCAGCAGAGGGGGAGCAGGGGCTTGTAGCTTCCTGGCAACTGGCAGTTGTGGGGTCCAGCCTTCTGCCCGTCCGGATGTGATGAGGGTGTGGAGCTGGCCCGGAGGGTCTCCCCACCAGCCGAAGGCCCAGGCCCTGTCCCCTGCCCGCTCCTCCTCTGGCTCACAGAGTCCGCTGCAGAAAGCTGGAAGGACGCGGCCTGCGTGACACTCCCCTGCTCCGTGGCCAGGGCGGGGCCCAGCAGGAGCTTGGAGGATGCCTCTGCCGCAGGCATGCTCTGGTCCTCTGCCACCAAGTCCTTCTGCCTGAGTACTGGGACCCCAGCACCCCCCAGGCTCGCGTCCTCCGGGACGGGAAGGAGGACCCTGCTTTGCAGAGCAGACCCCGTTCAACCTCCACTGCTACCACCTCCTCGCAGATCCTTGTCCTCTCTTGCTGGCCACGCTCGCTGGTCTCCCTGCTCTGCCCACCCCACCCAGGGCCTTTTCTCCAACGCATCATGGTCCCTGGGCCAGGAGAGTTTCCCTCGCGGAGCCTGGGTGTGAAGTCGCTCTCCCGCTCAGTCCCCCCACGGCTTCCACGGTCCATGCTCAGGCCATGCTCTGTGATGAAGCATCGCAAAGTCCCCACCCTCCGCTCTCCAAGGTTCACTGTCGTGTCCTGGCCTCCCCTGCCAACAGTTCCCTCTGGTCGAACAGGGACCCGGGCAGTCCCGGGATGAGCCCTTCACTCTGCCACCTTCACCTCTGTCCGCACTGTAGTTCCTCCCAGAATGCACTGCACATTTCCACCTTTGGGATCCTATTCATACCTCAAGGGCCACTCTCAAGAAATCTTCCATGAAGTCATCCGAGAGTCCTGTGACGTCTGCAGTTCCCGCACCTCTCCGGTACGAGGGCCCTGGTGTTCACATCTTACTCCTCCTGCTGCACTGAAAAGTGTCCTGGGTCATCCTAACCCAAAGGTTTGCGAACAGGAGATACTGAAAATTTTGTCAGCAAATAAATATCCTCCCCCACTCCTTCGACACCCGTCAGGACACTGCCTGCAGAGGAGGGGGGCACGCTCTCCAGGCAGGCAGAGGGCCAGCTTGGCCAGGCCCGGGATCAAGCAGCAATGGTCTCACTGACATCTTGGAAGCCGCGGTCCTCGTCTGAGCCATGGGAGAGAGATGTGGATGACTGGCCGCCAAGTTCCAGATGTAAGCAGTTCCGCAGGGGAGGGGGCGGCCGTGGGAGGGGCCAAAGCCTGTCAGCACCCCTGGACCAGGAGGACAGTGGCTTCCCTCTCTCCAAGCCTGAGCACCACATGTCCATCTCCTACAGAGCTGGTCTGAGAGGTAGCCACCTGTGGCCTCTGGCTCAGGACAAGCGTGACTACGTGAGCGCACACTCGTCACCGACGCCCACGTAGAGTCCTTGCAGCCTGTGGCTCACGTGGTCATTCACTCTGGAACAGAGGAGGGCGAAGCTCCCTGGACATCCTCGCTGGACCCCGGTCTCCCATGTGCGTGGAGACTGTCACCCTCAGGTGATGAGTGCTCGCCTATTCATTCTGCGTGGCCCGGCGTACCAGGCTTCCACTTGAGGGAGAAAGTCTGAGTGATTTTTCAGGGGGAAAAAAAAAACCCACAATAAATAGCTTCACCAATCTCTGATTACACTGATGTTAAGTGAAATTTCCTCACCAAATTTTCAGTATCTACATTTCAAGGCACTAGACCAGGGGTGCCAGGTGTCAGAAAAGGGAGGTGAACACCGACGCGAACCCCGATTTTTGCTACCTTGTGATCTTTTCCCCGTCTACCACCCGGTGCTGCTTTAAGCGTATCTCAGCCCCTGCGAAAGGATCACCCTCAGAGGCCCGAATGCTGCTTTCCCCCCTTTCTGATCTCACGTTTCTGAGCAAAAGCCATCATTTCCAAGTTAATAGAGCATTATGTTTTCTCTGCAAATAAAATCCCATAACTCATAAGCAGAGAGAGAGGCAAATTCACGCACAGGAGACACGGCATTATTTTTCCTCCTGACATTTGGGATCTACGCTGGTTAAAAATGATGTTTTTATCTCCGGTGATTTATCAAACTGCAGATTTCATAAAAGATTAACAGATGCACTGAAGAAAGAATACATCATCTTAATGCTTCATCTTGACACTTCTGGTATCTAAAAAGCATGTGTATCAGAGATCTTCCCTCCAAAAAACCCATAGTTCCCGTGATTTACACATTTAATTCTTGTTTTCAAAACACACTTGGAGTGAGAACATGCCAGGAGGCACCTTGAAGAAAATGGTCACACTCGAAACAGGCAGACTATTTACAGACAAAATACTCAAGGAACTGAAACAAAATCTGGTCACCAACAGACAGTTGCTTTTTCTATGTTTTTCTGCAGTTCGTTTTGGTTTTCGTGTGGGTGGCTCATGTGCACTCAAAGGTTATTTGCTGAATGTTTTGTGAGACGAGAACATGTTGTCCTTTAAGACCTAAATTTAAGAATATGTCTATCGCAAATATGTTTCACTCTGGGACACGAGCTATGGGATCGTGTTCTTCACATAAAATCATATCTGGAATTGCTAGGATGAAGAGCTCCCCATGCCCCTACTCTGATTCAGTTCAGAAGGTCTTATTCTTAACAGAATACACAGTGTCAAGTCACCCAGTACAATCTGCTCCTTCCTTGTTTTTTGTGTCACTTTTGCCTGCCAACGTGGGCGCTGATCCACCTTACTTTGAAACTACCTGGGCTGCAGAAACTGTGAAGTCAGCCCGCTGAATATTTGTGGCACGTCGCAGAAGGTATAGTTTTCAACCACAGGGTGGGAGACAAAGGAATAAATAAGCTTAAAAAGTAAGGCGGGCGGTTTTGCTCGCCTCCTGGGCAGTGCTGAGCTACCAGACCAGGTTGGACCAGCGCTTCGGGGCTCTGCAAGGCGGGCAGAGGACAGCGTCTGCTGGGATGGGAATCCTCCTTGTGCTGTGTGACCCCAGGCAGTTTACTTAACCTCTCTGTGCCCCAGCATCTTCCGATGGAAACTGGGTAGACGGTGGCCCTTTCCTCGTTTCCTTGGTGACGGGCCAGGCAGCGCTCGCCGGTCACACTCGCACAGGCTACGTGTTGGCGCTGCCCCACGAGTCTGAGGCCCTAGGGCTACCACACGCTTTTTCATTGAATCCTCACCGAAAGCCGGTGAGATGGAAAAAATAAGAAGCGCTATGCAGAGACAAACCCAGCAAGAGTTGTGAAAGGTGGTCAGGCCAGTTTTAACCCAGGAGAGCGCGAGGTGAATACATAAACGAAGAGAAACCTCCGAGCGTCCGAGAACACGGGAATTCCCATCTCTGAGTCCATCCGTAGGTGGAGAACCTGGGGAGCTGGGATGGGCGGGCCGCCTCCAAGTCTGATGCCCAGAGAGCCTTCTGAGCAAAGCTCTGGGGTTCACAGGGCCTGGGTGCAACCCAGCGCCGCACTTACCCGCACGAGATCCCAGCAACTGTCCCCCCCCTCAGCCTGTTTCCTCACCCGCTTTGTGAGGTTCTGGGGCCAGAAGCAACCCTGGCATGGAGGAGGCACTCGGAACAGCACTGTCACAGTCGGCTGTATCATCTGGGGCCCGAAGGATGAGTGACATTTGATCAGCATCCGGCCGAGAACATGCGCTGGCGGGCAGTCTGCCTTCCAGAACGTCCCCTTTCCTGGTCCATTTGCTGATGTGGCACAAGATTAAAATCCAGTGTGGCCCAGGCAGGCTCTCCCAGGGGTTCGCGTGTCTCAGGCTTCAGTTCAGTCAAATGTCTTTTTTCTCCTTCAGAGCCTTCATCTGTGTTGGCACCCAGGACCTGACGCCCCGCTCAGCCACCCCACCTGGCCTGTGCCTCAGGCTCCACCCTCCTCGCTCCCTCTCTTCCCTCTCCCTTGCGGAGCTGGGGTGGGGGTGGGGGGGTGCCAGCGGAAGCCAGTTCAGTCGTGGGCAGTGGGGACCCAGCGACTCCACTGCACTCAGGAGAGAGGGTCTGAGGCTCAGCACGTGATCCAGATGGAGAAGACAAAGCCGGACATGTTCCTCCCCTCCGCTGGGCCTCCAAGATGCTGGTCTGCAGGATTCTCGGCCCTCCAGGCCCCTCGCCGGCTTCTGCCACCCACAGATTCAAAGGGGTGCCAAAGAGAAAGGTCAGCAACAGGGACAACGCCTCTGCCCCCCAGACCACCTACTCAGGGCACAGGTGGACTGCTCTATAGACGCGCACCCCAGCGAGGGTGCCCGGGGAAGGAAGGCCGCAGGTGGCCCCCCCCCCCAAGCTGCAGAGCCAGCAGCAGAAGGGTGCCGAAGCTGTTGCTCCAAGAACAAGAGTGTGGACTGGCCATCGGGTTCCCCCCCGAGGGCAGATTCACCCTTTTAGCTGGGAGGACACAGGTCTCCGGCGACTTCAACAGCTGAGTTAAGACAAGTGCCTCAGCTCACACGGGACTTCTGGATGGACTTCTGCTGGCGTTTGATTTTTCTGAGCTCACATAATGTAATGCACATTCAAGGAGGTGGTAAGTATATTCCCATAATTTCCCAGAAGATGGATGCCAAACTGAAACAGAATCAGGGTGACTGTGGTTTGTGTAAAGAACGTGGGTCCTGTTAACAGTGGGGGGGAAGGTGCTGGTCCCCTGAAGGACGCTGGAACAGCATCCCGGGTCCGATACAGAATGATGCTTTAATAACACTCACGATCACATAGTTGTTAACAAAGAAAGTGCTGTTTGGAAAGAAAACATCCCTGAGAAGCGTCTAAAAGTAATCCTCCAATAGGCAGAAATCCACACTATTTATAATTCTAATGATAATTACAACCTGCTCTTAACTCGGACATTCTAAGTTATTAGTTCCTTTATTAAGAACCGAAAAAGGGACTTCCTGCAGCATAACGAGCACGAGTCACAAGCTTCAAGAAGGAAAAAAAAAACAAAACACAGAGACAGTTCTGCACGGAGCTGGAGGATGGTGGATGTAATTTATTTAATAAAAGTGCTTAGTTGAGGAATTGGTACACCCTTAGGGGTTCAGACAGCTCCACGCCTCAGAACTGCTATTTCTAGGGCAAGATAAAAATGTGTATCCTAGGAAAATAACAATTTATCATTGTAATGGTCACATCCCACTTCAGAAACCACTAGAGACTGCTTAACATTTTTATTTCAAACACGGTTTTCCCAGTCCTCCAGTGTCACAGGAATACTGATGCCAGAAGGCTTTTTCCCATTTGTTCCTAATAAAAGTGGCTGGATCCCGAGCTCATTTTCATCTGGGGTGACGTAAAGGTCTGCGCATTCACAGGCTGATCCTTCCCCTCCCTCCTGGCTCTCCTTCCAACATCTCCAAAGGCAACGTCGGGCAGTCACCGAAGCTGGAGGGGCTCCCCTGCCCCTCACCCCACCCGCCCGCCAGGCCTCTGTCTGAGGGTCCCTGTGATCGGAAGGCAATGACAGGTGCCCACCTTCTTCCTGGGTACTGGGTGCTCAGTGCTCCCACCGTGAGAAGCCGTTCTGTATCCGACAGACCTCCTCGTTACCAACAGGTTTCTCTATTTCAAAGCGTCTCCAAGATTTGTACATGTTGCCATTGAATTAATTCTTATAATTTTTCTTCTGTTACTTTATACAGCCGCAACCTATCTCTCTGGCGTTGAACCCGAGGCCAGTTTCCTGAAGATAATCACCTTTGTTACTGTGGTTATTAACTAGCAAAAGGTTTAGATGTTGCTGTGGCAACATCAAATCCCTGATGTTTCTTCCTGGTGTTAAAAGACTTCAAACACTGGAGTCATTTTCTTCCTCTTCAGTAACAGGCATCTAAATGTTCCATGTTGGTTATGGGAACTAAGGTTTTTGGAGAGTAGTAATTAACAGCAATAAAACGTTTTTATCAGACACTAACTATGGGTCAGATGCTTTCAAGTATCTTCTCAACGGTCCCACGAGGTAAATATCACAATATCTGCATTTGGTAAATAAAGGTGAGACTGAAGGTCAGAGAGGTTGATTAACTCACTTGCAGTCACAGAGCTGATGGGGGTGAAAAAACAAAACGCCTCTGAATTCAGACAGCCTGACCGGAGGGGCTCTCCTGCCACACACTCGGCTCCCTTCTGCTCTCGGCAGGCGGATGAGCGGCTGGGGACGGGGCGGTCAGTGTCCCCAGGGCGGAGCGTGAGCTCGTGGTCCTCCGATGCCCTCTCCACATTCGGTCCCACTCTCAGCGTGTGCAGCTCTTACCCAGCACCCACCCGGCCCGCCTTCGCATCCTGGGGCAGGTGACAGCGGTGGCCAGTACAGAGGGAGAGGAGCCCAGACACCAAGACCACAGCCCGAGATCAGAGCCACGACGTCCACGCAGAGCGGACGAGAGGCCCGAGTCACCATGAGTGCTACTTCATGTCCCAGAGAAGTTGCAGCCTGATTCATAAATAAAAACAGAAAACAACAACAACAAAAAAACACCAAGAGAAGAGGGTGGCTTACAAAACAGCCTGGAGTGAGGCTGGTGCTGAGCCCAGGATGAGGCACCCAGGGCCAGCGACCTGTGCAGACACTCCAGCCTCTGCACCTTCGCATTCCGCTGAATTCCACGCGGAAACGTTCCCCCGAGGACGGAGCGGGCACGCAGGCTCGGCAGCTGGGTTCGGTGTGTGGGGAAGACACTGGCATTCGGATTACACGTTTGCGTTTGGTTAAGGTGAGGCAGTTCCCCTGAGCCTCATTTATAGTGGGCTGAAGACAGATGAAAATGTCCGGCTCTGCAGACAAGGGAACCCCATCCTGTTCCTGAAGAACCTGCAGGGAAGGAACCGTAGACCCTCCCAGCCCCGCCCCTTGCCCCAGGGAGAGGAGGTGAAGTCATCCGGAATCAGGGCTGCTATGAGGCATCACACAGTTCGGTTTGGTCACTAAAACGGCAGGTCCCAGGAGTGGTGTGTCCTTGGGCTCCCCTACCCAATGAGGAACTGGGTACATTCACCCGAACATTCTTTTTCCAGTCCGTACTCCTGACCCTGTGTCCTGAGCTCACCAAGGTCCCAAGGGCTCACGGCAGTCAGCCTGGTCAGCTCTGAGGGAGGGTCCTGGGCCGTCCCCTGCGATGACACACTTGCCTGGGCCACTGGCTTGACACTGAACAGAAACCAGCAAAGACTCCCGCCAGGGTCACGAGAGGACTGGGAGCCAGGCCCTGGAGCTGTGTGGTGACCACACCGGTCCCTGCCTTCCCGGGTCAGCAGTGAGCCTGGGGGATGGGGACCCTCATGGCACACACAGGGCCTGCCTTTTCTTCTATCCTCACCCGAGAACATTCCTGCGTTCATCTTCAGATAGAGCGGGAGGGACAAAAGGAGGGAGAGACAGAGAGAGACATCGATGTGAGAGAGACACATCGACTGGTTGCCACCCACACAACCCCAGCTGGGGCCGGGGACAAACTGCAACCGAGGTACGTGCCCCTAGCGGGAACTGAACCCGGGACTCTGGCCCGCGGGCCGATGCTCTACCCGCTGAGTCAAACTGGCCAGGGCGGGCCTGCCTTTTTCTTCCACACTCCCCCACGGGTCGGGCATGACGAGGGATCGACGAATGAGTCCTGAGGTTGAACAATAATTTCAAGAATAATTTGCCATATCTTCATGGATCTTTCCCCATTTTCAGTGTTTCATTTTGTTTCATGTGATTCTGGTCTTTGAGATCAGAATGATCATGCAGGGTTTCTCGCCCTCAGCCCGGGTGGCATTCCGGGCAGCACCATCCCTTGCTGCGGGGCTGTCCGTGCACTGTAGGCCGTCCCTGGCCTCTCCCCACCAGCAACCCCTGCTCATGTGACAACCCCAAAATGCCCCCAAACGTCCCTGCATGTCCCCTGGAGGGCACACTCACCTCTGGCTGAGACCACGGCTCTGAAAGGCTGAACCTGGGGTTAGGTCTAAGTAGTTAGCTCTGGTACCTGTCACACTGCAGGCAGTGATCCTATTAAAAGGCCTTCCCTTTATCTGTGTGCGTGCCTCCCGTTTGTTTATTTGGGAACAGCAGTCACTGCTGGGCAGAGGGCCACGGCTGCGGACCCGCCGCCTGCCAGCTGGCTCCTGCCAGCGCAGTTGGCAACCGCGGGTGTGCACACTGCTCCTGGGGTTCAGTGTGGGGGTCCGTGGTGCCCTTCGCTCAAAGTCGGGAGTTCAGGTGCCGGGGGATCCTAAATTCAGCACGAGGGCTCAGACTGTGGGGACTGCCTCCCACAGGGAGCCTCTGGGTCACTCAGTCACAGACCCTCAACCAGAGCTGCTGACCTCTGTGATGTGCGCCAGGGGCAGGAAGGCGACGTGGTGCAGGCGGAAGTTTCTGGCTCCGAAGAAGGCCGCCTTCTTGGTCACCACCTGTCAGGGCGACAGAAGGAGAAGCCCTGATGATATTCCGAGAGCAGCGCTCTCAGCAGCAAGGCGGGGGGCAAGCACACACTCTCCAACTCCCCCTTGTGCGGGGGTGAGCTCGGGGCTGGCCTCTGTGAGCCACCAAGGTGTTTATTAGATAAAGAAATGCCACAAGTGTCTCGGGTCCAGTTTATATGAATTCTGCACACGTAGCAATGTGGCCACCACCCATTGCCAACCCCGGAGAAGTAACAGGTGGTCAAAATACAACTCAAGAGAGAGCGTGTGCACGGATAACGTGAGATTGTCTGGTTAGCCACTCACCACCTGAAGAGTCCTAAATACCAGAGCAAACGACAAGTCTCATCAACAAAACCAACCCACCATCCCTTCCTCCTTCCTCCCATTGGAGTCAGGAGGTCTGCTTGTTCTCAAATCGTCTCCCGGCCGCCTGCCACATTCCAGAGTGGGCACTGGTAGGGGCGTTTGATACGTATCAGGGATTCTCCGTGAACATGGAGACGAACTCATGGTGCCTGTATGTCGTGTGTTCATCTCACAAGCAGCATTCATAGGGTACTCTGTGTAAGACGCCTTTGAGACTCTCTGACGATAAAGGGTTTTCTTGTTTTGATTTTTGTTTTTCTCCTGTTTCAGTTGGAGGGAGATGAGGAGGCATAACTGGAATGAAGAAAGCACACGAGGAAGAGAAAGATGCCGCATCACGGAGCTGAGCGGCAGTCATGCAGGTGGAGTGAAAGGCAGATTCTTATCTGATCAGAGTTAAAAGTGGCGCTTCTGACTTTTCTGTGTTCTTCCTGCCTTTCTTTGTTTCAAAACCTAACGGTTTGATATTTAAAATTTTAGCAATTCCTTTTGTGTGTGTATGTGCAAAGAAAGAACAGGCAAATCGCAGGTCAGAGCCGGTGTCTGCTTCCCATTTGCTGTGAGCTCAGCCCGGCCCGTCTGGAAGGCAGCCTGCTTCCCACGCGCCCAGTCCCGCGGGCCCAGCCTCCCACCCGGGACAGAGCTTTGTGCGCCAGTGGAAAGAGCACTGCGGAGAGCCGCCACCATGTATAATTCAGCAGTTACCTGGGGCAGCTGGCACAGTTTGGAGGAATATGTCACAGGTGCCTCGGAGTCCCCACCTAACTGGGGACAGTCAGGGGGGAGAACGTCTGACTCCCTCCATCCATATCTCTCTGCACTGGTGTCACGGTTACAACGGAAAAGGCTGGAGATTTGCAACTCACAAGGCACAGCCTACAGGAAGGACACCTCCAGCAGAGGTGAGGACAAGAGCTGGCCAGATACTCCGGGCCCGAAACTGTACCATCACACCTGAGGAAAAGGCTGGGCAGTCCGTGCCAGAGCAGAGCAGATAGCTATCCTGTCCCTGCACGGGCTGCCACGCCCCCTCCTGGGAAGAGGGGAGGGACAAAATATTGTGCAGACGTGTCCACATAGAATTGAGGGCACTTCTACATACTGTTAAAAACTCCGTGTGTTAAGCGAGTCTTTCACCGGCCTGATCTAGAGAAAAGCAGGCAGACTGCTGGCTGGACAGAGTAGAACTGGCCCGAGAAGGGACTGAGGTGGGGAAACCTAGCAAAGGGGTCTTTGCAGTCTGCTGTGACTGTACCCCTTCAAAGAGTACGAGGCAAAAAGAAAAAGCAAGTCCAAGTTAAGGAGCAGGCCCCCTGAAGGCCTGCCAGCCAGCGCCCAAGTGCCCTCCCTTACATATCAACACCACAGTGCTGCTGCCCCCCCCCCGGGCGCTCAGTGTCCCCTCGCCCCCACTCCCCAACAGCAAGGCGGCCACGGACTGCCCCGCACCAAGGACACACCCAGGACTTCAATCACTTTAACAGAAGGCAGCTTTACTAGGGCAGATGCCCAGGGGAATGACGGGCTGAGAAGCCTTTGTTCTCTTTTATAAAAACATAATAATTTATTTTTCAATTAAAGTTGACATACAGTATTATACTAGTTTCAGGTGTATAACACAGTGATTAGACATTTACATAACTTATGAAGTGGTCCTCCCGAGAAGTCTATACCCACCTGCCACCACACATAGTTATTACAATGTTGCTGATGACATCGCCTATGCTGTCCTTGACCATTGTGTATCCCCGTGACGATTCTGTAACTACTAATGTGTACTTCTAAACCCCTTCCCCCTTTCACCCATCCTTCTAACCCACTGCCCATCTGGCAACCATTACAATGTTCTCTGTATGAGTTTTTCTGTTTAGTTTATTTATTTTGTTTTTCAAATTCCACAAATAAGTGGAATCACGTGCTCTTTGTCTTCCTCTGTCTGACTTCTTTCACTCAGCACAGTGCCCTCTAGGTCCATCCATGTTGTTGCAGACCCATGTCTTGGCTATTGTAAATAACGCTGCAATGGACATACGGGTTTGTACTCTTTTTCAAATTAGTTTTTTTGGTTTCTTCAGATAAATACACAGAAGTAGTATCCTGGGTCCTTCCTTTGTCTTCTGTTATAGCCTTTATTTTAAAGTCTATTTTGTCTGGTGTAAGTATTGCTACCCCAGTGTTTTTGCATTTTGGTTTGTTTGTTTCTTCATTTCCATTTTCATAAAACATCTTTTTCTATCCCTTTCACTCTGTGTCTTTTGTAGGCAGCATAAATAAGGGTCTTGTTTTCTTATGCATTCAGTCACCCCATGTCTTTTGATTAGAGCATTTAATCTACTTACATGTAAAGTCATTGTTGATAGATATGTAGTTATTGTAATTTGTTTTTTATCCTCACCCAAGGACATTTTTCCATTTTTGTTCAGATAGCGTGGGAAGGAGAGAGAGGAAGAGAAAGAGAGAGAAACATCAATGTGAAAGAGATACACTGAGTGGCTTCCCCCGCATGACCCCAAACAGGGCCGGGGAAGAATCACAACTGAGGTACATGCCCTTGACTGGAATCAAACCCGTGACTCACTGGTCCACGGGCCGATGCTCTAATCACTGAGCCAAACCAGCCAGGGCTAGTTATTGTCATTTTATTCTTTGTATTTTTTATCTTTTTTCTACTGCTTCTTTTTGAAGAAATCTCTTTAACATTTCTTGTAGTACTGGTTTGGTGGTGATGAACTCCTTTAGCTTTTTCTGTCTGAGAAGCTCTTTATCTATCCTTTGATTCTAAATGACAGCTTTACTGGGTAGAGTAATCTTGGTTGTAGCTCATTGCTTCTTATCACTTTGAATATTTTATGCAAATCCCTTCTGGCTTGAAAAGTTTCTGTTGGGAAATCAGCTGACAGTCTTATGGGAGCTTCCTTGTAGGTAACTAACTATCTTTCTCTTGCTGCTTGTAAGATTCTTTCTTTGTCTTTAAACTTGCATTTTAATTATGATGTGTCTTGGTGTGGGCCCTTTGAGTTCATCTTGTTTGGGACTCTCTGTGCTTCTTGTACTTTTATATCTATTTCCTTTATCTGATTAGAAAACTTTTCCATCATCATCATCATCATCATCATTATTATTATTATTATTTTTATCCTCACCTGAGGACATTTTTTGATATTTTGTTCAGATAGAGTGGGGAGGGAGAGAGAGAGAGAGAAACATCGATGTGAAAGGGACACATCGAGTGGCTGCCACCCGCATGACCCAACCAGGGCCAGGGACAAACTGCAACCGAGGTACGTGCCCTTAGCAGGAAGCAAACCCAGGTCTCTCCAGACCGCAGGCCAACGCTCTAACCGCTGAGCCAAACTGGCCAGGGCTCCATCATTATTTCTTCAAACAGGTTTTCAATTCCTTGCTCTCTTTCTCTTCCTGCAAATGTTGGTTTGCTTATTGTCTCAGAGGCCCCTTAAACTATCCTCATTTTTTAAAATTATTTTTTCTTTAATCACTAATTTAATCCTCAGCTTCATCTAATCTACTGTTGATTCCCTGTAATGTAGTGTTCGTTTCACTTGTTGTGTTCTTCTTTTCTGACTGGTTCTTCTTTGTTTTCCACTTTTATGTTTCCATCTCTCTGCAGAAGTTCACACTAAGTTCATCTACTCTTCCCCTAACCTAAGTTCACTAGCATCCTTACAACCAGTGTTTTGAACTCTGCAGCTGGTAGATTGTTCTTCTCCATTACGTTTAGATCTTTTTCTGGAGTTTCGTTCTGTTCTTTCATTTGGGACATTTCTTTGTCTCCTCATTTTGGCTCCTCCCTCTGTTTGTTTCTGTGGATTAGGTAGAGCTGCAACATCTCCCAGTCTTGGTAGAGTGGCCACATGTACTGGGTGTCCTGTGGGGCCCAGTGGCACAATCTCCCTGGTCACCTAAGCCAGGTGCTTTAGGTGTGTCCCTTGTGTGGGTTGTGTGTGCCCTCCTGTAGTAGTTGAGCCTTGATTGCTGTTGGCACATCAATGAGAGGAATTGACTCTCAGGCTGATTAGTTGTGATTAGACAGTGAGGGAGTTATTGTGTAGGAGCTGACCCTACAAAGGAACTGTTATGTGGGGCTCTGATGCCTTTCGAATGTGCTCTTCGGGTGTGTTATTTATGGAGGTGGTTGGGTGGTGCTGTGGTGTGGTCTGAAGCTGGTCACCAGGTGTGTTGGTTCTACAGACTCTTAAGAAGCGCTCTGGTGCCAGCCAAAGCCAGCTGCTGCCTGTGCTCTGCCCGGGGCACTTGTTAAGAGCTACAAAGTGGTCTGCAGATGGTGGCCACTTGTGCTGGGCTTGGAGGTGCCTGGGAGAGGCTAAGCTGCAAATTGAGGCCTGCTGCCACTAGTGATGGGTTTGGGGTTGCTTAGTAAGAGGTATGGGGCACACTGAGGCCAGGTGCTGCTTGTTTGGGGTCTGTTAATCTTGGAGAAATTTTAGAAACGTCTGTAGCATGAGCTAAGACTGGCCATTGGTATGGAAGCACCCCTGAAAGTGGCTTGAGTGGGCCTAAAAGTTGGGTTGGGCGGGGTCTCTGGGAATTACCAGGGCAGTGGGGACATTGTTAGCTAGGTAGAGGGAGACTCAGATATGGTGCCCACCTGCTGAGGGATAGGCTGGGTAGGGGAGAGGGCTCAACAAAAAAACAATGACTTCCGCCAGCATGTCTGTCTGGGAGAAATCTGCCCCTCCAGCCTTCGCCCTGAAGCCAGACAGTTCAGTTCCTCTCCATTCTGCCTTTCAAACTGCTGCCCCAGTTCTGGAGCTCAGAGGGAGTGAGTCTGTTAGAGAGTGATCTGTGCACAGGCCCTTTAATAGGAATGCCTGGGACTCCAGGAGTGCTCTGTCTCATTCAGTCATAACTGCCAGAAGTCAGGGGGACTTCTATTCCAGGCACCAGAACCGTGGGCTGGGGGGGCTGGTGTGGGGATGGGACACCATGATCCTCAGGGGGGGATCTCCACAGCCCAGAATCCCTCCCGATTTTTAACTTCTACATGTGGATGTGGGACCAGCACATTCTGCCTCTCTATTCCTCCTACCAGTCTCCACGTGGCTCTTCCTGTATATCCTTAGTTCTAGGACTTCTATTGTTCACTAGACTTCAGGCGGGTCTACAGTGATGGTTGTTCTGAAGTTTTGTTCTAATTTTGTTGTTGTCGTTAACCCTCACCTGAGGATATTTTTCCATTGATTTTTTTTTCTTTTTTAGATAGAGTGGAAGGAGAGAGAGTGACAGACATTAATGTGAGAGAGACACAGTGATTGACTGCCTCCCACACAACCCCAACCGAAGCTGGGGATTGAACCTGCAAACCTTTGGTCTGTAGGCTAACTCTCTAACCACTGAGCAAAACCAGCCAGAGCTTTGTTCTAATTTTGATGTAAGCCTCTGACCCCTTGAATTCAAATTTATTGTAGGAGATAATAGACTGAAGCCAAATGGGGGCTGCACAGTGGTCCACACGTCCAAGTGGGGTGGTCTGGGATAGTGTGTGAGGCCACGTTTCATTCAACCGTCACGGGGTCAAAAAAGCAGATCAGGTCAAGCTGTCTCAGGTGCAGACTCAGTGCTAACTCCAGAGTGTCGCCCACCACTGAAACCCAGCTGACAACTGCCTGTGCGGTGCATAGCTCTCTAACGTGGATTTACTGCACAGACAACATTGCAAAACAACAGCCAACCTCACACCTTACAAAATCTCAATACAAGGTTTCTGGAGAGAGGACTTCTAAATGGTATGGTTGTTTTTCACTTCAAGCCACGAACGTACTACTGAAAACTTGCTGTATGCAAACTAACTTCTTAAAATGCATGACAGCAGGCCCTGTTTTAAGCCCTTTATTGCATTTGCTCATTTAGTCTTCAGAGGTCCTTGAGGGTAGGTATTATTGATATTTTTGGTATCTGCGTTTTGTATGTAGAAAACTGTGCTACAGAAAGGTTGAGGAACCTGCCCAAGGTTGCAGAGCTGGATTCAGAATGGGAGTCTAGATTTCTGAGCTCATGTTCCTATACTGCCTCCTGATGGACTAATAAGGAGTTAGCTCCCTGCAACCCCTGTGCCTCCCAAATACACATTTCATAAGGATGCATTGTCACACATGGGCACATTTAATGTGAGCTACCCCTACACTTAATGCCTATAATGAAAATAAAAGTTTATTTCCTAATAAATCATCGCACATCAAAGATAGAGCTGAACTCATAAGGAAACAAACCCCTGCTGACCTCCCCTTTGGTGGGTGTCCAAATCTATCTCCACTTCTTCTTTTGTAGAAAAAGCCAAATAAATTTGGGCAGCAATATAGCTAGTTGAAAATAATTACCTCCCCACAGAGGATCTACCATAAAATCACAGGTAACATCATATTTAACAGTAAAAGACTAAGTGCTTTCCCCCATGATTGGGAAAAAGATGAAGATGCCTGTTACTGCCACTGCCGTTCAACATTGGATTGTAAATTCCAGCCAGAGCAGTAAGGCAAGAAAAAGAAAATAAAGTGTAGAAGTTGGAAAGGAACAAGTAAAATTATCTTCATCTAAAAAGACAATTTTCTACGTAGAACAGCCTAAGGAATATGTAATAAAGCTTCTAGAAATAATAAGCAAATTAAACAAAGTCACAGGGTACAAAATTTCTATAGTCTAGAAATGAACTGGAACTTGAAAGAAAAATGCCATTGCAATACTCTCAAAAACATGAAATACGTACACAGATACATTTTACAAAATACTGCACTATCTGTACATGAAAACTAAAATACATTGAAGAGGAAAAGTCTGAAAGGGGTGCTCAGACAGAGAGATACCATATTTATAGGTCAGAAAACCATGTTGCTCAGCTATGATGTCACTTCTCACATTGATCTATAGATTCAACACAATGCCAATCAAAATCCCAGCAGACATTTTTTTTGGTAGAAATTAACAAGTGCATATAATAAACGTATAGGAAATACACAAGACCTGGAATAATCTAAACAATTTAGAGAAAATTAGAGGGTTCACACCGATATCAAGACTTACTATAAAGCCATTGTAAATACAAGTGCATTGTACTGGGATAAGAATAGAAATACAGATGAATGAAAAATAGTATAGGGTTCAGAAGCAGAGCCACACAGTATGTTCAGATGATTTTCAACAAAGGTACCAAGGTAACTAAGTGGAGAAAGAAAGAAAAAACCAGTCTTTTTAACAATTGGTGCTAGAACTGAACACACGCATGCAAAAACAAACAGAAAAAACAAACCTTGCCATTTACAAAAGTTAACTCAAAGTGGATCATAAGCCTAAATGAAGAGTGAAATTTGCAAAACTTCTAGAATAAAATGATGGGAGAACATCTTAGTGACGTCAGGTTAGGCAAAGATTTTATAAGACACAAAACGGTTGAATTTCATAAAAAATTAAAAGTCTGCTCTTTAAAGACACTATTAACAAAATGAAGAGGCAGGTAATGGGTTAGGATTAAATATCTGCCCCCAGAGAGGGCTGTATCCTGGCTTTGGGGGCCTGAGAGAGGTGCCAACTGTGGGGTACCCGTCTGGTCTGAGAGCCCGGGTCAGAGTTTAAACCCAGGGCCCCTTGTCTCCCACTCCAGCCCCAGCTCTGCACCAGGACCTTCCCTCAGAGGGCGGCAGGTGGCTAAGGGAGTGAAGCCCTTGTCCCGGGAGATGAGCGCGCACAGTGGGGACTCCTAGGGAAACGGCCTAGGATGCTGAATGTCACGGTGTGAAGGGGCCATCGCTAGGACTTGCTGAGCACCCCATGTGCCTGCACAGGGAAGACACTAGCTTTAAGTGAGTCTCAGTGAAGTCCAGTAACATCCCTGAATCACACACTGGAGCACACACATCTAGCTCCTGTGAGTATGGTGTTTTGGGGGGGACTCCTGCAGGCCCTCCTAGTCCCCAGTCCCCAAAAGTGTGGACAGCACACTGGGTCAGTTGACACTGCGGCACAGGCCCTCCTGGCTGCCATGTGGCCTCCCCTGCAGACAGCCTGGCCCACAGCGACAGGCGTGTCTTCCCTGCTGGTGCTGGGTACAGGTTCCCAACACACATGATTCAGACACAGCCACATGCGCACACACAGCCCCCTCGGCCCTGAACCAGGTCCGGCTTCAGACACTGGCATGTGCCATTGTCCCACTTGCGCCCTGGCTTCTGGTTTCAGAAGTCCCTCCGCCCAGCCTCCCATCCCCTCCTAGCCAAGATGTCCAGCCCTGTGCAGAAGCCCCTGCCCCTCTGCGGTGCGAGTGCCGCTCCGACCTGGGCAGGACGGTGAAGGACCCTTGGCGCAGATGGGGCCACAGTGGACGTGGATGCACCGGAGGGAGCAAAGAGAACCCGGATTCAGAGGGCAGAGAAATAGCAAGAGGGGACTCGGTAGAGAGGGGCCCCATCAGCCTCTCATTGCACCCACGTTACGGGGTCAGGCTTTCTTGTGTCTGCCAGAGTCTCCGCACCTCTTCTCTCACACACACTGTCCTCCACGCTCAGGTCTGGGCCTGGCAGCGTGGACAGACCCCGGGACAGAGTCTTTCCCAGCCAAGCTGGCTGTTCCTGTCACACACACAAGAGCTCCAGGAGTGGGGGCCACGCGTTTGATCTCACCTCTTCCTGAATCCTTTCCCCACCACTGAGGCTTAACCGAAATTGTCAGAACATGAACTCAATAGGGCCTTGGCAAAGGGCTCCTATAATTGACTATATTACTTCCTAATTTCTCCTCCTTTCCCCCTTTTCGTGCCAAATGAAGAGTCTGCTTCTCATTACTAGCCTTTCAGAACAGAAAGCGATTGTCGGGTGACTTGTCTCTGGTCCTTTGGCGTTCATTTGAACTCCATGCTCCTTAAATCGATCTTGATGATTTCTGACAACAGATATGTAAATAAACAGATGTTTGATAGTTTCTCCCTTTCTTAACAGCTTACTCATTTTAAAAGTTCCTCCTCACTGTTCTGTGGATAGAGGAGGGGGAAGGGGGAGTGAGGGCCTTAAACAGATTTCACAGGCACCGATGCACGCATCTGGAACACGGTCAGCCGGAGAGATCTTGTTTCAATAACACGATCCTTGCATTCAGCTGTGGTCTACGCCATGGAACCCGACTGCCCTAGTGACGGCTTAACGCTGACATAAGGCAGAATGATGTACATTTAATATGTGAGAGAAAGGAGGCCTCCAGCTCTGTTTCCTGAATCTCTGGGCGGCTCAGCTGGTGCTCAGCCCACACGATGCTGGAGGAGGCATTCTAGGGGCTGAGTGAAAGGCAGCGGGAATGAGGGCGGGTACCCACTCCACAGGGGTTCAGACCGAACCCAGCAAACAGGCGATTGGGGCGGAGAGCAGGGAACTCCCAGGGCCCTGTTTCCATGCCCACCGATAGCGTCCTATCCTCCCAGAGCACGGCTGTAGCCCAGGACTGTCCATGACTCCACCTTCAGCGTCTCACCACCGACCTCTCCCAAGTGTCACCAAACGCCCTTCATGCTCATGGCCACCACCCCGCAGCTTGGGCTGGATCCTAACTCTTCCAGGTACTGTGGCCTTCCAAGGGGTTGCATTCTCAGCACTGACTCCAGAATGACGTTCTGACACCAATGTGGTCGGGCCATGGCGCCCGTCGCCTGCAGGGAAGGTGGAAGGTTCTCAGTCCTGCTCACAAGGTTCACACAGCTCAGCGAGGACCCATGGGCCGCTGCAGTCACCCTCTTTCCTGCCTTTCTAGCCAGGACCGGGAGGCCGACTGGCGTGCTGCTCAGGTGCTGGTTCACGTCCACGCTGTCTTCAGAGGGCCTGCCCCGCTCGGCCGGGACGGCGTGAATGGCACACTCTGCTGCTTATCACGCAGGACTCAGCTCAAGGACACTCTGCTCTGTGTGCCACCCGTCCCGGGAAGGGGGCAGCATGCCCCCCCTCAGGCCCCTACCCCTGCACCTGCATCACTGCCACCCATCCCTCCGTCCGAGTGCCTCAGGCATCCTCAGCCCCGGAGCTGCTCCGTGCCCAGCACGCTGTGCCCCTGGAGCAACAGCTTCCAAACCAACAACTCTCAGTAAAAACAAAAATGATTACAGGTCATCTTTTTGTTTGTTTATTTAAACATGTATCTGAAGCTCCAACAAAGCATTTGTATTTCACTGTCACTGAGAGGCTAATAGGTTTGGCCGACCTTCGAGGAATTCTAAAACAGCTCACATTTCCGAACGTGAGACGGGCTCCGCGAGCAGTGTGTGCTGGGCAGGGAGCAGCCCGAGACTCGCGAGAAGCAGTGATTCACCACTGGGGATCAACACATACCGACACCCTGCGCTGCTGGCTCTGGGGAGCAGGGGAGGAAGGGGGTGACTCACCAAGAGCTGCCGCATGAATTCTAGGTCAGTAAGTATCTGTCCCCATACCAAGCCACCAGCTGGCAGGGGCATGGGTGGGGTTAGCACTGCCTCAGTGGAGGGGCCCAGAAGGAGGTGTTAAGCCCTGTACAGAGATGTATCTGACTCCCTCCTTTGCACACTGCTGTTTCCTAAAGTCATCTGCCCCCCGTATGCTTGGCCCTAAGCACCTCATCCTGATGGAGGCCCTGCCGCCACCAGACAGCTCCCCTCTTCGTGGTCCAGCAATCAGGTCGTTGGCTGTATGGCGAACACTGGCCCCAGGCTGCCCTCATTCCACACGTCCTTGGTTCCAGCTAACCGCGAGGGTCTGCCCACGGGCTTCGGGGAAGGGTAGAATGAAGTCGAGTTATAGGCCATTCCCGTTTACCCCAATACCAGTCCCCAGTAGCATCAAGCCCCAGGAAGGGTCTATCCCATCATCACAGAGAACTTCAAGAAACTGCCACTCAAGCCCACAGCTGACATCATAGTCAACAGTGAAAAGCTTTCCTCTAAGATCAGGAACAAGACACGATTCCCACTCTCACCAGTCCTACTCAGCATAGTACTGGAAGCCCTACTCAGGACAATTAAGCAAAAATAAATAAATGGCATCCAAATTGGAAATAAGAAGTAAAATTGTCTCTATTTGCAGGTGACATGATCTTATAGAGAGAAAACCTTAAAGATTCTACCCGAACACCATTAGAACTAATATATTAATTCAGTAAAGTTGCAGGATACAAAATCAATATAAAGAAATCAGTTGCATTTCTATACACTAACAACAAAATAGCTGAAAAAGATATAAAAAACGATCCCATTTACAATTGCATCAAAAAACAAACAAACAATAAAATACTTAGGAATAAATTTAACCAAGGAGGTAAAATATCTGCACACTAAAAATTATAAGACATTGATGAAAAAAAATGGAATATACAAATAAATGGAAAGCTATCCCATGTTCGTGGATCATAAGAATTACTATGGTTAAAATGTCTATAATATCCAAATATATCTATTGATTTCTTGCAATCTGTATCAAAATTCCAATGACATTTTCTCCAGAAACTGAAAAAACAATCTTAAAATTCATATGAAACCACAAAAGACCTGGATAGCTAAAGTAATCCTGAGAAAGAACTAAGCTGAAGATATCACACTTCCTGGTTTCAAACTATATTACAAAGATATAGTAATCAAAACAGTATGGGACAGTAGTAAAAACAGACCAATGGAACAGAATCAAGAGCTCAGAAATAAACACTCATATATATGGTCAACTAATATTTTATAAGGGAGCCAAAAATACTCAATGGGGAAGGTAGTCTCTTAAATGGTGTTGAGAAACTAGATAACCACACACAGAAGAATGAAATTAGACCTTTATCTTACACAAACCACAAAAACTAACTCAAAAAGTATTAAAGACTTAAATATAAGACCTAGAACCACAAAACTCCTAGAAGAAAACATAAGAGAAAAGCTCCTAGACATTGGTCTTGGCAATGATATTTTTGGATATGACACCAGAAGCACAGGTAACAAAAGCAAAAGTAAACAAGTGGGACTACATCAAACTAAAAAGCTTCTGCACAGCAAAAGAAACAATCAATAAAATGAAAAGGCAACCTATGCAATAGGAGAAAAATCTTTGCAGACCATCAATGTGAAAGAGGTTAATATCTAAAATATGTAAAAAACTCATTTAACTCAACAGTTTAAAAAAAATACGATTTGAAAAATAGGCAGAGAACCTGAATAGACATTTTGCAAAGAAAATACAAATGGCCAAAGGTACATGAAAAGATGCTCAACATCACTAATCATCAGGGAAATGCAAATCAAAACCACAGTGAGAAATCACCTCACAGGTGTTAGATTGGCTATTATATAAAAGACAAAAGAGCCCTGGCCAGTTTGGCTCAGCGGTTGGAGCATCGGCCTGCAGTCCAGAGAGACCCGAGTTTGGTTCCCGCTAAGGGCATGTGCCTCGGTTGCAGTTTGTCACTGGCCCTGGTTGGTCGTGTGGGTGGCAGCCACTCGATGTGTCCCTTTCACATCAATGTTTCTCTCCCTCTCTCTCTTATTCTCTCTCCCTCCTACTCTATCTGAACAAAAAATGGAAAAAAGACTTCAAGTGAGGATTAAAAAAAAAAGATTAGTGCTGGCGAGGATAGGAGAAAAGGGAACCCTTGTGCACTGTTGGTGGGAATGTAAATTGGTGCGGCTGCAATGGAAAACTGTATGGAGGTTCCTCAAAAAACATAACCTGGAACTGTTGTTTGACCCAGCGATCCCACTTCAAAGTATTTATCTGAAGGAAATGAAATCACTATCTTGAAGTGACATCCTATGTTCATTGCACCATTATTCACACCAGCCAAGACAGGAAGAAACCAAAGTGTCCATCTATAGATAAATGGATAAAGACGATGTGTGTATATAAATGATGAAATATCATTCAGTCACAAGACAAAAGAAAATCTTGCCATTTGTGACAACATGAATGGGAGCTTGAGAGCAGTATGCTAAGTGAAATAAGTCAGACAGAGAAAGACAAATACTGTATGACCTCACTCATAGGTGGAACCTAAAAACAAAGAAGTCACAGAAACAGCGTGGAATGATGTCTGCCAGGGCCTGGGTTGGGGAAATGGGGAGATATTGGTCAAAAGATACAACCTTCTAGTTATAAGATGAATAAGTCTGGGGATCTAATGTGCAGCATGGTGACTGTAGCTCACAAGACTGTATTGTATACTTGAAAGTTGCTAAGAGAGTAGATCTTAGACGTCTAAATCCCCCACCTTCAATAAAAATAATTGTGTGAGGTGATGGAACTGTTAACGAACACTATTGCAGTAATCATTTTCAACATGTATGTGTATCAAATCATTACATTGTACACCTTAAACTTACACAATGTTATATGTCAATTATATCTCAATAAAGCCAGAAAAATACCAGGAGAGACCGAGAGAGAGAGAGAGGGAGAGGGAGAGGGAGAGGGAGGGGGGGGGAGAGAGAGAGAGAGAGACTGTTGTTCAGTATCCAGTCACTTATACCAAGTCAAGCTCACCTGTATTAGTGTGCATAAACTAGAAAATGTAATTTCTATGGTATTGGTATACTTTTCAATCATGAGCTGTGTTTGGTCCAATGTGTCCCCACAGATTTGCTTGTCTCTGAACTAAGCTCTGACTTGTCCCCTTGTCCTATCTGGATGACTGTCTGTGATCAGGCCTTCCTCACCACCTTGGCCAAAGCCCTGCTTTAAGTGGTCAAAGATGTCAAGATCTCTAAACAGAAGGTCAGAATCTCTAGGGTATGCCTGCCTACCTCTGGGGCCAGCCCTCATTGCTCACCTCTTGCCAGACTCCTGTGATCCTGGCCCTGGCCTAGATCACCACCCGCCATCTGTCACTATGATCTGTGGATTCCATGGTGTTGGCTGGCCTGGGCACCCACCTCTGTGCTTTGGTACAACATTGAAAAGTGTCTAGCACAGAACTGAAACTTAGTGAACATGGTTGCATTTCGTCTTTCCCGCAATTAGTGTACATCAGGATTCAGTAGCTGATGCCTCCTGTTGGAAACTTGTAAGTTTCCAGTTTCATATGTGAAAGGATAATGAAGAGCCTGCGAATGCAAACAACCTGCCTAACTGCTGAGGCATTATTTAAATTTAAATTTTAAGCCTTTTCACTGAGCTATAAAGTGCATATGGTTAGATGTGTAACATGCATACATTTTGAGATTACAGCTTGATGATGTTTTGCATGAATATAAACCCATGTAACCAACCAAACTAAGACACAGAAATGTCCCACACCCCATATACTGCTTCTCCTAGTTGATGCCACACCGTCCCACCCTGTGATCCCTATATCACCATCAGTGAATGTCACCACTTCTCCAATGCATGTCGTTAAATGGAATCATACATTATTAACTCTTCTGTGTCAGCCTTCTTTCACTGATCACAACGTCTGTAAAATTCGTTTCTGTTGCTGCTTGTTTCAGTAGTTCATCCTTTTTCACTGCTGAGTGGAATTCTGTTGTATGAATACAGCACAATTGGTTTCCCACATCTCATGATAATGAATGTCAGAGTTGCTTCCAGTTTTTGGCTATTATTATTATTATTTTGTACATGCCCCTAGCGGGAACCGAACCCAGGACTCTCTGGTCTGCAGGCTGATGCTCCAACCGCTGAGCCCAACCAGCCAGGGCTTGGCTATTATTGATAAAGTGGCTACAAACATTCTTGTACAAGCCTTTTGTGAGCATGTTTTCATTTCTCTTGAGTACATACCTAGGGAGAGAATTGCTGGTCACAGGGTAGGTATATATTTAACCTTATGAAAAACTGCCAAACTGTTTTCCAGAGTGGTTATTACCATCTGACATTACCAACAGAAGTTATGAAAGTCCACGTTGCCCATGTTGCCACAGGACTGAGTGTTACCGATCATTTCTTTTAAACCACTTCAGTTTCATTGTGGTTTTCATTTCTATTTCCCTGATGACTAATAAGATTGAGCAAAGTTTCCTGTGCTCATTACTAGCCTTTCATCTTCTTTTGTGAAGTGTCCTTTCAAGTCTTTTTTTTTTTGTACTATAATTGACTTTTATCTTTCAAAGAACTTACATTATTTGGAGACATGATGGTTTTGAAGTGTCAATTTGGCTAAGTTGCCATCTCGTCATTCAGTACATACTGATGCTGTGAAGGTGGATGTGATTAAAATCCACAATCAGGTGAGTGGCAGGAAACATATCTTGGATAATCAGGGCTGGGCCCGATTTCATCAATTGAAAGGTCTTCCTCCTTCCTGGACAGCAGCTGTGCTGGTGCTGAGTTCCAGCCTGCCCTCCTGCCAGCCTGCCCCCCTGCCAGCCTGCCCCCCTGAGAGCTTCCCCTGTGGATTCCAGACTTGCCCAGCCAGCCCCGGATCGCAACTGTGCAAGTCAACTCCCTGCAGTATCTTTTATTATGTATCTCCCACTGGTCTGTCTTTTCTGATTGAAATGTACTGATACAGGGAGGAAATTTTGCTTTTTAAAAACAGTGTTGCCACAGAATGCATGTTGAAATAGGGAATAAATGACCAAGAGAAGCTCATCAGCCTAGTGAATGCAGGAAGTGCCCAGGAAAACGCTTTTCAGGTCTTTAAAAAAACTTTTTCTCTCTATTAATTTTAGAGAGAGAGGAAGGGAGAGGGAGAGAGAGATAGAAACATCGATGAGCGGAAACATCTGATTGGCCGTCTCCTGCATGCCCTGCACTAGGGATCGGGCCCACAACCTGGCATGTGCCCTGACCTAGAATTGAACCGGTGACTTTGGTGCATGGGTTGACGCTCAACCAGTGAGCCACACCATCCGGGCTCAAGTCTTTCTTTTTATCATTGAATCGTAAAAGTTCTTAAATTATTCTAGATAAAAGTCTTTTGTCAGATACATGTATTGCAGAAAATTTCTCCAAAGTTATGGTTGGCTTTTTTTGTTTTCTTACTGGTGTTTTTTAAAGAATAAGGTATTTTTCCTTTTGAAAAAATCCAATTAATCAACATTTAATTTTTTTTTCTTTATTGATTTTTTAGAGAGAGGAAGAGAGAAGGAGAGAGAGACAGAAACATCGATGAGAGAGAACATCTATTGGCTGCCTCCTGCACGCCCCCCCACTGGGGATTGGGCTCACATCCTGGGCATGTGTCCTGCCGGGAATTGAACTGGCGACCTATTGGTGCATGCATGGGTTGACACTTAACCACTGAGCCACACCAGCCAGGCAATCAATATTTAATTTAATGGTTTGTACTCTTTTATCTACTTTCTAAAAAATACTAGTTTACCCAACTCCACAAAGATGTTCTCCTGCATTAACATCTGAAAGTGTTATAGTTTCACTTTCACTTTAAGTCTTATGATCAATCTCAGATTAATTTTTGTGTATTATACAGGGAATAGCTCAAGGTTAATCTTTTTTCCATTCAGATAACTAGTTGTTTCCTGCACAATCTGTTGGGGGGGAAAATCTTTTCATCATTTAATTCTCTTCATACCTTTATCAAAAATCAATGAGCATATATGTGTAGGTCAATTTCTGGACCCCCTTGTATTCTGTAGACCTGTTTGCTTATTCCCGTCCTAATCGCAAACGGTCTGGATTACTGGAACATCAGCACAAACTCTGAAGTCAGGTAGTGCGAGGCCTCCACATTTCTTCAGCTTGTTTTCATGGTTCTTTTGGCTATTTTAGGTCATTTGTATTTCCCTATGAATTGTCAAATCAGTATGTGAATTTCTAAATAACTTCCTGCTGAGATTTTTTGATTGAGATGGTGTTGAATCTACAGGCCAATTTGAGGAGAAAGAGCATCATAGCAACATTGAGTCTTCCTACGCACAAACACGCTCTACTTCTCCCTTCATTTAGGTTTTAACTACTTTCTGCAGCGTTTCATAGTTTTCAATGTAAAGATCTTGCATTGTTTGAATTTTTATTGTTAAATGTATTCCTAAGAACTTCATGTTTTTAAAGATTATTGAAAAATTAATTTAATTTTACATATTTTTCAATTGTTTATTGATAATACATAAAAATAAAATTTATTTTGGATTATGAGTTTGTATCCTGTAACCTTGTATTGATTTATTAGTTCTGGTAGTGTTTGGGTTTTGTTTTGTTTTTTCATATTTTGGATGTAAAGAGTTATTTCATCTGCAAATTAAGACAGAATTATTTCTTCCTTTACAATTTTATTTTTTTGTTAATCCTCACACGAAGATATTTTCCCATTGATTTTTAGAGAGTGCAAAGGAGGTAAGAAGGGAAGAGAGAGAGAAAGACAGAGAGAGAGAAACATTGATGTGAGAGAGGCACAACCCTGGTCAGGTGGGGGATTGAATCTGCAACCCAGATATGTGCTCTTGACCTGGAATCGAACCCTCAACCCTTTGCTCCATAGGCCAACACTCTGACCACCAAGCCAAACCAGTCAGGATATTGGTTTTTTACAATTTTTATATCATTTTTCCCCTGCCTTGCTGCATAGTTAGGACCTCCAGTGTAATGTCAATAGAGGTGGAGAAAATGGGTATTCTTGCCTCATTTTCTAGCTTCTGGAGGAAAGCATGCAACATTTCTCCATTGGCTAGGATGTTTATGGTAGACATACTCTCAAAATTGAGGAAATTACTTCCTATTTCTACTGTGCTAAGAATTTCTAACCATGAACCGGTTTTCAGTGTTATCAATTTTTTCCTGCATTATATAATCATATAATTTTCTCTTTCATTTTGTCAGTACTGCAAATTTCATTGACTGATATTTGAATGTTAAACCAACTTTGCATTCCTGGAATAAACACCACCTGGTGATATGACCTTTTATTCATTGCTGGATTCAATCATGAATATTTTATTACACATTTCTACCTATATTAATGAAGAATATTGGTTAATATTTTTTCATTGGATTATAATTATTAGTTCTTGGGATCAGACTTATACTGGTTTTTAAAAGGGTTTTGTGTAAGGTTAGTATTGTTTTGTTTTTAAATGTTTGAGAAAAACAGAAAAACATTCTGAACTTGGAGCTTTCTTTTTTTTTTTTTTCTTCCTCACCCAAGGACATTTTTCCATTTTTTGTTCAGGTAGAGTGGGAGGGAGAGAGAGGAACAGAGAGAGAGAGAAACATCGACGTGAAAGGAACACATCGAGTGGCTGCCACCCGCACAACCGACCAGGGCCAGGGACAAACTGCAACCGAGGTACGCGCCCTTAGCGGGAACCAAACCCGGGTCTCTCAGGACCGCAGGCCAACGCTCTAACCGCTAAACCAAACCGGCCAGGGCCTTGGAGCTTTCTTTATGGGATGTTTCCACAAATTAAATCCATTTAATAGAAAATTTCAAAATATTTATGCTTTTTTTTTTTATTAATTATTTTATTATTATTTTTTAACTTCCTGCCATCTTCTTTTTTTGTTGTTACAGATGTTTCTCCTTTTTTACCCCATTGGCACCCCCTCTCTAACCGCCCCCCCCCCCGCCCCGTCCCCAGCTTTGTTGTCCATGTCCATTGGTTATGTATACATGCATATAAGTTCTGTGGTTTATCTCTTCCCAACTCCCCACCACCTCTTATGAGGGATGTCAATCTGTGCCCTACTTCCATATTTCTGGGTCTATCATATTCCTCAGACTGTTATATTCCTTATATTCCGTATATAAGTGAGATCATGCGGTATTTGTCTTTTTCTGCTTGGCTTGTTTCACTTAGGATAATACTTTCCAGGTCCCTCCATGTCGTCTCAAAGGATAAGAGATCTTTCTTACAGCTGCATAGTACTCCATTGTGTATATGTACCACCGCTTTTTTATCCATTCGTCTACTGATGGACACTTGGGCTGTTTCCAGATCTTAACTATTGTAAATAGTGCGGCTATAAACACAGGGGTGCATATATTCTTCCTGATTGGTGTTTCAGGCTTCTTAGGGTACATTCCTAGAAACGGGATCACTGGGTCAAGTGGAAGTTCAATTTTTAATTTTTTGAGGTAACACCATAGTGTTTTCCATAGTGGCTGCACCAGTCTGCATTCCCACCAACAGTGTACTAGAGTCCCCTTTCTCCACACCCTCGCCAACACTTGTTGTTTGATGATTTGTTGATGGCGGCCATTCTGACAGGTGTGAGGTGATACCTTACTGTTGTTTTAATTTGCATCTCTCTGAGGATTAGTGATGCTGAGCATTTCTTCATATGTCTCTTGGCCATTTGTATGTCCTGTTTGGAGAGGTGTCTATTCAGCTCCTCTGCCCATTTTTTAATTGGGTTCTTTGTCTTCCTTTTGTTGAGTTGTATGAGTACTCTATATATTTTGGAAATGAACCCCTTATCTGATGTATCATTGGCAATGATGTTCTCCCATACAGTGGGTTGCCTTTCCATTTTGATGATTATTTCTTTTGCTGTGAAGAAGCTTTTGAGTTTGATGTAGTCCCATGTGTTCATTTTTTTCCTTTGTTTCTGTTGCCTTAGGTGATGTATCAGTGAAAATTCTGCTGCGTATGATGTCCGAAATTTTGATGCCTACATTTTCTTCTAGAATTTTTATGGATTCATGGGTCACATTTAAGTCTTTTATCCATTTTGAGTTTATTTTTGTGTATGATGTAAGTTGATGGTCTAGTTTCATTTTTTTGCATGTAGCTGTTTAATTTTCCCAACACCATTTATTAAAGAGGCTGTCTTTACTCCACTGTATGCTCTTGCCACCTTTGTCAGATATTAATTGAGCATATTGCCTTGGGTCCATTTCTGGGTTCTCAGTTCTGTTTCACTGGTCTATATGCCTGTTCTTGTGCCAGTACCAGGCTGTTTTGATTACAGTCGCTTTGTAGTATAACCTGATATCTGGTATTGTGATCCCACCTACTTTGTCCTTCTTTTTCAAAATTGCTGTGGCTATTCGGGGACTTTTTTGGTTCCATATGAACTTTTGAAGTATTTGTTCTAGTTCTGTGAAGTATGTCGTTGGTATTTTGATGGGGATTGCATTGAATCTATAGATTGCTTTGGGTAGTATGGACATTTTAATGATGTTAATTCTTCCAATCCATGAACAGGGTATGTGCTTCTACTTTTTTATATCTTCCTCTATTTCTTTTTTCAATGTCCTGTAGTTTTCTGCAAATAGGTCCTTTGCTTCTTTGGTTAAGTTTCTTCCTAGGTATCTTAATTTTTTTGCCGCAATGGTAAATGGGGTTGTTTTTTCAGTTTCTCTTTCTGTGAGTTTATCATTGGTGTATACGAATGCCGTCGATTTCTTGACATTAATTTTGTATCCTGCTACTTTGCCGAATGCATTTATTAAGTGTAGTAGATTTTTGATGGAGTCTTTAGGGTTTTCTATGTATAATATCATGTCATCTGCAAGTAATGACAGTTTCACTTCC
The DNA here is from genome assembly GCF_014108415.1 of Molossus molossus. Classification (NCBI taxonomy): domain Eukaryota; kingdom Metazoa; phylum Chordata; class Mammalia; order Chiroptera; family Molossidae; genus Molossus; species Molossus molossus. The sequence goes on along the minus strand of NW_023425350.1, from coordinate 67,767,375 downwards.
TCCTTTCCAGTTTGGATCCCTTTTATTTTTTCTTCATGTCTGATTGCTGTGGCTAAGACTTCCAGGACTATGTTAAATAAGAGTGGCGAAAGTGGGCATCCTTGCCTTGTTCCTGTTCTTAAGGGAAATGTTTTTAGTTTCTGCCCATTGAGTATGATGTTGGCTGTAGGTCTTTCATATATGGCCTTTATTATATCAAGATATTATCCCTCTATTCCCACATTGCTGAGCGTTTTTATCAGAAATGGATGCTGGATTTTGTCAAATACTTTTTCAGCATTTGATATGATCATGTGGTTTTTATTCTTCATTTTATTTATCTGGTGTATCACATTTATTGATTTGCAAATATTGTACCAGCCTTGCATCCCTGAAATGAATCCCACTTGGTCGTGGTGAATAATTTTTTTGATGTATTGCTGGATCCGATTTCCTAGTATTTTGTTCAGGATTTTGGCGTCTACTGTTCATCAGGGATATTGGCCTGTAGTTTTCTTTCTTTGTAGTGTCTTTTTCTGGTTTTGGAATTAGAATTAGGCTGGCCTCATAAGACGAGTTTGGACGTCTTCCTTCTTCTTAAATTTTTTGAAATAGTTTGAGAATGGGTTTTAGTTGTTTTTTGAATGTTCAGTAAAACTGCCCCGTAAAGCCTTCTGGGCCTGGGCTTTTGTTTGCTGGGAGAGTCTTGATTACCTCTTCAATTTCCTTAGTTGTTATTGGTCTGTTCAAGTTTTCTACCTCTTCCTGGTCCACTTTTGGGAGACTGTGTGTTTCTAGAAATTTGTCCATTTCGCTTAGATTGTTGAATTTGTTGCCATATAGTTGTTCATAGTAGCTGTTAACAATCTTGTATTTCTGTGATGTCAGTTGTTACTTCTCCTCTTTCATTTCTGATTTTGTGTATTTGGGTTCTCTCTGTTTGTTTCTTGGTGAGTCTAGCTAAGGGTCTATCAATCTTGTTTATCTTTTCGAAAAACCAGCTCTTTATTTCATTGATCCTTTAGATTGTTTTTTTGGTCTCTATGTCGTTTGTTTCTGCTCTGATCTTTACTATTTCCTTCGTTCTTCTTGCTCTGGAGTTTTTTCTTTTTGTTTGCTTTTTAATTCTTTAAGTTGTGAGGTTAGACAGTCAATTAGAAATTTTTCTTGTTTCTTGAGGTAGGCCTGTACTGCTAGTTCCCTCTCAGAACTGCTTTTGCTGCATCACATAGATTTTGTGTTGTTGTGTGTTCATTTTCATTGGTTTCCAGGAAGGTTTTAATTTCTTCCTTGATCTCCTCGGTAACCCATTCATTGTTTAATACCATGCTATTTAGCCTCCATGTGTTGAAATGTCTTTGCATGTTCTTGTTGCAATTGATTTCTAGTTTAATGCCAATGTGATCTGAGAAGATGCTTGATATGATTTCAATCTTCTTGAACTTGTAGAGATTTAGTTTGTGACCTATCATGTAGTCTATCTTTGAGAATGTCCCATGTGCACTTGAGAAGAATGTAAATTCTGTAGTTTTGGGGTGTAATTCTCTGTAGATATCTATTAAATCCATTTGGTCTAGTGCTTCATTTAGAGTCTCTGTTTCCTTGCTCATTTTTTGTCTAGAGAATCTATCCAGTGGTGTCAACGGGGTGTTGCAGTCCTCTGCTATGATTGTATTGCTGTCGATTTCTCCTTTAAAGTCCTCCAGAAGATTTTTAATATATTTTGGTGCTCCTATATTGGGTGCATATATGTTTATCAAGGTTACATCTTCCTGTTGGATCAATCCTTTCAATAGTATGTAGTGGCCTTCGTTGTGTCTAGTTATGGCCCTCATTTTGAAATCTAGGTTATCAGATATGAGTATTGCTACCCCAGCTTTTTTTGCTTTTTGTTTACTTGGAAAATTTTTTTCCATCCCTTCACTTTCAACCTATGTGAGTCTTTTGTTGTGAGGTGAGTCTCTTGAAAACAACATATAGATGAGTCATGCTTTCTTATCCAATCAGATACTCTGTGTTTTTTTATCAGAGCATTCAGTCCATTTACATTTATGGTGATTATTGATATGTACTTGTTTATTGCCATTTTTGTGTAGTGTAGTTATATTTTTCTTCCTATTTCTTCTACTAATTATAGTAGTCCTTTTAACATTTCTTGCAGTGCTGGTTTGGTGCTAATATATTCCCTTAGCCTTTTTTTGTCTGAGAAGCTCTTTATTTGACCTTCTATTTTGAATGATAGCCTTGCTGGGTAGAGTAGTCTTGGATTCAGATCCTTGTTTTTCATGACCTTGATTACTTTATGCCATTCCCTTCTGGCCTGTAGTGTTTCTTATGAGAAGTCAGCTGAGAGCCTTAAGGGGTTTCCTTTGTAGGTAACCTGTTGCTTATCTCTTGCTGCTTTTAGGATTCTCTCTTTGTCTTGAATTTTTGGCAGTTTGATTACTATGCGTCTTGGTGTGGGCTTGTTTGGGTTCTTCTTACTTGGGGCTCTCTGTGCTTCTTGAACTTGAATGCCTTCTTCCTTCACCAAATTAGGAAAGTTTTCTGTCACTGTCACTATTTCTTTGAATATATTCTCTAACCCTTGCTCATTTTCTTCTTCTTCGGGGACTCCTATGATGCAAATATTATTACGTTTCCAGTTGTCCCACAGTTCTCTTAAGCTGTCTTCCTGTTTTTAAATAATTTTTTCCTTTTGGTTTTCTGATTGATTTTTTTCTACCCTGTCTTCTAATTCACTGATCTGGTCCTCAGCTTCCCCTACTCAACTTTTTAGACCTTCCAATGCATTTTTCATTTCTGATATGTCATTTTTTATCTCTTCTTGGTGGCTTTTAATTTCCAATTCATTTATTTTCTGCATCTCTATGTCCTTATTCCTGCTGTTGAGCTTCCTCAAGATCATGGCTCTGAATTCTAGCTCTGTTAACTTGCCTAACTGTTCCACATTGATCTCATCTTCAGTGGAGGTCTCTTGTTCTTTCATTTGGCTTTTGTTTCTTTGTTTCACCATTTTGGCTATCACAGTGGGTTTGGAGCCTGTCAAGTTTTCCCTGTGGGCACTGATATTCTGCTGTTTGTGACTCCCTCTCCTGGGTTTAGATGAGAGAGGGAGGACACTCGTTAAACACCACTGTCAAGTCTTACTTTCCTGGTTAAAGTTGCTAGCCCAGGAAAGGTACTGTTATCCTCTAGCTTTTTGCCTGGAGGCTAGCAGTTCAGGTTACTTGATGAGTTTTGGGTTGTCAGTTGATTGAAAAACTCCCTCAGGTGCTCAGCATAAGGGGATTTCTCAAGGGTGGAGCAGATGCTGGTTGTTAATGAGACTTAATTAGCATTTCAATGGCCCACAGGGTGGGGTTGAATTTCTGAGGGAGGGCCTGCTGCCTCTCCCCAGAGCCCTGGGAAGGAGCAAAATGGCCACCGTCCTGCGTGACAGCAACTCAGCAATAGCTCTGAGCGCCCTCCAAATCCCGAGTGTCCCCACACAGTTCCAGTCCAGTCTGCCCTCCCTCTGTCGGAGCCCAAGGTGAGTGGCTGTGACTTTTTTTAGCCTCTGTCCTGGCTCTGCCTGTGGAACCGCCTGGGACTTTAATCCAAGGACGCTGCTCACAGCTGAGGCCGCTGCTGTCTGTGGGCTCCCAGCCCCGTCTCGCGTCTTCGCAATCCTACCAGGATCGAGTCAGTGTCCCTGGTTATGTGGTCCTCGCAAGCTGCTTTTCTGTTGCTTTTTCCCGTCGATTTGTCTGTGTTATAGCTGTGATTCCGTTTGATCCTGGGAGACGGTTTATTAGCTCCGTTCACTCCGCCGCCATTTTGGATGACCTCTATGCTTGCTTTTGTATTGTGTTTTTTTCTCTTGTAAGAAATTTGTTCTAAGTTCTTTTTTTTTTAATCCTTACCCAAGGATATTTTTTCCATTGATTTTTTTTTTTTTTCCATAGAGAGTGGAAGGGAGGAAGAGAGGGGGCTAGAGACAGTGAGAGAAACAGATGTGAGAAACACATCAATTGGTTGCCTCCCCCATGCACTCCGACCTGGTATCAAACTTGCAACCCAGGTATGTGCCCTTGACCGGAAAATCGAACCCAAGACCCTTTGGTCTGCACACTGATGCTCCAACCCCTGAGCCACGCTGACCAGGTTTGTTCTAAGTTCTTGAATTCATTTGCATAAAGTTACTCTTAATATTCTCTTATATTTTTAACATCTGTACTATATGTTAAGATGTCCCTTTTATTCTAGATCTTGCTAGTTAGTGCTTAATCTCCTTTTCTCTTGAACAATCTTGCTAGGGATCGATTTACTAATCATTTCAGAGAACAAACTTTTAGGTTTGTTTATTTTCTCTATAGTTTGTTTTCTTCTCTATTGATTTCTTTCAAATTTTTATTGTTACTTTTATTCTACTCATTTTACTCTTCTTTGTCAAGCTTCTTAAGGTGGAGGCTAACAGCATTTATTTGAAACCTTTTTTATTTTCTAAGATAAGCATTTAAAGCTATAAATTTCCCTCTAAAGACTTCTTTCACTACAGCCCACAAATTTTCATAGGTTGTGGTTTCATTATCCATTCAACTTGAAATATTTTCTAATTTCCTTAGTGATGCCTTCTTTGATTCACAGGTTATTTAGAGATGTGTTTTATACTATTCACATATTTGGGAGATTTTCCAGATATATTTTTTTAATGGATCTCTAATTCAATGGTCAATTGAGACTATATTCTGTATTATTTCAATCTTTTAAAAATTTATTGAGACTGGTCTTATGAACAGCATTATAGTTCTGGATGTAGTTTTCTTTTTTAAAATATGATTTTATTGATTTTTTTAGAGAGAAAGGAAGGGAGAGAGAGATAGAAGCATCGAGGTGAGAAACATCAATCAGCTGCCTCCTGCACGCCCCTACTGGGGATCGAGCCTGAAACCCTGGCATGTGCCCTGACCAGGAATCGAACCAGGACCTCTCAGTCCATGGGACGATGCTCAATCCACTGAGCCACACCAGCCAGGCTAGATATCGTTTTCAATAAATGTCTGCAAATCCTAAACAGATTCAGTTAGATGATGGTGTTGTTCACATTTTCATTAGCATACTGAATTCCTGCCTACTCGTTTCACCAAGTACTGGATCTGTCTGTTTCTTCCTTGATTCCGTCCATTTCCACCTCGTGTATTTTAAATGTCTGTCATGCTGCATACCTATGTCAGATTACTCTGTCTTCTTAATGAAGTGACCATGAAATGATCCTTTGTCCTTGGTAATACTCCTTGTCTTAAAGTTTGCTTTATCTGATATGAATACAGGCTCTCTTGTGTTCTAGTTGCTTGCTGTATCTTTTTCTTGTTTGCGTCTTTATCTTTAAAGCATATAGATGGGAATTGCTTGTTCTTAATCCTTTATGACAAGGTCTGCCTTTTCACTGGAAGGTTCAGCCCATTTACATTTAATGTAATTATTGATAGTGTTGGGTTCAAGTGCACCTCACTGCTTCTAGTAATCTGTCATGTTAGGCCTTCAATGTGTGTTCTTGTCCCATGACTTCTGGATTAACTAAGGATTTTTCTTGTTGTCTTTTTTGTCTCAGTCTACACACACCCCCCCCATAAATATATATTTACAAGAATATATATATTATTATAAAACAATCTGTCTTTAATAGCACTTCATGTATAATGTAAGAACCTTATAATAGAATAATTCCACGTGCAATACATCCCATCTTTTGTGCTATTGTTGCCATTTATTTTACTTCTATGTATATTATCAACCCTAAATAATTATATTTACTTTTGCTTTAAACAGCCAATAGAATTCTAAAAGGTTTAAGACAGCAAAAAAGTATCCATATTTACTTACACATTTTGCATTTTCAGTGTTCGTCTTCACTTTAGATTTGAATTTCCATGTAATCTCACTTGGTTCAGATTGAAGAACTGTCCTTAGCATTTATTGTAGTACAGGTCTGCTGATGACAAACTCTCTCAGCTTTCCTTTACCTGAAAATGCCTTTAATTCATCTTTATTTGTATCTTTACCATATCTAGAACTCGAGGTAGACAGTTTTATTTTTTTTTCCTTTTAGCAGACTGTTACAAGTATCTTTTGTTGTTGTTAATCCTCACCCAAGGAGGATATTTTTGCATTGATTTTTACATAGAGTGGAAGGAAGGGAGGGGGAGAGAGAGAGAGAGAGAAACATCAATGTATGGTTGCCTTCCACATGACCCCTGCTGGAGCCAGGAATCGAACCTGCAACTCAGGTGTGTGCCCTTGACCAGGACCTTTTGGTCCACAGACCAATGCTCTAACTGCTGAGCCAAACCTGCCAGAGTGTGGTAGAACTATTTTGTCCATTGTCTTCTGGTTCTGTACTTTCTAATAAAAATCAACCATCATTTTAATCATTTGTCTCTGTTTCTAAAGTTCTTTCTTCTGTGCCTATTTTTGAGATTTATTCTCTGTCTTGTCTTTCAGCAGTTTAACTATGATGTGCTCCTGTTTTTATGTTTGTTTGTTTGTTTTAATCCTTTTGGCTTGAATCTTGCTAAGCTTTCTGAATTTGTGTGCTATCACGAAAACAAAATCAGTTAATACTTTTTTGGTTCCATTCTCTCCCATCTTCTGAGACTCCAATTACATGCATATTAGAATGTCTGATCCTGCACCACAGGTCACTGAGGCTCGGTTTGTTTGATCAATCTTTTTATCACTCTGTGCTTTAGCTCAAATGATTTCTATTGAACTGTCTTCATGTTCACTGCCCTGTTCTCGGTAGTGTCCAATCTGTTGTTAATACCATCCAATTAATTTTTTTATTTATACTGTTGTGTTTTTCACTTCTATCCCATTTGGTTCTTTCTTTCTTTTTTTACAGTTTCTGTGAGTCTCCTGAAATTTCCATTTATTATATCCTATTCACTCTTTAATAAATTCATCATTTTTTTTAAAGCTCTTGTCTTCTGACTTCAACATCTGGGTCACTTTGGAGGTCCTTTTCTGTTGACTAGTTTTTACTTTGGTTTTGGATTACATGTTCCTATTTTTCCACATGGCTAGTAATATTTTACTGTATTGGACAATGTAAATGATACTCATTCTGAATCCTCTTATCTTCCTCTAAAGAGTTTTGAGTTTTATTCCAGCATGCAATTAAATCACTGGCAGATAAAGTTGAATTCACGAAGTCTTGGTGTTATGCTTTGTCAGGAAACATCTTTTTTTATTTTATCAGTAGTTTATTTCAATTTTACTTTTAGTTCTTGGGTGAACCCCTTTCCCTGGGACATAGTTTTAAACCTAAGGCATGTCTCTTCAAGGGCGTCAGTGGTTAGTTCACTGATTTTACCATACCCCTTAAACTTGGCAGGATTCAAACTACAAACTCTGTTTCCTATGTGGCAGAAACCAGTTGAATTCTCTGCTCAGCTCTTTAAACCTTTCAGATTAAATATCACCTGAGTTCTTTGAAGTTTTGTCCACATATTTCAGGTGTCAGCTAAGGAATTGAGTGGTGTTTCCTCTCTGTGACTCCCTCCTTTTTAGAAAATTTTCCTCTTAAATTTTCAGTCTTTCTGACAGTCCCTACCTCCATCTGCTGACTCTTCAGGACATTAAAATGGTGGTTTCCATATGGTTACTTCCTTTTTAACCTAACTGTAGGGAAAGGCTTTCTAACTGCCAGTTAAAATCCAGAGGCAATAAAGACAAATATTACTACATTTGACCACACAGAAGTTTAAAAAAAAATTTTTTTTTGGCATGACAAAAATTACCATGAACAAAATCAGAAGACAAGTGATAAACTGGGAGAAAAATTTTATGATATGACCAAAAACTAAGATCCTTAATATTAAAAAAATTGATAGACAACCCTAGCCAGTGTGGCTCAGTTGGTTAAGCATCATCCCACAGACCAAGAAGTTGCTGGTTCAATTCCCAGTCAGAGCACATGCCCAGGTTGAGGGCTCAATCTCCAGTAGGGGGTGTGCAGGAAGCAGCTGTTTGATGTTTATCTCATCAATGTTTCTATCTCTTTCTCCCACTTTCTTCCTTTCTCTCTCTAAAATCAGTAAAAAAAAAAAATTTTTTTTAAATTGATGGACAAAATACCTGAAACACTGTGGACAAATGAGAAAATGATATGAATAAGCAATACATTAAAGTTCTGTTAAAATGGCCCTGACAGTGATAAAAAGTGCTCAAACTCACTCATAATTACAGAAATGTAAATTAGACCAATGCAGAGATGGCATGTCTCACCTATCAAATTGGTAAAAATAAAAATGTATGAGAACACATTCTGTTAATGAGACTGCGCGGAAACAAACATTGTGGGAAATGCAAACTGGTACAGCCCTTGAAGGAGAATCTGACCCCACCTAACTGAGCTACCTATGCACCTGCCTTTGGACCCAGCTGTCACATTTCTAGAAATCTGCCCGGGAGATACACCTGAAGCAATACTAAAACTCATATGCATCAGGTTATTCACTGGAGCATTATTTCCAGTTGAAAAATATTAGGAGAGCCCTGGCCAGTTTGGCTCAGTGGTTAGAATGTTGCCTGCGGTCCAGAGAGACCTGGGTTCGGCTCCCGCTAAGGGTGTGTACCTCGGCTGCAGTTTGTCCCTGGCCCTGGTTGGTCGTGCAGGTGGCAGCCACTTGACGTGTCCCTTTCACGTCGATGTCTCTCTCCCTCCCTCCCTCCCTCCCACTCTATCTGAACAAAAAATGGAATAATGTTCTCGGGAGAGGATAAAAAAAAGGGGAAAAGAAAAATATTAGGAGAAAAAGTAAATGCTCGTATATTAGAGAGGGGTTGAATAAGCTACGGCACATCCATACATTGTCTTACTCTGCCATTTCTTTTATGTGCTAGATCTCTATGAACTGATGTGAAGTGATTTCAGTGCATACTGTTAAATGGAACAAAAATGCAGAAGACTAGCGTATGCTATCCTTCATGTAAGAGAAAAAGCGATACTGTACGAGAAAACACACGTTTCTGCTTTTACGTATAAAAGAAATACAGAAAAGATAACCCCCAAACTAAAAATACTGGACACCTATAGGAAGTGTGTGGGAACAAAGGAATAAAATGGGGTGCAGGGGTGAGAAGGGAGTAACAGTTCTCTGAGCATACCTTTCTGTGCAGCATTGAGTCCTAGAAACTTAGTAATTTCTCACATCGCCAAAACATGAATGACTAAAGCCAACCAGAATGCAGGGGGATCCCAAAGTAGAAGACATATAGGAACAAAAGAACCTAATTGTGTTGCAAATGAAGGACATAATCTCACTGAAAAGCGTGGAGAAGGAAAAACAAGTGAAAGTTAGAAATACTTTGGAATTAGAATACCATTTTGATTAGATGCTGCAAGCGAGATTCACCAACAAAACCACTGTGTTCTCCCCTGAAACCACTGAATGTGTGCACTAGGGAAGATCAAATCAGTAAACAGCGTCGACAACGAGAGCCAGGCTTCTCACGTTCTCAGAGGGAAAAATATATAAACGCAAAACAGGGAAAGTCTGTGGTTTTGGAGTGGAATCAGAACTCCCATCATGAACTCATGGTTTCTAACATGCATACGTACAGATCTCTATGAGAACATGTGCGTTTGGAAGTGTGTGTGTATATATATATATATTCCCTACTCAGAGCAGGTGTAGAAGCAGTGACACCCCAGTAGCAATTAGTACACCCAGCACCCAGATATTGGTTCTTAAATACTTTTCTCCAGGGATTCTTGGGGAAATAGAAGACTACAGGTCTAGCAGGGAAAAATACAAGATGCACCTGGAACATTTTGTGGTACCAGAAAATAAAAAAAGTGATTTAAAAAAAAAAAAAAAAAGGAAGCAAAAGGATAGGGACACACCATAGGGACACATGGGCTAACCGTAAGGAGTGCTCAATGGCCAAAGCTGGACCAATGTGAGCAAGAGAAGATACAATTATAGTACAGGATTGTAGTTCAAACATGGAATCAATAGCTGTGAATCGACAGATACAAACTGAATAAATAAGCAACTGGAGAAGGAACATCGCTTGCTTCTAATGAATAAATGCAGTAGAAATAAGGGGAACAGAAAGTCCCCATTAGGCAAACACTTCTGTAATAATCATCACCAGGAAGATCCATGAATGGACACTAGACAGGGTGGGCAAAGCTTGGGGAAAACTAGAGTATTTGCATAATCAAACGTCAGTCTCACATTTGCTCTTGGTGCCTGTGTTACGTTGGCCACACCACTCGCCGTCTTGGTCCTCGGGCTGCCTGTCTGTAAGGGGGCGGGTTGGGCTGGACGACCCTGAGGGGCCCTCCCGCTCTCTCCCAAGTGGTGACTGCATCTCCCACATGGCTGTCAAGGATGCAGCTCCCTCTTCCTTTCCTTTCTCTTCACTTCCCTTTCTTCCTTCTTTTCCATTCCTTACCCATAATCGGTTTCTCCAGAGAGAGAAGTAGAGTGCTTTCTATGAGCAAAAGAGATTAGAAGTGAGGGGAAGAGAGAAATTGCAACTCCTACAATTAACTGGGTTGCTATGGGATGAAGAAAGGAGAGAGGAAAACATCCCAAGATGGAAACATTTTCTAGGACCAGAGCCAACCGAGAGGGACGTGCGGAGCTGAGGGCTGGGAGCACCCTCGCCCGGAGGCAGCATCGCCGTTGGGGTCTCCTGCCTGCCCCCTCGGCGGTGTCTCTGGACCACCACCTGCCCTTCCGCCTCACCACACAGAGCTCCCGTGAGGTGTGGTTAGTCACCCTCCCCGCTCTCGGGTGCTTCCCAAAGTTAACCTCATTTCTCACTGAGGGATGGGATTGTGTTCCCATTAAGGGAATTTCAAGCACCAGTCAGCAGAGAGGGGCCACTTTAGGGTGGGGTGGCCTTTGCTTAGGCAGCACCCAAGCTCTGAGGACACAAAGGCCCCTCCTTCGGGCTGTCCCAGTCTTTGGTCACCTTCTCCACCCACCTCCACCGCGGGAGTCAGAAGGTGCATCGAGATCAACATGAACTATGAACTCAGGAAGTTTGGTTTCTAATCCTGTTTCCTGTCTTTGATGATCTGTCTCTGGAAGAAAGCTCTTGATATTTCTGTGCCATGAGATTTTACTGAAACACATGTTGTGCAGGCCACTGTGTTTGTTTTAAAAAATGTACCAGACGCAACCTGCCGTAATCTCTGTTCCCTGTCCCCGCCCTTAACTCTCAGAAAAGTCCCAGCAAGCCTCCATCAGATGTCCCCTCTGGGTCCGAGGTCAGTGCCTTTCCCCAGCTCTTCTCCAGGGCTGCCGGCTGCCACGTGACCAAGGCTCTCGAGGACCTGTGACCGCCGGAGGTTCCGACGCCCTCCCTCCAGCACGGGCCACGTGCGTGCCGTCCACCTGCCAACGAAGGCAGCTTGCGTGTCCCCCAGACTAGAACTCAGCCAGATTCCCCCCAACACGGTGACCTTAAGCAAAGACATCGTTAGTCTGAAAAGACAACACACGGAATAGCTGACATCCTCTGTTAGAAGGCAGCCCGTACCAAAACACTGTGGGTGGGTGATGTTTGAAAGACCTAAAGTAAGAGTTTTAAAGTCACATGTCCCCCAAAGAGCAGCCAGGTTGCACACTGACCACAACAATAAGAACTGGAGGTGACGGTAGTTTTTCTAAACAGAAAGCTCTAAAAAGTTACATCTTGGAGAACCTGACTTCCAGCCTCTACCGACTCTTTTCCATCCAAATCTCAAATTCTGAATAAGGACAAACGATTCAGGGTCGTTGTTTCCCAGTCAGTTTGCTGCCCCTGGCTTTTGAGCCATGACGCGTGATGTTCATTTGCAAACTGTCCCCCTGTCCCTTGAGACTCAGCCCCCAGTGTGGCGGAGGGCAGTCTGCACCCAATTTTTATAAATCTTGAGGAGGGAACCACGAGTGTGATGAGAAACAGAACGTGAATCAACTCTTGGTTATAACCAGAAGATTCTATCCCATCTGTATTCTCTTCCCTGCACCTGTCCAACTTCTCTTATGCACATTTGAAACTAGTCATTTGTTAAACTCATTTATTACTGGGGGTCTATATTTTCTCCACAGATTTTCCTCCATAAAACAACCCAAGTCTTTAACAGAATATTCTCAAAGTGAGAAGCCATTGTTCATGGGTTTGCTTTTTTCCCACTCATGGGGAACTGATGTGGCCACCAGGATGAGTAACGTTTGCAACACGATTTTGGAAAATTAGGGAAGTGGGGTTTCGGAGGAAAGTCATGGGGCTGGACTTCCTCCATGGCCACCCACATGCTGAAGGACATTTCCTGGCCTCATTGTGAGTGAAATTCTGGCCAGGAGGGGAAGTCATACTCTCTCAGGAGGACCTAGGGGTCTTGACTCTGCAACTCATTCCAGGGCAAGAGGCAGATGAACTATTTGATGTGCAGATAGGGCTGGCCAACCATTCTCTAAAATAAAATATAATTTTGAAGAAAATTAAACAGAATTACTAAAAAGCTGAGAAGAAAAGCAGATTTCTAAAGCCCACTCATTTTTTTTTTTTTTTTTGGCCTCTAAAAGATTCTCAACAAAATCACATGGTTATTTTTATAAAACCCTGGCATGCTAGATGAAATCACCCACCTTTGGATACTGTCCAAAGACTCTTGTCCAGACTCTGTTTGGGTCAAATGTTCAAAATGCTGAACAGACCGTTTTATTTCAAGATACACAAAATTAATGTAGGCAGACATAAGCCAACATACAGCTAGCTGAACCAAAGGCTGAGCCAAAAATACAAACTAAAATATAGAAGTCAATATTCTTTCCTCTAGGCCTGTAGGTTTTGTCATCATTTTGCACTCATCTGATTTTCCCTTGGGCTAAAACTAGTGGATTTATCCCAAGGAAGTAGCATATCTTAATCATCTCTGAGCTCCTCGCATGCTTAGCCCTAGGAAACAGTGTTGCTCAATGACTAACTGACTTGACCATTAAAACGGTTACATTAATGGTAGTAACCAAGATAATTAACATGAGTACAAAGTTTATCTTTTTTATTGCTGTGGTTAATCCTCACCCAAGAATATTTTCCAACTGATTTTTGGATAAAGTGGAAGGGAGGGAGGGAGGGAAAGAGAGAGAAACATCAATGTGAGAGAGACACATCAACTGGTTGCCTCCCGCATGACCCTGACTGGGGCTAGGAATTCAACCTGCAACCCAGGTATGTGACCCTTGGGTCTGCAGTCCGCCTCTCTACCTGCTGAGCCAAACCAGCCAGGGCACAGTTTATCATTTTTAAAAATGCTTAAGAAACATATTCGACGTGATTCTCTCCTTGCAACAGGTCTATGTTGTGCCTATTTTTATTTTCCCACATTTATAGTACAGACATAGGCTCAGAAGGGGTATAATATCACTGTCTGATTCTAAAACCCTTGTATTTCTTCACCACACCACATGCCTACAAATGTTTTTCACTGTTCAGAAAACACACCACGTGTGCAAAGGTTTCCTTTGCTCCAAAGCAGACGATCAGCACTTGTGAGCAATGTGTTCTCTGGCAGAGCAGTTCTGGATGTTGACTGAGCACCAGAGAGCACCTAATGTGCTGAAACAGAATGAAAAGGAAATATTTTACAGTGGACCTGTGTTTCGAATGCCAATAAAATAAAAAGATGAGAAGAAGATGGCAGGCTTCCTAATCCTGAAGAGAAAACATGAGAAAGTGGAAGAAACAAAGTGTTAGGAAAAGGCGTTTGCAGACACGGGACCCCTGGAGAAGCACACTCTGGCTCAACATGTGTGGAGAACAATTTCGCAGTATGTCAAGTCTGGAATCTGCCCGCTCTTAGGCATGCTCACTGTGGCGCTCTCTATAATAACCGAGAAACTAGAAACATCAGAAGAGGTAGAATAGAGTGGCCCGATTCTAAGACCCTTGTATTTCATTGTGTGATCATGTTCCTACTTACAGGAAGGAATGCCATCTTCTATTAGCAAATGGAAATGTTGCTTAAAAACATTCTAGTAATCTTTTTTTGTATTTTGCTTTTTAACATGTGTGTATCAAAGCCAGAACTACTGAACACATTTTGCTTTCAGATGCTATATTCATTATTCCATTGTCGTGCAACAAATTATCTCCACATTTAGCATCTGAAAAAAATAACTTTTATTCTCTGAGATGGTTTGTGAGGGTTAGGAATCTGGGCATGTCTTGATTCGGTGTTTCGGGCTCAGGATCTCTCAGGAGATGGCAGTCATGTTGTCAACTGCTCCGGTCTCGACGTCTCCGAAGATATGAATGGGGCTGGAGGAGACACTTCCATGCTCCTCCACACAGGTTTGTCAAGAAGACTCAGTTCTTTGCCACAAGGGCTGCTTATGACACTTCCCCCAAGTGAGAGGAGGGAGGGGGGAAGGAGGGAGGGGGTGGGAGAGGGAGGAGGGGGTGGGGGAGGGGATGGAGAGGGGGAGTTGGGGAGGGGAAGGACTAAGACAGAAGCCACAGTGTCTTTATAACACAGTTTGAGAAAAGACACACCACCACTTCTGGTGTTGACACAGCCCAGCCCCGGTGCAGTGTGGGAGTATATAATAGTGTGACTACCTGGAGGCAGGGTCATCGAAGGCCCTCCTGGACTGTGGCTGTCAGAGCCTGTCCTCACTCCTTCCCAAGGCCCACGAGTCTCATCCCTTACAGCACTAGTTAAATTCCAGAACCCCATCATCAATCCAGGCTGGGTGCAGATGAGGCTCAGAAGTCATTCCTTAAGTACAGTTCCTCTTGATTTGAAGGCTGTCCGTTGAAGAGACCAGTCATCTGTCCCCTAGCTGGCTGACATATCAAAGTGGCATAGGAGTAAAATAACCACCATATATACTCTTGCTCAAAAAGGAAGAAAATGGGAGGAACCCAGGGCAGTGATCCACAGAAATTCTGAAATCCAGCTGAGCAAATGCCAGAAGTTCCTTTGGGTGCGTCCTACTGCGCCCCGTTTGTATTGTCCACGGCTCTTGGACCCACCCTCTGGGCTCTTGGTTCTTCCCTTCTGGACTTCCAGCCTCCAGAACCGTGAGAATAGAAATTCCTGTTGTTTAAGCCCCACCCCCCACCCCAACCCCAATCTCTGGTATTGTGTTATGGTAGCCAAGCAGACCAATACACCCATCTTCTGAGAACTTGCTATTGCCAAATCCAAATTTCCTCTTTTTAAAAATCATTTTTGATGCATATAACTACACATCCATTGATACGATTAGAGTTGTTTCTATGCAAAATGCATGTGATTGGGTTTGTGTCCGATCTAATCGGAAAGTCCACGTTCACTCGGAGAACCGAAACTTTCCCTGTCAGTGTCATTTCCGATCCAACCCTCCGAGGTGGGAGCCGAAGGGATTTACGACTCTGTAGGAGGGGAATGTGACAGGAGAGGCTGCTCATGGCTTACTGTGGACTGAGTTTAGGGATCATACTGTAATGGAAAAGTGGTGTACAAGGAATCACCACATCAGCGCATTTCAAGAACAAATCATTACTCTTCCCGGGCCAGGGAGCAGAGACCTGCCAAATTACCCAAAAGACGGGGGGCAGCACAAGTCCAGGAACCAGATTTCAGAAAGCAACCCCGGGAGGAATTCTCAGACGGAGGAGCTAGCGGCAGCGGGAACTCTGCAAGCCTCCAGGAGGCCCAGCGGGAGCCCCACGCGGCTGTCCGAGGCCCGAGAACGTGCTAACTCATTCTTCGTTGCTCTGCCTCCGAAAACACAAAGTTCTGGTCACTTGTTTATCCTTTCGGTGTCTTCCGTGGTGATTTGCAGAACCAGCATCCTGCGTTTAGTACCCATGTTAACTTTCAACTGAATGAAACATATTTTAACCTGTGTTTCTCTAGTGATCGAAGTCTTTGGCCTGATCTGCAATAAAGAAGCTGAGCATGCTTGTACTTCATTTTAGCTTTTATCTCACCTTAGAATGTATTATAAACCCAATCTGTTACATAACCAATCAGTCAAGGTTTCTTTTTTTTTGGGTTTTTTTTCAATTCATGTTTTTCCCCAAAACAATTTTAGCTTCTGAACTTCGTAACTATATTTTTAAAACAGATATGCATTGATTGGCTCCACAGGGACCATCACTTCTTTTATATCTTGACTTCCTTATTTTTAGGTTATTAATTTTGATTTTTTTTTTTTTTAAGAGAGATTTTTAGCCCAGCCGGTGTGGCTCAGTGGTTGAGCGTCGACCCATGCACCAAGAGGTCGCCAGTTCGATTCCCGGTCAGGAAGCCTGATCCCCAGTGGGGGGTATGTAGGAGGTGTCCAACGATGTTCTCTCTCATCCATGTTTCTATCTCTCTCTCCCTCTCCCTTCCTCTCTCTCTCAAATCAGTAAAGAAAAAAATATGAAAAAAATTTTTTAAATTAAAAAAGAGATTTTTATTTTTAAAAATTGATTTGGGGGGGGGCATTCTGGGGATCGAACCTGAAACCTGGGTATGTGCCCTGACCAGGAATCAAACCCGCCACCTTTTGGTGTACAGGATGCTCAGACGAACTGAGTCACTCTAGCCAGGGCAAATTTTGATTTTTTTTTTTAGTGTCCTGTAAAGTAGAGGTCTTTGACTAATTTTTAAGGAAGGCCACATGGGTGAAATTGCTTCTGATTCTTAGATATATTGAAAATATTCTTCTACTGCCTGTACTCACGGATTAATTTGGGCTTGGAACAGTATGCTCAGGTCATGAAGTTTCCTCCTTAGAGAAGCAGCTATTTCTCCATTGGCGCTGGTGAGTAAAAACGGAACCTAGCCTTGTTTTTCCCCTTGTGGGTAAACTATTACCTCTGTCTGGTTGCTTATATGATCACCTTTTTTCTCTGGATTTTCAGGCTATATCTGGATATGGACATCCCCCACCCCCACCCCCATCAAAATCTTGATTTTCTTTTTTACATTAAGGAAAATATTTTTCTATGATTATTTTTATACTTTTTCTATTTTCTATTTCTTTTGCTCCCACATTTTCAGGAACATTTTTTTTTTTTTTTTTTTTTTTTTTTTTATCCTCACCCGAGGATATTTTTCCATTTTTTGTACAGATAGAGTGGGAGGGAGAGAGAGGAAGGAGAGAGAGAGAGAAACATCGATGTGAAGGGACACATCGAGTGGCTGCCACCCGCACGACCAACCAGGGCCGGGGACAAACTGCAACCGAAGTACGTGCCCTTAGCGGGAACCGAACCCGGGTCTCTCCGGACCGCAGGCCGACGCTCTAACCGCTGAGCCAAACTGGCCAGGGCAGGAACATTTGTTATCCACAGGTTGGACTGTTACCACTTTCACTCTGTGTCTATTATGATCTCTTGCCGTTCTGTCTTCATACTTCACACGGCCTTGGGAAGTGGGTTCACAGATTACATGCTGTTCCTCGTATACTCTGCTCGCTGGCGCAGCTATAGCATGTTCACCTGACGCGGCACCCTCTCTCGTGTTGGCTGTCTCCGTGTTTGATAAGGGTAGGTTTCCTGGAGTGACTTAAACTCACCTGCCAGGGTGGCATCTGCCAGGGCCTCGCCTGGGATCTGTGCGTGGAGGGGGGCCTGATATGCACCACCCTGGCCCAGTTCCCTGCAGGTACTCATCAGTCTGGCTCTGTCCCACCAGGTTGGAGCCTGACCACTATCGCTCCAGGGACGCTCTGCCTCGGAGCGTCTCCTCGGGGAATATCTGTCCCCATATACCATTCATCCTCCTCCCTCTACTCACTCTGGGTTGCACGGGAAGATGTGATCTTGGAATCATGTGCAAACTGAAGGAGAGTTGCATGGGGCCCCGGTTTTGGCCCTTTTGGGACCTAATTCCCATGCAGGGTACCAGTGGTCTGGTTTCAGGTTACAAGAGCTCCAGCCCCCGAGCCTGGCAGAGGTTAGGATAAGCAAATCCTCCTCTTGGGTCTTGTTGTCTATTCAGTGTTGCGCTTAGAAGATAAAACAGCTGTTGCCGGGGTAGCGGGTGTTTTCTCAAACCAGCCCCACTGGCACTGTGCTTGGTGAACATTCCCTTTAGATTTCTCCCGAGTGTTTTACCAGGAAAGAGAGTACATCTCAAGCTAATCGAACGGTTAATTTTTACATATGCCTGGCGCAGTTTCCCCCCAGAGAACAATGCATTCGTTATACAGAGAGACAATGACTTTTCAATTTCAGCAAGGGCTGAAAATTACTCCATTCACCAACTTCCACAGTAGCGGAATGAAGCTGGCGGGTGGAATTCCAAAGATGGGCGGGAAGGGTTGCACTGTGGCACTCGGGCCCCCAGAGCGGGCGGCGGGCACGCACGGTGGCCAGTAGGAGGTCCAGCTGCTTCCAGAAGCTTGTACTTACACTGACTCCGCCCGAACATTTAGCAGACAGTTCGCCAGTATGAAAGTGCCTTAAACACGCGTCAAGAGGAAAAATATAACACGACGTATCCGTACCTTGTAATACATTCTGGCCACCAAGCTCCGCTGAAGAACCCTTCACGCAAAGTCTCTGCTTTCAGCAGAAAGACGAGATCACCGACGGTGTCCATGTAAGATGCCAGGAAACTAAGGGAAGACACAGTGCCCATCATTACTCTTTTGTCCTCACCAAGGCACACGTCTGCAAGAAATACAAGGGCTTGTCTTTTCTTTTTGTTAATCCTCACCCAAGGATATTTTTTCCATTAATTTTTCGAGAGAGGGAAGGGAGTGGGGAGAAAGAGAGAGACCCAGATGTGAGGGAGACACGTCGACTGGCTGCCTCCCACAGGAGTCCTGACCTGGGCAGGATCATACAAATCTGCAGCCCAGGCACATGCCCTTGACCAGGAAATGAACTGGCGACACTTTGGGCCAAGGGCCGACACTCCAACCACTAAGCAACACCAGCCAGGGATGAATAGTATTTCTTACATACATTATGTATCAGGCACTGTGCTAATTACTGCTGTGAATTATTCAATGAGCTCAATAATTCTACGATGTCAATACTATAAATATCCAATGTGGAGCTGGAGAAACTGAGGCTCAGCATGATGTGGACGCTGCTCAAGGTCACAGCGGCAGAACACGCTCAAGCTCGGGCTTTGTCTTGGGGGACACTTGGACTTAAGGGAAGGGGAGCAGGAGGGACAGTGAGGGGTGTGGGCAAGCACACAGTAGGGTGTGCCACAGAAAGGGTGACTTTCTCCAGCAGATAGAAATTTTCATTTTTCCCATCTGGCAAATGAGGAAACTGAGGCACAGAGGAGTTAAGAGACTTGGGAACAATAGTCTAAACACCCAGGGTCAGAGCCACGCCTTGCCCCCCACCCCCCACCTATTCTCACGGAGCCTGTGCCTACGACTGACTCCTCCCACAGCCCAGAGGAGGGGCCGCGGGTGCCCACACCTTAGCTGCTGCTCGGAGGGATTTCAGGGCCCCAGGACGTTCCAGCCGTCTTTCCTCTGTCCCCGCCTTCTCCCGTGAGCTGTCCTGGGACAACCGTCCCACTGCTCTGCTAGGGCGTAAGCTCCACGCAGCTGAGAGCCTGTCACGGCAGTGTCGCCAATGCCCGGAGAAGTGCCCAGGTCACAGCAGGGAGGACAAGCTTTTCTTAATATCCGTAACAATCAGAGCAAGTAAGGTTTGGGGACTTACGCAGACAAACACAGACAGCCGGAATCAGTAAGTCTAACTGCGGGAGGGAGATGTGCACGGTTGTGGGGTTAATCACCGAAACAAAAATAAATGGACTGGAACTTTCCAAATATTTACAATTGGAAAACTGCCTCTGGCGCGTCGCGTCTGCCCGGGAAGATGTGCCGGGAGCAGAGTCGCATGTGGGCGAGTCGCTGTGCGCGCAGCGCGCGGGGACAGGCCCGTCGGCAGCTCAAGAGAAGGCGAGGGCAGATGCGCCTGGCGTTTGGGACAAGGCTCCCGAGGGGCCGGGCCGATCCTGAGGCACTGTTCTTCAACTCCCTACGTGTTGGAACATCTCAAATAATCAACTGGGGGAAGGCTATCGGAACGATAAAACGCCCGCTCGGGACCAGAAATATTAAAAAGATGCACTGACTTCGTAGAGCGTGCAGGACAAATGGAGACATTAAGACTCGGAGACGTAAGAGACACCGTCCTGGGACACGGGAGCTGACGAGAGAGACTGCAGTTTGAATAAACAGGAATCTGAGCAGAGGTCCGAAAGGGAAGAAAGGACAGAGAGTAGCTTTCTTCATTCCACTTCATGCCATCGCTGATGGGAAGTCCCACACTATCATTTATGTGTTTCCCATGTTATTTTGTTGTTGTTGTTGTTTTAATCCTCACCTGAGGACACTTTCTCCATCTATCTTCAGATAGACTGGGAGGGGGAGAGAGAGCGAGCAAGAAACATCGATGTGAGAGAGGCACATGGCCTGGTTGTCTCCTACATGCCCCAACCGGGGCCGGGGACCGAACCACAACCCAGGTACATACCCTTGACTGGAATTGAATCCGTGACTCTTTGTTCCACAGTCCAATGCTCTAACCACTGAGAAAGAATGGCCAGGGCTGTGTTTCCCATGTTTTTAATCATGATTATAAGATTATATTTTCTAATGAACAGTTTCCTTAGAAATTAGTTCAATATATTTAGGTTACAGAGAACAATAATCTGCCTCCAAATAAAAACAATAATTTTAAAAATACACAAAAGGAAAAAAGCATGTAAGCTTCTCAAAAGTAGAATAAAGGAGACAATACATTTATGAGCATAAATCAATGAAGTAGGAGAGAGGTACGACAGAGCAGATCAATAAAGGGAAAAGCTAGCTGTTTGAGAAAAAATCAACTAGACAAACACCTGATGAGATTAAACTATACAACAATACAGAAGAGAAGGCACAGAAATAAACTCAGAAATGACAAATAGGACATTACGACAGATTAGTGAAAGAGAAAAATATAATTAGAGAATAGTATGAAGAACTTAATACCAATAGATTCAAAACCAAATGGATAAATTTCTAGAAAAATACCATTTACTAAAACTGACACAAAAAAGACTAAATGGTCTTAGAACAATTAAACAAATTGAATCAGTAGTTTAAATATTCCCCTAGGCTCAGAGAGGTATCAATTAACTTATCAAAATTTTCAAGAGCACCCTGGCTGGTTTGGCTCAGCAGTTGGAGCGTCGGCCTGTGGACCAGAGAGTCCTGGGTTTGGTTCCTGCTAGGGGCACGTACCAAAAAAAAAATTTTTTTCAACAGAATAAGAAACTACTTCCACAATAACTTTATGAGATCAGAAAATACTTGATATAAATCCAAATCAGGAAAGGGCAAGAAAAGAAAACAATGTGCCAATCAATATACAAGTTCCCCACCCCAAAATACAAGCCAGCCAAGCCCAGGAAAATATAAAAATGCTAACACAGCATAACAAAATTGAGTGTTTCTCAAGCATGCAGAAGGAGTTTAACATTAAAACATTTACAAGGGTTAGTTACTAAATTAACAGACTAAAGAAAATTCATCATAAAATCATTTCAATGAATGCAAAAAAAAGTTATTTGTAATAAAATTCAAATTCATCATCTAGTAATGACAAAAATACATTAAAAATAACAAGAAAGGCCCTGGCCAGGTAGCTCGAGTTGGTTAGTACACCAAGGTTGTGGATTCGGTCCCCAGTCAGGGCACACACAAGAAGCAATCGATGAGTGCATACATAAGTAGAATAACAAATTTGATGTTTCGCTCTCTTTTTCTAAAAATCAATAAGAAAAATAACAATACATGGAGCTTCTTTAGGAACTAAAGCTTGTCTATGAAAATTTCAACAAATATTCTTCACGGTGAAATGTTAAACTAATTCTTTTAAAACTAGGAATAAAACAAAAGAACACCTTCCATACAAAAAAGGACAAAAGGAGTAACAACTGGAAAGGAAGACAAAAGAAATCATTGTTTGCAGATGGTATCGTTGTCTATGGAAAAAAAAACAAACCAAAGAATCTAAGCACAAACTAAAAAAAAATTTATTTATGTTCAGGTTTATATATAAAAGTCAGCTGCATTTATAATGAACTGACAACATCAAGAAAACAATTAAAAAATACTCTTTTTACAGCAACAACATTACAAAGTACCTAGTAATAAATCTATGAAAGGCTGTACTACATATGGAGAAAATTATAAAACTCTGGAAGACATGAAATTAAAATCACTAAAGATCATTTTATAAATATGTGAATTTATGCAAATCTATAGATTTAGTACACTGTCAAAGAAAATTCCAGCAGATTTTTAAATTATGGTAAATATACAGAACACAAGATGTACTATTTTAAGTGTGCAATTCAGTGGCAGTAAGCACATTTACATGGTTGTGTAGTCAGCAACCCCACCCATCTCCAGGGCTGTCCATCCCCCGCAAGCTGAGACGCTGTCCTGACCAGATACTAACTCCCTACTCCTCCTCCCCAGCCCCTGGTGACCACCATCTACGTTCTGTGTCTCTGAATTGGACCACTCTAGATACCTGATCAAAGTACAACCATATGGTATGTGTCCTTTTGTGTCTGTCTGCAGGTTGTTTTTCAAGGAACTTGTCAAACTGATTCCAAAATTTATATGAAAATGCCAAAGACCCAGAACAGCCAACACAATCCTGAGTTCTATTTCAGATATAGTATTATATCATATTTGTTATATAATAACATTATATATTATAAATCTAGTGTAATTGTAATAGTGTATCATTGGATTAAGGATATGCAAACAGAGAGGAACAACATAGCCCCAAACAGACTCTGCAGATAGAATTTAATGAAGTCCAGAGAGCCAATGCGGATCACTGGGAAGGGATTCAATTCCGGAAACGGTGCTGGAGCAATGAACAGCCCGAAGGGAGGAACAAATGAAATAGATCGCTTCCTTACACCACAGGCAAAAATTTCTAATAGATTCAAGAATCTGCCCTGGCCAGTTTGGTCAGTGGTTATAACATTGGCCATGGACCAAAGGGTCTCCGGTTTGATTCCCAGTCAAGGGCACATACCTCGGTTGCAGGTTTGATCCCTAGCCCTGGTTGGGGTCGTGTGGGAGGCAACTAATCGATGTGTCTCTCTCACATTAATGTTTCTCTCTCACCCTTGCTCTCTCCCTTCTCTATGTAAAAAAAAAAAAAATCAATGGAAAAATATCTTCGGGTGAGGAGTAACAACAACAAAAGCATTAAATATGAAAGGTGAAACTCTCAAACCAAAAAATATATATTTCTTGATCTAAAAGTGGACAGGATGCAGAAAGTGGGAATCTAAAAGAAAAGACTGATAAATTCCATTGTAATGGAAGAATTTGTGTTAACCAAAAGACATCATAAAGAAAATTTAAGAGAATCCACAAACTTGGAGAGTATAACTGTAACATCTATAACAACAGAGGACAAAGAACCCCTAAGAGTCAACACGAGTAAGGCAACAAAAACAGAAAAATTGGCAAAACACATGAATAGGCGTTTCACAGGAGAAGATATGCAAACGGCCATCAACATGAGAAAGCAGGCTCATGCTTAACATTGGTAAGAAAAATGCAATTAAAAATCAGTGAGAGACCTTTTTCTTATGTTATATTGACGAATATTAAGTACAATAAAGGCAAGTGCTGATAAGAATGTGGTTTCACAGGATACGGCTGCTGGAGGGGTATAAGTTGTACAATCTTGTTTAAACACCAGTTGACTCTCTCTGGTGCGGCCGAACCCTGCACACCCCACCAACAGCAGCCTGCGTGCGTCCCAGGCAATGTAATATACACTGCTGAGGAGTGTCTTCCAGACAACAGACTGAAAATCACTAATGAGTCATGAAATCAGTTTAAAGGATTGAGATCAGAATTTCTAAAAGTTTAAAAATATCAGAGAGCAGCATGAGCGATACAGGATAGGGGGTGCCTGCTGGGGGGTGCTCGATGAATGTGTGGGTGTCGATGGGATGTAAAATGTATTTCTTTCTCTGAGTCACGGCTGCTAAATGTGAAAGCCCTGTTGAAACACACACACAGAGCTTTATACAAAATATCAAAAACACAGCCTACATGTCCACAGGAGATGAGAATGGTAAGTAAATTATGATGTGCATGCACCGGGAAATGTAATGAGCAAAGAGAACAGCTCTTCAGCTACACACAACCGCTTGGATGAATCTTAGAAACAAAATACTGAGTGACAGCAGGAAGCCCCAGAATACCACCTACATTATGCCTCATTTATCAAATTTAAAGTCAATACTAAAAAATCAAATAAAGAGCCCTGGCTGGTTTGGCTCAGCGGTTAGAGCATGGGCCTGCGGACCAGAGAGAACTGGGTTCCATTCCTGCTAAGGGCACGTACCTCGGTTGCAGTTTGTCCCCAGCCCCGGTTGGGGTTGTGTGGGTGGCAACCAGTCAATGCGTCTCTCTCACCTTGATGTTTCTCTCTCTCTCTCTCTTCCTCCCTCTTTCCCTTCTGCTCTATCTGAAGATAAATACAAAAATGTCCTCAGGTGAGGATAAAAACAAAACAAGTCAAATAAAGGCAACCAAAGGCATGAATCCTGAAGCCAGACTATCTAGATTCAAATCCTAGCTCCACCGCTCATTAGCATGCCACCTTGGGTACAATACTTAACCTCTGAGCCTCAGCTTCCTCATCTATGAAATGGAAATAATAACCTACCTCGTGATTTTTATCATCAAAACCTGTAAAGCACACCCTGGCTGCTTTGGCTCAGTGGTTAGAATGCCAGCCTGCAGACCAAAGAGACACAGGTTTGATTCCGGTGAAGGGCACGTATCTCGGTTGCAAAATTTGGTCCCTGGCCCTGGTCGGGGTCGTGCGGGAGGCAGCCAGTCAACTTGTCTCTCTCACATCGATGTTTCTCTCTCTCTCTCTCCCCCCTCCCACTCTATCTGAAGATAAATGGAAGAATGCCCTCAGGTGAGGATTAAAAAAAAACAAAACACCTGTCAAGCGCACAGAACAGTGAACACACACAAGTAAAGAAGGCACACAGTGGAAAGAACAGAATTAGCACTGTTGTACTTCTTAAGCTGGGGAGTGCATGTAAGAAGGTTCATTTCACATATTTGTATTTTTGTATATATACCAAATAGCAAACATTTCAAACAACTGAGCTGTGCCATGGCAGGCTCTCTGCTCTCAGGCTCAGTAATAAGACACTGTGGGCCCAGAATGGTGATGGCCTGGTTCTGAGCGAGTCGGCCCCAGACGCAGCCCAGCTCCGGAGCAGGCTAGCAAGCGGTCTTTCTTCGCACTGTTTGGTGTACGGAGCCAGCACTTCCCGCACCACGACCTGTGTGCAGTTGATCACTTGTCAGAAATGTAAAAAAGGCCAGTGTCCTCCCATGCTGCAGCCAGGTGAGTTCTAGTTGCTTCTAGTAAACTCCTTGAAAGGAACCAAAGACAAGACCTCATCCTTCCAGGGGCCCCTCACCCCACAGCAAACGGGTGGCGCTTACCATGCACTCTCAGTCCCTCCCAGCGTGGCCAGTATCTAAGCAGACCCAGCTCGCTCTCCCCGAGTCACCAGCCGCTAAGGCTGGTCCCAGTACCACTAATTTCAGCGGATGCTTCAGCTGAAACTGACTTGCCTTCCCTGGACCAGAGAGATGTTTGGTCTGCTTTCTTTATTTCCTCTGACAGTCTAAGGCTGATTTGGCCTGGGGGGGGCGGTGTACACGTAAAACCATCCCATCAGTCTCCTCCCTCCTTCGCTTTCAGGTTATGATTTGGGCTGAATCGTAAGTACTGCCTGCTTTTCCGGGTTTGTTAAAAAGTTGTCCATGGCAAGCCTGCGGCAGAGCGAGGCCCAGCTGACGGCAGCCGCCACTGGATGACCACCACCGTGTGAGTGGCCCCAGCAAGGCCAGGGAGGAACGGCACCGGTGACCCGGCCCAAACTGCCGACTCAGACACACAATTGCCTGTTGTTTTAAGCTACTGAGCTTGGGGGTGGTTTGCTACACAGCAATAAATATCTGATTCACTCTCCGACGAAACCAGAATATGTCCTTCTTTGTTTCATATATGTTGATGTGTTGTATAAAGAGGCTATAAAATGCCTATGCGTTTGATCAGCAGTGTATCGGAAGCAGTAGTTTGGTTCACATTGCTATTTTGGATTCTATCTCTTTAATGGCCGTATACTGTGTTTTGTTTGGAAAAAGTCATAGGTAATTAAACATTTCTATTCAGTCAGATATTTAGGCTGTTCCCAGTTTTAATGTGTCACTAATAACCTTGATATCCATGCATTCAGACATGCATTTATTACCTCAGAATAAATCCACGAGTCAGTCAACGAGGTCTTTATGAAAGTCGCCCTGCCTATAGGGGGGATGCTGGGAGCTCATCAAGGCATAGGTGTCTGGGAAGCTTTCCTGGTGGGGTGGGCCGAGCCAGGTGTGCAACTCAGGGGACAGTGTCCCATCCAGTGCCCTGTCGAATGCCACGTGGTCAAATACAGGCAGAGGACTGTCCTCACTCAGTTACACGGAATCTTTCAGGTTCTCCCCGCCCCAGGCCTGTGGGAGGACTACACTCCCTGTCCCCCTGAAGTCGGAGGGGACCCCAGGACTCGCTTTAGGCCAGTGACACCCAAGCTGGTTCGATGTTTCCACTTGTGACTGGTCCATAGCTCTGGCTTCAGTCTACATCAGGGGCTGCCTCGCCAATTCCGTGTACAGTGGTGGCATTGTTAGATCTTACGGTGTTGGTAGGTTTATCATAAATTACTTCCCTTTGGTTTCTTCGAAGTAATAAATTCTTGAAATTATGCCTCTAGATATGTTATACCATTTATGATTTCACTTTAAGACAGCAAAGAGGTTGTCAAAAAATATCTTTATAAAAAAGAGGGCATTGGCCCCCGCCAGCATGGCTCAGTCGGTTGGAGCCTCATACTGTGCACCGAAGGCTTGTGGGTTCAATTCCCGGTCAGAGCACATACCTAGGTTGTGGGTTCAATCCCTAGTCAGGTCATGTGCAGGAGGCAGCCTCTTGATGTCTCTCTCTCTTTCTCAAAATCAATGAACATGTCCTCAGGTGAGGATTAAAAAATAAATTAATTATTTAATGTAATTAAATACAAAAGAGAGCATCAGGTCTGATACATTTAAGAACCACTGTTGTTAGGGTTCAAGGAGCATGAACAATTTTATGGCTGCTGTTATACAAAATAAGGGTGAAAATCAAAACACTTCTGGCAGAGGAAAAATGGGGGAAACTGGTTAACTTTAACTAGAATTCCAGTCACAACGATACAGCAGCCCAGCTCCGTTTCCCTGACACATCACTGGGACTGACATTTACATTCTTTGTTTTCTCGAATCTATGAAGTTTACGATGGTTCTACCTCTAGTTCCCTCTTGGTACAAGAGCATGATCATCCCAAGAATTAAATTGGCTTTCTCTTTACCTCTGGACCTTTATCTTTCTTCATTTTCTTTTTCTTTTTTTTTTTTATCCTCACCCGAGGACAGTTTTTCCATTTTTTTTGTTGTTGTTGTTGTTCAGGTAGAGTGGGAGGAAGAGAAAGAGAGAGAGAGAGAGAGACATCGATGTGAAAGGGACACATTGAGTGGCTGCCACCCGCACGACCAACCAGGGCCGGGGACAAACTGCAACCGAGGTACGTGCCCTTAGCTGAAACCGAACCCGGGTCTCTCCAGACCACAGGCCGATGCTCTAACCGCTGAGCCAAACCGGCCAGGGCATCTTTCTTCATTTTCTTCTTACCACTATGCTACCTGATGACACAGAGCATAGCAACCTATGCGCTGGTCTCCTGGCTTTCTGCGGCCTGGAAGGTGAGCGCTGGGAGTCTGTTCATCTTGTGCGGTCAAACGAGGGATGGCCCCGGGCTGGGAACGGAGGAATCTTTCTTAAATGAGGGGATGAACAAACAAACCCCGTCCTGTTTTCAATATCTCATCCAATCTGTTCAGTTCCTTCATAACTTCCTTCTGCCTCTGATACTACGTCCACCTTTTCGGTTCAAGCAACTTAAAGTGGGCGAGTTAAGTCACTCTCACATGCATTACAATTAGAATGACATAAGCATCCAGTTCAGGGGCTAAACGCAACAGAAAAACAGATCATTGAGCCAGCCGATTTCACGAAAGCAGATTGTTTTGCTCCTTTTTTTTATTTCCTATTTGTTCCTTGCTTTTGGTCTCTTTCCTCCTTTTCTAGGTCATGAGACAAGAAAACGTGATTTTAAAAATGAGTTTATTTTCTGCTGCTGATGCCCCCTGGGTGAAAGATTAAATGATTGAAGCCATCAGCTACCATGGGGTTCGAGCTGTACACTCTCTAGATCCAATACTTTATTTGATAAATGACCAGGGAAAGGCAAAGATAGATCAGTCACCTTCTCAACTGGACCTGCAACGAAGATTAGCTTGTCTAACCTTGTAGATGTGGTCCTGAGCACATCACAGTGTACTATGTGTGCACACGTACACAATATACATACTGCATGCCAATTCTAATTATGCTATGTACTACACACTAATATATTATCTATATACATGTATACATATATCAATTTTTAACTTTCTATTTTAAAAAAATTACAGACCCACAAAAAGATTAAAAAAATTAAAACAACACAGAGAAATTTTTTTCTAGCCATCACCCAGATGACCCCAAAAGTGATATCTTACATAACAACAGTGATTATCAAAACCAAGAAATGCAATAAAAAATATTTTGGTTAATCCTCACCTGAGGATATATTGTCCATTGGTTTTATTTTATTTTTTTATTTTAGAGAGAGAGGAAGGGAGAGGGGAAGAGAGATAGAAACATTGACTGGCTACCTGCTGCATGCCCCCCACTGGGGATCGGACCCACCGCCTGGGTATGTGTCCTGACTGGGAATCGAACCAGTGACCTCTTAGTTCATGGGTCCATGCTCAACCACTGAGTCACACTGGCCAGACAATTTTCCATTGGTTTTAGAGAGAGTGGAAGGGAGGGAGAGAAAGAAACATCACTGGGAGAGAGACACATTTAATGCCTGACTGGGGTCAGGGATTGAACCTGCAACCCAGGTACCTGCTCTTGACCAGGAATCAGACCCGAGACCCTTCAGTGCACAGGCTGGTGCTCTAACCACTTGGCACACTGGCCAGGGCTCAAGAACATTTTATACATTCAATGTTCCGGCTGCAGTGGAGATCTCATTATTTAAAAATGAACTCAGAAGTAGATCATTCTGTAAAGTGAAATATTATTTTCTGCAATACAAGTAATTACATCATTATCTACGCCTGGGATTTTCCCAAGATGACATGTGACGTTCTTTCTTTCTAGGTGATTGTTTTTGTGGCTGAACCGTTCTCCAGTTCTACAGATGAACGTTCTTTATCTTCCTCCACGCGCTTGATTAATCCCCAACGACTGAGTCTTGGTGCACCTGTTCAGAGCCCTTTCTTCAGAGATCTCCAGGGGACTGAGCCGTCAGGAGAGCGACATTCTTCCCTTTTGAAAAAGATCCACCTGCAGGTGGAATCAAGCTGATCTACAACCTTGGAAACTCTGAGTCTAAGCAGTGTGCAAAAAAAAAAAATGACCTCATAAACATGCATTCATAATGAATATCACATGTATCAGCCAACACCCATTAGGTAACATCGGTAAGACTTAGATTTAGGTCAAATGGCTTTTCAAGGCATCTCTGAAGCAACTAGCATCTCTACACGTGAAGTCTCTCACTGACTTATGCCAGGCTCAGTGAAACTTGGATTAAAAAGACCAAAAAGTAGGATCTGGTGCCAAGGCAGGAACACTTACAGCCAGTTAGGGTAGAAAACCGGTGTCTAAGGAAAAGCCACCAGACGTCACCCAGTCTGTAACAAGGACAAGCCAGGCAGTGGGGATGCACCCAGGTTCATGCCACAGAGGGCGATGGAGTCCCTCAAAGTAGCTGTACTTATGGCCCTGGGGTCCCAAATCATGGGGCCCCAGCAGAACTGGCTACGAAATTTGGGGCCCAGTGCAAAACAAAAATGTTCAGAAATTATTAAGGATTTCAAGACGGCGAGAGCAGAGCATTAAACCAATCAGGGCCCTTCACCCCAGGGAGCTGGACCTGGCCCTGGGGTCCCAGCAGGACCACCAGACACAAATGGACCTGCATGTCCTGCGTTTGTATTACACCTGCATCTGGCCAGCCTCGTTCCTGAGGGCAGCTCAGTTTCACCAGGCGTACGGTTGACAGAAAGACCAGTGGACACGATTCACCACCAAGCATTCTAACTTTTTACCTGTTAGATCACTTCAGAGTAAGATTCCTTTGAGGAGAATTTTGAAAGATTGCCTGACTAGGCCCTGGCCGGTTTGGTACAACGGTTAGAACATCAGCCCGTGGACCAAAGAGTCTTGGGTTTTGATTTCGGTCAAGGGCACGTACCTTGGTTGTGGTTCGGTCCCTGGCCCTGGTTGGCGTCGTGTGGGAGGCAACCAGTCGATGTGTCTCTCTCATGTGGATGTTTTTCACTCTCTCTCTCCCTCCCACTCTATCTGAAGATAAAAATGGAAAAATATCCTTGAGTGAGGATTAAAAAAAAAAAGATTTCCTGACTGGAAGAAAAGAATGAAAGACAGAGGAGGGGAGGGGAGGGAAGAAGAAAGGGAGGGAGGAAGGGAGGGAGGGAATGGGAGTCCAGGAGAAAGAATCACTTCCAACTAATACACAAACTAACACGTACAATGCTCTGAGTAATTGCTGGGCCTGAAACGTGAATTTAAATTGTATTTAGGAGGATGGATGTATCTATCCAAAGCAGTGATTTAAGCCCCGCAAAAATTCATGCACTACTCAACTGAATTTAAGAGTGGTTAGTTTTTTTTTGTTTGTTTAGTTAAATCTGGATCAAATTTAATCTCTTTCCCCAAGGTCTCTTCCTAACAGAAAATAAAGTACTTCTGCCCTGACTGGTTTGGCTCAGTGGTTAGTGTTGGCCCTCGAACCAATGAGTTGTGGGTTCGATTCCACACAAGGGCACGTACCTCGGTTGTGAGCCAGGGTTGCGAGGGAGGCAACCAGTCGATGTGTCCCTCTCACATCGACGTTTCCCTCTCTCTCCCTTGCTCTCCCTCTCCCTCCCTTCCATTCTACCTGAAGATAAATAGAAAAATATCCCCGGGTGAGGATTTAAAAAAAGGAAATAAAGTGCTTCTTTGTGTTTCCTTCCTTCATTCCACCCCCATTTGTGGTGCACCTACAATGTGCAAGGCATCCACCGTCTATACTGAGCACAGTGTGGACTAGAACGGTGACTAAGGAACCTCCGTTCCGGTGGCACCTCCGGTCTGATAGGAGAGATCAGCACAGGCTCAAACACGGCACTCGGGGGACATCTGTCAGAACCTGAGCCCGACGGGCACAGAAGCACAGCAAATCCAAGTAGACCCCTTTTCTGTGATGATCAGGGAAGGCTCCTCTCTCTCCCCATCCTTATTCGCTCACTGATCTGTCTCAAAAGGTGTCTTTCAACCCCCAGATGCTGCCATCCCATGCACCTGGCCCATGTGGAATCGGCGCCCCCCGGCACAGACTGGTGCCCTCACCCTGGCTGCTGGGACCCAGGCTCACACAGCCCTACCCAAGCCTTGCTCTCCTTCCAAGAGTCCACTCGACCTTCCTCTCTGGCCTGGGCACAGCCCTGGGATTTCTGCCTCCATCCGGATCGAGACCTTGCTTCTGGAAGGGGAACACCGCCCAGAGCTATCAGGAAAGCCCCTCACGTGGTCCGCAGCGGGCCCTGGCACTGCGTGGATCCTCCATGCATTTACTGAGCATCTATTATGTGCCCTGCACAACACTGGCAGCAGGTGAAGGATACTGAGTTTCTCAGTGTGTGTACAGGCAGGCCTTGGAGATTCTGCGGGTTTGGTCCCAAACCACCGAAACAAAGTGAGTTGTTTTGTGATAAAGCGAATGATCTTTTTGCTGGGAGGTGGAGGTGGTTCTGGCTTTCAATGTGTAAAAGAACACAACATCTGAGAAGTACAATAACGTGAGCCACAATAAAGCAAGGTGTGCCTGTACCAATAACTGTGGTTAACACTGTGTCCCTCACTAACCCTCAGGGGTTATCGCCCCGTGTGGAAATGTGGGAAGAGGGGCTCAGGGGCACAAGGACCTGGCCCAGGCTGTTGCATCCCAGAGTAGGGGCTGAACCCCTGTGTGTGGAAATAGTATCCCACAGACCCCAGAGCTGTACCTGGTGTGCGGGAATGAGGCGGTGAGCACATGACCAGGGAGCTGGAATCAAACACTGAGGTTAGGCAGCATAGGACACGAGCAGGCCTGGCTGTGTGCAGAGCTCCGTGGGAGGGGGCACAGGTCCTGACAGCGCACACAGTGCTGTGTGCAGAGCTCCGTGGGAGGGGGCACAGGTCCTGACAGCGCACACAGTGCTGTGTGCAGAGCTCCGTGGGAGGGGGCACAGGTCCTGACAGCCCGCACAGTGCTGTGTGCAGAGCTCCGTGGGAGGGGGCACAGGTCCTGACAGCGCGCACAGTGCTGTGTGCAGAGCTCCGTGGGAGGGGGCACAGGTCCTGACAGTGCGCACAGTGCTGGGCACCCTCAGGGCGCCGACGCCCAGGCCAGGCGGGCGTTCACAGTCCGTCCCTTTGAGGACCCTCGCCCTGAGCTCCTGGCCCCACCGTGGCCGTCCCTCCCTCATACCCCCATCTCTTCCTGTTCTAGAAGTTTCCATGCAGTGTGAGCACATGTAAGGCCATTCCTCAAGTCCCAACAGCAACAACAGCCAAGTGTCTGGTGTCATAGGATTAGATGTGAGTGTGGAAAATAAAGGGCGACGAGGAGAATGTTAAAAAAGGACCCCAAGTTTTCTATAACTTGACTAAAGCACCAACCCCTCTGAGGAAAAATTCCCCTTGACCCCCAATGTTGACTTCAGTTGTTTCAAATTATAATATTACTTAAACACATGCAAACCTAAAACTAGATATAAACACCTCATATTTATAGCTCTTGTTCAACTATAAACGATGAAATCAAATACAAGCAAAGCTACAAAACCAAGAGATTCAAGTCAATGGCTCTAATAACACGTGGCAGACTGAGGTGTTAGCCCGGACGTGGTTGCTTTGGGTGGGCTCTGCCCCGGCCTCTGATGGCAGAGGGAGGCGGTATTCCTGGTCTAGGACTGCTTGCGACCCCCTCCACCCAGCCGCACGCTGCCCCTCGGCCTCACCGGGCACAGACACACAACTTCATTCATAGAAAACCTACATCTCTTCTTTCCTGCTTGGTTCCTGGTGACCAAGGGGGTATTAGTTAGTGCTAAAGGGCTTCTATAAACAGAGCCCAGAGCTAGAACCCACGGTGGCCTCTGGTTATAAGATTGTCATCCAGATAACCTGCAAAACGCACTTAGACGATTTCTGTTTAGATCATCGAAATGCAAACAAACAACGAACACATTCCTGTAAAGAACTCTGGACTCCAGTTTAGGGAACACTGCCAGACCCCATCTCGCTGCACAAACCGAGGCGTCACTGTAGGGCACGGAGAAGTGACGATGAGCAGTCTGGCCCCGGTCCAGAAGCTCGCACGTGGAGGCGTGGAGTGCCCGAGGACAGCTGTCAGACCGCTTCCATGCTACAGACTCCGGTGCAAAAACCTTGGTGCCGGTGCCGAGTATCAGACGGCCTGGGTCAGCTTTCCTCCAAGGGCAATATCCCCACGTCCCTGCGGGACCCCAAATGATCACATTTGTAAATGCTCCGTCTCAGTGTCATCCCCTCGGTGGATAACAAGCTGCCCTCCTCTCTCCGTTTCCAATGCCACCGGCCTGGCCTGGGCACCACAGCACCCCTTAGGTGGAGACTTGGTCCCAGCCCAGTCCTGTCTGCTCTGCTATGGCACCCACAGCCCTCACTAGGTGGGCCTCTTGGGTCTCATTCCATTCACTTCCCTCGAATTTTCCTGCCATCAGTGGGGCTGATTCTGGGTGTAAATCCCCATCTGTTGGTCTTGGGGGCAGATCCCTGAAACCATCTGCTCCTAATCCTGCCGGGTCGGGCAGCCCTCAGCCTGCCGGCCCTGCCTTAGCCTCTGAAGAGGCCCTGAGAAGAGGGGGGTACTGATCTGTCCCATAGGTAGGGCTGTCATCCACGCCCAGCACCCCGCACCGCTGCCCCTCACCCCTTGCCTTGGCCATCAGATCTCAGGCCCCGTAGTGCTGACCCCATGGCGCCGCGATGGAGTTCTCCCACCCTCCCCTCCGTTTCCGGGCAGTTTGCCCTCTTCTCCTCT
The DNA here is from genome assembly GCF_014108415.1 of Molossus molossus. Taxonomy (NCBI): domain Eukaryota; kingdom Metazoa; phylum Chordata; class Mammalia; order Chiroptera; family Molossidae; genus Molossus; species Molossus molossus. The sequence goes on along the minus strand of NW_023425350.1, from coordinate 67,733,051 downwards.
GGCCTTTTGACGTCTCCACCTGCTGATCCCTGGGGCTCACCTACAGCCAGGCTGGGGCCCTGGTGATGAGGCTTGCTCAGGTTTACTGTCTGGTTCCTTCCAGGAGAGGACATACAAATGGCCAGGAGGCATATGAGAAAATGCTCATCGTCACTAATCATCAGAGAGATGCAAATTAAAATGACTAAGAGATATCACGTCACACCTGCCGGAATGGCCACCATCAACAAATCCTCAAACAAGTGTGGGCGACGATGTGGAGAAAAAGGAACCCTAGCACACTGCTGGTGGGAATGCAGACCAGTGCAGCCACTATGGGACAAAATGTGCTTCCTCAAAAAATTAAAAATGGAACTGCCATTTGACCCAGTGATCCCACTGCTAGAAACATAGCCTAAGAAGCCTGAAACACCAATCAGAAAGAATATATGTACCCCCATGTTCATAGCAGCACTATTTACAATCACTAAGATCTGGAAACAGCCCAAGTGTCCATCAGTAGATGAATGGATAAAAAAGCAGTGGTACATCTACACAATGGAGTACTATGCAGCGGTAAGAAAGAAGGATCTCTTTCCCTTTGAGACAACATGGAGGGACCTGGAGAGTATTATGCTGAGTGAAATAAGCCAGTCAGAGAAAGACAAGTACCACATGATCTCACTTATTTGTGGACTCTAATGAACAAATTAAACTGACAAACAGCCCAGCTGGTGTGGCTCAGTGGTTGAGCATTGACCCATGCACCAAGACGTCGCCACTTTGATTCCTGGTAAGGGCACATGCCCAGGTTGTGGGCCAAATCACCAGTGAGAAGGCATGAAGGAGGTGGCCAATCAATGTTCTCTCTCATCGATGTTTCTATCTTTCTCTCTTTCTCCCTTCCTATCTTTAAAATCACTTTTAAAAAAATTTAGCCCTGGCCGGTTTGGCTCAGCGATTCGGCCCGTGGACCAGAGAGTCCCGAGTTTGGTTTCCGCTAAGGGCATGTACCTTGGTTGCAGTTTGTCCCCGGCCCCAGATGGGGTCACGTGGGTGACAACCAGTCAATATGTCTCTCACATCGATGTTTCTCTCTCTCTCTTCCCCCCTCTCTCCCTCCCACTCGATCTGAAGATAAATGCAAAAAATGTCCTCAGGTGAGGATAAAAAAAAATTTAAACTGACGAACAAAATAGCTCCAGAGACATGGAAGTAGGGAACAGATTGACAAACTTCAGAAAGAACGGGGTGGGGGCAGAAAGAGATAAACCAAATAACTTATATGCATATGTGATAACCAATGGACACAGACAACAGTGCAGTGAAGGCTGGGGGGGTGGGGAGGAGAAGGATGTCAATGGAGGAAAAAGGAGGGACATCTGTAATACTTCCAACAATAAAAATAAATTAAAAAGAGAGAGAGTCCGGGTTCTCCAGCTGAGGTCCAGTCCTCACTCTGCACCACATCCCAGCACCCGAGTCCTGCTTATCTGGGAGAATTCGAATTTTCCCCAGTAGTGGGGTGGGGTGTACCCCAGGGCTGGAGAGTGAGGGGTGTGTGTGTGGGGGGGGGCTTCTTCCTTCCTTTGTTACTGTTCATGCCTTCTCCTCCCTCCCTCAGCTTTCATATTTAAAGGAGAGACTATTTTCGCTGGTTTTAAATATACCCGATTTTAAAAATTCAAGCCACATTAAATGGTCTTAAAGAAAAAGTGAAAGTGTCCTACCCAAACCCGCACCTCCAGGAATGACCATTCAGAAGCAGTATTTGTTCTGCGGGAAGGGAAGTGGCCAGTGTCAAGGTCCAGCAGGCTCTCCTGTCCTGTCCCAGTCTGCTTCCTATTTAGATCACGCTCTTCTCGAGTGCTTTTGTTTTTCCCGGAGCCTTGATGGACTTTCCTCCCTTTGTTTGAAGAAGAAACAGATGCCTTTTCCATCACCTCGCTAAGATCTTCCTGTTTCTTAATTGTCCCATTTCGAACCAAAATCACTTCCTTCTTGAAGTCCTTTTGATTCCTCTGACTTCCTGTTCCAATTTACACTAATTGTGTCGCCACACCACTGGTATCCAGGTATTTCTTTAAACCTTCTGCTCTTGGGTGAGCTCCAGAAAGGATACGTCTTCTGATTACGTCCTTTCCTGCTTTTCCGCCGTTCATCTACAAGTCATGCTTTCCCGAACGTGCGCGGCACAGAAATTTATGGAGCGTTTGAAGGTCCGTGGGTCTTTATTTCACCATATATTCAATCAATAATTTGTCCAGCAGTCACATTTTACAGTCAAGATAACTTTCTTCTGAATTCCAAAGGCATCGTTCTATTCTGTTCTAGACCCCTGTCCTTCAAAGTGTGGTTCGCAGACAGCAGCCTGGGCATCGCCCAGACCTGGGGAGAGATGCAGTCCCCGGACCTGAGTGGGAACGGGACGCGGGGGGGGATAGGTGCGCTGGGGCTGGACAGTGCCGTTCCAGCCTCCCCGCGGGGCTCCGAGGCCGAGGTCAGGCTGAGCCTGCCTTTCAGGGGTGCTTCTTCGGTCTAATGTCTGGGGGCCTCGCTTGGTCCTTACTTGGTGATCTTTTAGAGTCTGACCTTTTCCTGCTGCTTCTGCCAATTCGAGGCTTGTGCCTTTCTTTCGATCTGGAAAATTGTCTTCTTTTGTTTCTCTGCTTTTGTCTGCTTCTCTGTCGTCTCTGTTCCTCTTTCGGGAATATTTTCAATTTCCTAGGCTGATCATCCATATCAAGTAGCCTTTCCCTTTTATTTCTCTTCGCTTGGCTTTTCTGATGTTCGTTCTAAGACGTTTCCTCAAATGTATCCTTTAGCCCTTATGCTGGATTTTAAAAATTTTGCAAATGTGTGTTTTTACTATATTCTCTGCACTGTGGTTACCAGGGCTTAATGAACTATGGTTCTCTGAATGCTCATTCTTCATAGCAGGCTGTCTCTGTTTTACGAATAAAACGCCGTCACACATCGTGAGGACACCAATTCCTTTCCGCGTCTGTTTTGTTTCCTCCAGCGCCTGTGGTGCTGTTTGTCCATCTTGCTCCTTCTTTTCCATGCTGTGCATTTCCCTCAAGTGCCTGATCGTCCTCGTTAGATAATACTGTGGAACTACTATTCGTTTGCTAAAGTGTGAAGATGGTACTGTATATACGCAAGAAAGTGTCCTTATTTTAGAAAACGAATGTTGAAGTGTTTAGGGGTGATGTGTCCAATATCCACAACTTACTTTCAAATAGTCACACGAGAGAGAGAGAGAGAGAGAGAGAGAGAAGGAGAGAGAATGAGAATAAGAGAATATTTAAATATAGTGAAGTATTAACACCTGGAAGTGGAGAATATTCTCAAGTGTTATTGTAACAGTCTTTCCATTTTTCTTGAAATTTGTTTTAAAATCTTCACATTCAAACTTGGAAATAAAAAAGCAAAACAAGAATCTCTGAATACCCTGGAGAAAGCACCTCTGGGGCCGGAGCTCCCCAGGGGACAGTGTGCCTGGAGGAAGCCAATCCCTACGTGATCTTCAGCAGCTCCGCGTACCTCTCTGCCGCGTGCCCGGCAGCGAACAGTGTAGGAGTCTCTGCCGAATGTTCCTCAGGAAATCTGCCCAAGTGGATTAGGGAGGCTCCTGTCCTGGTGAATCTCTAATGAAGCAAAAGAAAGTGAAAATGGGATGTCATGGGTGTGGGTAGTAATTGGATTTGCTGGGGGATATGATTAAATTTCACCAGGGGCTTCCAACCCCGGCTCCAGGAAAATAATGAAAGGGTCAGAAGACCTTCCGACTCGCTGAGAGGGAACTGCGTGAAGCCGGCGGCGAGTCCCCAGCACGCGCCCGTTGTCCCCGAGTCCTCGCTCACGGGACAGCAGTCCCAGCACCTCCCAGTCCAGTCTCGTCTTCAGGCAGAGGCTGGACGCACCGGCTTCCGTGCAGACACTGTGGAGCTCGGCGACCAGTCATGTCCCCGTCTCCTGAACGCTCTCTCTACTTCAGTAGGTGGGACCGAAGCAGAATCCGGTCCAGAGGGGGAGCCTCCCCAGTAGGGGCAGATTCCAGCGGCAGTGCAGGCAGTCAGCCACCGTCCCCGTCCTCGCGTGGAAGCCGGGCAGCCTGGAAGCTCTGGGGACAAAGCTGGGCATGTCACTGACAGGCTTCCTGTTGGGGGTGTCGCCAATGGGCAAGCAGAGGGCTGAACACGTCCTCCCCCCCCCCTCCCCCAGGAAGCTCAGTGCTCAGGGGGCTTGGATTCTCACCCCAGGAGACCAGCCTTCCCCGCAGGCTGTCCAGCGTCCCTCCCAGGGTGGTTTCCAGAGCTGGTCAAGTGTTCTGACGTGGGAGGGGGCCGTCCTGCTGACAGGAGCCGTCACAAAAATGCCTGCTGTCTGCCCAGATCCCTCTCCTGCTCCCAACCCGTGTCTGGGTGTCTCTGCAGAGACACCCCCAAGAAACAACTGCCACCGCAGGCGCATCCACTGGGCTGCTCCACGAGTCCCTCCCATCGGCTTGCCCTGCTCCAGAAATCGGGCAAAGTCTCCGTCCGCTGAGGGCCCCTGTCCCGCCGCCAGTGCCCGAGGGCTGTTCCCTTTGTTCTTTTCCCAGTCACGTCACCGGACTTGAACGAGGAAGGAGCAGTGTGGGGTTCACGCCAACATCCTGAACCGAAAGTCCTCCCCCGGCCCCCAGTGCGCCCACGCGTGCTGCGGTGCCAAGTGTCTCCCGCTCGTTCTGGACGCCGTGGGGCTGCCTCACCCCCCCAACCTTCCGTCTGCCCTCTCTTGGCAGTGAGTCGGGAAGGGACCTGCCCGGTCTCAGGACACCACTGCAGGGGAGAGTTAACGCAGCGGGCCCGAGACCCCGTCCTCGGAAAGGCCTGCTCACGAGGCTGGCCCGGCCTCTGGGATCTTGGGTGTGGGGGACTCCCAGCATCCCCTCAAGGATCCGTGTGGCTCTCGGTGCCCAAAGGCTTGTGCCCACACTAGGGTTTATGCCACCAACTACTTTCCTTCTGATGGGAATTTTGACACGTGCGAGGCAGAGGCTGCCCAAGAAAATGGAACATCTGTAACAGTGTCAACAATAAACTGACATGGAAAGACAAGCCTTCAGGCTGGGTCTCCGTGAGCCTTCCTGGTAAACACGGCTTCACACGCCCGGAGAACACACCACGGCGTGACACTGCGGCTCAGACTCTGCCCCTTTGCCTCCCTGCCGATTCGGTGTTTTATCCTTTTGCTGCAATAAACCACAACCAGGACTGTGACTATGCTGAGTCCTGTGAGTCCTCCAGACACTGCCGAGTGCTCTCGGACCCTACACGTCCCACACCACTTACACAATAAAACAAGTGTTTCCTGCTCTTGCTAAGCCTCCATCGTGACCGAGGTCCTATTTGTCCAGCACGCACGGGAAAGATGTCTGTCTGCAAAAATGGCCAAGATGGTCTTACACAGCCTGGTTTTAGGGTCTTTGGTGACCTCCTTTCTGGCAGCCTGTGAAACTGGACCAGCCCTGGCTTCCACCCTCAGCCTGGGCCCTACAGCCCTGTGGGGGTTCCTGCTGCCTGTGGGCCCTCCTGCCCCTCTTGCGTTGGTAACGTCTCCCGGGCAGGCGGCCCGGTGTGCCTGCAGGACACCGCGTGGTCAGGGTCCCCCTTGCACTGCCCCGGCTCCATGCACAGGACAAACAGCAAGCAGTCCCTGTTTCTCCACTTCGGTTCACAGTTAGAAACGGTGACCACTCCCACCCCCAAATGAAACAGCCTCTCCTTGGGGCCCACAGAGGGAGCTGGCAGTTAAAACTCTGAATCATAACGTCAAAGCCAAGTGATGCTGACTGCAAGCTCGAGTCTAAAATATACGCCCCTAATAGAAAGCTGTTGGAAACCTCCCACACTGATCTTTAGATAGAGTAGAAGGGAGGGAGAGAGAAACATGGATGTCCCAGAGACCCATCGACTGACTGCCTCCTGCACTGGGCTGGGGATCAAACCTGTAGCCCAGGGACGAGACCAAGAATCAAACCTTGAGACTCAAACCTCGAGACCCTTCAGTCTGCATGCTGACACTCTAGCTGCTGAGCCAAACCGGCCAGGGATCTTAACCAGTGTTTTTAAACAACATTTAAGTAGGAGGGAGTCAAAAGAACTAGCCAGCCCTGGCCGGTTTGGCTCAGCGGTTAGAGCATCGGCCTGCGGTCCAGAGAGACCCAGGTTCGGTTCCCGCTAAGGGCACGTACGTCGGTTGCAGTTTGTCCCCGGCCCTGGTCGGTCGTGCGGGTGGCAGCCACTCGATGTGTCCCTTTCACATCGATGTTTCTCTTTCCCTCCCACTCTACCTAAACAAAAAATGGAAAAAATGTCCTCAGGTGAGGATAAAAAAAAAAAAGAACAGGCCATTTTTAACCTACCAAATTAAAAGGCTTCTTAAACAATTCCCCCAAATCATGTACTTGACTAGAGATTTCTCTGTGAGTGAAATGGGAAGGGTAGCAGAGAACTGTCGCTGAGTACACGCCACACTTCAGCTTTCGGTGGGCTGGACTGTGCACCTGAACACCATTCTAAAAATATCCGCATCACTCTTTAAGTCAGCACTTTTTTCATTATACACATTCTGATTACAGGATTACAGTCCTGGTTAGTGTGCTCAATGGTTAGAGCGTCCGCCCCTGCACCGAAGGGTCGTGGGTTCAATTCCCAGTCAAAGGCACCTTGGTTTGCCGGTCCCTTGGTTGCAGGTTCAATCCCTGGCCCCGGTTGGGGCAAGTTCAGGAGACAACCAATCGATGTGTCTCTCTCACATCCATGTTTCTCTCTTTCTCTCCCCCTCCTTCCTTTCCACTTTATCTAAAAAAATCGATGGAAAAAATATCCTTGGGTGATTATCAACCAAAAAAAAAATGTATTATTTCAATACAGACTTTTTCAATCATCCAGAGACCTTACAACATAGAGATAACTGTATCTAATATTTTGACATATCCTTCTAAAGTTATCAATGCATAGGTTTTTCTTTTTCTCTTTCTTTTTTACACTTTTTCTTTTTATATAGTTGTAGATTCACATGCAGTTGTAAGAAATGATGCAGCGATCCCATAAACCCTTTACCCAGTTTCTCCCAAGAGTAGTATCTTGCATAACTATAGTGCAATATCACAAGCAGGAAAGTAATGTTGGGACAACCCACCGAGCCTACTCAGTTTCTGCCAGTTTTAGATGCAGGTGTGTGTGTGTGTGTGTGTGTGTGTGTTTACTTCTATATAATATTTTCACACGTGTAACTCTGTGTGACCACTACAAATACATAACAGCTCCATTCCAAGTATATTTCATGCTGCCTTTAAAAAAAAAAATCCTTACCCAAGATTATGTTTTACTTTGTTGATTTTTAGAGAGAGAAACATTGATCCATTGCTTCCTGTACTTGATCCATTGCTTCCTGTACACACTCAAACCAAGGATTGAACCCACAACCTAGGTACGTGCCCTGTGGTATACGGAACGACGCTCCAACCAACGAAGCCACCCGGTCAGGGGTCTCATGCTGCCTTTTCATAGCCACACCACTCCCTCTCATTTCCCTCCCTCGCTCCTGGCAACACGGACCTGATCTCCATCTCCACACTTCTGTGTCTGCATGTGGTGAGAATATTTAAGATCTACTCTCTTGGCAACTTTCAAGTATATAATACAGATTGTCAGTTATAGTCACCATGCTGTACATTAGATCCCAGACTTACTCATCTTATAGCTGGAAGTCTGTACCTTTGACCAGTATCTCCCCATTTCCCCACCCCCACCCCCTGGCAATCACCATTCTACTCTGTCTCCATGAGTTTTGCTTTTTTATATGCCACATATAAGTGATGCCATAGAGTATTTGTCTTTCTCTGACTTATTTCACTTAGTATGATGTCCTCAAGGTCCATCCATGTTGTCTCAAATGGCAGGATATCCTCTGTTGATATGGCCAAATGATATTCTACTTTATATACACACCACATTTTTCTTTATCCACTCATGTGTCTATGGACACTTCGGTTGTTTCATTGTCATGGCTATTGTCCATAATGCTGCACTGACCATGAAGCTACAGATATTTGAGATCCTGATTGCTTTTCCTTTGGATAAACAGTCCGAAGTGGGAATTGCTGTAACATATGGCAGTTATGTTTTTAATTTTTTGAGGAACCTCCTAAAATTTTTTAGGAACCTCCTAAATGTTTTTTAGGAACCTTCATAGTGGCTGTACCAATTTAAATTCCTACTAATAGCATACAAGGGCTCCCTTTCCTGTACATCCTCGTCAACACTCATTACTTCATCTTCTTCAGAACAGCCATTCTAACCAGTATGAGGTGATATCTCACTGTGGTTCTGATTCACATTTCCTGGTGATTCATAATATTGAAAATATCTTAACATAGTATTCTCGGCTTTGTATGTCTTCTTTGAAAAATGTCGATTCAGGTCATCTGCCCATTTTTTAAGCCAGATTGTTTGTTTGTTATTGAGTTGTGTAAGTTCCTTGCATATTTTCAATATTAACCCCATACTGAATGGTTTGCAAATATTTTCTTCTATATTTCATAGGTTGCCTTTTCATTTTTTCTTTCTTTTGTAGTGAAGAAGCTTTTTAGTTTGACTTAGTCCCATTTGTTTATTTTGCTTTTGTTGCTTGGGCTTTGGGTGTCATATCCAAACAATTGTTGCCAAGACCAGTGCCAAAGAGATGTAACCCTATGTCTCCTTCCAGGAGATTTATGGTTTCCGCTCTTATGTTTGTCTTTAATCCATTTCAAGTTAATTTTTATGAGTGGTTTGAGATGGGGGTACAATTTCATTCTTCCACGTGTGATTATATAGTTTTCCCAGCTCCATTTATTGAAGAGATTATCCTCTTCCCATTAAGTCTTCTTGGCTCCCTTGCCAAATATCAGTTGAGCACATAAGCATGGACTTATTTCTAGGCATTCGATTCTGTTCCATTGGTCTATGCATCCATTTTTGTGCCAGTACCAGACTGTTTTGATTACTACAGCAGTGTCCTGCACATCGGACATGCTCTGATTTTCCCCGTGGGAGAAATTGCAGACTGAGGTCTTCTTGTCACAGCCATGCTACCTTCGGGGAGGGGTGATGCAGGTGAAGGGAAACTGTTTCTCTTCCCTTCTCTAGTGTGTCCAAGCGCAGATACAGTTTTTTGCTCCAACAGTGTCCGGGAACTTCTCCACTGGACTCCTGGACTTCCACAAAGGCACTGTCATCCATGTGTGATTGTCAAAATTAGTGCTTTGGCAGGAAGAGAGCAGAAAACTCCTATTTCATCATTTTAATGATGTCTTAGAATAAGCTTGTCTACGTCTACAAAATACTTTGTTGTGATTTTGATAGGAATTTCATTAAATCCATAGATCAATTTGGACAGAATTGGCATCTTTGCTATGCAGAGTCATCCAATCCATAAATATAATATGTATCTCCATTTCTTTAGGACTTCTTTGATTTCTTTCAAGAGCCTTTTGTAATTTTTAGCATGTAGATCCTATAGATGTTTGTTAGATTTACACCTAAGTGTTTTATTTTATTGGGACAGTTATAAGTGATACTGTGTGTTTAATTTCAGTTTCCACATGTTACTGATTAGAATACAGAAATAGTAATCATTTTTGTGTATTTATTTTATATTCTGCAGTCTTGCTGAACTTGTTAGTTCTAGGGCGTCTTTTTGTAGATTCCTTGAATTCTCTGTGTAGACAATGATATAATATGCAAGTCAGTACAATTTTTATTTCTTCCCTTCTAACCTTTGTCTTTTATTTATTTTTCTTGCCTTTTTTCACTGGCTATAACTTCCAGCTCTGTGTTGAATAACAATGATGGCAGTGGACACCCTTGACCTATTCCTGATCATAGGGAGAAAGCATTCAATGTTCCATAATTAAGCATGATGTTATAGTTTTCTGTAGATGCTTTTTATTTAATCAAGAAAAGTCTGCTCTATTTCTAGTTTGCTAAGACTTTTTACTATGAATTGTTGTTGGATTTTGTCAAATGTTTTTTAATACGTAAACCAGTATGATCATGATTTTGTTCTCCATCGGTCTGCTAATGATGGATTGCACTGACTGCTTTTTGAACCTTGAAGCAGCTTTGCATAGCAGGCATGAACTGCACTTGCTCATTCATTTATATGCTGCCAGGTGAAATTTGCTAATGTTGAGGATTTTTGTATCTACGTTCATGAGGGTTAGTGATTTGCAGTTTTCCCTTTTTTGTTCTCTCTGTCTAGTTTTGATATCAGAGGAATACCACCTATATAAAACTGAGTTAGAAAGTGTTCTTAATATTGGTTGAATCTTATTTTTTATTTTGCCATTCTTGCTAGAGTTGGCAATTTTGTCAATTCTTTTCAAAGAAGCAGCTTTTTGTTTCATGGATTTTCACTGCTGTTTTCAATTCATTGATTTATGCTCTTTTCTTTATTATTCTCTTTCTTGTGCTTGGTTTATGTTTCTTTTGCTCTACTTTTTCACTTTTCTTGAGGTGGATACACAAGTGATTGACTAGAGGCTCATCCTCTCTCCTAAAGTGAGCATTAATGCTATATATTTTCCTATCAGCACTGCTTCATGTATCCCACATATTTTGCCATGTTGTATTTTTATTTTCATTCATTTTATATATTTTTAAAATTTCCTTTGAGCTTTCCTGTTTGGTCTATGGATTGTTTGGAAGCATGTTATTTAATTTCCATGTGTTTGGAGATACTCCTCTGGTCCTTTTGTTATTAACATCTAGTGTCATTTCATTGTGGTAATAAAACATGCTCTGGATGACCTAATTCTTTTAAATGTGTTCAGGTTTGTTCCATGCCCCAGGATATGGTCTAGGTAAATATTCCATGAGTACTTGAAAACATGTATTCTGCTCTTGTTGGGTATAGTGTTCTATGTAGTTGGCCCTTCAACCATACAGGGGTGAGGGGCACTGACCACGTGTGCAGCTGAACCCTCTGCCTACATGAATTCCCAAAGGCCAGTGGACCGTTGAACAACACGGGTTTGAGCTGTATGGGATCAACTTAAAAAAAGACCATGTGTAAGTGAACCTGCCCAGTTCAAACCCGCCCTGCTCAAGGGTCAACTAGATCCTGTTGGTTAATTGTGTTGTTCAGTTCTTCTATGTTCTTTCTGAGCTGGGGACTAGTCTTTCTATCAAATAGCTGAGAGTGAAGTGTTGAAGTCTGCAACTATAATTATTGATTTGTCTATTTCTCTTTTTATCTCTATCAGTCAGGTTTCCCCCCAGTATAACACTATGCATAGTTTTACTAATGGTTGCTCTAAGTTCACTGTGTGTGTGTGTGTGCGCGCGCGCGCGCGTGCACATGGGTATGCATGTGCACGTGTATGTATGTGTGGAAACCTCACTTACATTTATGTCTTTTACTCTCCCCTTTTTAAAAAAATATAGTTGTCTGAAGTAGTTCCTCTATACACATTGAGCTTTGCACCAAAAGGAGCTATGATGTTGCTTTAAACATCAAATATGATTTTTAAAACTCATGACAAGAAGGACAGTGTATTATATTTACCCCTATTTTATATATTCCAATGTTCCTTCCTTTTTTGGAGTTCCAAGCCTTCTTTTGTTATCATTTTCTTTTCTGTTTAGAGAACTTCCTTTATTCATTCTTTAAGAACAGATTGGCTAGCAACAAATTCTCTTCGTTTCCCTTAATCTGATATCTTTATCTCCCTTTCAACCTGGAAATATATTTTCACTGGATAGAGAATTTAGAGTTGACTGTTCTTTTCTTACGGAACTTGAAAGTAATGAGAAAATCATTACTTTCCCTGAAAGTAATGCACTATTTCTCTGTCTGCTTTTGAGATTTTCCCCATGCTTTTAGCTTTCAGAGTTTAATTATGATGTGACCTGCGGAGAATTTCTTTGCATTTCTCCTGTTTGGGATTTGCTCAGCACCTTGAATTTTCAGTGCCCTGTCTTCCAACCAATCTGGGACATTTTTAGGCATTGTTTCCTTGACTACTTATTCATCCTCATTTACTTTCCTCTCCTTGTGAGACTCTAATGATACAAAGGCTCTCCGTTATTGCCCTAAGGTCCCTGAGACTGCTCATGTTCATCCAGTCTGTTCAGACTGGGGAACTTCTATCGCTCAGTCCTCAGCTCTTCAGCGTCTCTGCTCCATCCTCTCTCCTCTGCTGTCTGTGTCGTTCTCCAAATTCGCTATTTCAGTTACTGTATTTTTCAACTCTATAATGTACTTTAGGTCCATTTTTATTCTATCTCTCCTAAAATGTTCTAGTATTTTTATTTTTCAATAGTATTTGTAATTACCTGTGAGGTAGTTTTATGATGAGCACTTTAGAATCTTTGTCAGATAAACCCAACATCTGACTCTTCTCGGTGACATCATTGATTGATCTCTTTCAAGTTTAATGTGCGGTTTTTCCGTTGCACCGGGGGTGCTTGGGTATTATATTGTGAGATTGTATTTGATCTTGAGCACAAGGTCTGGGTGTGTCTGTGTTCCGTTTCCCAGTGGGCGCTGTCAACCTCTCTGGCAAAAGCGGTGCACTGCCTCACGCCCTGACAAGAAGGACGATGTATTATATTTACGCCTGTTTTATACATTCCAATGTTGCTGCAGACCATGGGGTGCAACTTCCGCTCCCTCTTGGACTTGCTGGCAGCAGGGGAAGTGGATGGGAAGCAGAGAGTCAACTAGCCCAATTTCCCATCACCTCCTCCTGCCTCTCACTCATGCTGGGTAAGGGCAGAGGCCAACCTTCCATTGGCTCCTACTAAAACTAGAGAAGGAGGGGAGGGGGTATTAACTAGCCCAGCTCATCCCACCACTGATGCCATTTGTGGCTAGAGGCTTGGCTCCCACTGGGCCCCTTTAGTATGGGGGTGAGAGGACAGGGAGAGAAGGGATCAAAGTGCTCATTAGTCCTGCTCCGCACTCTAATTTGGTTTCATGTAGCTTTGTGAGTGGGTAACTACAGCTCCTCAGTGGGCCCACTACACCAGGGGTTGGTAATGCGAGTGGTGACCAGCCCTGACTCACAGGTCCTGGTTCAGCCTCGTTGACATCAGATGGAAGTACGGTCCACACTCAACTGGGGTGAAAGGTTGAAGTATAGTAGTGACCAGCTCCACCTGACCCCACCTCCCTGGGTCTTAATGCTGCAGGTGGAGGTGAAGGCTGAGCTCACCCACGGGCCTGCTGACATTACCCTGATGGGAGTGTCTGAGCAGCACTCCCTGCAGCAGCCAGGGATGGAAGACACTCCCCTGCTCAGCCCCACCACCACCGGGCTGCTACACCTGCTACCTGCTACCTGCTCCTGCTTCCTCAAATTGGTGTGTGTGTGTGTGTGTGTGTGTGTGTTGCAGTCATCAGGCCACCGCCTTCCCTGTCCTTTGGCTGGAGGGCACATTCCTGGAGCACACTTTGCCTGTGCCTGACAGAGACGCAGGGCATGTGCCTGCCCGGGATTCACGGGCGGCGGCAAGGAGACCCAGAGCACCGGCGGGCTTCCTCCTCCGGGCAGCCTGCCTCCTCGCCCCTTTCAGCGTCTTTCTCTGCTGCTTTTGCTGTTACATCCCGGGTGTTTCACTGTTAGAAGGGAGTCCCTGGAGGATGCGGCCACTCCATCTCCGCAGAACCTGAGGTTCCTTTTTTTTTTTTGAATACGTAATTGTGATCACATCCTATATATAATTTTATATCATTTTTACTTACCACGTCATAAGTTTTTTATTTCTGTAATAAACTGTTGGTAAGAACAATTTGAAAGGCAATATAATTCCCCACTGAGCGGTCAGAACATGGTTCACATAATAATTTTCCTATTGTTGAAAATTTAGATCCCAACATTATTGCTATAATAAATAATGTACTAATGAAAATGTGTGTGCCTGTATTTACGATTTAGGATTATTGCCTTAGATGGAGTCCCAGAAGCAGACACCCACATGGCCCAGTAGGAACATGGATGAGCGCCCCCTACTGTTTGCACCCACACTGGGCCTCCAGCGCACCCTTAAACCTGAGCCGTCTGACCGAGAGCCAGGACTACCTGGGCCTTCAGTGCAGTTCTCTGATCACTGGGGAGGCTGACCAACTGCCCTCTTTTCGGTTTTTTAAAAATTCTCATCCAAGGATATTTTTCTGTTTATCTTCCAACAGAGTGGGAGGAAAAAAGAGAGAGAGGGAAACATCGATGTGAGAGAGACACATAACTGGTTGCCTCCCGCACAACCCCAACCAGGGCCAGGGACTGAACCGCAACCGAGGTACATGCCCTGGACTGGAATCGAACCCGAGATTCTTTGGTCCTCAGGCCATCGCTCTAACCACTGAGCCAAACCGGCCAGGGCTGCCCTCCTTCTGTAACTCTCCTTTCACGCCTTTTGCCTGCTCCTTTTCTGGGGCCTATGTACTCTTTGGGATTAGCCTTCCCAGAAGAAGGATCTGACTCAATATGCACAAGTAGTTTTCTTAAACCAAAAGAGGTAGAGTTCAACTTCCAAGACGAGTGAGGAGAGAAGAACGTAGTCCCTGTTCCACTTGGCGGAAGAACACCTGCCAGAGAGAAGCAGGCATCAGAGGAAGATAAAGCACACAGAACACTTCGGGTTTCTGGATACTTCTTGGTCCCGAAATGTATGCTGTTTGAGAAGCATGAACATTTCCTGAATCTTACCTGCAGCAGAACAACATTGTCACCTTCAAAAGTTACAAACACATCTGTGTCACATTTCAAGCCCGAGATTCGGTTTTCCATCATGTAACCCTATTGCAAAAAGAAAAGAAACACATTTTAAATTTGCAACCCCTGCATTACATTAGAAACAACTAACATTTTATTTGAAATTTTAAGGAACACACAAAACTGAGAAGAAAATAGCTTTATTCTCCTACCCAGAATGATCATTCTAAAAATTTTGAGCTATCACAGTAGCTTTTGGAGCGTAAATATTATTTTGGGTGTTACTGTCATCAGTAGTACAAACATTCGAAAATAGGCGTGTCATATTTTTTCAAAACATTTCAACAAATTATGCTAATTTCTTTCCAAATCGTATGAATTCTGATTAATGTCAAGGTATTAGTGCCTCCACCCTACAATAGACAGAACGGTGTTTCCCCTCCCACCCCACCCCCAGTCCTTTTAAAATGAGCAAATACACCTATGATTCTTGGAAGAAAACATAAATCCTAAATTGCCACTCTGCATCTCAATGTCATTAAATACTCTGCATCATGAATTCACACTCAAGCTTTTAGCTAGGTTTTTCCCTCTCTTTTCCCCCTGAAATCCTTACTTAAATGGCAGGAGCCTGCTGCTCCTTTTCAAAGTGTGGATCAAGCTTCTGCACAAACTGGGAGCATCAGCTTCTCGGGAGAAAGCTGCTCAGCCCCAGGCACACCCTGAAGGGAGAAAAGCCTACCTCTGTTTGGCCTCGGGCCCTCCCCTCCCGAATGCCCCGTTCCATTTCTTCCAGCTCCTTGCTCTCCTCATTACATTTCCAGAACTCCCCACTCAGAATCTCCCACAAACCCGGCCTGCGTCAGGAGCCGCGTCGGAGGGCCGCCCTGCACCGCTCCGCGCCTGCAGTGAGACCTCCGCTCCGCCTGGGGCATGACAAGCGTTCGCCCTGTGGCCCTGGCCAGGCCCTGAGCTACGGGGCTTCTTGCAGGCAGCCCGATCTCCAGGGACCCTGACGCCTTGGGGGGCCGGCCTCACGGCTGAAAATGGTCACGTGAGCCGCAGAAGCCCGCATTTCCTGCAGCGCCCTGAAGTCCTGCGAGCGTCGTCGGCGGGTCCCACCCCGGTGACGCCCCTCGTTCCCTGTCCCCCCGCGCCAGGGCAGTCCAGGTCTCCCGGGCTGTGTTCTGTAGATTACAGGAGCAAAGGCGTCTTCCCGACTCGGCAGGAACCCTGAATTACTGTCCCCCAGGTGAACGGACTGTATTTATGGGTAAATAAATCAGTAACATCTCCCCCTGGAGAAGTCCGGCCCCTGCCTCCCGGCGCACGCACAGGTCGCCCCACGGGGCACCACCGAAGCGGACTCTGCCTGATGCGACCCGCCTCGGTGTCTCCCCGCAGCACTGACTCGCTTGTCACCACCTCGCTGCCCTCTGTCCAGGGTCCCCACAAGCCAGACGGGGAGCTCGACCCTAACTCCGTGCGCTGTTCCACTTCATGGCTTCGCGGCGCAGCTGCCCTGCGAGGCCGGCGTGCCCGTCTCACGGGGAAGGGAGCTCGGCCGGGCTGTTGGCATGGTCTTCAACAGCGTCTCAGGGTCTTGTGAAAATAAGGTGAACACGACATGCAGGACCTCAGCGTCAGGAAGAGACAACACACACAGACGCACAGCTGCTCGGTGCTCCAAACCATACAGGTGAAGAAACAAAACGCAGTGTATTTGAGCATTTTGCTGTAGTTTCAGTCAGTTCGGGAGAGAGGAACAGGCTCTCTGCACCCCGACACCCACAGTTAACTTGCTGGCACTGCCCGGCCAGCCGGCCCCTCAGGACTCTGACCAGGGGGCCATAATCCACCCCCAGGGCAGCAGAACCGGGCAGGACGCTGCCAGCCTCCCAGGGAACGGGCCCAGAGTCCTGTGAACCTCACAGCAGTTCTTCGAAGACAACAGAACTGGTTTCTCCTCCAGGCGGTGAACCTCAGCTGTGAGCTCCTCTTCTAGATCCAGTGAGACCGTGTCACAGCCGAAGACTCTGGGCTCGCCAGGGCCCCGGCCGAGCTGAGGGCACGTGGCCCACAGCCCTTGCCCAGTGTGCAGGCAGCCAAATCGACCAGCAGAGACACCAGGGGCCCACCCCACACGAGGCCACGCTGTGACCAGATGTCACCCCAATCTCTGATTTCCTACAAACAGGCCACAGAGGCCCATTCTCATCAACGGCCAGGACCTTGGGATCTCAAGGTGACCTGTTTGAGACAGGCCGAGTTCCGAAAGTCCCAGGCATCGAGTTCTGTGTGAGCGTGTGCTCCAGATACCGGCTGGGGACTGGCGCTGTCTTCCCGAGGGACCTGAATTCTACGTGTGCGGCTCCCAACTCTTGGGAACAGGTGATTATAAACAGTGTGTGCACATGCATGCCTACGCCTTAAAGGTTGTTTTCTAATTAAAAATGGACTTGTAAAATTAATTACTGAAAGCAATACATAAGCATTGTGAAAACAAACAAACCAAAAAATAAAGAATAACTAAAGAAAAAAGATAAGCAATCATCCATAATCTCACGATGTGGGTGCCTGAGAGAGAAAGACCATGAGCACAAGGCTTGGGATGGGCACCGAGGACAGCGAGAAGAGGGTGGGTGCAGTGGGGAGCAGGGGGGGAGGCCCAGAGACCAGCAGAACAGATCTGGCAAAGGGAGCCATGGAGTGTTCTGGGGGAGCAGGCAGGTGACTGGGCATGGGAGGGACATGCGCTGTCGAAGCCTCACAGGGGAGTGGACTGAACTTGCACCCTGTACATCCTGGTTGGGAATCTCTCCACTGCAAGACCTGATCATTTGGCCCTCAGTGTACCTCAGGTTAAAACTAAAAATTTACTTTGGGGAGGCCTATAAAAACATTACAGCCCTGGCCAGCGAGGCTCAGTGTCAATCTGCACATTGAAAGGTCACAGGTTTCATTCCAGTTCAAGGGCATTAACCTGGGTTGCAGGTTTGATCCCCAGCCCAGGTCTGGGTGCGTGCAGGAGGCAACCAATTGATGTGTCTCTCTCACATCGATGTTTCTCTCTCTTCCCCCCCCCCCATCCCATCCACTCTTTACAGATCAATGGGAAAAAAATATCCTCAGGTGAGGATTAACAACAACAACAACAACAACAAAACATTACAGAGAGTATGTGGATGAGTGTGTGGCGTTTATGTGTTCTGGGCTGAACTGTGTCCCCCCAAATTCATACGTTGAAGTCCTAACCCTCAGGATCTCAGAATGGGACTGTATTTGGCAATCGGATTTGTAAAAAGGTGCTGGGTTAAATGAGGTCATGGGGGTGGGCTGTGATCCATGAGGACAGGTGTCCTTATAAGAGGAGACAGGGGTCCAGATACACACAGAAAAGAGGCCAAGTGAAGACCCAGGGGAGAGAATGAGATGAGCCATGAGCCAAGGAGAGAGGCCTCAGGAGGCACCGGCCTCGTCAGCACCTTGATCTGGGACTTCCAGCCTCCACGATTGTGAGAAAAATACATTTCTGTTGTTTAGCCCTGGCCAGTTTGGCTCAGCGGTTAGAGCATTAGCCTGCGGACCAGAGAGTCCCGGGTTCGGTTCCTGCTAAGGGCACGTGCCTCGGTTGCAGTTTGTGCCCGGCCCTGGTTGTGGTCGTGTGGGTGGCAGCCACTCGATGTGTCTCTCTCACGTCAGTGTTTCTCTCTCTCTCTTCCACCCTTTCTCCCTCCTCCTTGATCTGAAGATAAATGCAAAAATGTCCTTAGGTGAGAATAAAAAAAAAAAATTCTGTTGTTTAGTGCCCCCAGTGTAAGACATTTGGTTACGGCAGTCCCAGCAAATTAACTCGGCATGTGTGCGTGCGTGTGTGTGTGTGTGTGAGAGACACTCATGTCGAGTGCCATCCTGAATCTAGTATGCAACCAGAGATAATGGGCATTGCTCCTGCGGTGTGGATGAAACCTCCGGAGTCTTAGGACATCTCTTAAGGCCTCACCTCAAGGCCCTCAACAGCACCTTGGGTTTTCATTACGAACGAAATGGGAGTTCCCATCACTCTCGCTCTTTCCACAGTGAACGCTGAAGCAGAGGCGTTTGCTTACATTCAGGTTGGGGGTGGGGCAGAGATGAGAAAGAAGAGGGGAGGAAAGAAAGAGGTTTCATCCAAAAAAAAAAAAAAGTGAATAATATTTTCCATTAGCTTACTTCACTCTTAATATATTAATAAAAAACATGGAAGAGACAGCGGGAACTGTAAATTCCACGCTCCTGACGCCAGAGGAATCCTCGGAGACACAGACCAGAATCTGGTCTCGGAGAAGCGCGCTGGGCAGACAGGTCCTCGCTCTGCTCTGGGTTACGTCGGCCTCTTAGCAAGTAATTGTGAATGTCGTCAGGCTGTGTCCCGTTTCAGCAAGAGCCCACAGAACATACTCTGTGATTCAAACTCTGCGCACCAAAAGCTTAATATTTTCCTGCTGTTTATAACATCTGATTTTTTTTTTACTGTATGATTACATTTAATAAGTGCATCGAAACAAATTAGAAACAGGCTTTCTTTTCTCTTTTAAACAAATTGATGGTAAATTTTGTTTATTTGAAGAAAGAGAAGGAGAGAAAGAAGTAGAGAAAGAGGAAGAAGAGGAGGAGGAAGAAGAAGGAGGAGGAGGGCAAGGAGGAGGGCAAGGAGGAGGAGGAGGAGGAGGAGGAGAAAAGAGGAGAAGAAACAGACAAAATCAATCTTATCTGCGAGGGGAGGGTCAATTGATAATAGAGACCAACCAGGAAGGACTGTGAGTTAGTTGCATTAATGTTATGCCTGTGTGTTTCCCCCATCCTGAGTAGGGAGAGCTCGGATGTGTGACAGCCAGAGAGTGTGACACTCACTGCACCCTCTCCTGGAACAGCCGTGATCTGGGTGGGGTCTCCTGACACCCGAGTGTGAGGTGCACAAATGTTGGATGTTCTGATGGAAATGACGACACGTTGTCCCACCCGGCCCCGTGTGCTCTGAGGCGATGCTACACTCTCAGGGCTCATGCAGTGGGGACAGTGGATGGGAGAGGATTCACTCGTGGGCCCCGTCACCAATTGTATATGGAGGGTCTCGTGTCGCAGGCATGACACTACATGTTGCAAACCGAAAACGTGGTCCTGTCCTCAGCAGAGACAGGTAGAGAAATACAATAGGTAATTAAAGAATCTGTGGTTAAGTACCAAAGAAAAAGATCAAGGTTCCATGAGAAAACAAAAAACAAGAAAGACCTCTTCTAACTAGATGCCGGAGGAGGTTGTCGGGGGCTGTTTAACAAGAAAAGGTAGAGAGGAGTCAGCAGGGCCAGGAACGGGACAGAGCTGACTTTGCTAACGAGCAGCCTGTGCGGACACCTGAGGCCACGAAGAGGCACAGGCCATGTGGGGACAGGAGACCATCTCGGCTGCAGGTGGCGAGTTGGGGGAAAGTGGCCCAAAGACCAGGACAGAGAGGCAGCCGGGGGTCCAGTGGCTGGAGGCCTCAAGAGCCATCCTGATGTTCATTTGGGCGCAGTGTAAAGCCGTAAGTCACCTTAGGCTTTGGAGTAAGGTGGCTGATTTTAAAAGCGGCTCTGGCTGCTGAGTGAGCACAGCCCAGGAGGCCAGAGCAAAGGAGAAGGACTAGCTAATGGCGTGGAGATGGGACTTGGCGGCACAGAGGTAGGAGAGGGTTTGGTAAGGGCTGGCTGTGTGCATGAGGAGGAAAGCAGGTGTACGAGGCGGTGCTTGCCGAGGACAGTGCTGGAGAGATCATGTTTGCGGGGAAAGACCAAACGTTCACATCTGTTAACTGTTAGAGGTGAGCACCAGTGAGACCTCCAAGGGGACCAGCCAAAATGAAAGTTAGATGCAAGACTCTGCAACGTGAAAGATGCCTGGGAGGGAGATGTAAATCAGAGTCCTCGCCACGTAAGTAGATTTCAAAACCTCAGGAAGGGACAGGATCACTTGAGTGTGTGATGCAGAGAGGACCGAGGCTCGCATCCGGAGGTCAGGTAGAGGAACGCCGGCTGAGGGGACTGGGAAGACAAAGCAGCAGGAAGGAAACCGGAATGCACGGGGTCCCGGAGCTGAGAAGTGGGTCCTGAGAGCTCAGATGGATGAGGACCACGAGGGCCCTTTAGACTGAGCCAGGACTCAATGAGGAAGGGAAAGAAAGCTTTGGTGGCACGGAGGAGGGGACACCCGATCTCTGTGGACATCTAGCTCTAGCAATAGGCAGAATACACAGTCTTTAAGAAAACTAACCCTGCAGAAGAAACCACTGAAAATATGCATGATAAGGTGTTTTTTTTTTTTTTAATCATTTGACTGCATATTAAGCTGATAAAGAGAAATACTCAGAGGCTGGACACAGTGAAAAAGCGTGACCCCAAAAAGGGTGGCAGGTGCTGAGGCCAGGCAGGAGGCTACAGAAAGTCACCCACATCCACACAGTCCCTGGGACAACAATGCCTACCATGGCCGAAGTCACACCCCTCTCACCCAAGGAGACAATGAGGACATTTGGTCTCAGCTCTGGCCATGGATGGGGCAAAAACCTCTCTCAGAGTTTTTGAGCGGAAGCTGCATTACTCCACGTGGCTCTCTGTCTGAACCCACGAGTCCTCGAGGCCCCAGGCAGGGGCCAGGTGAACGCGGACCTGGTCTCCAGGCACCTGGCGGAGTCGATGCAGATCCTCTCTGGCCCGAACTACCCAGATAAAGCTCCAAAATCATGAGCTCGAAAAAAATCACAAAATGCAAAACACAGAGAAACAAAGGCGAACCAGAGGAGACAGATAATCAACAGAGTCAAAACCACAGAGATACGGACGTTAGCTTAAGACACCTAGAATAAGAGAACAGAAGGAACAGAAGGAGACTGTTTTCAGAATAACAATGGCCTAAAGTTTCCCAGAGTTGTTGCGAGACACAAACCCCCATGACCCCAAATGGGAAAAATAAAAGAGAAATTCATTTTTAAACACATGAGAGTGAAACCATAAATCACCAAAAAATAAATAAGATACCTTAAAAGAAGTAGGGAGGAGATTACATTGCCATGAAAAATTGCAGTTAGACAGACGGCCAATTCCCCAGCCACAAGGGAATCCAAATGATAGGAAAATCCTGAAGGCGCTGAGAGAAAATACCTGTTCACCGCGGACTCTATGCTTAGCAGCACGTGACCTTCCCAGGTGAGCACGACAGACACGTCCAGCCGAATAAGAAGCAGGGTCCCCGCACCCACGCTGCGGGAGCGAGCACACTGCCTGAAGAGGGCGAGAGGACTTGTGAGCAGACACAGGCAAGACGTGGTCGTTGTAAAGAAACCGTGAGTCCATATAACGATAGACACTCGTTTGTGGGATGAAAAAACATGGCACTGAAGTAGCAGAAATGACCATTTTGAGGGTGGGAGCTGTGAGGGACCCCCAATCAATGTAAATATGAAAACCAGAGGAGGGATGAATGGAAAGGGGGAACACATTGCCCTGGCCGGTTTGGCTCAGTGGTTAGAACATCGGTGGGTGGACCCAAGAGTCTCAAGTTGGATTCTGGTCAAGGGCACGTACCTCAGTTTTGGTTCAATCTCCAGCCCTGGTCGGGGTCATGTGGGAGGCAACCAGTCGATGTGTCTCTCATACATCAATGTCTCTCTCTCTCTCTACCTTCCTCCCTCTCATTCCATCTGAAGATAAATAGAAAAATATCCTCTGGTGAGAATTTTTTTAAAAAAAGAAAGAAAGAGCCCTGGCCGGTGCTCAGTGGTTAGAGCGTCGGCCTGCGGTCCAGAGAGACCGGGGTTTGGTTCCCGCTAAGGGCACGTACCTCAGTTGCAGTTTGTCCCCGGCCCTGGTTGGGTTGTGCGGGTGGCGATCCCTCGATGTGTCCCTTTCACGTTGATGTTTCTCTCTCTCTCTCTCTCCCTCCCACTCTATCTGAACAAAAAATGGAAAGGTGTCCTCGGGTGAGGATAAAAAAAAAAAAGAAAGAAGGGGAAAAACAATAAATCTGAAAGTAAGTAAGAAGTTCAAACAAGCAGAGATAAGACAACAAATGGAAACAACAGATAAAACTGAATTTAAACAACAGGTAAGTGATATTTATAAGAAACATAAACGCCCTGATTGGTGTGGTTCAGTGCTGTTAGAGTGTTAGCCTGGGCATCGAAGGGTCTCGGGTTCAATTACCAGTCAAGGGCACATCCTGGGTTGCAGGTTCGATCCCCAGCCCCGGTAAGGGCACATGTGAGAGGCAAGCAATCAATGTGTCTCTCTCACATAAATGTTTATATATATATATACACACACACACACACACACACACACACACACAAAATCAATATTAAGGCATTTCTAGAGCTAATGAGAGTCACTGCAGAAGAATCAAAGATTAAATTCACTAGGAAGGCAGAACAATTCTAAACTTATAAACATCTAATAACACAATTTCAAAATAATGACACTGAAACTGGTAGAATTACAAGGAGACTGACACACCTACCATCAACAGAGAAAGAATGTAGCCCACTCAATAACTGATAGCACAGACAGACCAACCCTCAGTAAGAACAGGGAGTACCTGAAGATGCCGTTGGTAAGCTTGAGCCATCAGCCACGTTTAAAACCCTGCTCCACTTGCAGAATGCACTCTCCTGGGAATCACACGTGGAGACTGTCCGTGCTCTTCTAGATTATAAAGTAAGTCTTAATGATTTTTTTTTTAAATCTATATTATACTTGCCATTTTCTCTGACTGCAATAAAATTAAGAGGGGACACCAATATAATAATAATAATAATAAGTGTTATTATTGTTCTCACTGTTATTAGTATAACAACAAAGAAAACAGTTACAAGAAGGCAACATTGTACAATGGTTACACTCTGTAGCCAAATGCCTGGGTTTGAATCTTGGCTCAGCCAACTCAGGAGCTGTGTGATCTTAGACAATCTGCTTGAACTCTCACTTTTCACAGACATAATACAGGGGTCACAACAGTCCTACTTTGTAGGGTAATTGTGAGGATTCTATAAGTTAATGTGAACACCTGGCATAAAGCCAGCATTCAACCACGTTTGGCTATTATTATTTTTAAATATTAAATGTTGGAACATTTTTTTTTTCATCCTCACCCAAGGACATTTTTGCATTTATCTTCAGATAGAGCGGGAGGGAGAGAGGGAAGAAGAGAGAGAGAGAAACATTGATGTGAGAGAGATACATTGGTTGCCACCCACATGACCTCGGGGGCAAACTGTAACCAAGATACGTGCCCTTATTGGGAACTGAACCCAGGTCACTCTGGACTACAGGCCAACGCTGTAACTGCTGAGCCAAACTGGCCAGGGCATAAACATGAGAACATTTTATTTTTTTATTTTTGGTACGTGCCCCTAGTGGGAACCGAACCCGGGACTCTCTGGTCCACAGGCCGACGCTCTAACCGCTGAGCCAAACCAGCCAGGGCAACATTAGAACATTTAAAAAATGTTCTCAACTAATTCATGGTTCAAATAAGTCATGATGGAAATTAAAATACAATTAATTAATAAACAGAAAAACTTCTATGTCAAATCATGGTTGATCAGCCGAAGCAGTATTTAAAAAGAAAAGTTATAACTTCAAGTGTTTATAATAGAAAAGGAGAAATGGTGAAAACTAACAAGATAATATCCAAATGAAGGTACTAGAAGAGCAAGAAAACAAACCCAAAGAAAGTAGAAGGGAATTGTTGAAAATCAAGGAAATAAAAAACAAAAATCAAAAAACAGCCCTGGCCGGTTTGGCTCAGTGGTTAGAGTGTCGGCCTGCGGTCCAGAGAGACCCGGGTTCGGTTCCCGCTAGGGGCAGGTACCTCGGTTGCAGTTTGTCCCCGGCCCTGGTTGGGTCGTGCAGGTGGCGACCCCTCGATGTGTCCCTTTCACGTTGATGTTTCTCTCTCTCTCTCTCTCCCTCCCACTCTATCCGAACAAAAAATGGAAAAATGTCCTCGGGGGAGGCTAAAAAAACAAAAACAAACAAACAAACACCAGATACAACCTGGAGAGAATCGACAGAAATAAAGTTTACTATTTGAGACAAATACACACGAAGAGGACTGATGTGGACAATCAGCGATATGAGGTCTGGCAAAGGGAGCGTAACTGCAGACAGAACAGGGACGAAGGAGCCACAAGGTGTTATAAACTTTACGCCAATAACTAAGAGGAACTGAACAAATTGCTAGAGGAAATGCACAAATGACTAGACAGATATAAATGACCAAAACAGACTCAAAAAGAAATAGAACGCCTGAAAAGCTATAGTCACAAAAGAAAGAGGATCAATTATTTAAAATGTTCCCAGAAAGAAACTGTGAGCCTCAGATGGCTTTACAGGCACTTGTACAGATAGTTCAATATTATACAAACTCTTCAAGAGAACAGAAGAAGAAGGAGCACCCCACCCCCAATCATCTAATGAGGGTGATATTACTTGACACCCAAATGCGACAAGGATGGTAGCAGGAAAGAGTAACACAGCCGACCGCACTGATGACCACAGATGGAAAAACCCTGAGTGAGTCTCAGCAGACAGAATCAACAGTGTGTAACACACACACACACCACGTCTAAGTTGTATATCCCCAAACTCAAGATTTGTTAAATATGAAAAAATCTGTTTATGTAAATTTGCCACATTCGCAGATTAAAGGGAGGAAAATGAGCATAAATGCACACACACAATTTCATAAAATTTAAATCCATTCATAATTTTAAAACCCACCAAAAAATTAACACACACACACACCCCTCTTCATAAACTAAGGGTAGAACAGACCTTTCTTAACATGATAAACAATGTCTGGAAAGTGCCCGCCCCACAGAACGTCCTCAGGGAGAAACGCGAGCACATGGCCTTCAAGGCCAAGAGTAAACGAGGTGCCTGCCCGCCACAACTTCTTCGCCCGCACTCCAGGTCCTCGCCACTTCAATACTGTGACAAACACACACACATAAATAATCGTGAAGGAAGAAACAAGCTATCGTTTTCATGGATGATATGAGTATCTTCACAGAAAATGAAAAAGAACTACCAACAGACTATCAGAATTATTTTGCTAAGTATAAGAGCAACATATAAAGTCCAACTCCGTGCCCTGGCTCGTTTGGCTCAGCGGATAGTGTCGGCCCTCGGACCCAAGGGCCACAGGTTCGATTCCTGGTCAAGTGCATGTACTTGAGTTGGAAGTTTGATCTCTGGCACCGGTCGGGGTCGGGTGGGAAGCAACCAATTGATGTTTCTCTCTCCCTCCCTCCCTCCTTTCCCCTCTATCTGAATCAGTGGAAAAATATCCTCGGGTGAGAATCAGCATCAACAACAAAAATTCAACTCCATTTCTGTGCACTGGCTACAAAGGATTGTTAGAAACTGCTTTAAACTCTAGTACACGTAGATATCTGCTCAGCTCCTGTCTGAGAACTGTCTCACTACCTATACAAGGAGGGAATCGCAGGAGTGTTTGTGATGTGTGACCCCATCCCCTAAGCACAGATGACCAAGTCGAGAAGGACTCGGCTCCAACTGAGCCGAATTCAGCACCGGACCTGCAATACCATCTCGAGGCAGCTGGAATGGAGAAGCTACCAGCTCCACAGCCCACAGGCAGCAGAGCAAAGGAAATGGAAAGGCACGAGAGAGGCAGAGGCTGAGGCTGTGGGCACCCAGGGACCAGAGCAGAGCTGCTGGGACACCAGACTCTCCCCAGCTCCTGGCCCTGTGAGATCTGGATTCCAGAACCTTCCTCTCTCTCCCTTTAGGTTGTATTCTCCTTTCCTGCTTGAGCACATTTGAAATGGGTCTTTTTGCATCCAAACAAATCTTAAGATGATCACAAATTCGGAAAACAGTTCGTGAAGCTCCCTGTTCTCTCCTATTTCCTTGATGGGATGGGGTGAATGATGATCGTCACAAAGGAGGGTCAAGGAGAATACGGTAGATTCAAAATTTGGCACATTGGCCCAGGACAAAGGCCAGCTCTACCCATTATTCTCTCATGTGTCTGAGTGCTATCCATTCTGTATAAAATTTACAATCATCTTCTTCATGCCCGAAGAAGTTTGGGCTGAGATCCTCAAAGGAATGTTGCCAATGAAAGGGATTGTCCTGAGGTCATTTTAGTCATCTCTCTTTCCTTTATCAGTGACGAGGGTCAGTTTTACTGCCCAACACTCTCCACTGTCATTTGCCTGACAAGATAAGACCTACTAACGTAAGACACTCTCAAATATCACATGTGGACTTTCTCATTGAGAGAAGATCTTTTCCAGTGACCACAGGTTTATAGCAAAACACAATTATGTTAATGAGGGTTAGGTGTAGAACACTGATGAACACAGAACTCAGGAGCCAAAAACAAATTTACCACACCTTGCCCCGAAAATAAGCAAGGTCATGCATTAGGGACAAGAGCCTTGGATCTGCAAGATCGGAACCAGAACCTCAGCCTCCACCTTTTACTAGACCTGAAGAGACAGCATCTTGCCTCTGGTCTTAGTCCTGCCTTCCATGGGGAAACCACAGGGATAATAATTCCTGTTCATTGGCCTGCTGGAGGATGGACGGTGGCCGCATCTATCCAGACCACAGACACTTATCCATCAGAGGCTCAAATGTCAAGGGGTCAAAAGTGGAAACCTCTTTAGGAAAATCAGAGCTGATGCCTCTCATCTTGGAGAAGGTTCTTTCACAGCCGAGAAATAATTGCCCATCATGAAGTGATTTCCGTTGTCCTATCTTCCTACATTCCTAAATCCAGCACTGGATCCTAGAAGTTAGTCCAGAGCCCTAGAATGCCGGGACTCTTCCTGAAGGATCCTCTCTGTCCAGAGCAAGGAGTCTCTGATCAAGGGAACAGAAAGGGAAGGAGTTAGTAAGAGACCCATTGGTGCCCTAGAAAAATTGGGTTGAGGTTGAGCAAAGGGTCTGGCTGATCAAGTTATAGTAACCACTGAGAAGTCCCTTCCACTGGGGTCAACCCTTAAACTCCAACCAAGCCCTTCTCAGAAGAGTTGCAGATGCGGCCGGACCCTTTCTGAGTAGGGGCTGTACCCGAACCCCTTCTTCTCCGCTGCCCAGTTACTTGGTGTCATGGTGCAGCCATCTCTCCTCCCCTGC
Source organism: Molossus molossus (assembly GCF_014108415.1). Lineage (NCBI taxonomy): Eukaryota > Metazoa > Chordata > Mammalia > Chiroptera > Molossidae > Molossus > Molossus molossus. The sequence goes on along the minus strand of NW_023425350.1, from coordinate 67,705,136 downwards.
CCACACGTGCAGTCCTGCCAGCCATGCCCACCACCTTCAAACTTAGCCTCCTCCACCAGCATCACGGGCTGAACAATGTCCAGGCACCAGCCAGGACTCTTCTTGGCTCTGTTCCTTCTTAAGAAATTGGATGGGGAGCAAAATGGTCTCTGCCATATTGGATCCAAGTCAAGCTGACCTACTTATCTGTTTTGAGAGACACATGTCCAAGGGACAGCTGTGACAGGCGGAGCAGTTGAACAAATACAATCTGTGTTACCCCAGGGAATAACAGTTATCCCAGTAAGTCTGCAGTGTCCAGAATGGAGGGGTGACCCTCCAACAATTATCCTCCTCGGACCAGCCTGCCTGCCTGCAGGACTTGATGTTCCAGAAATGCTCTAACTCCTCCTCCAGGCTGGGCAGGGGCTCACTTCGCTCTTGGATGCTTGAGTCTTGTGCTTCTAGTTTTGGCTTTTTTGTGGTCACCAGCACTCTTAGCTGCTTGCATTCAGAGACCCTCTGTCCTTGCCACTCTTTGTCACCCCGGGAACCAGGGACCACGTGTGAGAGAGAGTAGGAGCAGCCCCCTCGGGAGGGAGACAGGGCTTCAGCTACAGCACAGAGACCTCATGTCACCTCTTTCCGATTCCCAAGCTTTGCTTTGCTTATTTTGGGCCTTGGCTATGTTCTAGAAAATGGTCAATGCCAGATGAATGAGGTGGTGCTGAACCTCCCCAAGGAATTTAATCTTGGACTAAGTCGACTAAATAACCGGGGGTCTCACCATCACACTTTTAAAAAAATTGACAAACACTTGTAATTGCTCTTGTGTTCTCTTAGCGGCCTTCGCAGTACAATGCCCAGTCGCTGTCCAGCTGGGTCACGTCTCCAACCAGCTCACAGCAGCTCTGCGTCTAAGATGAAAGGAGGGGTCAGCGTGTGCTTGCTGATAACCTTCTCATCAGTCTGGGCCGGAGGTCTCTCCTGAGACTGTCCTGCTCCAGCTGCGTAGATACTGCTTTATTCTGCTCTGGCCAGTGCTGTCTTCCTTGTGGGGTTCTGGAACACACCGGGGAGGAACGAAACAGCTGGGGGCTCCTGCTGTGGAAACCGGTCCTGAGGCCGGTGAGCCCAGGAGTAGCATCTTCCAGTGCTGCTGTCCAGGGGCCAGTGTGCAGAGCCCCTGGCCAAGGGCGCCCCGGTGCAGGTAACACTCAGGGCCCGGGGACGCTGCAGGAGGTCTCTGTGAAGAAAGACGGCTGTGCAGGGCCAAGTCCAGCAGCTGGGGCCCGAGTCGCAGCTCCCGCCCTGGGGCACGCCAGGGGAAACGGGCGGCCTATCCAGGCTCCCCGCTTGTCTCTGTAGGTCCTGATGCTTTGAAGTCAGATTTGCTGAGACTATGACTTGCTTCCATGGACCAAGGCCACACCCTGAGGAGCCCCCACCAGGCAGCTCCCACATGTGTCTAAGGGTCATGGGGGAGGAGGGCCGAGGAGCAGGGGAGTTGGGGTGCTTCCCTGTACAGGCCACACGTCAGAGAGAGCTCAGGTTTGGTTCCAGGTCACCACAACAAAGCAAGCAGAGCAATAAAGCGAACCACATGCATAGTTCGGTTTCCCAGTGCATATCAAAGTTAGGTTTACACTCAACTGTAGCCTACTAAGTGTGTGGTAGCACTATGTCTAGAAAAGGTACTGAACTTAATTAAAAACTACTTTATTACTAAAAAATGTTAACCATCGTCTGAGCCTTCAGAGGGTAATCTGCGCTGGTGGAGGGCCTCGCCTCCACGTCGACGAAAACAGTATCTGCACAGTGCAGTGCAAGCCCAGGAGAAGGGAGAGGGGGCCCAAGCATTTATTGAGTGCCTACTGTATGCTAGGCTTTCCGAGATAAGGACACTGCGGCTCCCAGGGGAGAGGCCCAAGGCCACAGAGCTCTGAGGGAGAGCCCACCGCCCCATCCCTCCGTGCTGGGTGGCCCCCACTCTCAGAAGGCCCCTCTCCATAACGCAGCCCAGGAGAGGCAGAGATGTGACCTGGATTCTGCCTCCTTGGTCGTCTCTCTGACGACCGCAGGCAATTCAGTTCGGGTTTGTTGGAAGAGGCGATGTGCAAGTACAGTCAGTGTCAACTTGACTGACCCCGTCAAGCCTTGAAGGAAGGAGGTGGAGGGAAGCAGCAGAGGCCCGAGGCACGTGCCGGGTCGGAGCCTGCAGAGCTCCGGCTCCGCGTTGGCTCCGCGTTTCCCCCCGGGGCAGGTGAAGGATCTGCATCATGTCTGATGAGGCCAGCAGGGTTCTCGCTTACACTCTGCAGACCGGTGTGAGCACGAAGCCCTGGCCCCTGGGGGTGGTGCCAGCTGTGGCCAGGGGCAGGCTTCGCCTCCCAGCTCCTGTTCCAGCTCGTCCCTGACTCACAGGGAGTTTGGGTGAGTGATTTAGTCACATCCCCCTCATTTCCCTCAGCTCTGCCACGCAGGGAGACAGCTGGGGATCACCTCACAGGGTCAGGTAGGAAAGGAGGGTCTGTCCGGCCAGCCCCCCTCCACCATCACAGAAAGAGCCACCTGCAAATGGGCTCGGGAAGGAGAGTGACCTACCTGAGGTTGCACAGCTGCAAAGTGACAGGTTAAATTCGAACTGTGCTCATCCCACGAACCCAAACCCAGCCATTTTCTGGAGCATAAGGGCAGAGACCGGCACACTCAGTTTACACGTGGTGCAGTGGTTTGGTGCATGGGCTCCAGGCACAGGCTCTTTGGGTTCAAAGCCTGGCTCCTCTTTAGATGCTTAACCTTGGGCAAGTCCTTTCACGTCTCTCTCTGGCCTCAGTTTCCTCCTGTGGACGTTAAGTCTAATAAACGTATAATAAACACATTTAACTTGAGAATAACCTAAGTTACTCGAGGTAAAGCACTTATGAAGGTGCCCACGTGTATAAGAAGTGCTTCGAGACTGTCAACAAAATCAAAGGGAAAACAAAGAGGCCTCACAGCCGGTGGGTCCTGGGCCGTGCACACACTGTCTGGTGCAGGCAAGGCTGCCATTTCATCACCAGGGACCATCAGTGTGGGGCACCCCCTGGCAGACAGTGCCACGTCGTTGGTAAGTGTGGGTCTCGTAGCCTGGAGAGGCATGGTAGGCATCCCTGTTAGGACCTGTGTGCACATGCAGGGTGGGATGGGGTCTCCTCTGTCCAGTGATGTCTGCTCATTCCACAGAGCAGAGTTGAGACTTGCTGCCTTGGGGAGCCCCCTAGGCACCCCAGTGTGATTTCCTGACTCCTCCTCTGGGCACAGCCTTACCCTATCAACATGGGCTCTGTGGTCAGACAAATGAGGTTTCCAGTCCCCTGGAAAACTGTATGACTTCTCTGAGCCCCCGTTTCTTCATCTGAAAGTGGGGATAGCCAAAGCAGCTGCTTCAGAGGGGTTGTTACTGATTGTTATGTCCTCTGATAAGCCAGCCCCTTTGTCACTATGAAATGACCTTATTTATCCCTGGTGATATTCTTTGCTCTGGAATCTACTTTATGTGATATTAACAGTCACTGCCGCTCTCTTCCGATGAGTGTTACCATGGTATATCATTTTCCATCCTTTTACTTTTAACCTATTTACTCGTTTTTATATTTAAAGTGTTTTTCTTCAGTCTTGCTTTTTTATCCAATCTGACAGTCTCCATCTTTTAATAGAGGTATTTGCATTTAATGTGTTTATTGATATGTTTGGGTTTGCACCTACGATTTGGCTATTTGTTTTCTATTTGAACAAGCTCTTCATTCTCCCATATTTCTTCTTTCCCTGCCTCCCTTTGTTATAATTCCATTTAAACTACTTCGTTGCTTTATTTGCTATACCTCTTTGTTTTATTATTTTAGTAGTAGCTTAAGGATTTAGAGCATAAATCTCCAACTTATCAGAGTCTACTTTCAGGTAATATTATAGTTCACCTGTAAACAGTACTTGTTCCTTTTCTCCCCTTCTGACCTTTCTGATATAGTCATACATTTTACTTTTGTGTTATAAACCTCACATGACATTGTTATGGTTTTTGTTTAAACAGTCCATTATCTTTTAAAGAGAGTTAAATACTAAAATAAATCTCATATGTTGACCCATATTTTGGAGCTTTTCATTCCTTTATGTAGAGCCATATTTCAATTTGATTTTATTTCCTTCTGCCTAAAATTTCCTTTGATATTTCTTATAGTGAAGATCTCTTGGTGGTTAGTCCTGTCCACTTTTGCACGAACATATAGTTATTATACTTTTTATTTGAAACATAATTTTTCTGAGCATAAAATTTTAGATTGATTTAAGTGCTATGGTTCCAATGTCTTCTTGCTTGCATTTTTCCAATGAGAAATCTTCTGTCATCCTATCTCTGTTCTTTTACACATAACATTTCTTTTTTTCTCTGGCTGTGAGTCTCACAGCATTTGAGGCTGGCTGTTAGGAAAGTCACTGTCTCCAGTCGTGTGTGAGCACTGGCTCCGGTTCCTTCTGGATCTGTCGGTGAGTTTCCTCATACACGTGCAGCAATCAGTACTCGACGGAACATTCAAAGGGCTCCTGCTGTAGATCTCCAAGTTTTCTCTCTGTCCCATTCTCCTCTGTTCAGTCCTCTATGTTGTGAATTTTAGATGCTTTGGTCTCCCTGGATGCTCACCTCCAAGTCTTCAAATCAGGGAGTTTGCTGTGCTTTGCCTCAGTTCCTCCTCCCAAGGCACAACCTGGAGACTCTCTCAGGCAGTAAATGGGACAATTTGGGGCTCATCTGGTTTATTTCCTCTCTCTCAGAGAGCACTGTCCTTTAACGGCTGATGTCGCGTGTCTTGCAAACTGTTTAGTGCAATATATGAACTACCCACACACAGACAACCTACTGTCCTTTTTCTTTTTGTTTCAGTCAGAAGGGAACACCTGCTGCATATTAATTCTACCTGGTCAGAAGTAGAAGTCCCCTGTCGCTTATCTGATGGCATCGTAGGGTCCCCCGGTTCCACGCACAGTATGCACCATGCACCCTCACATCCCCCGGCTCTTCGAACAGGGAACATGTACCTTGTCCCCTGCTCCACAGAGACAGAGAACTTAGAAACACTTACCAGGGACTCTTAGTCAGCAGTCATGAAGGCAACAAAGTATTTGCGTGAACATGAATTATGAAAGTTCCAACCAGTATCGTTCATTTGATCATCTGATTGTAGGAGAAAAGTCTCTTTTTTGTATCAAATCTCATTTGTCCCAGGCAATAATGCACAAAAAGTAACAGACTATGCTGAAAAGATACAGATGGTTGAAACAAGTATGGGCTTGGAAACAAAGGAGTGAAAAGACAAAATGTGATTTAAGGCGACAGTTTCACTCCTACGTGTACCCTTCATTTCTCCACTTCACTGTTAAGAATGCTTTTGTGTTTGTTTGTTTGTTTGTTTGTTTGTTTGTTTGTTTGTTTTAATCCTCGCCCAAGGATATTTTTCCATTTACCTTCAGGTAGAGTGGAAGGGGGGGTGGGCATCAATGTGAGAGAAACAATCGGTTGTCTACCTTACATGCCCCAACTGAGGATCAAACCCACAACCTACGTATGTGCCCTGACCGGGAATTAAACCCGCAACCCTTTGGTGTATGGGACAATGCTCCAACCAACTGAGCCACCCAGCCCAGGCCTAAGAATGTTATTTAAGTAACTAAATGTCACTCTTGCAACATTCAGCCTGTCACCCAAAGGAAGCAGTCACTGCCCAGGCTCCTGGTAAAAGCGGCCAACCTCAGACTTTCTCGGGATTTCCCATGATAATGTTATTAAAATTCGCCACCAGGCACTAAGGAAACACTGAAATGTAGAGAGAAAGCATCTCAGAACCCAAAGGTTTCCACAGAAGGGTTTGGGAGCAATGACGTGGGTGCACGACTCCAGCCTGGGCCGTCGGGGCTGCTGTGCGGTGACTGTCCTCAGACCCAGTCAGCCAAGCAGCCCGGACACACCGATCGTCCTCTGTGAGTGCCAGTGCCTAGGAGACATCTCAAGGCTCTCGTCCCTGTCCCATTTTCAAACACACAATCCCAAGGCCCAAAGGGCTGCATTGGTAACATTCTAGTGAAAACAGAACTATCAGAGATTCGGGTCTCAACAGAGGCCACTCCACAGCCTGAACTGGAAAATGTATCCCCTGGGACCCCAGCTTCTTTCCATCACCATGGAGACTGATGGCCTGCAGCCCTCAGCCACACTGAGCAAGGCCCCTCTGTCTGAGCAGGAGTCGGGCTGTGTTCTGGAAACAACAGGCTGTGACACACTGCAGGACACAAAGTCAGTTTAATGCACTATGACTAGCTGTTCTGAAAATGATATGAAATGAAAAGAAAATACTAGAGCACAGCTCAACGGTGCGGCAAACACGACCTCATGAAATCTCTCTTTTTGATTTCACGTATGTAGGTTTGTATATAAGGGTAGTAATGGAAAGGGTACCTTTTACTATGGGTCACAGTCAAGAGTTGACTATCACTGGTCCAGCAACTATTAAGATTCTGTGTTCGGCCCTGGCCGGTTTGGCTTAGCGGTTAAGAGCATCGGCCCGTGGACCAGAGAATCCCAGGTTCGGTTCCTGGGCACGAACCTCAGTTGCGGTTTGTCCCCAGCCCAGGTTAGAGTCATGTGGGTGGCAACCATTCGATGTGTCTCTCTCACATCAGTGTTTCTCTTTCTTTCTTCCTCCTTCTCTCCCTCCTTCTCTATCTGAAGATGATTGCAAAAATATCCTTGGGTGGGGATTAAAAAAAAGAAAAGATTCTGTGTTCAACCCCTGGCCAGAGTGGGAATGGGTATAACTTTTGTTGACAATATAAAATTGTCTAAATACTTGATTCCAAGGCAACAATCACAGATATGCAAAGAAAAAAAAATAGGTACTGGAATGTTTTCTATGATTTGATTTATAATAATGCAATAATCTGACATAACCTAGCAGACAGGTTGAATAAATTATGGCACATCTACTGGTAAATGGCACCAGCCCTTACAATGGACTGCAAAGGAGTGGCCACATCCACCCCTAGGTGAGGAGGGGAGTCATACCATTTCAAACACAGATACGCCCGCCGCAGAGAAAGAATATAACAGAAGTGATGCAATCACCCCTGGGAAGTGTGTGTGTGAATATATTTACTTTCCTCTCTGTGTTTTTCTGTCTTTTCAAACATGTCTACAATGGATATGCGTAACTTTCGAAGTTGGTAAAGACAGAACAATAAGGTGATTTTCACCAGCATGCTTTACCGGGGAGCTGCCCTCCACAGCCGGTGCCCACGTTAGGAACGGCAGCAAACATTCAGGAGAAGCAGGGTTTCACGGGCCCTGTGCTTACAGCACAGGGAAAAAGCAGGTGCGGGACACACTCCTATCTTGACAAGCTGTACAATGACTTCCCTCCCGATCCTCTCGTCAAGGCCCCGCCTCCTACGCCACACAAAGGAGGGGCCGTCAGGATGGGCCTGTGCAGGTTTCAGAGCTAATAAATAACCTCGTCGCTCTGAGGCTGAGTAGCCTGTAGACACCACTGCTCTCTCTCTTCAAAAAGTAGCAATCGCCCTGGAAGGGCAGCTCAGTTGGTTGGAGTGTCATCCGGTGCACTGAAAGGTTGTGGGTTCGATTCCTGGTCAGGGCACATACCTAAATTGTGCGTTCAATCCCCAGTCAGGGAGCATATGGGAGGCAGCCAATTGATGTTTTTCTCTCATATCAATGTTTTTTTTCTTTTCTTTTCTTTTTTTTGGTTAATCCTCACCTGAGAATATTATTCCATTGATTTTTACAGAGAGTGCAAGTGAGGGAGGGGGGAGAAACATCAGTGTGAGAGACACATCATTGGCTGCCTCTCGCATGACCCCAACCCGGGCTGGGGATCAAACCTGCAACCCAGGTACGTGCCCTTGACAGGGAATCAAACTCGAGACCCTTTGGTCTGCAGGCCAACACTCCAGCCGCTGAGCCAAACTGGCCAGGGCACATCAATATTTCTTTCTCTCTCTCTCCCATCCTCCCCCTCTAGAAAATACAATCAATCAACATATACTCAGGTGAGGATTCAAAAAAAAGTGACAATAAAGCCAGGTGTTAAAAAAAATGTTAGGGGGTTAAAAAAACAACAATAAAGCAAGAAAAGACCAAGCGGGCCAAGTTATGCAGATTAATCCCAAATTCTAAAAGTAAGAAAGAAAAATGAATGCACAGGACATATCCGTCCACCATCCCATTGCCTTCCGTCGGTCTGTCCATCTGCCTGTCACCAGGTGCTCACTGAACTCAGCACTGTAGCCAGAAGCAGGGCTGTGGTGATCAAGGACTTGGTCCCTGTCCTCTGCCCTCACAGCCTAACCTCAGTTTACACATTTGTAAAATAGCAGTAAATTAGAATAGCTAGTCAAGTGCCTGCAGTGCCAGGCACCGTGTCGAAGGCTTTGCCTCTGTGAGCTCAATCAGCGGCCGCACGTGGTCCTGGGGACTGAAGGGCCACCTGAGTGCTTGCCTCAGGCAGCTGCGCAGTCGGGCTTCATCCCTTCTCCAGGGTCTAATTCCAGCCGTCTTTCCTCAAGCTCCCTTTCTTTTTCTTTTTTTTTTTTTATCCTCACCCGAGGACATTTTCCCATTTTTTTTGTTCAGGTAGAGTGGGAGGGAGAGAGAGGAACAGAGAGAGAGAGAGAAACATCGATGTGAAAGGAACACATCGAGTGGCTGCCACCCGCACGACCGACCAGGGCCGGGGACAAACTGCAACCGAGGTACGAGCCCTTAGCGGGAACCAAACCTGGGTCTCTCTGGACCGCAGGCCGACGCTCTAACCGCTGAGCCAAACCGGCCAGGTCTCAAGCTCCCTTTCTGTGCACCCCACTTGGACCCAGCCCATGCCCATTCTAGGGTCCCTGGAGGCGCCACCCTCTCCCACACCTCCATCTCGCATGAGAGTTCCCCTCCCTGCAGCTCCTCCAACACACACCTGGAGGCTCTTGTTCAACTTTACGTTGCTCAAGTGACACTGCTTGGGGACCCCTCGCCAGACCTCCCTGAGCCCTCGCAGCCTGGCCGCTGCCCAGGGCCTGCCACTTGCCTGTCGCTGTGCCCACTTACATGATGGCACGAACGTGAGACTGTGGTTTTCTCTCCAAACACCCAGGAGGGCACATCATAGAGACATCGACTGCCGCTTGCCGGGCTCACAGGGCAGCATCTCCTGCTCATCGTCTCCTGTGGCTCAGCCCTCAGTCTCTACAGAGGAAGGCATCCCTAGTTTATCTGAGGGCAATGACTTGCCCAAGGTCACACGCAGGCCGCTGGCTCCCACGACAGTAAGTGTGAGCTGGAATACATCTAGAAGGTGTATAAACCACTCAAAGAGGAGGTTTTCAGGGTCATCTCAGCGGCCCCTAGACTCAGGGCCACACGCCCTCAGCCCCGGAGACCTGCGGGAAGACGCCGCTGCGCGTGGAAGTCTGAACAATCAGGAGATGCTTGCACTTCTCTTTCAACAAATACCCGCGTCTCTGCCAACAGCCTTGTGCTGTGGGGAGCAGGGACGGGACAGAAATGGAACCAGGGCCCCTGCACGCAGGGTGCCGAGGAGCTCCCAGGGGGCCTGGCGGGTGCCAGGCTGGTGCCCAGCCTGGAAGAAGAGCCCCCAAGTGTCATGTCTCTTCTGTAACACGGCAGGCAGAGTGGTCACTTCTGCCCTAGTGGTGGGCCGTGAGGACAGCATGACTGGACAGGGCCACCGGAGAGCAGGGTGAGGGCCGGTTGTTCAGGGTGGCCCGCCAGGGCTCAGGGTTGACCGAGAGGACCATGGCCTCTCCGAATGGAGCTTGGGACTGGGCTGAGGATGGAGAGTCATGGAGGCCAGCGAGGGCAGGAAGGCCTCTGGGTCAGGAGGACATGATGCCAGGGCCCGGACACCACTGGGCCTGCCAGCCCACGAAGGTGTGGAAGGACATGAGCCACATGAGGACTAGAAGACTGAAGGCCGTGGCTTTGAGTGGACCCTCGGGTTAAGTGACCTGCACAGGCCACAATACCTGAGTCTGCCCAGCGTGCCCAGCAGCGCCCTGGCCCTCCCCTGTGCGGGCTGCCCTGACTGAGGGTCACTTCAGGTCTTACCGCCCAGCTGCTGGCCTAACCCTTGTAGCTGCCCAGAACCCTGAGCTATTCCCAAGTCCTGTTTGAGGGGCAGCCACCTCCCTGCAGCTGCAGGTGGAAATGGGCAGCGTCTCTAACAGGGGTCAAGAGGTTGAGGGCAGCTGTGGAAAATAAAAGGGGAAGGATAAGTGTCTGGAGGGGGACCCCCGCCTCTCTGCATCAGTGGGGCGAGGTGAAGGGGGCCTCACAGCAGGTGGGCCATCGCAGCACAGTCATTGCCCCTGGCCTCCTCGCAGGGCCTCAGAGCATCCCCATGCCAGACGCCACTTTATCCTCCATGGAGACACCACACAACCTCCCACCACCACCACCAGGCATGTCCACCACCACCACCACCACCACCAGGCATGTCCACCACCACCACCACCACTACCACCAGGCAGGTCCACCACCACCACCACCACCACCAGGCATGTCCACCGCCACCACCAGGCATGTCCACCACCACCACCACCACCACCAGGCATGTCCACCGCCACCACCAGGCATGTCCACCACCACCCAGGCATGTCCCACACCACCACGCAGTCACCACCACCAGGCATGTCCACCGCCACCACCACCACCACCAGGCATGTCCACCACCACCACCACCACCACCACCAGGCATGTCCACCACCACCACCAGGCATGTCCACCGCCACCACCAGGCATGTCCACCGCCACCACCAGGCATGTCCACCACCAGCACCAGCACCAGCACCAGCACGTCCACCACCAGCACCAGCACCAGCACCAGCACCAGCACCAGCACCAGCAACACGTCCACCAGCAGCACCACGGACACAGGCACGCGCCTTTACTGAGCCCCCTTCAGAGCACTGATCACGCTGGTCCGCAGCTGAGACAACGCAGGGGGCGCTCCTCCCACCGCTCCGCTCGCTCCGCTCACCTGGGGCAGCCTCGGGCCCTGCGTGCATCGCCCACCTGCGGTGACCGCCCCTCACCTCGCCCGCTGATGCGGGTCCCCTCTCCAGACACGCATCCTTCCCCGTTTATTTTCCACAGCTGCCCTCGACCTCTTCTTGGCCCCTCTCACTGAGGCTAAAACTCTTCACCATCCCTCCAGGTTCAGAATTGTGGTTTTGAGGAAACTATTCAGCCAAGTTCAGGACCAGCCTCAGGCCAAGGTCCGGAGCCAGGAAGCGGTGCCATCCAGGTGGCTGACACGGCTGCAGTCTGCGGCCGAACCCCAGCTGCCACCCCAGCTGCCACCTACCGTCTGCACGTGACCACGCCTCAGGCCTGCACCCCACACCTCGCTGCCCCGCCCTCAGACCGCAGGGGCCTCTCACAGCTCCGGGCCCTGCAGGCGTCTCTGCTCTCAGGACGGGGGCGCAGGGCACAGGCCCCTGCCGTTCTCAGTCCTCAGCTCCCCAGAGGTCCAACGCGATTCCTCTCCCCGGGCCCCTCAGCACACGGTCCAGCCTGACGCCCAGCACGGGACACTCCAAGCGGTCTAAATGCTTGGCCAGTCCCGCGGGCCAGCTTCCCAGGCGAGAAGCTCCTGGGGGCTGATCCTCCTCCCCACGGACTCAGACACCGGGGCTGAGCTTCGATCTCCGGGCCCTCACTGATCACACCACCCTGCCAACACCGCCCCACTAAGTGCAGGGCACTCACCACGGGCTCCTGGGCCAGCGCTGCAGCCGAGTCTATCTCAGTCCTGCAGCATCGGACAGGGGCACGTGCACAGACCACCAGGCCGAGCCACGTACCCAGGGCCACAGGGCGACGTCCGCGCGGCCTGGGGACCCACCATGCCTCCGGTGCACTCCCGGCCGTCCTGCAGGCAGCGGAGGTTCTCCCGGGTGCTGTAGGCCTTCGGCCCCGCCACCAGCGCCTGCCGCGGGCGGCTGTCCACCAGCTCTGTGCCCTGGAACACAGCCTCGTCCAGAAGGACCCCGGCATGCCTGCGAGACCAGCAGAGACCTGTGACACAGGCAGCCGCGCCCCAGCTCGCCCGGGGGGACACAGCACAGGGGAGCACCTGCTCCTCCCTCTGAGCTCCCCGAGGCTCCCACACCTTCCCCTTCACCTCCACCCCTGCCCCTCTCCGGCCTCTGCTCGCAGGGCACTGCCTTCTCCTGCCTTACTCTGCACACACAGCATCCGGTTCCAGACTGCCTGCTTCTACTCCTCACACAAAACACGTCTCCTAGCTCTTGTTTTTAATGTTTTAAATTATACTTCCAAGGAAAAATCCTAAATGGACAGTGTACGATGCAGAAGCGTGGTCTCCACAGGTGTTCACACCCGGAGCCTGCAACTTTGTTACCCACGTGGCAAAGGGACTTTGCTGATGCGATTACATTAAGGAGCTTGAGATGGGGAGGTTATCCGGGTTATGCACATGGGCCCAACGTCCCCACAGGGTCCTCGTGAGAGAGGAAGACAGGACAGACAGACGTGACAGCAAGGCAGGCAGGGTGACATGGCGTGAGGAAGACTGTGGAATCTGTAGGGACAGCCTCTATTCTACTCCGGAGACGGGCATCTGTGTCTCTTTTTTTCTTGCTCAATCTAGCTAAAGGCCTATCAATTTTACCTACCTTTTGAAAGAGAAAAAAACATCGTTTAGGGCTTAATTATTTTTCCTCTCTTGTTTGGCCATTTTTTATTTCATTGATATCTGCTCTCATTCTTATCATTCTTTCTGCTTACTTTGGGTTTAGTTTGTTCTTCCTTTTGCTAGCTTCGGAGAATAGAAATGTACACCATTGGCTTTGTACCTTTCTCCTTTCCTAATACAAGCACTGAAGGGTACACATTTTCCTCTGAGCACTGCATTAGCCGTATACAGCAGGTTTGGATATGTTGTGTTTCATTTTCATTTTGCTCAAAATATTTTCTAATTTCCCTTGTGATTTCTTCTTTGCCCTGTGAATTGTGGGTGGTGTTTAGTTTCCTAATGTTTGGGGATTATTCCAAATATTTTCCTGTTAACAAATTCTCATTTAATTTCAATCTAATCAGAGAACACACTTGGTATGATTTCAATCCTTTTAAATTTACATGGTCTGTTTGGATACATGTTCTACGGCTGTTGTGGTGTGGAGTGTTCAATAAACGTCATTTCGGTCGAGTTCAGTGGTCATGTTCAAGTGTGAGTGACCACACAGGTCATCTCCTCGCTCCGTGGAAGCACCTGCACAGACAGCCAAGTGCTCTCAGATGTGGAGATGCCGAAGCAAGGACCACATTTCTAAGCTCAAAGAATGTACAACCACAAACCAAGAGTAACGGCTCAGAGATCAGTGGGGCCCAGGTTGCTGTTTGAAGAGGCTTATAAAAGGCTCGTTATTCCAGGAGGGGCTCGGGGAAGAGATGAAACCTGAACAGTAATCTCGAAAGATGACTGTGAGCCACCAGGTGAAGGGAAGCAAGAGCCCGAGAGGTAAGTGATGGAGGTGGGGTGGAGGTGCCCGTAGAAAGGCCAAGGCAGGGAGGAGCTGAACGCAGAGCCTCGTGTGGGAGGCAGAAGGAATGAGACATGGGCGGAGGCCAGCAAGGGCCGGCAGGGGCGCTCCAAGGCCCCAGCAGGGGGTGGAGCTTTGCCCAGTACGGAAGGAAGACACCGGCAAGCCACTGAGCCGCCCAGCAGGCAAGTGGGAATTCAGATCCAGGTTCCATTTGGGTGTGCGGAGCACAAATCCACAGGGCCAGGTGGGTGTGGGGGCGAAGAGAGGGAGCTGGGACAGGCCAGGTGAGACGATGTGGGTGGGGCGCACTGTGTGTGGTTTCAGGACAGGACGAAGCATCTTGAATGTGGTCACTGGTAGGATGGGGTAGGAAGCTGAGAAACCTTGGAGGCAACTACAACTAAGTTCAGAGAGCGCCTGCTATGACCATAGGAGCACTCATGGTCCCCGTCCCCTAGGGCATCCGCCGGCCATGGCAGCAGCACACCAAGTATCACCCGGCACCGACCCCCAGGACGTGACGCTGGGCCAGGAAGCACCCAGGGCACATCGGCACTCGGCAGTGGGAAGCAGGCCTTGGTACCCGGGTCCCATGGGAGGAGGTCAGTGAGAGACCCCAGGATAGGCACCCACAGCCAAAGGCAGGGCACAGGAGTCCCACCAGGCCACCCAGGAGGCATTGTGACCCTTCTGTTGGCTGCCGGGTCCTTAGGGCCTGAAAGGGGCCCAATGCCCAGAAGGTGGTAGGGAGGGAGGAGGGGGCGCTTCGCCAGCTCTGCAGAGGGCGGACAGGCTCCCGGAGGCCCCCATCGGGCCCACCCCCCATCAAGTCAGCACTGGCCAGCAGTGGAGTAGCCAGTGGGAAGCAGGGTCCCATCTCCTCCTGGACCGAACAGGTTTGTTGATGGCAAGAGGCTGTGAGTGGTGCCAGGTGGGGGTGGCGGGCTCACTAAGGCCAAACAGGTCCTCCCTGCCTGCAGGCCTGCCAGGCAATGGGGAGGGGAAGGGGGGGCGGTCTGCTTGCCCACCTGCTACTGTACAAGCGCACACAAGGCACCGCAAGCCCCGAGCAGGGTCCCCGTCTGACTCAGCACCACTGTGGGCCCGCAAGCAGGGTGCTGGATGCAACGCACAGGAACGGCAGACGGGCCCTGTCGTCCCAGTTCCAGAACCTCAGTTGTAAAAAGCAGGTGTGCGACCGGGGAGAGGTGCTGGCATCAATCTGTCATGTCACTGCCAACTTCATGAACCCATTTCCTCCGAAGCAGAGGGAGAGGGAATGGGGCCAGTGGACAGAGAGGCAGGAAAGCCAGAATGTGTTGCAGGAAACACCAGCTTCTCTCTGGGCTTGTTTTAGGACAAGGGAAACCTCTCACCCTACTGCGACAGCAGGCTTCTTCCTGAGAACTGCCCCAGCCACGCTGGGGACGCAGGGAGACGGAAAGGAAGGTGAAGGAGCAACAGAGCGGTGATGGGGACACGGACCACACAGGGTACAGGGAGGCGAAAGTGAAGAAAGTCAGAAAGGTCCGGGTCAGTGGGACTTGGTGAAGGCATGGATCCGACCCGTCCTGTTCAGCTGGGTCTCGCCCACGTGCGGCCCGCAGTCAGGGCTCCAGGGTGTGTTCATTCATTAATTTCCATTAACCACTTCTCGTTTCTCCCTTTGAAACTTAGAACTGTGACCTCTCTACTTATGTTGGCATTTGGAGAGTGTCTCCTTAAAAATCAAGAGAAACTTTCATTTTTATTACAAGTGGCAATCCATCTTTGAAAAATCAAGTGTCCATCAGTAGACGAATGGATAAAAAAGCTGTGGTACATATACACAATGGAGTACTATGCAGTGGTAAGAAAGAAAGATCTCTTATCCTTTGAGATGACATGGAGGGACCTGGAAAGTATTATCCTAAATGAAAGAAGCCAAGCAGAAAAAGACAAATACCACATGATCTCACTTATACACGGAATATAATGAACATAACAGTCTGAGGAATACAGTAGACCCAGAAACATGGAAGTAAGGTACAGACTGACATCCCTCAGAAGAGGGGGTGGGGGGGTGGGAAGAGATAAACCACAGAACTTATATGCATGTATGCATGACCAATGGACACGGACAACTAAGCCGGGGACGGGGCGGGGGTGGGGTGGGGTGGGGGGTGCCAATGGGGTAAAAAAGGTAAAATATCTGTAACAAAAAAATTAATAAAAAATTTATTAAAAAAAAAAAACAAATCAAGATATGTGAAGTTTAAATCAACCTAGAACATAAAAATGGAGATGAAGGAAAGGGAAATCCGTGGACACACATGACATTCACGTTCCATGTCAAGATTCGTGTCCGCACACATGTAGGCGACATGGCCCCTCTTTGTCATGTGGCCTGGTAACTTCATGTGTCATGGATGTGTGAACAGTGTAAGGACTGCAGGAAGCCTGGACCTGAATTCCAGAGGGGACAGGCATCTCTCACTCAGTAGACTGGACCAGGAACGGAGACCGTGAAGCCGGATCGTGAACGTTATCCCCGCTGAAGCTCAGAGGGGACCTGGAGGACAATCCGAAGCAGTTTAACATCTGTAAAATTAGAGACCCAGAGGAAAGTTAGGAAAGAATGGAGCAGAAAAAAATAGTAAAAGAAATAATGGCCAAAATATTTCCAAATTTGATTAAAAGCCCTAACCCACACATCCCAGAGGCTTAACACACTGTACAAACACACAAAACCACAAAACCACACCTAGGCCAGTATAATCAAACTTTGAAAACCAAAGAAAATCTTAAAAGCAGCTAAGTGGGACTGTATGAGGAATGTCAGCAAAGAGCCAGAGAAAGGATCGCTGTTCTCTCGTGAGAATCAAGGAATCAAGAAGGCAATCGAGTGAAATCTTTAAAGTGCTCAAAGAAAAATAAAACTTGAACCCAGAATTCTGTAGCTACCAGCAATGTCTTTGGGGAAAAAAGGAGAAATAAAGACTTTCTCAAATATTAAAAAAGTGGGGAAATTTATTGTTGGCAGAACAATTGTGGTATCAGTTAAAAACCTGCATGTGCACAAAGGAATTAACTGTTGGAAATGAAATAAATGAAGGTAAAATAGAATTTTACTTTCCTTCTTCTTTTCTTACTAATCCTCATCTGGAGATATTTTTTTCATTGATTTTTAGGGAGAGTGGAAAGGAGGGAGAACGAGAGAGATAGAGAAACATCAATGTGGGAGACACATTGATCAGCTGCCTCCCACACATGCCCCAACTGGGGCCAGGAATCAAACCTGCAACCCGGGCATGTGCCCTTGACTGGGAATTGAACTCAAGACCCTTCAAGTCACAGGCTAACACTCTAACCATTAAGCCTCACTGGCCAGGGCTGACTTACCTTATTTTTAATTGCTCTAAAACATAACTATGTAAAATAAAAAGAGTAGCAATGTACTGTGTGTTTATAGGATATTTAGAAGTAAATTATATGAAAACAATAAGAGAAAAAAGGATGGGAGAGAGGAACTGGGAATACAGTGTGTAAGATCCTTACACCACATGGGAAGCAATATATTATTTGAAGATAATCTCTGATTCATAGAGATTTATACTGTAAATCCTGAGTCAATAGTTAAAATATTTTTTAAAGTATGAGTAATAAATCAATAAAGGAGATAAGATGGAATAATAAACAATGTTCAAAAAGGAAAGAAAAGAAAAAAATGGGGAAAATAAAAATCAGCTAACAATATGTATTTTAACCCAAAAATATCAATCATCATTTTGAATGCAATTGGTCTAAACACACATTAAAAGTTAGAGATTTTTCACCCTGGTGGGTTTAGTTCAGCAGTTAGAGCGTCAGCCGGCGGACCAAAGAGTTGCTGGTTGGATTCCGGTCAAGAGCATGTACTTCAACTGTGGTTCGGTTCCTGGCCCTGGTCAGGGGGTCATGCAGGAGGCAACCAATCGATGTCTCTCTCACATTGATGCCACTTTCTCTCTCTCTCTCTCCCTCCCTCTCGATCTGAAGATAAATGGAAAAATATCATGTGAGGATTAAAAAAGAAAGAGATTTTTCAAATTAGATTTTAAAAAGCCAAGACCCAACTGTATGTTGTTTTACAAGAAATACACCTAAAAAATATAGGTAGGTTAAAAATAAAAGGAGGAAGGAAGCTGCACCATGAAAACACTAAACACAAGAAACTGGAGGACCTATACTAATACCACAAAATCAGCTTCAGGAGAAGGAATACTTTCAGGGACTTAGAGAAGCATTACATGATAATAGTCAATTCTCCATGAAGTCACAGCAATCCTACATGTGTATTCATCTAAAAAAAGATTCAAAATACTTGAGGCCAAAACTGATAAAACTGAAAGAAGAAACAGACAAATTGATCATTTTATTTGAAGATGCCAACCCTCTTCTCTTGGTCGTTGACAGAATGAGTAGGCAGAAAATCAGTAAGGAGCACAATCAATCAACTTAACCAAATAGATATTTACAGAACTATCCTCCCAACTACAACAGATCACACATTCTTCTCAGTGTATGCATGTGTGTGCGTGTGTGCACGCGTGCGTGTGTGTTTTCTGGGTGTGCGTGTGCGTTTTCTGGGCCATACATTTAAAAGAATAGATGCCCTGGCCAGTTTGGCTCAGCGGTTAGAGGATCGGCCTGTGGTCCAGAGAGACCCAGGTTCAGTACCTCGGTTGCAGTTTGTCCCCGGCCCTGGTTGGGTCGTGCAGGAGGCAGCCACTCGATGTGTCCCTTTCACGTCGATGTTTCTCTCTCTCCCTTCCTCTCTCTCCCTCTCCCTCTATCTGAACAAAAAATGAAAAAATGTCTTCAGGTAGGGATAAAAAACAAAACAAAAAAACACATTGGAAACTTAAAAAATATCCAGGCGGTCAGGTCCCTGTACTGTTTGTGGGAAACAGGAACCAGCCTTGAGTTTCCCGTAAGAAATTGGTGGCTCAACTAGGATGTGGGAACAATAGGAAATAGCATGTCCGTTAGAAAGCATTAGCAAACCTTCATACACTGGCTAGGTGTTTTCTGACTTATCATTAATAAAAGAATTCGAGTGAAAAAATAGTCTTAAAAATATTAAGATGAAGCAGTCTTGTCCACAACCACAGGAGTTTATTTAGGGTCTGAGACAAAAAGAAAAGAAAAGGAAAAGGAAAAAAAAAGGGATGGGAGGGGAGGGAATAGGAGGAGAGCGGAGGGGAGGAGAGAAAAGAACAGAAAAGAAAAGAGAAGAAAAAAGAAGACTTAGCAGGAGTTGAACCAAGGGATTTTTTAAAAAGAGAATATTAGTGTTAGCATAAAAGAGCTCCCAATGGCCAAAGCTGAAACAATCATAACAACTAAATAAATAAGATAAATAGAAGAGGGAAAAGTTCAGTCAAAATTCCACATCTATGATAAAATGTTCAGTCAACTAGGAGTAGAAGGGACTTTCCTCAAGTAACAAAAGGCTCAGGCTGAATCAAGATTCTGCGATGAGTATGCATACTTAATGGGGAAATACTAATGTTTTTCCTCTAAAATCAGGAAAAGAAGGCTGTCGCTCTCACTGCTGCAATTCAATATCATAGTGGAGGTTTTAGCCAGTCCAATAAGGCAAGAAAAAGAAAAAGGTATAAATATAGGCAAGGAAGAAGTAAAACTATGCAAATATGATCTGATTGTAAATATAGAAAATCCTAGAGTCTATAAAGAAACTACTACTGTATGTCTAAGAAATAAATTTAGTGAGAATACAGGATACAAGGTCAATATTAAAAATGAATTATATTTCCATATGACATTAACAAACAATTCATAAATGTTCAAAGCAATTCCATTCAAATAAGTATATTTATAGAGTTGTGAGACCATCATCATCTAATTTTAGAATATTTCATCACCCCATAGAAAAACCCATTAGCATAGTTATTCCTCATTCCCTCCTTTACCCCCTAGTCTCTGGCAACCCATCTACTTTCTGGCTTTCTGAACCTGACTATTCTGGAAATTTCCTATCAATGGAATCATAAATTATTATTTGTTTTTAGCCTCTTTCACTTAACATAATGTTTTCAAGGCTCATTCCTGCTGTAGCACATACCAGTACTTCACTCCTTTTCATTGCTGGATAATATTCCATTGTATGGATATACCACATTTATTTGTCCATTTATTAGTCGATGGACATTTAGCTTATTTCCACATTTTGGGTATTATAAATAATGTTGCTATGAATGTTCATGTATAAGTTTTTGCATTCACATGTTTTCGTTTCTCTTGTGTATATACCTAGAAGGAAAATTGCTGGGTCATGGTTTTCATGTTTAAAATTTTGAAGAACTGCAAACTGTTTTCCAAAGTGGCTGGACCATTTTACATTCCCACCAGCAATACATAAAGGTTCCATTGCACCATATCCTCAATAACACGTTATTATCTGCCTCTTTTATTCTAGCCATCCAAGTGAATGTGAGTGATTTCCATTTCTCTGACGACTAATGATTTTTAGCATTTTTTCATTATTTTTTAGCTTATTGGCCATTTGTATATCTTCTTTGGAGGAATGTCTATTCAGATCTTGCCCATTTTTCAATTGGGTTATTAGTCATTTTATTGTTGAATTACAATAATTTTTATATGTTATAGCTACAAGTCCCTCAGCCAATGTATGATTTACAAATATTTCTCCCATTCTGGATTGTTTATTCATCTTCTTGATGGTGTCCTCTGAAACACAAAGATTCTACTTCTAGTGAAGTCGAATTTATTATAAAAGTCCACTTTACCATAAAAGATGTGACACAGGAGGCACATAAACATGCAGAGGGAAGAGATGCTTAGGGGGGCCCTGTGGGAAGGGTGTGGAGCTTCCGTGCCCACTCCAGTGCCCCTCTCCACGCCTCCCCGTGTTCACCAACCCGGAAGGAAGTTCTCTGAACCCTGCCATTTGGGATTTTACAGAGGCTTTATCAAGTAGGCGATCCATCATTAACTCCAGCTCCAGCTCCTCTCTGCAGAACGGGGGGGGGGGGGGGGGGGGGGGGGGGGGCTGAAAATTCCAAGTTTCTAATCATGGCTCAGTCTTCCTGGTGACCAGCCCTCATCCAGAAGCCCACCCAGGGTCACCTAACTGGAATAAAAGATGTTCTCATCACCCAGAAAATCCCGAGTTTCAGAGCTCTGTGTCGGAACAGGAACTGGCAAATCTCTGATTTTCTGACCTGGAGATTGCAGTGATGACCCCCTAGTGCCCGGGCGACCTCCTGGGTCTGTGAGGAGGAACGGATGACGACTGAGTTCCATGAGAATTTACAGCTATTATTGCTGATTCATTACAGCCTGACTCCTCCCCTGCTCCCACATTCACACACCTTGACCTGTGTTTGAAAACTTGACTGTAAACTAGAACCTTTATCAGAGGTAGAGAAATTGTGTTTGAGTCGCTTTCTCGTAGCAACTCAGGAGAAGCCCTGGCCCAAGTCTCCTCAAATTCCCTGAGGACCCCATTCACCTGGACACACAGACTGTCAGAATGTGAACACCACTCCACCCGCAGATCCCACCAGCTAGACTCTTTCATGCTCACAGTGAAGCCCCTACCTCTCCTCACTCCTGGTAGCGCCAGAGCCCCCACCCACCTGGAGAAAGCAAACCCGAGGGCCATCTCACCTGCTGGTGAAGGTCAGCGCCAAGGTCGTGGCCAGGTGAGGCATCAGCCGAAAGCTCTGTGTTTGGTGCTCAATGGTCTTGACCTCTTCCTTCCCTTTGGGCCCAAACTGCCTCTCTGCCTCCGGCTAGAGAGGATCAAGCAGACAGTTTTACCCAAAGGCCACAGGCATCTTCATCCCCAGAGCTACAGGGATGGACAAGCGGCCACTTGCATTGAAACCACTGGAACACTTCCGACTACAGAACACCCAGGTCTCCAAAAGCGTGAGTAAGACAAGAGATATAAAACGTTCCTGAAGACAGTGAACAGAACGCTTTCAGCTCTTCTGAAAATTAACCTTCCCACGTGGAATACTTTTAAAACAGCGTATCTATTTAATACACAGAGTCACCTACTCCCTCACATTTACATGGCATTTCACAGTTCCCAGTGTCCCACGATCATGAAGCCTCACTAAGTTTCTGACGTCATCAACAGGACGGGAGCAACATCCTAGCCCATATTTCACACGGACGTTCTCTACAAGAGGCAATGCGACCACTGCTGCCATCAGACTCGCGGAGGGTCCTCCGCTCAGCCCACATCCCCTGCGCTCCTCACAGAAGGTGCTCTCCACATCTTGCACAAAGTCCTGTGCCGCACAGACAGTGCTGCATTTTGTTCTGGGACAGTTGTATCCGTGTGAACTGAGGCCTTCCTCAGAGCGGTTTATAACCTGCTGTGGGACTGCCCCACAGGCAACACCCGTGGACCAATCTTACAGCATCCCTTGCGAGGCCTGTGGTAGGTCAGCCCTCTGCCCAGGCAGGCCAATGCACTACAGTCCCGGGTGGGGCAGCACCCGTCTTTGAACATCCCTGACCTTTATATTGAATTCTGAACAAACATTTCACATACACATGCACACACATGCACACACAGGCATGTATGATGTGCACACACATACACAGGTGCATACACACAGGTACCGTCTATATTATCAAACAGGCAGGGCACACCTGTGCTTCACACAAGAGTGAAGTGAGGATATCCATCCATCACTCAACAGGGGGAGCATGCCCCACACCACCGCTGCCGCCGCCACTGCCACCAGTAGAGGCTTGAGGACAGAAGGTTGGGGGGGTAGCAGCAGAGCTGGTGAGGCTGCCATGTTGGGTCTGAAGTGGTTGCTTTAGGTGCCAATGGAGAGAGTGGGTGTGCAGAGCAGCGACCGGGAGGTGGGATCTGCCCCTCTGCAGACAGCCTGGAGCAGCGGAGGCACCATGAGTGGGGCACCCCTTACATGGGCAGCAAGATGAGCCTTATCTCAGGGCAGAGATCGCTACAGGGCATCCTCTACACCCTCGACACCGAGCGAGAACTCCACCCACAGCCCTCACCGAAGTTCCGTCCTTTGCTACAGAGGACAGACCAACAGATCATCCAGTACCACCTCGAAATGAAGTCTTTGACTACATTATATTCTGTGGAAGTGATGTTCAAGACCTCACTGTGTGTGAACTGCCAAAACCAGTGTTCTTTGCCTCAGGACCCAGGTACCATTCAGTGTGCACTGGGCTCATCCACTCCTTCATTCCAGTCGGCGGGCTCCCGTGGGCCTCTCGGCGGGATGTCCCGTTAGAGTCTGTTCAGTCCGAGTCCACCAGGCGGGCAGCAGTGTGGTGCTGTTGCTGTAGCTGGAAACTCCTCTCCATCCTCTGGAACAGAAACATCGAACAGCGGCACCCTATCCCCAAGTAGTCAGTGGTTCTGCCTTCACACCGGATACAAGATGTGTAAGAACAGTCCTCTCAAGGTTGTTGAGGCCTCAGTTGATCCTTTGAGAAAAAGCCCGACCATGGAACAAGCAGCACAGACCGCCCCCGCCACTCACCTGGTGGGCACCTGCTGGGAGCAGAAGCCCTGCAGCAACCAGGTTCACCGTCTACCAGCCAAAAGCAACAGAGAACCAAGGGCACAGGCAAGCTGAAGTGCGCAGTCTCCAGACCAGAAAATGAGCGACAGAAATGGCAGTGCCCCTTCAGCAAGGAGAGGGCGCGGGGCCATCAGCGTGGCCGGGGATCTGGTATTCAGCGAGGTGGTCCTGTGAAATTTCAGAAAGACTTTGACTTCCAAAGTGCAGATGCACGATTTACAAGGAGGACACTGACAGAGAGTTTCATAATAAACTTACATTGAAAGTAGAAAACAGCCCTGGCCGGTTTGGCTCAGCTGTTAGAGCGTCGGGCCACGGACCAGAAAGTCGCAGGTTTGGTACCCACTAAGGGCACGTACCCCGGTTGTGGTTTGTCCCCGGCCCCGGTTGGGGTTGTGTGGGTGGCAGCCACTCTGTGTCTCTCTCACATTGATGTTTCTCTCTCTCTCTTCCTCCCTCTCTCCCTCCCGCTCTATCTGAAGATAAATGCAAAAGTGTCCTTGGTGAGGAAAAAAAAAAAAGTGGAAAACAAACTTGAGAAACTGGAGAGACCTGTGAATGGTGAACATAAAGGAGACTCAGGAGTCGATACTCCACACAATGACGGGAATGATGGTAATGAAGATCCGCTTGGACCTAATTGCTATTGTGACGGAACTAGATCCTTCTTTGATGATACTTCTTGTGATGATGATAGAGAACGGAGACCAGCCTAGGCTGAAGCAAGAAGATTAAGTGCGGAAACATTTGGACTCCCCCTTCATCCACGCATGGCCACGAGGGTTACAGAGGCAGAGGAGGTCTCAGTTTCCACGGTGGCCGAGGGCGTGGCGGTGGCAGAGGTGGCACCTGTACCACGGCTCCAGGATTTCGTGCTGGATTCCGAGGAGGCTGTGGGGGTGGGGAGCTTGCAGATGTTATAGGAATACAAATATAGGAAAGATGACAGAGTTGCTGCATAGTAAGTAAGTCTTTGAAAACAGGTGACTTTCAAGCTCTTCATGGTCCTGAGACTTGTTTTCAGTCTTTACCAAGAATAAAGAAATGAATTCATTGTACGCTTGTCACCAGCACTGGTTTTGGTTTCTTTGTTTATGTTTTTCTGCATAATTTCAAAGATATGATGCAATTATATTGGGTGGGCAGCTCATCTTTTAAAATGAGCATTAAATACATTTGAAAGAGAAAGAAAGAAAGGAGAGAGAGGAAGCAGCAATTTGTCTTCATTTTTATTCATGATAAAGACTAACTAAATTTTATACTTTAGTAATTGTCTTTATTTGTCATTTTCGAAGGGTACCATAGTGCCTGAGGCCTCTGAACTCGTGCCTGGCCCTGTGGCGTGGGGGAGGCGGTGGGGACACGTGACATGAGCACACAGAGCAGCTGCAGGAGCACGACTGCCCGGGTAGTCCGACCCCACGGGTGGTTGTCCGAGGAACAATCCCGACCTGCCCTCTGTCCACCCATGACCATCTGAAGGAAATCTCGCAGTTTTCGCTAAATCATTGCAAAACCAAACTCACAACCCCGCCCTGGCCAGTGTTGCTCAATGGTTAGATTGTCGGCCCACACACCGAAGGGTCTCAGGTTTGATTCCCTGTCAAGGGCACGTACCTGGGCTGCAGGTTCCATCCCAGTGCGGGAGGCAACCAATCAATGTCTCTCTCACATCAAAGTTTCTCTCTCTCTCCCCACCCCAACTTGCTTCCTCCCTTCCACTCTCTCTAAAAATCAATGGAAAAAATATCCTCAGGTGAGGACTAACAAACAAACAAAAACATCACAACCCCAACAATGGCGTCATCACAATTTTGGGTCATTTTACATATTCCATCTGTCCCCACACTCTTGATTTTCATTTTTAAATGCTATGATTATAGTGTACCTTTTCCTATGGCCATTTGTCTACAATACTGTCTACTAAAACCAGACATTGCCACGCGCAACGCACTCCTCTGGGGGCATCTGCACACCTGCTCCTGCTGACCCCACACATGGCGCTGGGCATCCATCAGGGTCAGGAAGGCCAGGCCCGGCCGCTGAGCTCACAGCTGGCACAGAGCCAGACCAGGTGGCACGAGCAGGTGAGCCCTGTGCGTGCCCCGCCTGCTCCCCGTCAATCACTGTATTTCCTAGGTGCTACCAGAAGACCATTTCAGGAGCCTTCACCAGTGACAGCCAAAGCAGAGACCAGTCACAGCACCTTTGAGTTTTGGTTGGTTGAAGAGTAACTACAATAACAATACAATGTTCCATCACAGTTTCTGGTGTTGAGTGTGCCGTCTGCCTGGGCCCAGTGCACAGCAGATACTTGGTGTCTGTAGAGTGAAAGAGTTTGGCCTGTGGGGACGTGCAGATCAAGCCAGGCAGAGGGGCTCACTTAGGACCCCAGGGATCGTCTTCAATGCTAGATCTGACCCTTGCCCTAGAGTGCCACAGTTTCCCAATTTAGGCACACCTTGTGATCATTTCATTTCCACTTTGACCCTCACGGTTCAATGGGGGTAACAGGTGCAGAGCAGAAAGAGGCCACTGAAGGTCCATGTGGCAGGCCTCCCGGTGCCTTCCTTCACGATTAGAAGGGGGAGGGTTTAGCTGAGGTTCTGCCAAGATACAAGGTGACTTCACAAAACTTGGGATGTCACAACAAGACATTTCCAGCCTGTCTGAAAACTAGGAGGATCTGGCAGCTCCAGACCCCATTCCTATGATGTGACCCGCCGGAGCTCAGAGGCCTCTCTGCTGCGGCTTGGCTGCCCCCTGCAGTCCCCAGAGCCCTGTCCCTCACTGGCACTGTCTGCAGGCCTGGGAGACTCTGAGTTTTCAACCTCTGCCACAGTAGATCTCTTTTTTCATCCAGAATATATTGACACCAGCACCCCAACTTGTTGATCAAGCTCTGTGACTGTGAGTCTATGAATTCATTAGGAGAAATCCCAGAGGGCTAACTGCTCTGCCCAGCTCCTACAGAGTGACACCCAGGTGCCTCCGCTGGGCACTCGGGGGCTGACTTTGCCGATACTTGAATGTCTTGACTATTTGTTGACCTCAAGAAGAAATATACCTGCCGAGAAGGACTCCTCCTGGTTAACTGGACTCAAAATTGTAACAGCGACTAGGAGCCATCATTAACACAAGGCCTCTCATGAAAACTGCATTTCGTGGAAAAACTGAAGGCGGGGCTGCTAAGCCTCTGCACTGTGTTCCTGCCATCTGAGCTGACCCTTATAAAGAGGTTCCTGGGCCCTGGCCGGTTTGGCTCAGCGGTTGGAGCGTCGGCCTGTGGTTCAGAGAGACCCGGGTTCGTTCCCGCTAAGGGCACGTACCTCAGTTGCAGTTTGTCCCCAGCCCTGGTTGGTCATGTGGGTGGCGGCCCCTTGGTAGGTTCCTTTCACATCGATGTTTCTCTCTCTCTCTCTCTCTTACTCTCTCTCCCTCTCACTCTATCTGAACAAAAAATGGGAAAAAAATGTCTTCGGGTGAGGATAAAAAAATAAATAAAGGGGCTCCTGGTATCATCTTTTGACCAGTGGGCTGAGACCTACCCTGTCCAATCAAAACTGCACAGCTATATTCTCATTTGCATCTTACTGACCAATTAGAGCAGTATAACAACCAATCAGAATGCACTATTCCAACCAATCAGACTGTGCAATATGTATTCCTCATTTGCATGAAAACAGACCAGTCGGGAACCAGGGTGAGAACTTTGTTTATAAAAAGCAGCCTTCCTGCCCTGGCCGGTTTGGCTCAGCGGTTAGAGCGTCGGCCTGCGGTCCGGAGCAAACCCAGGTTCACCAGTTCCCGCTAAGGGCATGTACCTCCGTTGCAGTTTGTCCCCAGCCCTGTTTGGCGTGCGGGTAGCAGCCACTCAATGTGTCCCTTTCATGTCAATGTTTCTCTCTCTTTCTCTTCCTCTCTCTCCCTCCTACTCTATCTGAACAAAAAATGGAAAAATGTCCTCGGGTGAAGATAAAAAAAAATAGCAGCCTTCCTTTTGTCTCAGAGAGCACACTTTCAGTTTCCACCTGAGGCTGCATTTCCCCGGTTCGCAAACTGTTCACCTGAATAAAGCTTCTCCTTTCACAGCACCACAGAATGTGGACTCCTGTGGGCCTTGAACAGGTGGAAGGGACCTTTCATTGTCACCACCCCCACGGACATCTTCCCGTTCTGGGCCTCCCCCCAGGCAGCTCTCCTTTTGCAGCCGACCTCACCTCTAACTGCCGCACGCCCCTTTCGGTGGCTGAGCCGAACGTCCTGCCTCCGCGGCGCCCTCCCCTCAGCCCTGCTCAGAGCCCAGGCCAGCCGGCCTCAGCAGAAAGCTGCTTCTCCTCAGAATGCCTAAGCATGTCACGTTGTTCCTCCCACACAGGAGAACTTTTCCCTCCTCACTGCCGTGTGTGCACCTGTATTAACCACAGGTTTCGATGCATTGACATCTGGGCCCTTGCTGACGCTGAAGGGACTGCCCCTCCCAGGGCCAGCCAGTTCCTAGAGAGAGCAAACGTCTCCTCTGCCAGCATCTTCCACGGCAAACTAACCAGTGCAGAGCCCACACCTCCGGCCAGCCACGGCCTCTGTCCAGCTCTTCACTCCGGGCCGCTCATCTCCTCAGGGCTGACAGCCAGGGACAGCCAGACAGCCAGGGACAGCCCCCGTGCACCAGAACCTTCCAAATTATTCAGACCAGCCAGTTCTGATCCTGCTTGGCCTGCTGAGCCAGCCTCGCCCATTCCTTCCCACTGAAACCACAGTGAAGGCTCTTGTCCATGTCCCCTCCTTGTTCCCTCTGCCTCCGGACTGCCCCTGGTACCTCCGGTGTGGCCCCGTAAGTGTGGCATGCCCCTCCTCTTAGGAACTGACCTTTGCAATGGCAGTCATCTCTTAATCTGTTGGCCTCATCATCCCTAAATAATAATGAAACCTAAAACCTAAAACCTATGTTTTAGCCCTGGCCAGTTTGGCTCAGCGGTTAGAGCATCGGCCCTGCGGACCAAAGAGTTGCGGGTTCGATTCCGGTCAAGGGCACGTACCTCGGTTGTGGTTTGGTCCCCGGCCCTGGTCAGGGTTGTGTGGGAGGCAACCAAACGATGTGTCTGTCTCACATCGACATCTCTGTCTCTCTCTTTCTCCTCCCCTCCCACTCTGATGATAAATGGAAAAATATCCTTGGGTGAGAATTAAAAATAAATAAATAAAATAACATAAATAAAATCGATGTTTTAAAACAGTAGTCGTGGCAGGACTCACAGCTGAGGGCCGGCCTGCTCCGCCCGCAGGTGTGCAGCCTGGCCAGGTGTGGCACTCGGGAAAGACTGAAGTTCCGCCACCTCTCAGCAGCTCCCTGCCCACCCCAGCATGCCTGGCCACACTGCCTTGGAGCGCCTGCTTGTACTCGACGTCTGATAGAAGTATCTGGGTAGGAGCAGCGGGCAGCTGAGACAGGAGTAGAGGAGGCAAATAAATGAGGTCCCACCCTGCTACCAGCCTCGCCCACCAGCGGGCTGGTTTGTGTTTTTCGCTATGGACTGGAAAGAAACCAATGAGTGGGCAGAAGGCAGGCAGCACCCACACTCTCGCTCCCTTCCTCTGGCCAGGACACTGACAGACCCCAAAGCCCCAATTCAAGGTTCCTGCCAGCTTCTCACCCAGGTGTGTTCTCCGGCTTCTCCAGAGTACGTGACTCTAAAGGCTAACGGTCCTTCTGCCCAGAGATGCAGCCAGTGGTCATCCCCTGACGGCCACCAGCCGCCCCAGAGCTGGCAGCCCGGCTCCGGCGGCGGCAGAGAGAAGGGCGTCAGACTGCTCTGCGAGGGCGTGGACAGTGTGGGAACCCTACCCTGCCACTCTGCGGTCACCCTCTTATTTATGCTCTCGGATCCCAGCCGACCGCACTGAGGGCCATGACGGTCCCGGCCCTCCTCTGGCTGCCATGTCCTGGCAGGCTGCTCTGGACACAGCTCCTAAGGCTGCAACCCTGCAGCTGGCCAGAGGCGGCTGCCTGCCAGACGTCCTCCTGCTCCAGGTGACCGTCGGTATGGGCACAGATCCTCCCCATCCAGTCCCTCCGCCGCGTTACTATATTTTTCTTTAAAAATACATGTAAAGGCTATGTTTTTCTCTATAAACATACTTTTTATTTCAGTTCTGGAGGAAACCTCAAAGTCACCGAGCTCAAATGTTTCATGGTCTTTAAAACAAGTGACGTGTGCGCACCCAGTGTCCACACGAGGACGGAGCCGAGGCTCTGGGCTGCTGCGAATGATGCTGTTTGAAATTATAGATTCGAAAAGCTATTTCTGGATCCCAGCAACTCCGAAGAAAGAGAGGAAACGTTTATTTTGGGTTGTTTTATTTCATTCCCACTCCATTCTGAACACGGCTGCTTAAAGCAACATTCATGGTAAGTGACACGGCTATTAATCACCCGCGCAGCTACTGCTCACACAGCCTCGGGGGAGGCCGCATGCCCGCCTCCCCTGCGCTCCCTCTGGTCTCTTCTCCCAAAGGAGGCCAGTGACCTACTAAAAAGATAATTGCTTCGCATGTTTCCTGCTCTGCAGCATCATTGCATCAGTCTGCTCTGAATGACATCTCCTCAAACCCGGAGAGGAGCTTTGTGGCTGGGCCTCCACCTTCACCCCAAGACTTTCTGGGGTGCAAGCGGGTTTGCAGGAAACCCTTCACTGACATCAGGCTCAATGTGTTGCATTACTGTGTTTTAGCTGTCAGACTTCAAGTGTGTGTCTGTGGTACACAGAGAAATGCTTCTTTAATTGTAGCCTGAGTTGTGATTGAATATATAAAACGGCCCGAAGGAAGAGTTCTCAAAGTGCCTTTCAATCCTGCAGAATCCCCGACAGCGTTTGCACCTTCCAAATGCCTTTCTTCCTCCCAGCCCTCGGCAGTCTCTCAAGCCAACCACTGGAAAAAATGATCCTTGGTGGTTGTAATGAATCAATAATGATGAACACTTTTAAACACAAGAATATTCCAGAATGGGAAAAAAAATGAGGGTGCTTTGTTGTCAGCGTCCAGAGGGCCTACGTGGAGGGCAGGGAGCCACCCCGAGCCGAGCCCACAGTCGCAGGCCCTAGGGCCCGTGTGCTCTCAGCCAGACAGTGCGCGGACAGCCCTCGCGGCTCGTTTCCCTTCTCCGAGGTCACACCCAGTCACAGCGCCGGGAACAGAAAGGTTCTCCACAGCGGGAACCTGTGGTCCCAAGCCGTGTCCAGTGTCCAGTGGGGAAGACAGTCTGCTGCCCGAGGCTACAGAGGCAGTGCCACATGGACCAGGGGATGGGAATCAGGCCATCTCTCCTACAAGCAGATGGATGACCCCGTGGAGACCCCAGAAGCCCTTCAGCTAAGAGACAGCACAAGGCACAAGGATCTGCAGTGCTGTCTCCATGTTTCCACTGAGTGGCCACTTCTGGACAACACAACAGCCCTAGGTGTAGCCAATGTAACCTTGACTGTCAAGAGCCAGTAGGGAGGCAGGCTTCGTCCTTGAAGGTGCAATTACACAAACAGGAGTGGATCTAACCCAGCACACTGAGCCCCAACCCCTTCGCAATACACACCAGCGAACAGGGCTGCCGTGCCACCGAGTGTGTTCTGGATGCTCTCCTGGCACTGAATGCTGCCCACGGGAGGCCATCCCAGACCAAGCCAACAGCACATTACCCCAGGCATCACAGGAGGGGAGGCAGGTGACAGTGGGGGAAACCCAGGCTGTGGATCAGGCGCACCTGGCTCACACACAGACCTGGACACCTGCGGCGTTATCCTGGGCAAGTTCCACCAGCTCGCGGCGCCTCAGATTCCTCAGCCGTAAGGTGGGCTGACAGCGATGGAGACACGGAGATACTGCCCATGCGTGCGTGGTACCCTCCCTGACACACAGCAGGTGTCCAAGGTGTGGCAGGTGCCACCAAAACGGTCACTACCATTATCCTCAGTTCCTAGGATTTCCCTAGTCTACTCACTCTTGATCTAGAAAAGCCATTTACAACTTTCCCAAAAGAAGCACTTTTTCTTTTTCTTTAACCCAAACAAAGCACTAACCTCTTCAGTATCACGAAAACCATTATGAAAAGAGTTTCAGGGTCAAGAGGAAAATCTCTTCCACCCAAGCTTACTTTAAAGATACTGAAATAGCCGACAAAGAAAGCAGGTTGTCTACTGAAATGCTAAAAAAAACTGTGTGTGTGTGTGTGTGTGTGTGTGTGTGTGTGTGTGTGTTAGAAAACATATGAAGCTTCCTAAAAGCAACTACCCCTTTCACATACCCAAGAACAGTCAATTCTCTTCTTTGCAAATTTATTCTTTTCAAAATAAAGCCAGAGAAGGTGGTGGCAACCTTGGTGTTGCCATGGAAGCAGCAGCTTCTTCCCAGAGACGACCAGGCCCCCTAGAGAGGAATCTGAACGTTATTCAGATAGTCCCCACACATGAGAAATTAATTTACGTCTCAGAATTACAGCCTTAGTAATATCTATGAGTGGCATGGTGGTTAATGGTCGTCGTCAGAACTGCAACTCCTCGAGATTTCTCATTTAAAAAATTGTATCCTAGTGAATACAAAACAAATTTACCGTGTGGGAGCTGTGGAGCCATAAATTACAGCCGAGACTGCCTGTGGTGGGCTAATGATTTCACTGTGGAATTATTTTCATATTTTTAAAAATTGCATATGTAGAGAGAAGTCTTCCATCATCAGCACCACTGCAGAGATGCTGCAGGAGCCCCCAGCACTTGGGCCATTGGACTGCGAAGCAAGCGGCCCAGCCCCTTGGACAGTCAGCCCTTCTCTCCTCTTCCCTCCGTCTTAGGGCTGGTGCAGGGTCTGGGTGCATCCTGCCTGTCCCACAGCCAGCCGGAGCCTGCAGACATCCCGGGGATCACGTGCATAAGCAGTGAAAGAAAAGAGGCAGACGCGAAGGCCCCAACTAGCTCCAGGTTCCCCGTCACTGAGGGTAGGCATCAGAGGAAAGCCATCTCTAGGGCTGGCATTCATTTATAAATGCTTCAGGCTGGCTTTAAAGTGTCCCTAACAATAGGACATGCCTGAGTACTTAAGGGCAGGTTTTAGTCCACAGCATTAAAGGTAATGGGTCTTTCAATCCATTGACATGGTATATCTTGCCAGTTCTTTAGATCATCTTTTATCAGTGTTTTATAGCTTTCACCCTGTAAGTTCTATACATGTTTTGTTTAATTTGCACCAAAGTATTTAACTTTTTATGAGCAATTGTAAATGGTATTGTATTTTAAATTTTGATACTCTTGTGTTCATTGCTAGTATATAAAAATACAATTGCCCTGGCTGGTGTGGTTCAGTGGTTAGAGTGTTGGCCTGCACACCAAAAGGTCATGGGTTCAATCCCTGGTCAAGGGCACATACCTGGGCTGCAGGTTCAATCCCCACTCTCGGTCAGGGCACGTTCAGGAGGCAACCAATCGATGTATTTTTCTCACATCAATGTTTTTTTCTCTATCCACCTGCCTCCCTTCTTCCCTTCCACACTCTCTAATAATCAATGGAAGGACTATTCTTGGATGAAGATTAACAAAAAAAAATTTTATTTTTTATTTTTTCAATTTGGGCCCACAACCTGGTCATGTGCTCTGACCAGGAATCAAACCAGCAACCTCTTGTGCATCGGTTAACGCTCAACCACTGAGCCACACTGGCCGACCTGATTTTTTTTTTTTTTATTTTGTATCCCATGACCTTGCTTAACTCACTTCTTAGTTCTAGGACTTTTCTGGAAATACCTTAGAATTTTCTACATAAACAATTACATCATCTTGTGAGATAATGGAAAATATATATATTGGTCTTTGACCCCAGGTTCTGGCACAGAGCTTCTAAAACCCTGTCTTTCTCCAGGTGATAAAGAGAGTTTTTTGTTCTGATGAGGTGGCTCTGAATGGGCCCCTCATGGCTCTTGGACGAGGGCTGGTCACCTGAAAAACCAAGCCATGATTAGAAGCTTGGAATGTTCAACCTCACCTCCTATTCTTTTGACAGAGAGGGGCTAAAAATGGAGTTAAAAAATGATCATGCCTATGTGATTAAGCCTGTATAATATCCCAAAAGTATGAGGTTCAAAGAGCTGCCAGCTTATACCCACACTAGGAAGGTGACACCCCCCCAACTCCATAGGGACAGAAGCTCCATACTCAGAACCCTCCACGATCTCATACTAAGTACCTCTCCATCTGGCTGTTCATCTTTGTTCTTTATCCTATCCTTGTGTAACGAATATTTCCCTAAGGTCTAGCAGTTCCTCCAGCAAATTAATCGAACCTGAGGAGGAAGTCATAGGAAGCTCTGATCTGTGGCTCGTTGATCAGAAGCACAGTGATAACCTGAGCTTTTGACTGGGGTCTGACAGTGGCATGGGGGACAGTACTGTGAGACTGATCCCTTACCTGTGAGATCTGAGACTATATCCAGAGTGTCAGAATTCAGTTAAATTGGAGAATATCCAGTTGTCATCAGACTTGTTTACTGTTGTTGGAGAAAAAAAAACAACCACACGCATTTGGTGACCAGAGTGTTCTGGTGTTCTGTGTGAAAAGTGAAGGAGATTCGGAGGAAAAAGAACTAGGTTTTTCCCTACAGAGAAAGGAAAAATGAGTTTTTTACCTTTTTATATTTGAATATAGAAAAAAATTTATTTATTCCTTCCCAATCCACATGGTTTTTATTTCCTTTTCTTGCCTTATTGTACTGGCTACAATTCCCATCACTATATTGAATAAGAATGGTGAGAGCAGATATCCTTGCTTTATCCCTCTAGGGGGAGCAGTCTTTCACCATCAAGTATAATGTTGAATTTAAGCTTTTTTTATGTGATGATATTTCACTTTAATAGAAAAGATTCCTCTTAGTATTTTAAAGCTTGTTTTATTTCACCTGAACATATTTAAAAGAATATTTTTCTTTTTTTTTTTACTAATTAATTTTTTCCTTTTTATTGAATTGATTGGGATGACACTGGTTAACAAAATTATATAGGTTTCAGGTGCACAATTCTACAACACATCATTTGTACACTGTATTGTG
Organism: Molossus molossus; assembly: GCF_014108415.1. Classification (NCBI taxonomy): domain Eukaryota; kingdom Metazoa; phylum Chordata; class Mammalia; order Chiroptera; family Molossidae; genus Molossus; species Molossus molossus. The sequence continues at coordinate 67,670,865 of NW_023425350.1, read as the reverse complement.
TGTTCACCACCCCAAGTCCAGTCTCTGGTCCATCACCATTTATCCCCATTATACCCTCCATCACTTCCCTCTGCCTCCCTCCCCCAAGCAATCTCATTGTTCTCCATGAGTTTTCCTCTCTCTCTCTCTCTCTCTCTCTCTCTCTCTCTCTCTCTCTCTCTCTTTTGCTAAATCCCTCCACAACTCCTCCTTCATCTAGCCCCTCCCCTGACAGCTGTCAGCCTGCTCTCTATCTATGAGTCTGTCACTATTTTGCTTGTTAGTTCTTTTTTTTTTTCCCCCATTAGATTCCGCATATAAGTGAAATCATATGGTACCTGTCTTTCTCTGACTGGCTTATTTCACTTAGCATAATGTTCTCCAGATTCATCCATGCTGTCGCAAAGGGTAAGATTTCCTTCTTTTTCACAGCTGAGTAGTATTCCATTGTATAAATGTATCACAGCTTTTTTATCCACTTGGAATGTATGCTTTTTATAGATGCTCTTCAACAAGTTGAACACATTTCTCACTATTCCTATTTGAATAAGAGTTTTTATCAAGAAGGTATATTAAAATTGTCAAATGCCTTTTCTATACCACTTGATATGATTATGTGATTTTCCTTCTGTAGCTTGTTGATATAGTGGGTTACATTGATTTCTGAATACGGAACTCGCATTGTATACCTAGAATAAACCTCACTTGGTCATCATGCTGTATGATTATTTTTAAACATTGCTAAATTCTATTTAATAATATTTTACTAAGGATTTTCGAGTTTATATTCATGAAGAATGTTGCTCTAGAGTTTCCTTTTATTATATTGTCTTTATTTGGTTTGGAGATCAGGATGTGACTATCTCCACAAAATGAACTGGAAAGTGCTTCCTTGTCTTGTACTGTCTGGAAGAGCTGTGTAGAATTGTTCATTCTTTGTTAAATGTTTGGCAGAATCTTCCAATAAAATCATCTGGCCTGGGGAATTTTTAGGAGTTTTTAAATAATTCAATGTCCTTAATAGTTATAAGGTTATTCAAACTGTCTTACATATTGGGCGAGTGGTGGTATTTTGTGTTTTGGGAAGCACTGATTCCTTTCATCTAAGTTCTCAGAGTTGTTGCTACTATTCCCTTTTTGCCTTTATTTTTTGTATTTTTTTAAATCCTCACCCCAGGATATTTTTCTATTTATCTTCAGAGTGGGAGGGAGAGAAAGGAAGAGGAAGGGAGAGAGAGAGAAACATCAGCGTGAGAGGGACACATCAACTGGTTACCTCCTGCACGACCCTGACCAGAGCCAGGGACAAACTTTTCCGAGGTATGTGCCCTTGACCAGAATCTAACCTGTGACTCATTGGTCCGTGGGCTGACTCTCTGCTACTGAGCCAAACCGGCCAGAACCCTTATTGCCTTTTTGATGTTTTCTCTATCTGTAGTATTATCTGCTGTTTCATTCCTGATATTAGTTGGAGCCCCCCCTCCACACCCCCCCCCCCCGCTTTTTTCTTGGTCAGGTTTACTAGAGGTTTGTCAATTTTATTGATCTTTAGAAACAAAAACAAAAACCTAGCTCTTTGCTTTATTGATATTCTCTATTGTCCTGTTTTCAATTGCATTGATATTTGCTCTTATCTTTATTATGTCACCCCTGCTGCTGCCTTTCAGTTTATTCTGCTCTTTTTCTAGGTTGAAGGAGAGCTTAGATATTAATTGGAGGTGGAGCTTAGATATTGATTTGAGACTTTTCTTCCTTACTAGTGTATACATTTAGTGCTATAACTTTTCCTTTCAGAACTGCTTGGGCTGTGTCCCACAAATTTTCATATATTGTATTTTCATTTCTATCCAGTTCAAGGCATTTTTTAAGATTTTCTTGAGAATTTTTCTTTTTACTATGGTTACTTAGAAGTGTTGCTTATTCTGCATGAATTTGGAGATTTTGTTGTTGTTAACTTTCTCTTACTATGTTCTAGTTTGAATCCATTGTGGTCAGAGAACACATTCTGTATGATTTCAGATTTTTAAAATTTGTTGCAGTTTCCTTTATGGTACAGGATATGGTCTCTCTTGGTAATGTCAGGGAGGCACTTGAAAAGAATGTGTATTCTGCTTTTTTTGTTTTTTTTTCCAGTGGTGGTGTTCTATATATGTGTTAGATCCTGTTGGTCGATGATGTTGTTGAGTTTTCCTATACCCTTGTTGATTTTCTGTCTTGTTGTCATATCAACGGTTGAGAGATGAGTGTTGAAGTCTCCCACTATAATTGTGGATTTGTCTATTTCTCCTTTCAGTTCTACCAGTTTTTACAGCATGTATTTTTCATCCTGTTATGCTTTACCTGCACATTTAGGATTGCTATATCTTTTTGATGGATTGGCCCTTTTTATCATTATTGAATGTCCTTCCTTTCCTTGGGCAATTTGTCCTCTCTGAAGTCTATTTTATATGGCATTGGGGTAGTCACTCCTGCCTTCCTTTAGCGAATCTCTTCAAAACATACTCTTTTCCATTCAACTTGCCTGTATAATTATATTTAAAGTGAATTTCTTATACACAGTATAGAGTTTGGTTATGTTTTATAATCCACTTTGCCAAGCACTGGTTTTTTTTAACTGAATTTAGACCATTTACATTTAGGGTAATTACTAGTATGTTAGTAATTAGTATATTAGTATGTTAGTACTAGTAAGTCCTAGTAAGTTTGACTTTTTTTTATTGTTCCCTCTGTTTTTTATTTCTGTTTTATTTTTCTTGCCTTTCTTTAGATTACTTGAACATTTTTTAAATTCCATTTTGATGTATATATAGCATTCATGAGTGTATCTGTCTGTATAGCATTTTTAGTGGTTGCTCTAGGTATAACATTATATCTACATTATTTATCACAGCCTACTTGTGTCGTGATTTTACCAGCTCAGGTGAAGGATAAAACCCTACCTCTCTTACATCCTCTTACCCTCCTCTGTATATAATATAATGGTCTTAATATATCCTCTACTTTCATTTAGAATAATATAAGACAGTGTTATAACTTTTGGTTCAACTATTAAACATAATTTAGAGAACTCAAAAGAAGAAAAAAATTATGGTATTTATTTATATTTTTATCATTTCCTTCCTTCCTTCCTTCCTTCCTTCCTTCCTTCCTTCCTTCCTTCCTTCCTTCCTTCTTTCCTTCCTTCCTTCCTTCCTTCCTTCCTCCCTCCCTCCCTCCCTCCCTCCCTCCTTCCTGATGTTCCAAGGTCCCTTCCTTTATTGTTTCCTTTCTATTTACAAAATTTTCTTTAGCTATTCTTTTATGATAAGCCTGCTGGTGACAAATTTAGTTTTCATTCATCTGAAAATGTCTTGATTTCCTTTTCATTCTTGAGTGATGTTTTTGTCGGTATATGGTTCTGACTTCATAGTTCTTTTCTCTCAGTGCGTACCGAAGGCTTGCTTCCTTCTGGCGCCGTGGTTTCTGGGGATACATCTATGATTCAAATCGTTTCTCTCTCACTGCTTTCAGGAATTTTTTTCCTTGTCTAGTTTTCAGAGGTTTCACTATCATGTGTGCTAATGTGACTTTCTATGGGTTTATCCTCTTTGGAATTTACTCGGCTTCTTGAACCTGTAGGCTGTATCTTTTGCCAAACTGGGGCGGGGGGTTCCAACCATTATTTCTTTGGGTGCTTTTTCAGCCCTGCTCTCTTTCTAATTTCCTTCTGAGACTTCAAGGACACAAATGTTAGATCTTTTGTTATAGTCCCACAGGCTCCTAAGGCTCTGTCCTTTTTTAAAAAATCTCTTTTCTCTATGTTCAGTTGGGTTACTTCCATTGTCTTATCTTCTAGTTCACTGATTCCTCTGTTCTCTCCATTCTGCTGTTGAGACCATCTAGTAAATTTTTTATTTAGGTTATTGCATATTTCTATTCTAATATTTCCATTTGGTTCTTCTGCATATCTTCCATTGCTTTGCTTAGGCATTCTGTTCTTTGCCAAGACTTTGTTTTTCCATGTTTCAAGTGTGTGAAGCATTTTTACGATGACTGCTTTAAAATGTTTTTCAGATTATTCTAACATCTCTGCCATCTTGCTATGGACATCATTGATTATCCTTTTTTTTCCACTGTTTGAGATCTTCCTGATTCTTTGTGTGGCAAGTGGGGTTTTGTTTTTGTTTTGAAATGGGTATATTTTCAGGTTATATTGTGAGACTCGGAATGTTATTTAACCTTCTGGATTTCTCTGACACTGCGTGGCAAGGAAGGAGTCGGTACTGACCAGTGGAGGTGAAGAATGGGATCCCACTTGGTCTCCCGAGGCACTCAAGTGATGGGAATGCGTTCCTCACGATCGCTGGGTGAGGGTGGGAGTCTGGCTGCCGAGGTAGACCCCCTGACATGCAGTGGGTGGGGTGTCGTTACTGCTGAGTGGTAGTGAAAGTTCTAACTTTCCACTTGGCCTCCTCTGACACCCCTGAGGCAGGAGGTGAGGGGCGGTGCTGAGTAGGGGTCGCTGTCGGAGCTCCTCACAGTCTCCACTGACAGCACGAGGCCGACCCAGCTCCCTGCCGGGCCTTCTCTGACGACACCGTGTTGGCGGAGGCGAGCACCCCATTACAACATGACGGGGCGAAGTCTGGGCTCCTCACTTGGCCTCTGCTGACATGGGGAGGGAGGGCACAGCTCCTTCTGTGGTGTGTCACTAACGTAGAACAATACTGTCTAAAAGTTCTGTCTTGTTAAGTGTCATTTCCTTTGGCTAGAGAAAGCAGACTTTTTTAAAACTTTTTTTTAGTCATTTCACTGGCGTTTCTGGGTTGTCAGCTTCAATGGTACCCAGGCTAGGGCAGATGACACAAAGAGGAACAGGGGTTACCCACTGTGTCACTCCCTGGGTTCCAGGTCCTTGCTGGTCTGCTTCCTTGTCTTCACCTTTCAGTCTTCTGTTGTTTCATGTACAATGTCGAGGCTGTTAGTTGTCCTTAGTGGGGGGAACAGAGAAAAGCACAGCCATTCCTCTGCCCAGAGGGGAGTCTTATTGTAAGTCTCTAACAATGACATATTTAGATTTGAATTTGTAAGTTCATCTGGAAGAATGTGATAATGGACTGATAACACCAGATTTATTTAGCTTCCACATACATGAAGAGAGACACAGAGACAGAAAGAGAGAAAGTCATGCATAGATGTTAATATATAATATGTCATATTTCCTTCCTTTTAAAAATCTTTTAAAGATGTACCACTTTTTTAAAAAATTATTATTTATTTTTTTAATCCTCACCCGAGGACATATTTTTCCATTTGTTTTCAGACAGAGTGGGAGGAAGAGAGAGAGAGAGAGAGAGAGAGAGAGAGAGAGAGAGAGAGAGAGAGAAAGAAACATCAATGTGAGAGAGACACATCGACTGGTTCCCTCCCACACGACCCCACCAGGGCCGGGGATGAACTGCAACTGAGGTCCGTGCCCTTGACCAGAATCAAACTCAAGATTCTTTGGTTTGAGGGCTGACGCTCTAACCACTGAGCAAAACTGGCCAGGGCTAGATGTACCACTATTTTAATAATAATCTATCATGAATAAGAAAATATTGCATGGTAAATGTGTGCAAAATCACAAGCACCTCAATGTCAGAAAAAGTAAGATGAACACGTATGTGTGTCACTATCGAGGAATAATGAATATCTCCAATACATATTAATATATTCAATTAGTGATATATCATAAAGAGTTCTATATCCTGTTTTTCTTTGTTTAACTAATAATATTTCACTGTACGTAATTTCCCATGTCATTAAATATCCTTGAAGTCACAATTTTAATAATTTCCTTAGGGTAAATGTCTAGAAAAACTACTACTGGATTAAAAAAATAATGTATAATCCTTTTTTAAAGCTCTTGACACATATCACCAACTCACTTTCCAGAAAGACTGTATCAATCAATTTTTATTCCTTTTCCTAGTGCATTGGATTGCCCATTTTGATACACTTTTGCCAGAGCTAAGCATTGTTCTTTCAAAAGATTTGCTAATTTAACAGAGTAAAAAATTACCTAATTTTGACTCACCTTCCTTTGATCACTAATAATTTAGTTGGTTACATATTGATTAGCCATGAATATGTCTTCTTTAATTTGTCTGTAATATCACATTCCCATTAATAAACTGTAGTGCTACTATTTTTCTTATTTATTCATAGGGGCTTTTTATATATTAAGGAAATTAAACCATTTTCAGTCATATTTGCTTCAATATTTCTCTATTGTGCCGTGTATTTTACCTTTGCTTTTGAAATATGTACATTTTTAATTTTTACATAATCACTTTAAAAATTTTGCTTTTTTCTAAGGAATGTTTTTTAAACTATATGAAAGGATGAGTCACTTTTTCCCTTCATTTGTGTTATTTTGTGGTTTGTTTTAACTTTAGAGATAAGCAGAGGTGAGAAATGTAGGTCTACCCCAGTGAGATATAGGAATAAATCTACCAACATAGTGAACTGTATAAATGTCACTAGGCTGACCTGACCCAAGAAGGATCTATGAAGGTGAACAGACTCTTGTTCGTATCTGCTTAAAATAGCCATTCCCTGGTCCCAGACAATTCCCTTGATCTTCCTCCTTCCAATCAACTTGGCAGACAAGTCCTTGCTTTAACCTCTCTCCCACTTTATTCTCTAATCTGCCAGGAAATTAATGCAAGTCCTGAGCCTCCCTAAACACAGCCTTTTCCAGGCATCTTTTTTCATCTTTGATTTTAAAATTGAAATAATATGTAAAAGCAAACTTTGCTATTCTGTTGGCAACAGCAAATGTGCCTTCAAGAAATATTTATTTTAGGAAAACAATCTCTTTGCGTGGGTCTGTATTGTAATGACCACCCCTCCCAGCATAAACTAAACACTTCATTCTCCATCTAACAGCTTCTATCTGGCCCCGTCTGGGGCCTCCTTTCTGTGGAGCATCTGAATGTCAGGTGTGGAATGAGCACGTCGTCCTGAAAGTCTGCGACCCAGCCATGCAAGTCCTCTCAGCTGGAGTTGTCCAAAGAACACTCCCCCATTGGTGTGCTGCCCTGGGACACAGATGGACCTGCACGGTGCCCGGGACATGCACAGGTTCCCAAGGCTACATTTCATGACATTTGTCCTTCTCCACCCAGAGTTTACTACTGCGCTTTGCCCGGAAATGTCTGCCTAACCTGTTACCGGGCTCCAGTCCTCCGCTGGGCATTCCCAAAGGGCAATGCCATCATCTGGGTTATGACAAGCCCATCTCATTTCTTCGTACTGATGTATCCTTGCACATAATTAAAAATTTTAGAGAAAATAACCCAATGGTTGTTTTCTTTACAAAAAACATTTCCAAAGTTAACAATTTATTATTCCTGTGACAAAAATAATTCATCAGCTTTGCAAGGATACTGCCTAGAAATAAACTTCCACAAGGTCATTTGAGTTTTTTGTGTATGATCTTAGGATACTGGAAATTTTCCAAATCATGGGATGCTGAAGAATGCAACACAAGGTGACAGTGTGGGTGAGCGCCTTTCAAAGAGGTGCAGGGAGGCGAGTACAGGCTGGACCCAGAGAACCTGCCAGGAGTCAGGAGCCCAGGTCCTTGTACTTTCGGCTCCGAACCTGAGACAGCAGCAAACTTCTGAACTTTGCTCGTAAAGCAAACCTGATCTCATCCCTGGCTGGACTCCACCGCTTTTGCTAACCTGCATACAATGGTACTGATATTCAAATTCTTCATTTAACCACTGGCATACAGATTTAAAACAAAATGCAACAATATTCTCTCTATAAAAGGTACAAATAAGTTCAAAGTGAAATGATGACAACAGACACATCATGCCAACAGCAGCCACACGAGCTGGGATGGGTATACTAGTATCAGAAAATAGACTTAGAAACAAAAAGTTTACTAGAGCTAAAGGGGAACCCTCTATAAAGAAGAAATAAAGCTATCACTGTTTGCAGATGCCAAGATTTTGTATATATAAAATCCTAAGGAATCCACTAAAAACTGTTAGAACTAATAAAAAAAATACAGCGAGGTTGCAGGATACAAAATCAACATATAAAAAGTAATTCTATTTCTACACACTAACAATGATCAACCCAAAAATGAAATTAAGAAAACAATTTCATTTATAATAGAGAATAAAATACATAGAAATAAAGTTAACAATAGAAGACTTGTACACTGAAAACAACAAATATTGTTGAAGAAAAATAAATATCTAAATAAATGAAATACATCCCATGTTCCTGGCTGGAAGATTTAATATGGTTAAGATGACGATAATCCCCAAATTGATCTATAGATTCAATTAAATCCCCATCGGAATCCATGCGGCCATTTTTCAGAAATTGACACAATGCTCCTAAAATTCACACAAAAATAGAAGGGACCCAGAATATCCAAAGACAATCTTAAAAACACAGGACTCTTACTTCCCAATTTGAAGACTTACTGCACAACTATCATCATCAGGACAGGGTGGTATAGCACACGAGAGACATACGGATCAATGGAATCCAACTGAAAGTCCAGAAATAAATCCTGACATTGTGGTCCACTGACATTTCCACAGGGCGCGGAGAGAAATCAATGAGGAAAGAGTACTCTTCTCAACAAATTGTACTGGGACAACCAGTACCCACATGCAAAAGAAGGAAATTAGAGCCATTCCTCAAAACATACATACAAATTAACTCAAAATGAATCACAGACCTAAATCTAGGGGCTAAAACTATAACATTCTCAGAAGAAAGTGTTCATGACATTGGTTTGGGCAATGGTTTCTTAGATTTGACACCAAAAGCAACAAGAGAAAAAATTAGGTATGTTGGACTTCGTCAAAATGTAAAACCTCTATGCCTCCAAAGACATCCTTCAGAAAGTAAAAAGACAATCCACAGAATGGGAGCAGATATTTCCTAATCATATATCTGATCAAGGCTTTGTCTCCAGAATATATAAAGAACCCTTGCAGCTCGCTGGTAAAAATAACCCAATTCAAAAATGGGTATAGGATCTAAACAGACATTTTTCCGAAGAAGATAGACAAATGGCAATAATCACATGGACGATGCCCAGTATCATTAGTCATCAGAAAAATACGAATCAAAGCCCCAGTCAAACAGCACTTCACACCCACTGGGATGGCTACAGTAAGAGAGACACTAACAAGTGCTGGGCAGGATGTGGAGAAGCTGGAATCCTTGGTGCTGCTGGGGGGGATGTAAAATGGTGCAGCCACTTTGGTGAACAGTCTGGCAGTTCCTCAAAATGTTACACACACAGTTAGTTACCATACGTCCCTGGAACCCCACTAACAGGTGAGGAACGAAACATGTACCCACACAAAAACTTGTGCGCAACTCTTGATTGGAGCATTTTTTCACACCAGCCCAAAACTGGGAGCAACTCAATATTCATCAACTGATGAATGGATAAATAAAATGCAGTATATCCATATAGAGAAGTATTATTTGGAATATTTAAAGCAATGAAGTTCTGCCTGGCTGGTGTGGCTCAGTGGTTGAGCATCAACCCATGCACCAAGAGGTCACCGGTCAGGACACATGCCCAGGCTGTGGGCCCAGTCGCCAGTGGGGGGCATGCAGGAGGCAGCCAATCAATGTTCTCTCTCATCAATGTCTCTCTCTCTCTCTCTCTCTCTCTCTCTCTCTCAAATCAATAAAAAGAAAAAAATATTTAAAAAAATAAAACAAATGGCATTCTGATACATACCATGACATGCATACACTTGGGAAAACATTATGTTAAATGAATGATGTCAGTCACAAAATAAGGCATATTGTACAATTTTATTCATATGAAATGCCCAGGATAGGCACATCTATAAGAGAAGAAAGTAGTCATTGGAGGTGACTGCTAGTGAGCACAGGATTTCTTTGGGGGTTGACAACATGGTGGTAAGTTAAATTGTGGGTATGGGCACACAACTGAGGCTTATTAGAAAGCATTGAATCATATACTTTAAAGGGGCAAATATTATGGTAGCTGAACTGTATCTCAATAGGCTATTGAGGATAAAGGAGCTGGGCAGCCGCCTTACTTTATCATGAGCTCTGGAATCCCCAGTCCTGCACGGTCGGAATTGGCCAAGGCTGACGAGGTTGCCTGCGTCTCACCGCAGACGCAGGCACAGCGCGAGGCCGTGTGTGTGCATGCAAGTACACCGCGTACCCGAAGAACCCACTGAATGAGTGCAGGTAGCAACTAAGAGTTGTTCATTTTCGAGATAAAACGGGAGACTTCTGAAACGTAAGACAAAACCCACTTCAGGAACAGTCCACGCAGACGGCATTCGAGACTGGGCTGTGGGCCCCACTGACCTGGTGAACACAAGCCACTGGGCTGGCATCTTTGGTTTGCACTGCAGTTCCCTTTAGAACAGACAGGTTTGGTCTCATAACTATGGAGTTCCCTTTGCTTGTACATTATTCATAGGTTTTAAAGTGGCACTTCCTTTCACAGTTTCCCCCAGATACTGAAAACTTCCTTCAAGTTCTATTATAATCCGAAGCTGCAATTTCTCCTCATAAGCAAACCACAAAAGTAACTCAAGTTCCAGTGAAGCATCCCTGTGCTTCCAGTCCTGCAGGTGCGGCTGTGTCTCTAGATAGCGGTGGGGGACCTTTTTACTAACAAGGGGCATTTGGGTAGTTATTCACGGCGCATACCAAATTATCACCTTAAATATTGGTCTGCTCTATCTGGTTAAACATTTAATTAACTCACTCCTGATGATGGCTTGAACTGCTTCTCTGTGTTAGGCGTGTGATGTGAGCTGGTGTTGATGTTGCTACTTGCAGCTGCTTTTTTCTAGGTTTACGTTGGTCAGTCTGGAGCACATTTGACTCTGTGCAATGGTCAGTTCTGGAAAGAACTGCTCTCAGCAGTCAGTTGCTCCGAACACAGGTCATATTTCAATCTATGTCTCCTCCAAGTGGGAAATTCATCACTGTTACGTAACATTTCGAGAACTCAAGCAGCGGGAGGTGGTTGCACCTAGCTTTCAGCTCATCATCGCTTTGCAGCTGAATGAGTTCGTGTGGTAGGTTATCAGGCACAGCAGCTGGCTCCACATTGAAGGTGTAGCAAAGATGTTCAGTTCCATTTGTTTACTTGTCATGTGCTTGAATCTTTCATTAAATGCCTCAGTTTTGCACATTCACCAGCATATCCAAGTGTCATAGGAGGCTTTTGTCCTTCCAGAGTGGGGAAATGCACCGTGTTTCTTCCTTTCGAGTTGCGAGTTGCGCTTTCCACAGACTTAATTTAGCTTCAAACGATTTCACATTTGAAAGCAGGGAGCTAAGAAGCTGGTTGGGGCCCTGCAGCTTGACGTTCAGCTCTGAGAAGTAATGTCCACCGTGATCACTAAACCACACAGACATTGCTGTCACTGAGTTCCCTGACAGGTTGTCCCTTCCTCTCCATGAACTGCTTGACTTCATCCCGCAGTTTATAAAACCCCATGAGCAGGTTCCCGAGACTCAGCCACCGCACTTCACAGTGATAAACAAGATCACCGGCTCAGAATCAAGGTCGTTCAGTGACTCCTTCAACTGGCGGCTGTTAAACTCTCTGCTTTTGACAAAATGTACGCATGACATCACATTGCTGAGTCACAATGACTGTGCAGAGACTTTCTGGGAGTAGGATGCAGTGGCTTAGAATTAACTCACTTGGATCAAGACAGACGATTCAGTTCTTCCCTGACACATGCAATGAACCCTTTTCGTGAGCCAACCATGGCTGGAGCTCCATCTGTAGTAAGACCACTTAACTTTTCAAATGTTGGCTCAAGTTTTCTCATTGGAAAAACCAGTCTCTCAAACAAGTCCTCACCTCTTGTGGTGCCATGCATGGCTTCCAGGGACAGCAGTTCCTGTCGCGTGTCGAACTCTGCAGTTATCCCAGGAACGAACACGGCCAGTTGGGCAGTATTTGTTATGTCCATTGTCTCATCACAAGCCAGAGAGAAAAACTGGAAATCTGTTGCACGATCCTTCAGTATTTTTTCAGTATCTTGTGCTAAGTAAGGCATCCGATCTGAGCTGGTTCTCGGAGACACACTAACATCCTGAAACCGTTTGATCTGTGTGTGCTAACAGCTCGCAGCGGCCACCACGCTCTCACGGACTCTGCCTCTGCACGAGGCCTCGGCTGCTTTGCGATTAGCTCGCTCACGACACAACTCGTCTGAATAACGTTGTCTCCATCACGAGGCCTAGTGAAAGCGGCTTGTTGTGATTCCGGACTCCGCGGAAGAGCATTGATTTTATCCAGACGCATTTGGCCTCCCAATTCATTGAGTTTAGCATGTTTTGAGCTGCCACGATGCTCCAGATGGGCTTTTCTCATTACTGCTAACGCATCGCCACAAACCAGGCACGCACGTTTGCCTTTGACTTCAACAAAGAATAAGCATGTGTCCATTTCTCGTGGAAAGATCCACACTCCGTATCAACTTTTCTTTGTAGTCTCCATTTGTAGGATGTCACACCACTGAAGTTTTAATAACTATCCAGTGTGTGTGTCGCCAGTGATGCGATTATTTTGCTTTGATCACTGTTCTAATCCTGCATCTTAGATTTGGAACATATCCAACGTTTGTATTATTGACTCTTCAGGTCGTTTGTGTATTGTAATTTCCTTAATCTTCATCCAAGATTCAGTTTTTTCGAGGATTATTGATCATGGACATGTGGATAAAGGTTCGATTGGAGTTATCATCTGTGTTGACAACATCGCCATCAATCATGAGGCAAGGTCGTCAATGTCGGGAGGAATCATCTCGTCGCATCTCGTCTCACCACCACTGCATCACCGTAGTTTCACAAAAGTGTGTTAACCTTTCACAACACGTACATTTCACAACTGACTGGCACTGACTGTCCTAAGTCACCGACATGCAGGCAGACAGGCCGTGGGCCACCAATGAGAGGCATACGTGTCTGTCTGTCATGTACTCGTATGTGTGCTGTCTATCCCGTAATGGACGTTCCTTGTAGTCCTGCAAAATTTACATTATTATTATGATTCACTTAATATAAACTTATGTTGCTATGTAAAAAAATCTCCTAGACCTATTTATTTATTTCTTTATCCTGAGGCCCCAGGACAAGCCAGGCCACGTCAGAACCTGGTCCTCAGCTCATCCCTCCTCAACGCCAGGGGTGGGGAGGGGCACTGAGTCTGGCTCTGCCATGCAGCCTTCATCCTGAGGGCCACAGACGTCTGAGACTTACTGACTCTCAAAGTTCTGCCGATGAAAAAGAAGGCAGCTGCAATCTCTGCATTGTAAGTCCCCTCAATATTTATTGGCAGGTAAATTCTTCTGGGAATCATTTAAAATTTTAACTTATCCAAGTAACTGTGTTTCTCTTCGAACAAATGTTGGAGTTTCACGCCCATGAGAGGGGCGAATACGGGCCTCCGCTGTCAGCAAGCAAGCGCAGTGACGGACGCTCTCCACCATGGGAAAGGAGGAACGGAACTTGAACGTTACCCTAAAGGAGCATCAGGACTTTTTGCCCAAACTAGAAAGGCAACACATACTTTAAAGAAACAGGAAAGTAACCCTAAAAGCTCTGTAATTGGCCAACACTGAGCAGCACGTCAGTGCCACTCGGAGGGGCTAAGGGGTGGGGGAGAGGCTGGGGCTCAGGGCTGCTCTTTGCTCTCCATTCTCATTGGAAGGTGGGAACATGACCAAGGAAGCAGAGGAACCAAGAGTCGGTACCCCGCCCCTTATATCAGCTGTCTGGTTCTGTAATAAAAGCATTTGGATGTATTTTAAAAGAAGCCAAATCACCCTGGTCAGTTTGGCTCAGCGGTTAGAGCGTCGACCTGCGGTCCTGAGAGACCCGGGTTCGGTTCCCGCTAAGGGCACGTACTTCGGTTGCAGTTTGTTCCCGGCCCTGGTTGGTCGTGCGGGTGGCAGCCACTCGATGTGTCCCTTCACGTCGATGTTTCTCTCTCTCTCTCCCTTCCTCTCTCTCCCTCCCACTCTATCTGTACAAAAAAAAAGGAAAAATATCCTCAGGTGAGGATAAAAAAAATAAAAATAAATAAAAATAAAACTAAAAGAAGCCAAATCTCCACTCCTTGTAACAAGATCTGAAAATTCAGAACATGCTAACATATTCAACAGTTTCACTCTCAGATCCGAGTTCAAGCATCCCAGGCCATCTTTAGCGCACGGAGGTTCTGTCTGCCTAAAGAAACCACACCATGCCCCCATTTCCAAGACTGCATTCTGCAGACCACCTGCAAAACCACAGCATCCTTAGGACAGCGGTCAGGAAACCCTGCAGACAGTCTGGGTTAACGCAGAGGCCAGCCGGAACGTGCATGCCACGTGGAACGGGCACAGTGACCGGCAGATCTCACGAGCAAGTGTGAGAAATGTTAGCCCAACACTGCCATTCAGGCCGCAGGTCTGGCCCGCACCGGGGCTCAGTGAGCCCAGCTGAGAGCCAGACAGCCGTTCTGGAAGATGACTCCAGGCCCAGAAAAGGGGACAGAAACCTGAGACAGCAAAGCACTCCACTCTTCCTCGAGGCTCATTCTGGGCAAACACTGAACCGTGGCATGCGCCAGGGTCTCGAGAGGTTCAGGCAGGTGCGGAGACTGCTGCGGGCATGGGTAAGGGCCACCGGAGAACACACCCATTTGATGCAGCCAACCAATCATTAAAAATGCTAAACGGTGTTTAATATTAAAGTAATACCTGCACGTGGTTAAAAACTGGCATAAAACAAAAGACTTCCTCCTTCTTCACCCCTGTCCACTACTAGTGACAGTTTCTTGTACATCCTATCAGAAAGTGTGTGCACATACGAGCAAATGTGTGTACATCCAACCATCCTTTAGTTTATACAGATGGGATCATACAGTACCTACTCCTCTGTACCTTGCCCTTTTCACTTGCATCTTTTGAGCTGTTTATATCCATGCTTATTACCATCTCACCCCATTCTTTGTTACAGTCACATAGTTTTTCATTATACAGATCAGCTTTTTGTTTCAGCAATCTCCCTGATAGTACAGACACTAAGCGTCTACAGTATGTTTCTATGATAAGCAATGCTACCCTTTAACATACATTCCTGCACTTGTACAAAATGCAGTGTACCTTTAAGTACAATTTTAGAAGAAAGTTCTATTACAAAGAGAGCAGGCATTTCCCTGGCTCAGTTGGTTGGGCATTATCCCATGCACCAAAAGGTCTCCAGTTTAATTCCTGCTGAGTGGCTCAGGGCACATGCCCGGGTTGCAGGTTCAGTCTCCAGTAGAGGGCATGTGGGAATCAGCCATGCGATGTTTCACTCTCACACCCATGCTTCTCTCCCTCTCTCTCTCCCGACCCCTCTCTCTAAAAATCAATAAAAAAATATATATTTTTTAAAAAAGAGAGAACGCCCTGGCTGGTTTGGCTCAGCGGTTAGAGCGTCGGCCTGCGGTCCGGAGAGACCCGGGTTCGGTTCCCGCTAAGGGCATGTACTTCGGTTGCAGTTTGTCCCCGGCCCTGGTTGGTCGTGCGGGTGGCAGCCACTCGATGTGTCCCTTTCACGTCGATGTTTCTCTCTCTCTCTCTCCCTCCCACTCTGTACAAAAAATGGAAAAATGTCCTCAGGTGAGGATAAAAAATAAAAAATAAAAAAAAAGAGAGAAGGCATTAATAATTTTGCTCAATATTGAGAATCAAGAAGTTACTGAAAGAATAGTAAAGGCTACTGAAGCCAAACAGAAGATATCATTTGTCCCTAAAACAAACTCATGCTTAGGGCAACAGAAGCCCGGGCTGCAGGCATCTCACTGCCTGTACCCAGCCGCTGTTGCAGTTCCTTCCTGGCGACTGGGTCGCCTCATTTCCCAGTGAAGGAGCCGCAGCCCTGCTCAGAGAGCCCCTGCCTTCTCCCCCTGCAGAGCTTTGGCCAGCAGCAGGCCACCCCCCGCTTGACCCTAGGTCTGCCATAGACGCTGTGGGCCAAACGGTTTCCCCGCTCTGCCATGGGGAACGAAGGGCACGGTGTGTTCCAGCAACACTTTATCCCAACGGGGAGTGGCCAGGCCCGGCCCCCAGTGCAGAGGACTGGAAGACGACACTGGCGATGAGACAGTTTCACCATCACAAGTGGGTGTGACCTCAAGAAACGGCTGACTCCACAAATGTCATCCCTAACAGAATTAGAAAAAATGACAAAGTCAGACAGAGGTACCAGCTTCCAAACTTCCGGCTCCTAAAAGAAGCTTCATTTAGAAACTCACTCTGCAGTTTTGCCATAACGTGATGCTTAAAACCATTCCAAAGCTTAACTACCTCTTCTCCATGACCACGTGCAATGAATTCTTTAGCCAGAAATTTAGTAAACAGGGCACCTACAAGTGTAAACACATCCGTTCACAGCATTTAGATCAAGAACAGAAATTCCTGAGTTACTTTTTTACGTGGCTTCTGTACACACCAAAAGGTATTTACTATTTCTCCTCTGTTTCTAAACCAGAGGAGTCTTTCACGCTGGAATTCAAAAGAAATCCTCTGTCCCCCACCACACACACAGACCTGCTCACGTCCCGTGTCACTGTGCCCTCCCCATGGTGAGACCTGTCCCCTCCCCCTCTCAGTTCCCATCCGCCACCACGGAATTCCAGGGTTCCCCTCCTGCGGCGGCCTGCTGTCTGGCCTCAGCCCTTTCCACCTGCACCGTTTGGGACCGCAGACCTCGGCGCCATCACTCATAAAAATAGATGAGCACCAACGCTGGGCAAGGAGCCACTCAGCGGCTTGTCGCCCCAGCAATCAGGGGCCACATCTTATCAGTCACTGACTTCCCAGCATCTGGAGCAGAACAAGTGCTCTGGGAAGGCCAGGGAGCAGACAGACAGACGGATGCACACACAGGGAGACTCACAGAGACCCACAGCCCAGTCGGTATCCCCGCCCCCACCTCTTGGCTCCAGCACATCCATGCCTTGCCCCCAAGGCCACCTCCTCCCACAGCCAGTCAGGGGCCCCTCACGCCACCGACATGCGCTGCAGACGCAGGACCAGCTCGGCTCTCCAGGCCCTCCCGGCCCTCACTCCTGCCACCCCCCCTCCAGCCCCGGGCCGCACTCTCCAGCCACACTTAGCTTCCCCCACCCAGGACGCTCCCGCCATCTCACATCTCTGTGCCCTGCACTGTGGTGCCCTGACCGGGATGCCTGTCCCTTCCCCTCCTCACTCAGCCAAGCCCTGCTCACCCTTCAAGGCCAGACAAACATCCATGAGACCTTTCTTCCCCCTCGCCCAGGCGCCACCGTGTCTTTCTCCCTGACCTGACGGGAGGCTCTGAGGACAGAATCCCAATCTCAGGCCCTGGGTCCCCAGCGCGTGGCATCTGCTTGGGACACAGCTTATGCCAAGTGAGTGAGTGATAGAGACACACACAAACCTGTACCTTCTCTGCCTCTTCAACTCAGAGACGTTCTCGTTTCAGCCTCCTGTCGCTGGGCTTCGGCAGCGACCCGCACTCCCTGCGGCTCCACCTGCCCAGCGCCCCCAACCACCACTGTCACGAGGCCACCATGCCCACTGGCCACAATCAGGCACCACCCCACGGCCCAGGACCCTCTGTTGACAGACAAGCCTGGCTGCCCCTCCTCCCCTGGTGAATCCTTCTTTCCTCTGCTGTTTTCTTCCTCTTTAAGTAGGTACCTACCACTCTAGGAGGAAGAAAAATGGATTTTGTCACTGAAACAGAGCTTCACTTAGATACACTGATAAATACAATCATTTTCCATCCGTGAGGAGGGGACGGGTTCAATAAAGCTACCACAGAGTGTGGGTCAGCAGTTTAAAACAGGACAGATCCTTAATGACATAGGAGTGTCTCTAAGATAGGTTGTCCTGTGGAAAAGAGCGGTACAGTAACGTGTAGGTGACGCTGCCGCTCGCGTGCCAAAACACACGCACGCAAATGCACGCGAACCACGTGCAAAGACGCACACGCATTGCTAACAGTGGCGACCCTGGGCAAGGGGCCTAGCACCTGGGGCAGGGGGCAGGGACTCTACATTTTATAATAAGAATGTGCTCGCCCTGGCCGGTTTGGCTCAGTGGTTAGAGCATCGACCTGCGGTCCTGAGAGACCCGGGTTCGGTTCCCGCTAGGGGCATGTACCTCGGTTGCAATTTGTCCCCGGCCCTGGTCGATTGTGCGGGTGGCAGCCACTCGATGTGTTCCTTTCACATCGATGTTTCTGTCTCTCTCTGTTCCTCTCTCTCCCTCCCACTCTACCTGAACAAAAAAATGGGAAAATGTCCTCGAGTGAGGATAAAAAAAAAAAAAAAAAAAGAATGTGCTCCACGTAGCCCTTGTGCAATCACACATGAAACTTAAGAGCAGATGCAGATATAACAAACGCTCCGCCCTTTACTGCCTCTCAGGCGAAGTCTCCTTCAGGCTCGAAATAGAGGTTGAATCACTGCTCCCCCAAAACAGCCCTTTCTTCACAGAACTGCCACCCGTGCTTAGTTTCAGAACGTGAAACCAGGCCAGTGAGCCAGAAAGGCTAAGTCAAGGGTAAGTGACAACAGAGGTGCTTGAGAGTTAGGTCTGAGAAGGCAGCTTCGGGGCCGCTCCAGCCCGACCCCACACGCGGAGTCCTGCTCTGACCCACGACAGCCAGGGCACAGGGACCCCGGACCAAGCTGCTCCATTCCTTCCTTCAACATTTACAACCAGGCAAACTTTTTTTTTTATTTTTTAACAGGCAAACTTAGGTTTGGGAATATTGATTCTTAGATTTCCAGTTTGTATTCCTCTTCCCAGCGACCAGAAATTCTCCTGAAGGCTCTGATTTTAGAAGTCCTTTCTGAAGCATGGAAAGACAGAACTCACCCACCACACAGAAATACGTAGGAAATGACACCATCCGGTGGCACCGCATGCCAGCCGGGCCACCTCGCGCGCCCTGACTGCCTCCGGGGCTCGTCTGCTCATCCACCCACCTGCTCGGGAAACTGACCAGCAGGTGCCGGATCAGAGTGAGATTTGTTGGCCACGAGGCCAGAGTGAGACGCCAGCCCTGGGAACCTGGGTTCGAGGCTGCTCACTGGCAAAGTCTACCCAAGCCCAGAGCCCAAATCCTTGTTCCCCAGGGCTGGGGCCAAGAATCGGGCTGCATTCTGGATGTGACAGCCCAACTAACTCTGCAGACCCACGATGGAAGGGAGACACAGCCTGGACACAGCAAGGGGCGCCCTGGAGGAAACTGTCGGGTACTCTCTCCTTGGGAGACAGTCACGGTCAATCTCCTTGGAAAGGCTGTTCCCACGGGTCACAGGGCCTCGTATGCCCTTAGCTGAGGGACACGAGCCTAGAGAACGTGACTTCCCAAGGACGTATCCATAGCATGGAGTGGCCTTCTGGGTCACCACACCACCAAATTTCTTGCTGTAGAAGAATGAACAGCTTCAGGTTCCTGGGAGCTTGTGGACCCTTGAGAGGTGGAGGTCCTCTTGTGTTCTGTTCTGGGAGCTCCTCCTCCTCCCTGGGAACTGTGAAAACCTGCACGGAGCATCTCCCAACAGGCCTGTCCCGTAGGCACTAGAGAAGGCTTTTCAACAGAAATTATTTCCTTGCATGTTATACTGTGAGACCTGCTCAGAGAAAGAACAGCTTTGAGCGGGCTCACCACAGCAGTGGTGACAGGAGGTAGGAAGGGACTCAGGTCCTCCCAGCAGCCACCAAGCTGCTGCAGAGTCAACGGTGCACTCGGGGCTCTTATAAGCAGAGGTCACGTCTCCCCTAGTGACAGGGTCTGAGTTGCTCTGACTTGTCCTCCTTAATGGAGAAGTCGATTCCAAAGGTCCTGGCCATATATTAACATTTTACTTTCTCTGGGGTTAGTCAGGGAAGCGAGTGCAGTTGGCTGGATGCAAGAGGAAGAAATAATGGCAATTGGAGAAAATCCATCCAAGGTGCCCCTCCAGGAATCACGCCGCAGTCATATGAGTTGTGAAACTAGTCATGCATGCAGTGACACCCAAATTAGCCCTCGTTTCTACTCAAGGGCACAGATGTCTGCTTCTTAAAGCTTGCTCATTACTGAAGGCAAAAAAAAAAAAAAAAAAAAAAAAGGACCTAAAATTATATATACCCCCATACAGACAAGCATGTCCATATAGAGCTCATGGGCCTTACACGCTGGTGCACAGCTGTAGGCACCCTGACCCTCAGGAGTGGGACAAGTCCATCTCGGGAACCTGCGTAGCTGTCCTACCCTGTCACCAGCCCGCTGGGAGACTTGGGGAAAATAAATCACCTGTCTAGGCTTCTGTTTCTTCTTACTATTTTTTTTTCCCCTAAATATAAAAGCTATGGACATTCTTTGTAGAAAACATGGAAAGCCCAGAATAAAATAAAGAGGAAATCACCATGGTTCATTTCATTGCCAAAAAGCAATTGCTGTTACTATTTTGAAAAATTTGCTTCCAGGCTTATTTTATGCATGTTAACAATTGCTCTGATATTTTGGGAGATCATTGGAGTGTACTGCAAGCACAACTTAATTTATAGATTTTTTATAAAGATTTTTTTTATTGATTTTTAGAGAGCAAGAGAAACATCCATGTGAGAGCAAAACATCCATTCTATGCCTCTGCTTCTTGCATGCCCCCTACTGGCGCTCGAACCTGCAACCCAGGCATGTGCTCTTCTGACTGGGAATTGAACCGGTGATGTTTTGGTGCATGGGATGATGCCCATCCAACTGAGCCACATCAGCCAGGGCAAGTTCTAGCTTTTTTAAATCCAACGTTATATCATGATCATCTTTCTATGTTATTAAAAACTCTGAGTATTGCCCTGGCCGGTTTGGCTCAGCGGTTAGAGCGTCGGCCTGCAGTCCAGAGAGACCCGGGTTCGGTTCCTGCTAAGGGCATGTACCTCGGTTGCAGTTTGTCCCCGGCCCTGGTTGGGTCATGTGGGTGGCAACCACTCAATGTGTCCCTTTCACATCGATGTTTCTCTCTGTCTCTCCCCCTCCCGCTCTATCTGAAAAAAATATCAAAAAATATCCTTGGGTGAGGATAAAAAAAAAAAAATTAATAAAACCTCTGAGTATTACCTTCATGGCCCTATAATATTCCATGTAGGAACACATCATAACTGAGTCAGCCTGCTCCCATTGTTACAGTGTGTCCAATGTGTATATTATAACAAAGGGAAACATCTTTGTAACATGACATGTTTTGTGCATCTTGGATTATTTTGTTAGGATGAATTCTAAGGTCCTTGTCATATATTTACATCTCACTTTCTCTGGAAGTGAGTGCAGTTGGCTGCATGCAAGGAAAAAAAAAACAACTAGTAAGTGTGAGCCCGTCAAAGGTGGCAGCTGCTACAGGGCCCCAGCTGGTGGCTGTCCTGTGGCCAGGAGCCAGGGTGCTGCACTGCCCACGTCTCCCGAGGAGCCGGGAATCCAGCTTCTCCTGCCGTGTAAGTCCGGACAGCAGAGGAACACTGCCCCTCGGCTGCGGCCGGCCTCTCCGCATGGGCGACGGTCTCCTGGGGGACTGTGGGGTTTCACTCAACATGAGCAGCATCTTGTCCCCATTAGGGAGCTGGAAAGAGGCTACAATGCGTGTCCAAGGGTGACTCCCCAAAGCCACACCACAGGGTTGTGTAGTTTGCACCAATTTTTAAACTCTGTTGTTCCTTCTCGCTATACCTCGGAGTTTCTCCCTGTAAGTCAGTCGGGTCCAGACAGCAGACGCAGAGGCCACCGTGCTCTCCTGGCTACCTGGCCCCGCGCTCCTGTCCGTGGAAGCCACGGGCTGCTGGGCCGGGGGGGGGGGGGGGGGCTGCAGCGAGGCCAGCTCCGCACCAGGGCCGAGTGTGGGCGTGACATGGGAGCAGTTTCCTCGAGCAGGTGTGCCACACACGAGGGCCTCGCCGTCTACACGGGCCACGCCACTGCTCTGACAGCCGTCACCACCTCCAGATGAGAGAAAAGGGATTCTGAACACCCAAATCCCTTGTCACAAAGCCCGAGGAGGCGCCTTTTATGCCTCTGCCGTCCGTCATTGTAAACTTCACAACAGCCCCGAGCCTCGCAGTGTGGACCGTTCTGCAGGGTCACCGGGAGCGGTTCAGTCCCCTGACAGCAAAACAATGTGCACCCAGGTGAAGACGGGGGGGAAATCCTGCCAAACAAACTTGAGGGGTCAACGGCTCAGAGAGCAAGAGCCACTTAAACCCTCTAATTGGAAATAATTCCAAGTTCTTCAGACATGACGTAGTGACAATAAGGTGCAAACGCCGGATTAGTGACCTCCAAAAGACAGCACTTTTGTTCCATCTCTGCAAGAGCAGGACTTCACCCTGTGTTTTCAAATTCCCATCAACTACCCTGCGTGAATCTGAATGTAAAGTTTGCAGTTTAACAACAGCCAGGGTTTTGAGCGCCCTGTTCCAGGTCAAGGAGCAGGACGTGTGTGAGGGGACACGGGAGGGTCAACAAAGCACAGAAGGCGGTCAGCCGGCGTCTTCACTCTGGCCTTTCCCCGAGGCGCTCACCAAACTCACACCTTCACCTGCTGTCCCAACGGGAGGAGCCACGTGTATTTTCAGTGGTTTGGGGTTTGCCTATTGCCTTTTTTTTTTAAGTCAGTCTTGTCAAGCCATGTGCGTCAAGGACCTTAGTCCTTGAGGACAGTTTTCTTATTCTTTTGTTGTTTTAATATACTGTCAAATTTCACTGACCTTTATGAGCCACATAAAAGAAAACAAAAAGGTTCTGAAAATGAGTCTGGACCTGGTTGGGTTTGGGAGGTAT
Organism: Molossus molossus; assembly: GCF_014108415.1. Classification (NCBI taxonomy): domain Eukaryota; kingdom Metazoa; phylum Chordata; class Mammalia; order Chiroptera; family Molossidae; genus Molossus; species Molossus molossus. Next base: position 67,648,023 of record NW_023425350.1, on the reverse strand, counting down.
GAAAATGTTATAAAACTCAATACTGAAACTAAACCAGTTTTTAAAAGCCCCTTGTTGCCCTGGCCGGTGTGGCTCAGTAGTGAGAGTGTTGGCCTGCACCCAAGGACCACGGGTTCAATTCCTGGTCGAGGGCACGTACGAGGTGGGATATGGGGCCAGGCAGATTATATGGACCAGACTGAAGTGACTAGATGTCCTGTGGCCAGATCCCTGGCCCCCGTCAGGGTGCGTGTGGGAGGCAACCAACTGATGTGTCTCTCACATTGGTGTTTCTTTCTCTGTCCCACTCTCTCTACCCGTACCTCCCTCCCTTCCACTCTCTAGAAATCAATGGAAAAAACGTCCACCAGAGAGGATTAACCAAAAAAAGCACCTGGTTGCTCCTAGAAGCTCTTGCAGAATTTACCATCAACTGTGGTTCAGCAAAGTGACATTCACTCCCAGTATCACTTGTACCTGGCAGAACAGGGCAGCCCATGGGTACAGGAGGTAGGAGGGGTCCCCAAGACACAGACAAGCCCACCTCTACAGCGGCCTCTGTGCCAGGCTCCCTGTGAAGTGCTGGACTTGAACACTCATCCAGCTACTGAGGGGAGGGGCAGGACTTGAACCCAAGTCTGTCTGTGTGTTTCCAAAACTCCCAGTCTCTGCAGTGGAGACCTGTGAGGAGCTCCCCAACAAGAAGGCGCTCGGGTGCTCCCAGCCTCCCAACTTCCACACCAAAGTCCATGGTCTTAAGTGAAGTACACCATGAGCAACGTGGAGACAGACAATAGCCTGTCCCAGCCCAGCAGGCTCCATGTGGCCACTTGAGAAGGCCTGACCAGCTGTGTCCCAGCCTGGACAGACTCCGTGCCACTCGGGGAAGCCTAAGTGACAGACGCCCAGCCTCTCACTGCAGCTGGGGTAGTGAGGGGTCTTCTGAGTCCTTGCACCCAGCAGTGCAAACAGCCGTGCAGGTGACGAGCTTCCGTACACACACGAATGGAAAGCTTGCTGTCCTGGTAAAAACAGTGTGAAGCAAACTGCAAAACCACAAATAAGCAAATAAACGCAGGAAAAGGAAGGTAGGGTTTGGGACCAGGCTTGTTATAGGAACCAGACCGAGACGACCAGATGTCCTTACGGCCAGAGAAAGGCTTCCCAAGGATTCCAGAAGCTGCCTGCTCTCCACCCTCTTTGGGGAGACAGACCGAGCATGGTCCCACGGGTCAGGAACCCAGGTGCACCCTCGGCCACGAGCTGAGCTCACCAACACCTTTGCCTGGGTTGCCCCTGGGTACCAGGTGCCTGCTGAGCACACATCCCCAATGACAAACACCTCAGTGGCACCATCTGCCCTCCTGCTGCCCCCAAAATTAGAGTCCACAAGTTGGAAACTGAGTCAGCTTTCACTTTTGACCAAGCCCTGGCCACGGAGGCCTCAGGGGTCAACAGCAGCTGCGATCCTCTGCCTTCTCCCCAGCGCAGCCCCGGTTGGTCTTCCTCCTCCTGCTTCCTGCAGGTGCAGCCTTGCCCGAGCCAGCCCCAGGGTCTCCCTGTCACAGTGTCCTGATGAATAGGTCGTCTGTGTTTTCTTTACGCATTCTTTTCCACGGCCTGGACCATGTGCCAGAGACCCAGCTGTGTACGTCAAGTACAATGTATTGGGGTCAGCGGATTCCCACATGGCACCAAAGTGCACAGCACACAGGACAAAGGCCACCCAACCACAACCTGCACATTCTAGACAGCCCTGCTCAGAGCAGCGTAACCGTGGCAGAAGTCTCCCGCACCATGCAAGTGTCAGGCAAATGGCATCATTTCATGTCATTGCTCCATTCTCTTCCTCTCGCGCTCTTTCATTTTATTTTAGATTTTTCAAATATAGTTATGCAGAAGACTTCTGTTTTTAAACTCTCTGTGCCAACACTAACATTCTACAAAGCCCAGCAGATAAAATCAGCTGAGGCTGAGTGTATCCTGAACACGAAGCTGTCACTGATTCAGCTCTGCAAGTTGACCTTTAACTGCGTGTAGAAGTGGAGACCCGCGTTTAGAGAAATTGGTGGATTTCTTTTTATGTTCTATACAGAGGCACAGCCCCTCATCGAGCATCTGAACTCTTGTGAAAGAAGCAAATGCTTAAAAACTGCAGGAAAATCTGAAGACAGGCTTCCTGTTTCACACGTAGACAGAAGGGTCTTTTCAACCTGTACTGAAACAGGGCAGTGCAGAAAGGCGCGTGGAAACATCCTCTTCCTGCCACTGTGATATTTTAAAGAAATAACATTTGCATTTTGTTCCATAACTAAATAAAATGAGCTCGGGCCATAGGGAAAGTACATGTTTGCAGCCCAGCCTAGAGTCAGCCTCTGACACCTGACATTCTGCTCTGGCTGAAAGCGTCTTTCTTCAGCCTGCTGGAGAGGGTGCCCTCACAGCCGAGGACAGATGTGGCTGCAAGCGCCTGTGACACGAACACCACGCAGCAGACCGCCACCGCAGGCTCACACACCTGCAGGTGACATCACCAGCTCCATCTCACCCCAGAAATCTATTAACATGCAGAAACAGGTGTCATCAAACCAAAACCCACTCTTAGAAAGCGTTTACCTCATCCGCCTGGGAGTGGAAATGACAAACGAGATGCTGAACTGCCATTCACCTTCCCTGTCCGACTCCAGCTCCCCGGACACCTGGCCCCTCGTGACCCCAGGTCTCCCGAATGCAGCCAGGACAGAAGCTTCGCAGACAACCTGCTCCCTGCATGTTGCCTGTTCCTTTGCTTCAGGAAATTCAGTCTTTTTAGCAAAAGTAGTTGTTACCCAGTCAGAGAAAGGTAAGAATCATAGGATCTCACTTATTGTGGAATACAATGAACAAGATGAGCGGAAAAACAAAGTAGATCCGGAGACATGGAAAGAGAGAACAGACAGAGATCAGAGGGAAGGGGGCTGGGGTAAGGAAGAGATAAACCGAAGAACTGATATGCATATATGCACAACCAATGGACCCAGAAAACAGAGCAGTGAGGCGGGCGGGGGAGAGCGTCAGTGGGGAAAAAAAGGAGGGGCATCTGTAATACTTTCAGCAATAAAGAAAACATTAAAAAATAAAAAATAAAGTAGTTGTTAATACCACATCTTCACTAATTTTTTTTTCCTTTATTGATTTTAGAGAGAGAGGAAGGGAGAGGGAGAGATGGAAACATCGATGAGAGAGAACATCGACTGGCCACCCCCTGCATGCCCCCACTCGGGATTTGGCCCACAACCTGGGCATGTGCCCTGACCGGGAATCGAACCCGTGACCTCTTGGTGCCTGGGTCAATACCCAACCACTGAGCCACACTGGCTGGGCTTCACTAACTTCTTGACCCTAAAACGGTGTTTCTCTTTGGATCTATGACTGAGCATATAGAAAGTACTCGGTAAACGTATGGAGCACATTTCTAAAAATGATGTATCTGGGATTCATTTCAAAATACTTCAGCAGGACATAAAGAGCAGGATAGAGATGAACTAAAACTGTCAAAATTTGACAACTGTAGGAACTGGGAGATGAGTCATTGGAATCCGTTATGCTATCCCCCTTGTGTTTTGAAATTCCCAGAATAAGTATTTTAAATACATAGCAATATTTGCAGTTGTTGATCCAACAACAATATCCCAATTTTGTTCACATGATTCACCTTCCTCCACAGAGCCACTGTGCTTCACTAAGTCGACCACAGTCACCCCAATTCTCCTTGCCAGTGACAACCTTACCAGTGGACAGATGGTTGAGCTAGCCAATGAGAGCTGAAGGGAAGTCTCTTGATAGGTTTCTGGAAAAAAGTTTCCATGCTGCCACAAAGTGACATAAGAAGAGCTGGGTCCTCCTCTTCTGATAAATGTTGTATCTGCGTGTGACAGCCAGGACCTCAGCAGCCATTTTATGACCATGAGGGAATCAGCCACAAACAAAACCAATATGCTGAGTGTTACAGAGAGGAAAGATCAAAGCAAGCCTGTTCCTGGAGAATGTCACTGAGCTACCAAAAAACCTCTCTGAAACGGCCTCACTTCAGGAATCATTCAGGGAGAAAATAACCCACTTACTGTTCACAACAGTTGAGCCAGAGTTTCCTGTTACTCACAGCTAAAGACATCCTACCTGATACAAAATAATTGTTCAATGAATGAAAGAAAGACTAGATGAAAAGAATGTAGATGTACAGAGAATTATCCAACAGTCTTAGCAGAAGCGTGAGTCTTAGTAAAGTCAATACTGTTATAATTTCAAGCTGGAGGTGATATTTACATTGTCTATCCCCTTAGCACACAGGGTCTTCTCTCTTTTACTTTGCAGCACATACTGTATATTTTACTTCTTTGGAAGCCAATCAGACCCTTTTTTGTATCTTCTCTTGTCAAGTGGCTCTTTGATTTGTTTGCAGCATTTTCCCCAACGGTATCTCTAAGTGACAGCTCATCCAGGTGAATGGGGGCTCCCAGTAGATTGGAAAGTACATGGTCTGTATAAAGTGGCCGTGTGGCCCTGGACAAATTCCTCAGCCTCTCTGAGCATTAGCGCCTGTCTGCAAGACAGCGATGCCCACTGCAGGCCTGAGAAAGGTAAATGGGAAGCATGCAGCATGTCGGCTAAAGTACAACTCATGGCCATTTCATCTGCATCAAGACTGGTTTTAGCCCAGCCAGGGTGGCTCAGTGGTTGAGCGTCTAACCATGCACCAAGAGGTTGCCGGTTTGGTTCCCGGTTAGGGCACATGGCCAGGTTGTGGCCCGGTCCCCAGGGGGGGCCATGCAGGAGGCGGCCAATCAATGTTCTCTCTCATCAATGTTTCTATCTCTCTCTCCCTTCCTCTCTCTCTAAAATCAATAAAGAAAAAAATTAAAATTACAAAAAGACTGGTTTTAAGGTCAGGGTAACTCTTGGCAACTGGCAGAATCACTGTTTTTCCTTCTACCATTGCTTTCAGGTATACAAAAAAAAAGGAACAAGTATGAAAGAAACAACAGAATTTCCTTTTTTATGAGCAGTTTTGTTTCTCACACCTAACATTTCTTTTTTTTTCCTACCCACTTCCACCACAGAGGACATGTGATTAAAAAGAAGACGCCAAAAGGTTTCCTTTCAAACAAAACAGGCCCCTTGGGGACAGTCACTACTTCGGCTGGAAAAGAGTTTCTGGGAGCACAGGCTGTAGCTTCTGCCTCGGCTCCAACTCCTGCCCACCCATTGGTGCAGGCATCGAGCTGGGGCAGACTGAGAGGGCCAGACGGGGCCCTCCGTCTCCCTCCCTTCCTCAAGGGGAGGACTTGAAAACTCCAAATCCTGGTCCCTCTGGACCACTTGAAGAGGGGTCACCTCCTCCTGAGGCTGAGCAGGTGCTTTCCAGAACTCGGCCAGTGGCGGCCCTCCATGGTTTCTGTCACCTCCTCACATCACCTGAAGTCTCCTCGATATTCTTCCACGAGTCTACCTGTTTTAACCTAAATACATGTATTTTAGGAGAAAATTTTCCCTCAGCATTGCCAGCTCTTCCAGCCCAAACATCATTTAATGGCTCTCCCCCAGGCTGTAGTTCCTGCCGATGACCCCAAACAAGCATCCTGCCCCAGGGCTGAGCCACAGGAAACCAACCCAGGACCCGCAGTGGTGTTGTTGACACGCTTTGGGAAACGCATCCTCTGTTGGGAGTCAAAGACCTGGGTTCGAGACTCCGCGTCCACCTGGGGTACAGCCATGCGTCCTGCCTCCTTACACAGAGACACACAGCAGCTGGAAATGGTAAGCACGACACCTGTCTGTCCTCCACCCACCTGCCTGCCAGGCTCCTCTCCCTCCTCCAGAAGCTGGCTCCAGCCCGCCCAATGGACCACACGCGCACACACACGCACGGTCCTGCCCCGCACACCGGACGCTCCCTTATCACCGTCCTGCGTGGCGTTCCAACCAGTCGCCAGAGGCAGGCACGGCGCAGGTTCCAACCTCCCGGCGTCGCGGCAGACACTTAGTGGGAGTGAACAAACAAATGGATTTAAATTCAATTGGATTTTTTTTGTCCCAAACTCTATTTCTTTTTCCTTTGAAGATTTAAAGAGGGAAAAGAAGATTTAAAGAGGGAAGAGGGGAGAGAGGGACACTGACATAGGACAGTCAAGGTAAGGTCATCGATTACCTTCCAGTTACAGGTCACACCTTGCGGATGATCGATGGGGCAGGCCCCTCCCTCCTGTGTGTCTCCAGTGCAGCCAGACCAGGGCTGGGAGTGGCTGGCTCCCCAGCGCGACAGTAGCCTCCTGTAGCGCTGCACAAACCCCCGTAACTGGGTTCTGGGCGCGCTACCCTTCTCTTCCTCGCATTTGTACAATTAACGGAAATCGATTTATTTTTGTGTCTAGACAAACATGCAAACAAACAAAAGGGTCATCAGGGAATACTGGAGCTTCTGTCTACACAAGAGCCACCACGGCAGCTGGCAGCCAGAGCTGGAAGGAGGGGTACATGCTGGTGGCCCTGGTGTCCAGGGCAGCGTTTCTCCACTCTCAACACTCGGGCTGATGACTGTGCCTGTGGGGGCCTCCCTGTGCCTGCAGGATGGTCAGCAGCAGCCCTGGGCTCCACCCACTAGGTGCCAGTAGCACCCTCCCCTGAGCTGGGGCAACCAATTTGGAACCACTGGTCTAGGAAGGCCCAACGGGATGCGAACGTGGAAGGTGAGCAATGACTCCTGGGAGGAGGCGTGCTGTGGGGGTGGGCGGTCCACACCCGAGGGGTGACTGACTTGTGGCTCCTTTGTGCCTCTGAGCACCCTCCCACCATGGACACTACAGAGACAGACACTGTCACATGACAGAAGGAGCCACCATGACAAGCGGTTGTATCCACCTTATAATAGACCACGGAGGGGGCAGTTACACGTTATTTCTTACAGGGCACTTGACTCTACCAACCTCAGTAGGAAGCAAAATCTAGGTGATAAGAACCTCGGGGAACAGAAAGAGCGACTGGGCAGGATTCCTTCCGCGCTGGGCTACAGCACTGCGGGAGAGTCCCCAGGTACCCCACAGGCCCAGGCCTCTGAATGATTCAGAGTCTATAGGATGTTCCTTGAGCAACACAAGAGGCAAAAATTGCCTACAAGCCAGGGAGTGGCTAGCTTAACAGAACTTCAGGATTATATCTTCCAGACTGACTTGTACATTAAAACTTGAGAACACCTTTAGGAGAAGGGAGTCTGGAACTATAAGCCAAGCTTGCAGGTAAAAACATAGAAAATGAGGCTCTGAACCAGCTTCACCCCCCGGTCAACCGACCAGAGAACCCCCTCTCCACCCTCCACCCCATGCCCTCCCACTTCATGGAAACACAAGCGGGTCCTTGGCAAACTCTCCTTCCATAGTGTGCTCACTATCCCGTGATCCATCGGGCCAGGGGGCACCAGTCCAGGGATAAATAAAGGACCTTGCACTTCCCCTGGTCAGCTGTGCTGTCATAACACTGGCCAGGGCAATGGTCTGTGAGCCGCCCCCGCCCCCTGGTCCTGGCAGAACGGCAGCTCCTCTCAGCACAGTGAGGAAGGTGCTGGCACTCTCTCTCCAGGCTCATTTATTCCCCTGTCTGCCTTAAGCCTCCATATAGTCCATTCACTGGGTGCCTGGTGCCCTGTCCCCAGCCTGCCGCTCAGCAGCGATCAACTGAGTGGAAGATGGGTGACACCTGCCACATTTGCCTCGGTGGCCAGGGGCAAACATGGAGCTGTGTTCTCACTACCTGGTCACCAGTGACATCTGCAAACAGCTGCCCCACTCCCTGGGTCTCTGGCCACTGAGTTTTCCAGATGGATGGGATGAGCTCCTGGAATGTGACCTAAGGCACCGCACCTGGGATCTCCGCTCCATGGAGGGGAGCAAGCCAAGCCCACGGGTCATCCCAGCCCCTATGGGCTCAGCAGACCACAGACCGCAGGCTGGCCCTGGACGCCCCTGCAGCGGTTCTCAACCTTCCTAATGCCGACCCTTTAACACAGGTCCTCATGTTGTACGTGGGCGCATCTGCATGTGGGCGGACCCGCCTGGAGACGGATCGAGGGGCGGTGTCTCGGTTCCTGAGACCATCGGAAATATGTGTTTTCCAATGGTTTTAGGCGACCCCTGTGAAAGGTTGTTCGACCCCCAACGGGGTTGCGACCCACAGGTTGAGAACCGCTCCCTTGGAGGGTTACTCACTCTGGCAGCAGCCCTGTGGTGAAGAAAAGGTCAAAACCAATTGCCTCTGGCTGCACCGCCTCCACCGAGCGGGCCTCGCTCGAGCATCTTTCCTTCTGAAAAGTCCACGGTTGCCGAAGGCCTGACCGCCTGTGAGCTGGTCCACATGAAAGCCAGAAAGGCCAGCGGGTCGCAGTGCAAAGAGCATGCCAGCCGCTGCACACCTAACGCTCACCGTCACTGCAAATGCCCAGACGAGCAGAACTGGGAAACCCACGTGTGCCGGGAGCACGGAACACAATGTGATTCCATGTGCAGAACCCCGAGACCTTACCCAAAAGCACATGGGCACAGCACGCGCAATGCAACCTCAGGCCAGGAGTAGCCCAGGCTCCCCCCACCTCACTCTCTTCAAATTAAGTTCACTGAGGTGTAATTCAATTGCAATGAAATTCACCCCCCGTTTCATGAGTTTTGACAAACATATACAGTGGTTCTCCCTTATCCACAGGGGGCACAATCCAAGATCCCCCAGTAGATGCCTGAGACCGAGGATGGTACCTAACTCGATATATACCGTTTTTCCCTATACATACAGACCAGTGATCATTTAATTTCTAAATCAGGCACAGTAAGAGATGAACAACAACAACTAATAAAGCAGAACAACTATAACAATACACTATAATAAAAGTTATGCGAATGTGGTCACTGTTTCAGGGGGTCCCTTGCTGAAGGCCTCACAGAGGCTCAGTGCTTGCTGGGACACAGTGCAGTCACCGGAACAGGCTGCTCGTCCTCCACCCACAGATGCCTTTTCCACCCAAGTACACACTAGTCTCACACACTGTGGCTGTAACTTCTAGCACCCAGCAAACCTAGCACCCATTTCTTTTTTCTTCTTCACAATTTCACATATAGAAGATTCATTCTTACCGTAGATCTTAGCAACCTAAGCATCTGATTTTTTTCTTTCCTTATTAAGTAGAGAACTTTCACTTATAGAAAGGACTTTACAGGTTCTCTCTGGCACATCCAAATTGCCAGTGTCACTACTCTTGTGCTTTGGGGCCACTGTGCAGTGAAATAAGGGTGAACACAAGCACTGTGATACCACGACAGTCCCTGAGACGGCTACTAAGTGACAAGCAAGGCGGGGAGGACATAAACAGCGTGGAGACTCAGGACAAAGGGATGATTCACGTCCCAGGCAGGACGGGGCAGGACGGAGTAGGACGTTGCAAGATTTCATCACTCGACTTGAACGGCATGCAATTTAAAACTTATGAGTTGTTTGTTTCTGCAATTTTCTATTTCATGTTTTTGGACCAAAGTTAACCACAGATCAATGAAACCATGGAAAGCAAAACTGTGGATAAGGGCGGACCACTGCACAGTCATGTAACCACCACAGTCAAGATTTAGAATATGTCTCCCCAAAAAAATCCCTCATGACACTTTCTAGTCAACCCCTCCCCATCCACTTGTTAATGGCTGATCTGTTTCCTTCCCTGCAGTTCCCCTTTTCCGGAATGTCCTACAGATGGGATCACACAGCATGTGTGCCCCAGTCTGGCTTCCTTCACGTGGCCTGACTCCTCTTCACTGCTGAGTAGCACTGCGCTGTGCGCACGAGCCACGGTTTATCCACTTCCAGGCGAAGGGCGTTTGGGCTTGTTTTCAGTTTGGGGTTATTATGAATAGAGCCACCACGGTCATTTGAGCACAAGTTCTGGATGGAAGACGTTTTCGTGTCTCGGTGTCAGTACTCCCTGGGAGTGGAGTCACCAGCCACATGGTTAGATGCTGTTCAACCTCGAAAAAAACTGCTGCGGAGTTTTCCAGCGTGGCCGCTCCGCTGGCCTCCCGCCGGCAGTGCTCGGGACTGTCCTCACTCCACCCCTCACCCGCACCTTCACACTGTCAGGGTTTGGGAGTTCTGTGTTTTGCTGTTCTTTGAGGATTTTTTTTTTTTTTTTTTGATGTGTGGTTTTTTTAAAGCCATTCTGATACCTGTGTAATGGTACCTCACTGTGGTCTGATTTTGTGTTTCCTTAACGACCAGTGACATTGGGCAGCTCGCCGCGTCCCCACTTGCTGTCTTCCTCAGTAAGGGTCAGTTCAAGAATTTTTTTGCCCATTTATCAAATTGCCTTTTTTTGTGAACGGGTTATGAGTTTTATACGTATTCTAGAGATGAGTCCTTCATCAGATAGGTGTTTCGAAACTCTTTTCTCCTGGTTTGTGGCTTGTCATTTAGTTCCCCAGCAGTGGTTTTCAAAGAGCAGATGTTTTTAATTCTGATAAAACCCATTTTACCACGCTTTTTGGTCAGAGTGTTATGTATGCTTTTTGTATCCAAAGCAGTCTTTGCCTGGCCCAAGGTCACAAAGAGTTCCTGCTGTTTCTTCTATAAAGCTTTTGGTTTTACCTTCTAATTTAGGCCCATGGCCCATTCCTGTTCATTGTTGTCCATGTCACACGGTATGGGTTAAGAGTTTGGGTTGCCTTTTCTTTTTTTTTTTCAGAGAGAGAGAGAGAGAAAAGGAAAGAGAGAGAGAGAAACATCAGTTGGCTGCCTCCTGCACACCCCTCACTGGGGATTGAGCTCAAAACCTGGGCATGTGTCCTGACCAGGAATTGAACCAGGACCTCTCAGTCCATGGGGCTATGCTCAATGCACTGAGACACACTGGCCAGGCTGGGTTGTCATTTTTTAACAAATGTCTAATTGTTCCAATACTATTTATTAAAAAGTTTAACTTTATTCCATTAAATTACCTTGGTACTTCTGCTGAAAATCAATTGGTCATTTATGTGTGTGTCTACTTCTAGACTCTATTCTGTTCCATTGACCTAAATATCTGTCTTTGCACCAAAAGCACTGTCTTGGTGGCAGTTTTACACCAAGTCTTGAAATAGGGCAGTGTAAGTCTTCCAACTTTTCTTTTTCAAAATTTCAAACACATATTTACATATATACATTTTAGTTAGCTTGTCATTTTTTTAAAGTAGCTCATCATTACACAAAACATTTAAATTTATCTTTCTGTATTTTAATTTGGGTTGTGCTGAATCTCTAGAACAATGTGAGTTGGGTACCTTATCCTTTTGAAAGTGAAGACGTGGTCATTTCTCAGAGATATTATAAAAGAAAGACTCACAGTTCCTCCCAGACCCACCCACACGGAATGGCCTTGCCACACGGCCTTGGCTTTGAGGGTGAGGCTGTGGAGTCCACAGGCTCTGATGCGCAGGGGCACGCGGGGCGGGGGCGGGAATGCACCCTGCCTCTCCCATCTGCTGCCTGGGACAGAAGGGTAGACAGAGTCGAGGTCTGGCTTCCGCAGCCTCGAAACCTCAGAAAGGAGCATGGTTCCTTGACAGATACTTGAAAAGGAGATGGCATCTAGGAGCCACTGGACGGTGAGTAGGAATTCACTAACGCAGAAGAGAGAGGGGGAGTTAATTCCTCAAAGAAAACAGCAAGAGCCAGGGGCGAGGACGGCAGGGAGCTCCAGGCTGCGCAGTGGGAGGAGGCAGGTTGTAACGAGGGCTGGAATCCCACACTAAGCATCAGAGTTCTGTTCTCTGCACATGGACGCAGGCTTCTGGGGTGTGTGTGGGGGGGGGGATCAGATCTGTGTTTGAGGAAAGTCCCCTTGGAGGCAACAGAAGATTCCTTAGAGACGGCCTGTGGATGTGGCAACAGACATGATGAGCAGATCTGAGTGGGAAGACAGCCAAGAGCCTGGATTAGAAGATCCCTCCCTAAAAAGACAAGGCTATCAACAGACCAGATGTGAGACGAAAAGGGGATGGAGAGGCACTACGGGATGACACAGCCATGTACTCCTTCTTCCCCTAGACCCCAAAACCACACAGCTCACCTCGCACATTCACAGCCCCAGGCCAAGTCTGTCATGATCCCTGACCATGCAGCCTTGGCCCTCAAGAATGCCACTAGCCCTGGTCAGTGTGGATCAGTTGGGAGGGCGTCGTCCTGGGCACCAAAAGGCTGCCAGTTCAATTCCCAATCAGTTACAGGCTCAATCCCAGGTAGGGGGCATGCAGGAGGCAGCGATCAATATTTCACTCTCACATCAATGTCTCTCTCTCTCTCCTGCTCCCTTTCTCCTTCTCTAAAAGTCAATAAAAAAATCTTAAAAAAAAAAAAGAATGTCACTAGGTAAGATCATATAACTCAGGCACCCCATGAATATTCATATTCTGCTCTCAGGGGCGATATTTTGTGTTAAGCTACTCTAGAAAACGCAACCTTCCAAAAGATGGTTTTACTTTTATATCACTGGGGTTGAATAAAATTCTTGGCAACCCCACGTGTAAATCTGGTCCGAGTCTCACTGTGAAGTCCGAAAAAGAGACAGATGGAACAGTCAGCGAAGGACCCCAGTGACAGAAACAACTATTCTCTGGAAGGGGAAAAAAGGGCAGAAAGGCATCTTTGTTTATTTTTACAAAATTTGGAGAACACGGTCTCCCCCAGCTGTCTCCACAAGATCAAACCAGCTGCAAATGGGAGTCGAGAGGTGTTTGCCAACACTCAGAGCCGAGTCCAGCAGACCTGATGGCCTGTTTCTTGTCTCTTCCTCCCTCGGGATGTCAAGATGACACTTTCATTTGTGCACTGATGCCGCCTGTCCATTCAATAAGCATTCTGATTCATCTACGAACTTCCAACTCCGCTTCTAATCTAAATCAGGGCGCAGAGGCGCAGGGCTGCTCACTTCCTGGTCGCCTGGGCTCCCGCAGCGCCCACACGGCAGGCGGCCCGGGCGGCTGCTCGGTCTCAGACCCACGTTCGAGGGTAAGAGGTTCCCCGCCGGCCCAGCTCAGGGTCGGGCAGCGCTGCCCACCTAGACCACACGCGGGCCCCCCCGTCGCCCGTCCCCTTGCCAGCCCTGGGAGGACTCCAGAGACTTTTAAGGGGTTGATCTCTGTAACTCCAAGATCAGGTGCAGGGCACAGGCCTGACCAGGGTACCAGATCCGGCCTTTCTTAGGGCTGGTAAGACCGACAGGGAGGAGTCAGTTGTGGGAAAGAGACACCTTAGCCTCCACAGTCAAGCCTCTGTGGGCTTCCTTCCACTGAGCTAGAGCAAAGCCAAGCGGAAAAGCTGCTTCCATTTCTCCTTAAAGAAAGAAAACCAACAAAAAGATAAAAACACAACAAAATACCTCTGCGGGGACCAGTTCCCTTCCTTCACACCCTGCTTTCCTGAGCTTTCCTTGGAAATGTGGGAATAAGTGCCACGTGCAGAACCCCCACGCGGCCGGCCCCCAGGGCCTCTGTGCCGGGTCAGAGGCGGAGCGTTAAAGGGGACGTGATGACTTGTGGCCCGGTTCATCCCGCCCGGGTTCATCCCAGCCTGGGGTTCCCACCAGGAGGCAGCAGCTTCTTCAGGCTGCTGCACCATGACAGGCAGGAAGATGATCTAAATTCTCAATCTTGCAGAAAAAGAAAAAACAAAACACCCACACAGTGGGGAACAATTTCCCCACTGCGTGGGTGGTGGGGCCCCAAGAGCTGTTATCTGCAAAGGGCACTTCTGGGGGTTACCCAGCTGTCACCACCGTGTGGATTCCACCCGAAAACCTCAAGCCAAACAGTGGGGAATGAACATCAAGAGACAATTTTCCACTCTACGAAAATGACCTGACTTTACAAAAATAAATGAAAACGCCGTGATAATAAACGGAATGTGCGCGGGACCCGCTGTGAAACGCCCAGGTGCTCGCGGCAGATGCTCTGCCTCGGAAGGTCTCTACAGTGGGAACAGGACGACGTCATCCTCTGCTTCCAGGCCCTTAGCACCTACCCCACACGATGTCCGCACACACACGCGCACTCCAACCACAGACAGGTCTGAGTGACTACTAGTCTAGCAGGAGTGAGAGGCAGACCCACCATGTCTGGGGACAGGAGTGGGGGAAGTTGGGTGTGCGTGGGTGAGTGGCAGGGGATGTTCGTCCCCTGAGCATGTTCACTGTAACAAGGAGACTGACGGCTGAAGCAGCGTGCATATCCATGGAAGCTGAGCCAGGCCCCCCTTGAGCCTTGAGCCCCTCTTGCTCTGAGCGGCTCTGCCCGACGTGTCTGCAGCAGCCTGATCACTGAAGTAAAAGAATTTTAGTGACTTCTTCCCCTCTGTCCCACATTCATGTCCTCCGAGGCCCCCAGGTCATTCCTCTTCAGAAGTGAACCATCCCCTCAATACTGTCACCTTAGAACTGCGTTTACCTACTCCTGTCCCTTCGCCCGCCCTCACCTACTACTGACATCTGCTGGTTTCTCCACCATCTCTCTTAGCCCTGGCACCGCTGTTAGAATTTTGGAAACAGACCCAGTGATTAGAACCTAAAGTCCCAAACCTTGTTTCTAAAGGTACCCCATCCACACCAAGAGGGCCCAGGAAGCCCTCGACCCCATCATGTGGATTCTGGGTCAGTGTGACAAGGGACATGGAAACCACTTCTCAGCAGCAACTGTGAACATCTGGAGTGACCTGGAACTACAAAGACATTTGAAACGTAGCGGGAGTGCCTCAGAACCTAGAAGCAGAATCCCGTGTGATCCAGCAATCCCACTTGTGGGTGAACACCCAGAAGAAAGCAGGATATGAAGAGCTACCTGCACACCCACGTCCGTAGCAGCATTATTCACAACAGCCAATGGGTGGAAGCGATTCAAATGTCCACTGACTGATGAATGGGATGAACAAGATGTCTATATACATACAATGGAATATTACGCAGCCTTGAAAAGAAAGGAAATTCTGACATGTGCTACAACATGGATAAGCCCTGAGGACATTCTGCTAAGTGAAATAAGCCAGTCACAAAAAGAAAAATACTGTATGATTCAACTTATATGAGATCCCTAAAGCAGTCAAATTCAAAGACAGAAACTAGAAGAGGGTTCCCAGAGGGCAAGAAAGGGAAAATGGAGAGGCAGTGTTCAATGGGGACAGAATTCAAGTTTGAAAAGATGCGAAAGTTCTGGAGATGGATGATAGTGATGGTTGTACAATGTGAATCTATGGTCGATCCTCGTACTTGTGCGTTTCGCATCCCTGGAGTCAACCAACTACGATCAAAAGACTCAGAAAGAAAAAAAATCCCAGAGAGTTCCCAAAAGTAAACCTTGAATTTGTCACAAGCACTGTGCTGAGACCACCTGCATGAGGTGATGCACAGGCACACCCTGCGGTCGCCTCCATGCAAGTACAGGTCAGATGAAATGTTATATTTACGCCATTTTATATAAGGGACTTGAGCATCTATGATCTTGGTATCCTGGGTGGGGAGGTCCTAGAACCAATCCCCTATGGATACTGAGGGACAACTGTACTTAATACCACTGAACTAACCGTACACTTTTAAACCTTTTTTAAGGGTTAAAATGGTTTTATATTATACCAAAAAAAAAGAAAGAAAAAGAAATCAACAAAAGGATGATGTTGGTTTCAATTAATCGAAATAAGACAGTAGGGTTTTTGTTTTTTTCTTTATTGATTTGAGAGAGAGAGGAAGGAACAGAGAGAGAGAGAGACAGAAATATTGATGAAAGAGAACACTGACTGGCCGCCTCCTGCACACTCCCCACTGGGGATCGGGCCCACAACCGACTAGGAATGGAACCGGCGACCTCTTGGTACCTGGGCCGACGCTCAACCACTGAGCCACACTGGCCAGGCAAGCCAGTAGGATTTTAAAGGGGGGACACAACCAGAAACCCACACCCCTCATCTTCCTCCTCTTCTATGAGGACAGAGGTGGTGACACGGCCAGACAGCAGGAAGGCACAAGAGCCACCAGCAGACCTTTGAGAGAAAGATTGACCCTCCTGTGCCCGCTGACCCCAGAGACAGGACACAGACCGCAGGTGAGGGCAGGTGGGGGGCCAGGCCTGCAAATGGGCCTCAGCGACACGTTAGTGTCACTGACTCCTGCACGCTAGGGGTTTTCCAGGCGACGGTTTCTTACCCCACACACAGTTAACAGATGCTGCTGTGCTTCCTGGAACGACAAGAATTCTTTATATTTTCGAAGTAATTTTTGGAAAACACAACCTCTAAGAATGCCTCCATGACTCTAAGATGCTGCTACACAGACAGGTCACGTGTTCCTGGGGAACGCTCCCACCGTGGCTCGTGTAAATGAGCTGTGTGACTTGGACCCCAGCAGCTTGTTAGAGGCTTGGCCACGCCAAAGGAGCCCACCCTTCAGCCACGAGTGAGGGCAATCACCTCCTAATCAGCCTCTCTGCTCCCAGGTCTTCCGACTCCTCTGCAGGGGACGCACAGACGCTGGGGGCCGCCTTTGGAGAATACTGGCTTCACTGCGCCGCCGTGCACGCAGGGTCCCCCGTCCCCAAGGCAGCTGGTGACGGAGCTTGGAGCTTGCAGGGCAGGCTCAGCAGAGATGTCCCCTCATGTTCCTCCTCCTCAATCTCATCACTTTCCTTTCTAACTTATTTAGAATTTTGTTTGTTTTTGCTGCGTTTATGTTAATATCCATGACTCCATCTGCTCTGTACTTAACACCCCAGAGCCAGGACAGAGGACAGGACAGTAAACATCCCTGGAAACACAGCACGGGGGTGGGGGGTGCTGGATCTGTCCTGGGGGAGCATAGGTGGCCTGGCTGGGAGATGCTGCCTGGCTGGAGGGCCTGCACTGCCCTCTCAACTCCACCCAGCTCTGGCTGGGGTTTTGTTCCAAGGGACGGAATTGAAGCCTGTGTTGAGACTGAACTGCTGAGGCTACAAAGCGTAGACTGGGGCATCCCAGATCAATCCTGTCCCTCCACTCCTTCCCCACCCTCTGCCTCTCCTCCAGGAGTTTAAAGACTGTGTTCTCAAGGACCCACAGGATCAGCCCACCGGGCATCTGCCTGCGCCTCTGGGCCTGCCTCCCAGTCCCTCACTTCAGTGGAACAAGGGTAGTTAAAGATTCACTTCCTCTAAGAAGCCTCCTTTGATTGCTTCGCTTCCTGCTGTAAGCCTGTGCTGTCCCGAAGTCTTCGTCACGCGTCATGCGCAGCCCACCTCGGAGGCGCCTTAGGAAAGCGGTCTTCACCCTCTTCTCACAGGTGCTCCGAACAAACACTCCAACATTCCGCCGGGCTCTGTGAGGGCTGCGCTCCCCAAACATGGCCACATGAAGATCCCCCACCTCTCAGGCTCTTGTTACCATGTGACCAACCTCTTTCCACGGAGAGGGGGTGTCTCGTTCCCTCCCTCTGATGCAGGGGGTCTGGGACTGCTCCAACCAATAGCGCAGGTGGAAGGGATGCTATGGGGCTTCCCAGGCTGATCCTCTCTTTCCAGGTCACTCGCTCAGAGAAAGCCAACAGCCTTGCTGTGAGGAAGCCTAACTAGCCCGCGTGGAGAGGAACGGAACCCCAGCCATGAGCCGGCATCACCCACCAGACACGTGAGTGAATGAGCCTTCAGATGACTGTGCCCCCAGCCTTGAGTCTTCCAGCACAGGCCCCACACACGGTGGAGCAGACACAAGCCATCATTTCCCCCCCCTTTTTAAAATACTAGCTTTATGGAGATATAATTCACATACCATAAAATTCACTCTTTTAAAGTACACAATTCGCCCTGGCCAGTTTGGCTCAGTGGTTAGAGCGTCGGCCTGCGGTCCAGCGAGACCTGGGTCCAGTTCCCGCAAAGGGCACGTACCTCGGTTGCAGTTTGTCCCTGGCCCTGGTAGGGTCGTGCGGAAGGCAGCCACTCGATGTGTCCCTTTCATGTAGCCACTCGATATGTCCCTTTCATGTCGATGTTTCTCTCTCTCTCTCTTCCTTTCTTTCCCTCCTACTCCATCTGAACAAAAAATGGAAAAATGTCCTCGGGTAAGGATAAAAAAACTAAAACTAAAAATAAAAAAATAATGAAGTACACAATTCAGTGGTCTTTAAAACATCAACAGAGTTGTTTAGCTATCACTACCATCTGATGCCAGGGCATCCCGCCACCCCCAGCAGAAACCCTGTACCCATCAGCAGCCACTCCCCCATATCTCTTTCCCCCCAGGTCCCCAAAACTTCCACTTTACTCTCTGCCTCAATGGACCTGCCCACTCTGGACACTTCACACAAATAGAATCATGTGATACATGGACCCAAGCACCAACCTCCCTCACCAAGCATGTCCCCAAGATTCTTCCATGTTGCAGCATGCGCCGGCACCCCAATCCTCTCCATGGCCAAACAACATTCCATTGTACGGACAAACAACTCTACCCATCGTTTGGGTTATTTCCACTTTTTGGCTGTTATGAATAATGCTGCTATGAACATTCATGTACAAGATTTTGCATGGACATATGTTTTCATTTCTCTTGGGTATATACTTGGTAGTGGAATTGTGTGGGTCATGTGGTAACTCAGTGTTTAGTCATCTGAAGAATCACCAGATTGTCCATAATGGCTGCACCATTGCACATTCTCACCAGCAGTGTATGAGGGTTCCAAACTCACTACGCCCTCTTCAACCCTTGACATTTTCTGTTTTATTTTAGTCATCCTAGTGGGTGTAGATACAAGCCATCATGACTGCCCTTTCCAAATCCTTGTTAACCCTGAGAAGGACTATACCTGCTAAGAAGGACTCCTTGTGGTTAACGGGGCTCAAATTCATAACGAGAGTCTAGCAGCCAGTTCTAACGGATGGGGCTGCCAGCCTCCTACACTGTGCTCCTGCTAGCTGAGTCAACCCTTCGAAAAGACTTCCTGGAACCATCTTTTGTCCAATGGGCTGAGACTGCTCCATCTATCCAATTGGAACTCCACAGCTATATTCTCATTTGCATTTTTACTGACCAGTCAGAGTGGCTCCACAACAACCATTCAAGATACATGATTCCAACCAATTAAGTCACTGCTTTTTGAACCAATTAAATTGTATAAATTTGGATCCTTCATTGGCACAAAAATGTACCAATCAGTGTGAGCACATTCTCTATATAAGCAGCCTCCCCTTTGTCTCAGGGGAACACACTGTCAGTTTCCTGGAGAGGCTGCATTTTCCTGGTTTGCGACGTTCACCGAATGACCTGAATGAAGTCTCTCCCTTTGCTGCACCCCAGATTGGGGACTTCTGTTAGCATTGGATTGGTGGTGGCAAACACTTATTTTTTAACCTACTGATTTTAGGAAGAGAGAGAGGAAGGAAGAGAGAAAAAAATGCCCACTCATTTGTTATTCCACTTTTTTATGTATTTATTGGTTGATTCTTGTAAGTGCCCAGACCAGGGATTGAACCTGCAACCTTGGCGTATTAAGATGACCCTCTAACCAACTGAGTTACCTGGCCAGGGCGGTAGCGGCAAACTTTTGTTGTCACCTCTGACCGACAGAATGCTCGAGCATGATAAACATGATAAATGGTAGTTCAGTGGCACTAGAAAGCCATAGAAATGGGAGAGATTGCATGAATGTGGCCACAGGAGGAGCAAAGGCCTGGCCTGGCTGAAATTGATGCCCTTCTTCCCCTTCACCACAAAGGGACCCGTATCCTTAGCTCCTACAGACTCATAACCACATTCCTCCAGAGAGGCTGGGCTGCTCTGGGTGTCATGGGAAAGGGGACCCAGCCCTGATCCGGTCTGCCTAGGACCAGCCTGCAGCGTGTGGGTTCTTGACTTCCTGCAGGAAGTTCCACAACACGAGTCCAGGTGAGTTTCAGAGGACGTTCACTGAAGCTGGGACAGTGAAACAAGGCAGGGCTGGGAAAGGAGCCTAGGCTGGGCTGCTTTGGCTCACTAAGGAGTCAGAGAAAAGGGGGCCTTGGGGACAGGTTCAGGGGTTTGCCTGGGATGAACTGTCACTGCCCGTTGCTGCCCTGGTTGCAGGCCTCATGGGGTCCCCTAGATTCTAGGAGATGCATGCCTGTGGGGTCCCCTAGAGTCTAGGAGATGCGTGCCTGCGGGGTCCCCTAGAGTCTAGGAGATGCGTGCCTGCGGGGTCCCCTAGAGTCTAGGAGATGCGTGCCTGCGGGGTCCCCTAGAGTCTAGGAGATGCGTGCCTGCGGGGTCCCCTAGAGTCTAGGAGATGCGTGCCTGTGGGGTCCCCTAGAGTCTAGGAGATGCATGCCTGTGGGATCCCCTAGAGTCTAGGAGATGCATGCCTGTGGGGTCCCCTAGAGTCTAGGAGATGCGTTCTGTGGGGTCCCCTAGAGTCTAGGAGATGCATGCCTGTGGGGTCCCCTAGAGTCTAGGAGATGCGTGCCTGTGGGGTCCCCTAGAGTCTAGGAGATGCGTGCCTGTGGGGTCCCCTAGAGTCTAGGAGATGCGTGCTGTGGGGTCCCCTAGAGTCTAGGAGATGCGTGCTGTGGGGTCCCCTAGAGTCTAGGAGATGCGTGCTGTGGGGTCCCCTAGAGTCTAGGAGATGCGTGCCTGTGGGGTCCCCTAGAGTCTAGGAGATGCATGCCTGTGGGATCCCCTAGAGTCTAGGAGATGCGTGCTGTGGGGTCCCCTAGAGTCTAGGAGATGCATGCCTGTGGGGTCCCCTAGAGTCTAGGAGATGCGTGCTGTGGGGTCCCCTAGAGTCTAGGAGATGCGTGCCTGCGGGGTCCCCTAGAGTCTAGGAGATGCGTGCTGTGGGGGAAGAATGGGAGGGGGAGCACAGGCGTGTTCCTGGGAAGGAGAACTTGAGCTGGGATCTCTGTTTTGAGGGGTTTTAAAGGCTGGGTGTTGAGGAGAAGTCTTAGGGAAGGATTTCAATAGAATTTCATCAGTTTTATGCTGATATGGCAAAATGAGATTTATTCTCTTAACTTCATCTGTCCTTGAGTGGGGTGGGAAAATTGCACTAACTGGATTTCTGCCGTCTGTCTCCCTGAGTAGGGTGATTTAAGCTATTTACCTCCTGGTTGGTGAGAGGTGCAAACCATTTACCCTTGAGTGTTCTTGGTTTAGGGGATGTAAGATTTTTCTAGATGGCTGCAAACTGCGGTTTAACTATCGGTCTCAGCGGCCCTGTTCCTCCTGCCCTGGCTCACTGGCCTGTCCCATTGGGAAGGGCATCAGTGGGAGAGTCATTCACTGTCCAAGCCAGTGCTCCCTTCCAGAGCGCACCCCCAGCCCCCCCCCCAGATGGGGTGTATTCTAACTGCCACCCAGCCAATGGTCAGAACACACCCTCCCTTCCCGAAGGAAGGTTGTGCTCAGCCCAGAGGACTCTCCATCAACCCAGTGTGGTGTTGGTGACAATATAGAATGGCGCCTGGCACCCACCAGGCCGTGGGTGAGGATCAGGAATCTTCTCACAGACACAGGCCTGGGCCACGGACAAGCACAGGGACAGGCACCGCCCAGCTAGGACCACCCGCAGGTCCATCCTGCTCCACTGTCTGACCTGATCTCTGATGCAAAAAAGTTGATGGTTGGGCAAAAGTCCTCAGTGTGACAAAGTGTGAAAAAGAGCCTTCTTCTCATGCTCCACACAGACTGTCTGCATCAGTGAGAGCTCTCCTCGGAGCCACAGCCGGGGAACCCTCAACCCCACAAGGAAGGGCACCTTTTGTCACCAAACCAGCGAGGATAAGGGCGGGGCTCTCCTGGAGGAGGCACCTGCGGGTCTCCTGTAGGGACAGGCCGCTGCTCTCCTGATGCATGACACGCAGGACCCACACATGAGAAAAGTTCCACCCAAGGAAGATAAGTGATAAAAATATCTCTCTCTCTCTCACACACACACACACACACACGCACACACCACAGCCAGTGTCCACTCGGCATTCGAGTCGAGCCCAGGGTCAACCGTCCACACCAGGCTTCCTCACTGCAGAGCAGCCACCGTCCGCCAGCTGCAGGGTATGGCTGTGTTCACAGGGGACGGCCGCACCCTGCCCGGGACGGCGCACTCACTCCGAGATGTACAAACCATCGCGAGCTCCTCTGCCCACCACGAACACCTCCTCACTCGTGCCCAGGCCCCCAACCCACTCCTGCCCTCTCCTAACTCTAACCTCCACAAACCACAGCAGGTGTCAAAGGTTCGCTGCCCAAGTCACACTTAAATGCGAGCCTTGCACTCAGGTGGTTAAAAGTGTTTTCAGAAGGCAAAGTCGTTGTGAGAGCAGATACCGTGGTTATTTCATTTTGTTTTATTGTTGACAGTATTAGAAATGTCCCCCAATTTCTCCCCCTTAACTCCCCTCCTCCCAGCCCCTGCCCACCACACCCTAGGCCTTCACCGCACCATTGTCCATGTCCAATGGCCATGCATATAAGTATACAGGTCCTTTGGTTAATCTCTTCCCATCTCCCCCAGTTCCCCGTGAGTTCTGTCAGCCTGTTCCACGCATCCACGCCTCTGGACCTCTTTTGTTCGTCAGTTTATTATGTTCACTAGGTTCCACTTGTAACTGAGATCAGGTGATATTTGTCTTTCTCTGGCTTATTTCACGCAGCGCGATACTCTCCAGGTCCATCCATGCTGTCGCAAAGGGTAAGAGACCCGTCTCTGCTTGTGGGGCGCTGGCCTGATGTCCTGAGCTGTGCCCGGGAAGGTGAGGTGAAGCCTGTCACCAGCGGATGGCGCTTTGGGGGAGGCTGTGAGCACAGGGGATTTAAGGACAGGAGGACCCCTCCATTGGGGCTGGATTTTACTTTAATTAATTCAACACTTAATACATTTTGCTGTGTGCAAAGGAGGAAGATTGACACTAGTCCAGAAGCAAACATTTTTTCATACACATGAGGCAATTGGGACAAAGGTAGAAAGCATGATGCAAAATAAAAATAGGGCTTTTATCCATTCTCAAACAGACCTAAGATGGGGGGTGGGGCTGCATGGAGGGGTCAGGGCTTCCTTGACTCTGTCTGGCCTCAACTCTCACACAGGACACCCCCAATCTCAGTTCTCTCTCTTGGACAGAGCACATTACTCTGTGTCTCTACCCTAGAACAGATTTTTTATTTTAAAAGCAACATGCTACTACCACCACTTTACATAACAACCTTATTCCTCCAAATAGCGATGAACCCTTGCCAATCAACCAAACAACTTCATCGAATCGCTGTGACTGACACCCTGGGTAGAGCAGCCACCAAAATGAGGCTCAAAAGCCTGAGACTCGAGCAAACCAATACCACTAGCACTCAGCAAGTACATTCCTTAAAAAATGTAAACTTTACCTGTGGCTGTAGCGAATGGCTATCGTCAACCCAAGCTGTAATTAAGAAAGAAATACATATTAAATAATATCAAGAATATGCTGAAGTCACCAGAAAATTAACTTAATTTGGTCAATAATTTTTAAATGTTTCCTAGTATGCCCCACTGAGACTACTTCATAAATAACACATTTTAATAATAGATCTTTAGTTCCAACTTAGCTTTTAGGGGATAATCACATTTTGAAAGGGTCTTTAAGAGGCCTACAATATTTCATTGTGGATTAAACAGAAGGCGTCTCTCCCCGGGAAAGACTTCCAAAACAGGGCTCTTTGTTTTCCCCTTTTTCTCTTTCTTAAAAAATTCTAAAACTTTTTTTTATTGAGGTATAATTGCCGAGTGAAATTGCACATATTTAAAGTGCACAGCTTGATGGGTTCATGTGCATATACACTGTGAAATGATCACCATGCATTCCCGTGTTCATTGACACCCCCATCACCTCACATGACCATCTTTGCTTGGCCAGAACACTGAAGATCTGCTCTTAGCACTTTCCAGTACATAATGCAATACGTTAGCCAGAGTCACCGTGCTATACGTTAGGTCCCCAGAGCGTACTCATCTTTTTTTTTTTTTTTATCCTCACCCTAGGATATTTTTCCATTTTTTGTACAGATAGAGTGGGAGGGAGAGAGAGGAAGAGAGAGAGAGAGAGAAACATCGATGTGAAAGGGACACATAGAGTGGCTGCCACCCGCACGACCAACCAGGGCCGGGGACAAACTGCAACCGAGGTACATGCCCTTAGCGGGAACCGAACTCGGGTCTCTCCGGACCGCAGGCGGACGCTCCAATCGCTGAGCCAAACCGGCCAGGGCCAGACTGTACTCATCTTAACACTGGGAGTTTGTGCCTTTGACCAACAGCCCCTGCGACCCCCCCACCCCAGCCCCTCGTGGCCATCACTGTATTCTGTTTCTAGGAGCAAAACAGGGCGCTCGCGAGTCTTGAGGCAGAGCACCACAGGAGGGGACTGCCGTGTGCACTGCTTCTGAGGTCTGCATTAGGAGAGGACCACCGTCCTCTGTCCCTTCTGCCCCAGGGGACTGACCAGCAGCTTCCCCGGGGGTCACACTGACCCTGTAAGCTTGACGCCAATTGGCCATAGCTCAGGACAGCGAGGCAGCGAGCCTTCCATCCACACGTGACATCGAGAAAGTGTGCAGCCCTGGCTGG
Source organism: Molossus molossus (assembly GCF_014108415.1). Lineage (NCBI taxonomy): Eukaryota > Metazoa > Chordata > Mammalia > Chiroptera > Molossidae > Molossus > Molossus molossus. The sequence continues at coordinate 67,623,434 of NW_023425350.1, read as the reverse complement.
TTTGGCTCAGCGGTTAGAGCATCAGCCCTGGACCAGAGTCTCTGGTTCGCTGCTGGTCAAGGGCACCTACCTCAGTTTCAATTCGTCCCCAGCCCTGGTCAGGGTCGTGTGGGAAGCAACCAATCAGTGTGTCTCTCTCACATTGATGTTTCTCTCTCTCTCCCCCTCCCTCCCCTCCACTTTCTCTAAAAGTCAATGGAAAAGTATCCTTGGGTGAGGATTAACAAATGTGTATACATGCACGCGTGTATACATGCACGCGCGCACACACACACACAAACATGCACACACATCAAGCTGACATCATATCATACCCACCTGAATTTATGCAACGATTTATCTCAACTACACCAGGAGGGTACTTTCTCTTAAGCAAACAGCAGAGGAAGTTGCCTCAGGAACAATAAAATTTTCAAAGAACAAGAAGGAAACTATTTTGGGAATGAAATAAAAACAGAATCTACAACCAAAGGTCAGAAGGAGCAATTTACAGATCTCACGTGCTGGGTAATTTTTACGTTTCCTGGGGTTAAAAAGTTCTGGCTTACAGTTAGGCTAATTATAAGATAATTTTACCGACTGACTATTTTGATAAGCTTTGGAGGAGTGTTTAATTGGTGAATTTCCACAGTTGAAAGACAAGCCCTTGCTGGAGCAGGGGAGGAAATGGGCGTCGGAAGGACCGAACCGGGAAAACGCAGAAGCAGCTGTTCAATGGCAGCTGTGCTGGGTAAATGGGGCTTGCAGATAAGCCCTTCGCAGAGGTGAATTTCACTTTAGCATTTTTATTAGTCTTTTCCTGGCTTCTGAATCAAATATGTTTTATTGTCATTTTTTAAAGGACACCTCTGTTAAGGAAGAAAGTGTGAATCTTGGCATCACACGGGCCAGCGCAACCCGTGCAGGCCTCTGTGTGCACAGGCCTGGCAGAGCCTCACCAGGAAACACGGTGACCAGAGCCCGTGCACAGGCGCCGGAGCCACAGGGGAACCAGCTTATGGGGTGGATGGGAACACAGCATTCACAGTCATTCTCCAAATGAGGCTAAAGCCCCACAGAGAATGCACTGGGTCCAATTAGGCAGCCCTGACAAGGTGCTGGGGCAGTCTGGAAAAGTCCTTGTGAGCCCTGCCATGAAACCCAGGTTGGAACAGGCAGAGGAAGTCGGTTAAGCTGTGGAAGGAGCCTTCTGGGCTGCTCCTCACTCCTGCATATCGTCTGACCCCAGAGGAGGGAGAGGACGCAGCAAACTCTGAGGTTTCTGACCATAGCACAGACCAGGTACAAGCAACTGTGTCATCTGCAGAGAGATGAGCCGGAGACACTGCTCCCTCAGCCTGAGGAACCTCTGTCAGCCCATCAGGACCCACTAAGAAGCATCAGCAACTCAGAAATGCTTTAAGCAAGTCTCACTACTACCTGTATGTGCACATACACACATGTGCATGTGTGCACACACATATATACAACTCACACATACGCCATACACATGTGCACACTTGTGTGCATACACTTCCACATTCACATGCATGCACACGTGCACATACACATTGTCCACTTGTATATGGTACACATGTGTACACTTGCACTATACATGTGTGTGTACACATATTAGTAAACATGTGTTTGTGTGCATATGTGTGCACTGGCACATATGCCTACGTATAGGCATGCATACCCCATGTACACAGACACTTTGGCATTCAGAGAGGCCCTCAGAGCCCCTGAGACAAAGGGAGGCCTCAGACAATTGACCCTTTTGTTGCTGGTCTCAGCAGGGACCCAGAGGAGAGGGAGGAAGGGGGCTGGGGGTTGGCCCCTTGACCCCGGCCCAGCAGGGCTGAGGCCCAGGGACAGGGAGGTCAGCGGGAGTTCTGAGCTGCCACCAGCCCCGGAAAGCCCCCCAGGACATACTTTAAGTATTGCCAGAAAGCACTGAACAACCCCCATTTGGAGTCCTCTTTAGATTTGCACAGTTTGTTAACAACAAAATTAAATCACACTTTAATGGCAGGGAAAGAGTAATTTAACATTTTTCAAAATCTCCACCAGCTACAAAAACCTTTTTCCTGCTGCTTCAACCTAAAAGTGCTCCTTCTTTGGAGCCGCTAACTGAGACAGCTGTTTTGTATCAAGTCCGAGCGTTTTCTGTATGACCCAGGGAGCTCAGACAACAGGCAGGCCTTCCTGCATTAGAGGGTAATCTGAGAATAATTTGCCATAAAACACCCAGAAGTGCCCCAGCTGTGGCCGGATACGCCCTATAAAGAACCACGTAGACCGCATGGATCTCATAAACTAATCTTAGTAATTTTAGAAAACGCATTTCTAAAACACACTTTAAAATATTTCACGGAAAGGAACAGTTGACACTGTCTTAGAAGGCAGCAGGGAACTTCCCCCATGTGTCCACGGTGTCAGCGTCTCTCCCGATGCCACCTGACCAAGGGCGCCTCTGTCATTGCGAATCCGTGTCTCGCGGGTCCACGCGCTTCGTGGTGACGAGGCTCACAGGAGACGGGGGAGGGGAGGAGACCCCGAGTGCCGACGTCAGCCACCGGCGGCTGCTCGGAGTGCGAGTTCAGGACGTCCTAGAGCAGGGTGGCGTGCGGCAGGGACACCTTTCACACGGCCGCTCCCCCACCAGCCACGGCGCTGCCACGGGCACTCCTCAGCCCTCAGGAAAAGCTGGAAACCAAGGGTTTCATTTTTTTTGTTTAAACCCACATGTTAAATTGATTTGAATATTTTTCAACTACTATGTGAGCCAAAAAAAACATGTCAGTGGAAGTCGGCCGGCGGCCCAGCAGCCTGCCACCTCTCTGTACACCTGCGGTGCCGCCGAGCGCAGCCCCCGAAGCCGCCGTCCGCATCAGCAGCGACGCCAGGGAAGGGCCTTCGTGTCTTTCTGAGTGTCCACCCCCTTTCCTCCACTGCTGTGGACCTTTCTCTGCGCTCACGTCGCCTTCATCTCAAGACTCCGAAGATTTATAACATCACAAAAGGAACTCAGGAAGAAAGCTTGTTTATTACCCTCCTGCTTTTTTTGTTTATTTTTACCCTTCCTTCCCGTTGGTGGGAGACGCAGAGGAGCAGGAGGGGAGAGGCGTGGCCGGGGCAGACGCACGAGACGGGAGGGGGCGCAGCGGCACCTAGGGCGGGGCGGGAGGAAGGGGTTCCCCGGCTCTCCTGCACCCTTTCTTCTGGTAGTACCCAGGCCCGGGCCACCCCGAGTCCCCCCAGAGCTCCCTCACCCTCGGGCCTGACCCTCAGAGCCCATCACCCACCCCACGGCCCACCAGTCCCCAGCCGGGGCACCTGTCTCGGGCTTTCCCGGGCACTTAGACTTCCTGACAAGTGAACCGCACTGACCTCCCAGATATGCAGTCACAGTGAGCTGTGACCAAGTCCCCCGACTCTCCCTGCTGTCTCCTCATTGTAAAGTGGGGATAACGTTCCCTAGCGCAGGGGTTGTTTTAGGCAGATTAAATTAGAGCTCAGAGAGGAGACCAGCAGCGTCCCGGCCTCTCCAGAGACTTTGTGAAAAATGTAAATTCCCGGGGCCCTGATCCAGACCTTCTGAACCAGGGGGTGCCTCAGCCAGTCCTCCAGGGGTCAAGTTCAGGAAGCACCAAACGACACGGTGTATGGAAAGAACTTAGCCTATATGTGGCCCAGACAAACTCTCATTAAGCGCTATGACGATAACAATGGTACGGCTCACAGTAAAAGTAGTTCACCTCATGTCCCCTAATGTCCTGTCACAGAGCTCGTGACCGCTGTGAGTCCGGCCCCCTGGGCGGCTCAGGGTGATACTTTGGGCTTCCTGGTGCACCCAGGTGATCACCCACTTAGCAGGGAGAGCTGTCCACACCCTGCGAGGTCCACTGTGTGCTGTCAACAAGCAAGGACAGTCCAGGGCCAGGGCCAGCGCCACGGAGGCCAAGGCCAGCCTCACAGGCTCCCTCCACCCCGCCCTGCACTCCTCTCTGTCATTCCCATCAAAAGAGAAAGGAGACAGCAGGAAAGGCAGGAACAAGAAAAACAGCAGCATAGCCCTGGCCAATTTGTCTTAGCAGTTAGAGCATTGGCCTGCAGACCAAAGAGTCCTGGGTTCGATTCCAGCCAAGGGCACATACCTCGGTTGTGGGGTTGTGCAGGTAGCAACCAATTGATGTGTCTCTCTCACTTCGATGTTTCTCTCTGTCTCTCTCTCTCCCCTCGCACTCTATCTAAAGATAAATGTAAAAATATGCTTGGGTGAGGATTAAAAAAACAAAACAAAAAACAGCAGCATAGTTTAACTATTGAGTTTATTTCATAATGTTCATTTCATCATTGAGTTTATTTCCTGATCCTTCCTTGTCCCTTATAACATTAAAAAAATTTTTAAAACTAAAGAATGTCTTAATTTTAGGAAAAGAAGGGACTACATATACTGTGTAGGCTCTTTCCAGATTTGTTAGAAAAATGGTAATTCAGATCAAAAACTTTCAAGACCTGATGCAAAAGACAAGTTGCTAAATCAGTGGAAATAAACATTGAACTAACATTGACCTGTAGGCGGTGGCTGTTTAGCCTTAAAAAAACAGGTTGTTTTTAAGACTCTAAGCCCCAAATGACTGAAGAAGTCAGACTAATTATGGTGCTGCTCCTCCCGCTGTCCCTAAAAACCTAAGCCAGGCACTATCTTTTTGGACTAAAATCTGTAGCACTAGCCCGGCCGGTGTGCCTCAAGAAGCCGTCGGTTCGATTTTTGGTCAGGGCACGTGCCCGGGCTGTGGGCCCAATCCCCAGTGGGGGCATGCAGGAGGCAGACAATCGATGTTTCTCTCTCTCTCTCCCTCTCGCTCTCCCTTTCTCTCTAAAACCAATAGAGGAAAAAATTAAAATTTGTAGCACTGCTGGGGAAGCATGGAGATGGTTTCCATGAGGACTTGCTGTGTCCCCGAATTTGCCCAAAATAAAAACATTTGTGAGTTTTGAGTTGCTGCCCCTACAGTGACCGCCCCTTGAACCCCTTCTGCTAGGCATTTTCCAGGGACCAGAGCCCTGAGGCACTGGCAGGCCGAGGGGCCCCCTGCCCTCACCCTCGGCACCCTCCTCTGCAGCGGGAGGACAGTAACTTCACGCCTGCAGAGAGGGAAGGAAGCCTGCAGGCCAGGCAATGGAAAGGGCTGTAGGGGGCGCTGTCGTCTGGGTTGTCGTCATGCGCCAAGGCCCATCCCCGTGGAGGCACAGTGAGAGTGCGGCGACCCCCTGCCCAGCTGTGTGCCCGGCCCCCAGAGCTCAGACACAGGGCTGCCCAACAGTTCGCTCCAGAGCTGCTGGATGCATACAGCTTGTCCATTAAAGTATCTTTTTAGGTTTTACGTTTCAAATACAATAATTGTGGATTTTAGTTCCCTTGCTTCTCTGGGTATGAATGGGTGGTACTGGTATGAGTAAGACACACAGGCTTCCTGGGAGCCCGCCTGCCGCGCGGGGCTCGGCCTGGCGTGGGCTCGGGCGCTGGCTGCACCTCAGCTCGGAGCGCTGCACCCGGGACTCCGGACTTTCGCTGGCAAAGGCTGCTCACGTGACAAATTTCATGGAGCGAAGTAGGCTGAGAGGAGGAGGAGGCTGAAGGGAAGAAAGGAATGTGCAAGGGACTAAAGAGAAATAATAGGTGCCACCCTCCAAGGCAGTCGATCTCAAAGCATTTCAGGCCCTGTCTAAGGTGAATTTGGTTTGTTAGTGCCAGAGAGTAAAAGGCCTTCCACAGCCTGTCACAGAGCTTAGAGACCCCACCACAGCCTGCTGACCCACGATGACCCCAGACCCCATCAGTCAGGAGTAAAACTCCCAGGAAAGAAAATCTCTTTCTTTTTTTTCTTTTTTCTTTATTGATTTTAGAGAGAGAGGAAGGGAGAGGGAGAGAGACACAGAAACATTGATGAGAGAGAACATTGACTGGCTGCCTCCTGCAGGCCCCCCACTGGGGATGGGGCCCACAACCTGGGCATGTGTCCTGACCGGGAATCAAACCAGCGACCTCTTGGTGCGTGGTTCCACGCTCAACCACTGAGCCACACTGGCCGGGCAGGAAATCTCTTTTTAATGTAAAACACAAAAATTAGGTTTTTGGGTTTTTTTGTCTTTATTATTGACAGTATTACAGACATCCCCAATTCCCTCCCCTTTGCCCCCTCCTCCCAGCTCCACCCCACCTAACACCCTCCCCACACCGTTGTCTGTGTCCATGGGCTGTGCATATATGCACATGAGTTCTCTGGTAACCCTTCCCGTCTCCAACCTCCCTCCCTCCCGACACCTGTCATCTGCGCCCTGCTTCCATGTCTCTGGACCTATTTGTTCTTCTGTTTTTTGCTCATTCGAGTCCACATGTGAGATCATGTGATGCTGGTCTTTCTCCGACGGGCTCTTTCACTTGGTACAATATTCACACAAAAATCATCTCAAGGATCTTGTCTGAAAGCACAGAGAACACTTCTTCTCCTTCCAGCTTTTACCACTTTCTCTTCCAGTTTGTACCAAAAATAAAAAAATTCACACAAAACAAATAGACAAACAGAAATCCCCTTCACCCAGTCATATGGGACATGGGCTACAACGAGACATGCCATGACATTTGAGAGCTGTTTTTTTTTAAAAGTGCAGTGGATCCATTACTGACAAAGAAAAGATACACAGTCGTCTTTTGCGGCTTCACTCTATCGCGGTTTTTTCTTTTCTTTTTTTTCCCTCACCCGAGGACATTTTTCCATTTTTTGTTCAGATAGAGTGGGAAGGAGAGAGAGAGAGAAAGAGAGAGAGAGAGAGAGAGAGAGAGAGAAACATTGGCGTGAAAGGGACACATCGGGTGGCTGCCTCCCGCACGACCCAACCGGGGCCGGGGACAAACGGCAACCGAGGTACATGCCCTTAGCGGGAACCGAACCTGGTCTCTCTGGACAGCAGGCTGACGCTCTAACCACTGAGCAAAATCAGCCAGGGAGGTTTTTCTCAAATATAGTCATTAAAAAGTTGATGGAGACAGTAAAAACGATACAGCGCGTGCTCAGTTGTCTGAGTCAATTATACACCCCTGAGTTACAGTTAAAATTAAAATTACTCTTCATATGGACTGCAGATCTGTGCATTCGAGCACCCCAGGAATCCTTCAACGCCAGGGGCAACCGCTAGAGAATGGAACGGATTAACCACAATAAACAAGGGACGACTGTATTTTTATTTTTATCTTTTTAATCCTCACCCAAGTATACTTTTCCATTTATCTTCAGATAGAGTGAGTGAGAGAGAGAGAAACAACGATGTGAGAGAAAAAAATTGACTGGTCACCTCCCGCATGACCCTGAGCAGGGCCAGGACGAACCACAACCAAGGCACGTGCCCTTGGCCAGAATCAAACCCAAGACTCTTTGGCCCGCAGGCCGATGCCCTACCACTGAGCCAAACTGGCCAGGGAGAAAAGATATATTTTTAAATTATGAGATAATTATAGATTGACCTGTTGCTATTGGAAATAGCATAGAGAGGTCACGTGCACCTTTAACACAGTAACTCTCACAAAACTATGGTACAATATCACAAAGAATATAGTGACAATGATACAGTCAAGCTACAGGACATTTCTGTCCCTTGTGTTGCCCTTTATAAATGCACCTGCTTCCTTCCCACGTTTACCCACAGTTCAGACCCTGGCAATGATCACCTGTGCTCTATCCTGTAGTTTTGGCATTCCCAGCATGTGAAAGAAATCATACAGTATGTAAGCCTTGTGGGGTCAGATCTTTTCATTCAGCGTAATTCTCTGAGGATTCCTCCAGGTAGTTACACGTACTCATAGTCCATTCCTTTTGATTACTAAGTAGTATTCCACAACATGGATATACCACAGTCTATCGATCTGTTGGAGGACACCTTGGTTATTTGAAGTTGGGGCTATAGTGTGTAAAGCTGCTATGGACATTTGTGTGCAGGTATTTGCATAAACACAAGTTTTCATTTCTTTGGAGAAATGCCATACAATTTCTACACCTGTTTTGTTAATTTAATGTGCTATATTTTTGTCCAAAGATAACTTTCATTCTCTGTTGATAAATAACCAATTTAGAAATGGGCAATTAAACAAAACACTCAGTTTTGTGGGAACTTCTGGGGCTGTCAATGTCTCTAAGACTTCTGAAGTTCTCATCACTCACATCATGTCTCCTCTCCTCGACACCTTCCTGCCACTGGACGTGCCCAGAAACATGGCCCCGGCCTCAGTCAACCGCAGAAACCATGCCATTCCCAAGAAAAGAAATGTTTTTCAGGATTCCGAGAAGAACCTTTCCAGGGGCACAAGACATTTCTCCACCAAGGCTTCAGAGTGATGTGTAGGAGGATGAGAACATTGGATGTGGCAAAAGCAGAATTTTGGAAACAACATACATGTCCACCAGGAAGGGTCTGGTTATAGTGGAGTACCATGCACTACATTTTAAAATTTATTTTAGAAAAAGGAAGGCTGAGAGAAAGAGAGAAATGTTGATTTGTTGTTCCACTTATGTATGCATTCACTGGTTGATTCTTGTATATGTCCTGATCAGGGATCAAACCTGCAGCCTTGGCATATTAGGACAACACTCTAGCCAACTGAGCTCCCCTGTCAGGGCAACCATGCACTATTTAAAAGACTGAAGAGTGAATAGCGGCAGAGTGAATGGAAGCTACACAGACCATCTCCCAGGACCAAATTGGAATTACAACTAAAATAAAGTCAAATTGTCGGGAAAAGCAACAGAAAAGCTAGCTTGTGAGGAGCATATAACCGGGGACACTGAATCGATCCTGGTAGGATTGTGAAGGTGCAAGAAGGGGGGGCTGGAAGCCCACGAACAGCAGCGGTCTTAGCTGTGAGCAGCACCCTTGGGGTTAAAATCCCTAGCCCGCCCCACAGCGCAGAGCCAGGACAGACCACTAAAACAGACACAGCCACTCACCTTGGGCTCTGGCAGAGGGAGGGCGGACTGGACTGGAGCTGTGTAGGGACACTCAGGATTTGGAGGGCGCTCAGAGCTTTTGCTGAGTTACAGCCATGCAGGATGGTGGTCATCTTACTCCTTCCCAGGGCTCTGGGGAGAGGCAGCAGTCCCTCCCTCAGAGATTCAACCCCACCCGGTGGCCACTGAAATGCAAGTTGAGGCCCATTAACAACCAGCATCTGCCCCACCCTTGGGAAATCCCCTTATGCTGAACACCTGAGGGAGTTTTTCATTCAACTGAAAAGCCAAGGCTCTTCAAGTAACCATGACTAATAGCCTCCAGGCAAAAAGCTAGAGGATACCTGAACCTTTCCTGGGCTTGCAAATCTACCCAGGAAAGTAAGACTTGACAGTAATGTTTAACGTGAGTCCTCTCACACTCATCCAAACCCAGTAGAGGGAGCCACAAACAGCAGAACACCAAAACCCACAAGGAAAATTTGGTAGGCTCCAAAACCCACTGCGTTAGCCAAAATGGTGAAACACAGAAACAAATCCCAAATGAAAGAACAAGAGACCGAAGATGAGATCAATGAAATGCAGTTAAGCCAGTTATCAGAGGTAGAATTCAGAGCCATGATCTTGACAAAGCTCAACAGCATAAGTAAGGATATCAACACCACGAGTAAAGACATAGAAACATTTAAAATCAACCAAATGGAAATGAAAAACCACCAAGAAGAAATAAAGAATGACATAGCAGAAATAAAACACATTGGAAGGACTAACCAGCAGAGTAGAGGGAGCTGAGGACTGGATCAGTAAATTAGAAGACAGGGTTGAAAAAAATCAACCAATCAGAAAACTGAAAGGAAAAAACAATTAAAAACAGGAAGACAGCTAAAAAGAACTGTGGGATAAATGGAAACGTAACAATATTCTCATCATAGCAGTCCCCGAAAAAGAAGAAAATGAGCAAGGGTTAGAAAATATATTTGAAGAAATAGTGACAGAAAACTTCCCTAATTTGGTGAAGGAAGAAGGCATTCAAGTTCAAGAAGCACAGAGAGCCCCAAGTAAGAAGAACCCAAATAGGCCCACACCAAGACACATAGTAATTAAAATGCCAAAAATTAAAGACAAAGAGAGAATCCTAAAAGCAGCAAGAGAGAAGCAACAGGTTACCTACAAAGGAACCCCCATAAGGCTCTCAGCTGACTTCTCAACAGAAACACTATAGGCCAGAAGGGAATGGCATGAAGTAATTAAGATAATGAAAACAAGGATCAGAATCCAAGACTACTCTACCCAGCAAGGCTATCATTCAAAATAGAAGGTCAAATAAGGAGCTTCCCAGACCAAAAAAAAAGGCTAAGGGAATATATTAGCACAAAACCAGCACTGCAGGAAATGTTAAAAGGACTGCTGCAATTAGTAGAAGAAATGGGAAGAAAAATATAACCACACTAAATAAAAATGGCAATAAATAAGTACATGTGGATAATCACCTAAAATGTAAATAGATTGAATGCGCCGATAAAAAGACACAGAGCAGCTGATTGGATAAGAAAGCATGACTCACATATATGTTGTTTACAAGAGACGCACCTCACAACTAAAGACTCACATAGGTTGAAAGTGAAGGGATGGAAAAAATCTTCCAAGCAAATGAAAAGGAAAAAAATCTGGGGTAGCAAATACTCATATCTGATAAAATAGATTTCAAAATGAAGGCCATAACTAGACACAAAGAAGGTCACTACATAATATTGAAAGAATCTATCCAACAGGAAGTTATAACATTGGTAAACATATATGCACCCAATACAGGAGCATCGAAATATGTTAAAAATCTTCTGGAGGACTTCAGAGGAGAAATTGACAGCAATACAATCATAGCAGGGGACTTCAATACCCCACTGACATCACTGGATAGATCTTCTAGACAAAAAAGTTAACAAGGAAACAGAGGTTCTAAATGAAGCACTAAACAAATGGATTTAATAGATATCTACAGAGAATTACACCCCAAAACTACAGAATTCACATTCTTCTCAAGTGCACATGAGACATTCTCAAAGATACACTACATGTTAGGACATAAATTAAGTCTCTATGAGTTCAAAAAGATTGACATCATATCAAGTATCTTCTCAGATCACAATGGCATGAAACTAGAAATCAATTGCAACAAGAACACGCAAAGACATTTCAACACATGAAGGCTAAATAGCATGGGATTAAACAATGAATGGGTTACCATGGAGATCAAGGAAGAAATTTAAAACTTCCTGGAAACCAATAAAATGAACACACAACAACACAAAATCTATGGGATGCAGCAAAAGCAGTTCTGAGGGGGAAGTTAATAGCACTACTGGCCTACCTCAAGAACCAAGAAAAATTTCTAATAGACTATCTAACCTCACAACTTAAAGAACTAGAAAGCAAACAAAAAGAAAACCCCAGAGCAAGTAGAAGGAAGGAAATAGTAAAGATCAGAGCAGAAATAAATGACATAGAGACCAAAAAAACAATTCAAAGAATCAATGAAACAAAGAGGATTGATGGACCCTTAGTTAGACTCACCAAGAAACAAAGAGAGAGAACCCAAATACACAAAATCAGAAATGAAAGAGAAGAAGCAACAACTGACATCACAGAAATATGAAGGATTGTTAACAAATACTATGAACAATTATATGGCAACTAATTCAACAATCTAAGTGAAATAGACAAATTTCTAGAAACACACAGTCTCCCAAAACTGAACTGGGAAGAGACAGAAAACTTGAACAGACCAATAACAACTATTTTGAAGATGTAACAACTAATTGAAGATGTAATCAAGACTCTCCCAGCAAACAAAAACCTAGGTCCGGATGGCTTCACGAGGGAGTTTTACTGAACATTCAAAGAAGAACTAACACCCATTCTCCTCAAACTGTCTCAAGAAATTCAAGAAGAAAGACTTCCAAACTTGATTTATGAAGCCAGCATAATTCTAATTCCAAAACCAGAAAAAGACACTACAAAGAAAGAAAACTACAGGCCAATATCCCTGATGAACATAGATGCCAAAATCCTGATTTTGCCAAAATACTAGCAAATCGAATCCAGCAATACATCAAAAACATTATTCACCATGACCAAGTAGGATTCATCCCAAGGATGCAAGGCTGGTACAATATTCACAAATCAATAAATGTGATACACCACATAAACAAAATGAAAGATAAAAACCTCATGATCATATCAATAGACGCTGAAAAAGCATTCAACAAAATCCAGCACAATGTCTGATAAAAACACTCAGCAATGTGGGAAAAGAGGGTTCATATCTCGACATGACAAAGGCCATATATTGAAGACCTACAGCCAACATCATACTCAGTGGGCAAAAACTAAAAGCATTTCCCTTAAGAACAGGAACAAGACAGGGATGCCCACTTTTGCCATTCTTATTTAACATAGTACTGGAAGTCTTAGCCCCAGCAATCAGACATGAAGAAAAAATAAAAGGGATCCAAATTGGAAAGGAGGAAGTGAAACTGTCATCATTCACAGATGACATGATATTATACATGGAAAACCCTAAAGACTCCATCAAAAATCTACTAGACTTAATAAATGAATTTGGCAAAGTAGCAGGATACAAAATTAATGTCAAGAAATTGACGGCATTCTTATACACCAACGATGATCTCACAGAAAGAGAAACTAAAAAACAATCCATCACAGCATTTACCATCATGGCAAAAAAATTAAGATACCTAGGAATAAACTTAACCAAAGAAGTAAAGGACCTATTTGCAGAAAACTACAGGATATTGAAAAAGAAATAGAGGAAGATATAAAAATGTGGAAGCACACACCTTGTTCATGATTGAAAGAATTAACATCATTAAAATGTCCATATTACCCAAAGCAATCTATAGATTCAATGCAATCCCCATCAAAATACCAACGACATACTTCACAGAAGTAGAACAAAAACTTCAAAAGTTCATATGGAATCAAAAAAGACCCTGGATAGCCACAGCAATCTTGAAAAAGAAGGACAAAGTAGGTCAGATAACAATACCGGATATCAGGTTATACTACAAAGCCACTGTAATCAAAACAGCCTGGTACTGGTACAAGAACAGGCATATAGACCAGTGGAACAGAACAGAGAGTCCAGAAATGGAGCCAAGACATTATGCTCAATTAATATTTGACAAAGGAGACAAGAACATACAATGGATAATAAATGGTGTTGGGAAAATTGGACAGCTACATGCAAAAAAATGAAACTAGACCATCAACTTACACCATACACGAGAATAAACTCAAAATGGATAAATGTGACTTGTGAATCCATAAAATCCTAGTAGAACATGTAGGTAACAAAATTTCAGACATCATACGCAGCAGAATTTTCATTGATACATCACCTAAGGCAAGAGAAACAAAAGAGAAAATGAACACATGGGACTACATCAAACTCAAAAGTTCTGCACAGCAAAAGAAACAACCGTCAAAATCGAAAGGGAACCCACCGTATGCAAGAACATAATTGCCAATGATACATCAGATAAGGGGTTCATTTCCAAAATATATAGAGTGCTCATACAGCTCAACAAAAGGAAGATAAAGAACCCAATTAAAAAATGGGCAGAGGAACTAAAATGATACCTCTCCAAAAAGAACATACAAATGGCCAAGAAATGCTCAACATCACTAATCATCAGAGAGATGCAAATTAAAACAACAGTGAGGTATCACCTCACACCTGTCAGAATGGCTGCCATCAACAAAGCATCAAACAACAAGTGTTGGTGAGGGTGTGGAGAAAAGGGGACTCTAGTACACTGCTGGTGGACTATGGAAAACAATATGGTGTTACCTGAAAAAATTAAAAATTGAATTACCATTTGACCCAGTGATCCCACTTCTAGGAATATACCCTAAGAAGCCTGAAACACCAATAAGAAAGAATATATGTACCCCCATGTTCATAGCAGCACTATTTACAATAGCTAAGATCTGGAAACAGCCCACGTGTCCATCAGTAGATAAGTGGATAAAAAAGCAGTGGTACATATACACAATGGAGTACTATGCAGCTGTAAGAAAGAAAGACCTCTTATCCCTTGAGATGACATGGAAGGACCTGGAGAGTATTATCCTAAGTGAAACAAGCCAAGTAGAGAAAGACAAATATCACATGATCTCACTTATTTAGGGAATACAATGAACATAACAGTCTGAGGAACAAGGTAGACCCAGAGACATGGAAATAGGGTACAACTGACAATCCTCAGAAGAATGGGGCGGGGAGATAAACCACAGAACTTATATGCATGTACGCATAACCGATGGACATGGACAACAAAGCTGGGGATGGGGTAGGGCAGGATGAGGAGGAGGGTGTCAATTGGGGAAAAAGGAGAAACATCTGTAACAAAAAAAATTAAATAAATAAATGGACATTTTTTTAAAAAAGAGTAAAAAACTGAAGAAGTTGTCTGGATACTAGCTTGGCAAGATCTCCAGGAAAGAGTGTAAGGAGGCAAAAACAGCAGAAATTCCCCTCCGGTACGGCAGCGTGAGCCCTCTGCACAGCCACCCGCCTATAGGTTACAGCCATAAACTCGGGGCAAAACACAACAACAAAACTGCTGAGCAGTCTTAAGAGTAAACACAAGCAATCAGCCTGCTGAGGAGTGTCAAAAATGTGAAGTAGCAATTGGCACGGGGTGAATTTCCGGGATTTTTGTGGTTTTTCCCGGTTTTTCCCCTGAAAGCATGGGTGACTAAATTCCGAGAGACAACCTGTTGCCTTCCTGGCTGGAGGAAGTAGAAAATGAAGCAAAGGCGATTACGGTCAAGGGCAGAAGAAGGGGCCCTGATCCGGGCGTGGACTCTGGGTGATTCTCAGGTGACCACGGACTAATGTGCGGGGCACAAGGCAGAACAGCAAAGGCTTTAGGACTTGAACTGAGACTTGAGCCCAGAAGACAAGACAGAGCTGAAGGTTAGCCCTCGAGTCTAACCAGGTTAACTGCCCGCTAAAATAAACCCTCAATGTTCTTCAGAAGAATATAGTAAATTCACAGTCACCCCGAAATAACATTCACAATGACCAGAAGATAATCCAAAGTTACTCGATTCATGAAGAATCAGGAAAATGTGACCCAATGCCAAGGAAAAAAAAAACTATCAACAAGTGCCTATCCTAATGTGATCCAGGTGATGGGATTCTCAGATAAGGGCTTTCAAGCATCTCCTACAGCTGTACGCCATGAGATCAAGGAAAATATGTTCTTATTAATGAAAAGATAGGAAATCTCAGCAGAGAAATAGAAGATAAAAACAAGAAACAAAAAATTTTGTATAATATCTCAAAATAAAAGTTCACTGAACAGGCTCAATATCAGAATGGAGATAGCAAAAACAGAAAAATATTTTAAAATGAACCTCAAAGATGATATAGATGAGTGGAGAGATATTCTGTGTTCAGGTGTTAGAAGACTCAGTATTATTAATATGTCCATTCTTGAGATCCCAATGCAATCCCAATTAAGGTCCCACCAAGTTAGTTTATAGATACTGACAAAGTGATTCCAAAATGTATATGAAAAGGCAAAGGGCCTAGAATAGCCAAAACAGAATAAAAAGAAGAAAGTTGAAGAAGTCACACACACCCATTTCAAGACTACAGCAATCATGATAGCTCAGGACTGGAGAAAAATAGACACAGAGGTCAATGGAGCTGGACAGAGAGCCCAGAAGTAGCCCACCATGAGTAGAGTCCATTGCGTTTTGACAAAGCTGCAAAGGCAACTCAACCAAGAGAGGATTATCTTTTCAGCAAATGGGGCAGGAGAGAGAAAGGGGCTAGACAGACCTTAGGCCCCAAACAAAATGAACTTAAAATGGCTCACAGACCTAAAGCAAGCTGCAAAGCCATAAAATTACTAGAAGTAAACATAGGAGGAAATCAGCATGACCTTGGGTTTGTGGTGGGTTTTAGATATAGCACCAAGAGCACAATCCAGGACAGAAAAAATACAGAAACTGAACTTTATTAAAATTAAAAACTTCTGCTCTGTCAAAGACACTTTGTTAAGAGAATGAAAAGCCACAAATTGGGGGGAAATCTTTGCAAAACACATACCTGATAATAAACTGATATCCGAAATATCCAAAGAACTCTTACAACTCAATAAGAAAACAAACAACTCAATCAAAAAAATGGGCAAAAGATCTGAAGAGACACTTCACCAAAACAAAACAAAATATACACAGGGCAAATACGCATATGAAATGATGCTCAGGTAAATGCAAATTAAACAACAATTAGATCCCACTGCACACTTACTCAAATGGCAAAAATCCAAGTCACTGACAATGGCTGGCAAGGATCCAGAGTAGCAGCAACTCTCCTTCATTGCTGATGAGAATACATGATAAAGTCACTTTGGAAGACAATTTGGCAGTTTCTTACAAAGATAAACACAGTTTTATTACATGATCCAGCAAGAGCACTCTTAGGTATTTACCCAAATGCCCTGAAAACTTACATCCACACAAAAACCTGCATTCAAATGTTTATAGCAGCTTTACTTACAATCACCAAAATCTGAAAGCAAGCAAGATGGCCTTCAGTGGATGAATGGATAAACAAACTGGTGCATTTGTATAGCAGAATACTACTCAGCGATCAAAAGGAATGAGCTATTGAGCCACGCAGAGACACGGCTGAATCTTGAATACAGACTGCTAAGTGAAAGAAGCCAGTCTGAAAGGGCTACCTAGTGTATGATCCTATTTATGTGACATTCTGGAAAAGGCAGAACTACAGAGTTGGTAAAAGATTAGTGGTTGCCATAGGTTTGGGGAGAGAAGATTAGTAGGTGAAGCACGCGGTATTATTTGGGGTGGTGAGACCATTGTGACACTGTAATGGCAGCTACAGGAAACTGTGTATTTGTCAAAACTCACAGAACTTAACAGCACATAGAATGCAATGGTGTATGCAATTTTGTTTTTAATTCCTCACCTGAGGATACTTTTCTGTTTATAGAGTGGGATAGAGTGGGAGGGAGGGAGAGAGAGAGAGAGAAACATTGATGTGATAGAGCCACATCGACTGGCTGCCTCTGCATGATCTGACTAGGGCCAGGGACAAACCGCAACTGAGGTACGAAGTACATGCCCTCGACCAGGATCGAACCTGAGACTCACTGGTCCACAGGCCAATGCTCTAACCACTGAGCCAAACCAGCCAGGGCAGGTGTATGCAATTTTTTTTAAAAATCACTTAGAGCCCTGGCTGGTTTGGCTCAGTGGCTAGAGCATCAGCCTGCAGTCCAGAGAGACCCGGGTTCGGTTCTTGCTAAGGGCACGTACCTCAGTTGCAGTTCGTCCCCGGCCCTGGTTGGGGTTGTGCGGGTGGCAACCACTCGATGTGTCCCTTTCACATCGATGTTTCTCTCTCTCTCTTCCTCTCTCTCCCTCCCACTCTATCTGAACAAAAAAATGTCCTCGGGTGAGGATTAAAAAAAAAAATGGCTTAGAAACTGACAAGGGGATCCAAGAATGGAATGCAAAATCATCTATCACCAAAGTATGCAACAACCCACCGAACTAAGGGACTGTGGAGCTGAGCCTAGACTGTAAGAATAAAGGCGAAATGAAATGAACGTGCGCACTGTACTCCGGACAATAAAGCGGTTTATCGTAGGGGAATGAGCTAACAATTCTGAAACCACCAGACAGGAAAGGGCAAACATAGGTTTACAGTTATGAGTAAGCGAAACACAGAGTTCAGTCTTGTATTATTGTTTATTAATTACTGTATTATTTATTTGCATTACAACGGTAAACTTATGTTTGCCCATTGACGTATACTGGAGTTGACCAATTAAGTAAGTGGATGGCAGATGGTTAAAGCCAGGGCTCTCGCTGTCGGAGCAGGTTACAGGTAAGCAAGGCGAGAAGCCCAGGATGATCCGCGTGGTAATGGACTGCAGTGGTTCCCAACCTTCCTAATGCCGCGGCCCTTTAATACCGTTCCTCATGTTGTGGTGACCCCCAACCATAAAATCATTTTTGTTGCTACTTCATAACTGTAATTTTGCTACTGTTATGTCTTAGGTGACCCCTGTGACAGGGTTGTTCGACCCCCAAAGGGGTCGCGACCCACAGGTTGAGAACTGCTGGACTGGAGACATTAGTATTTAGCTTAATATAGATACAAATGGATACATATCTATAGATGTCTGTATAGACACAGATTATGATACAAACACATATTCCCTTGCTCTATAAACTGAGAGAACCCAGAAGTAACAACATCCCAGTAGCAACAAAAATGCCCAGCACCCAAATCTTGCTCTCTACAGCCATTCTGCAGCAAAGGAGCCAGGCCAGGGCTCCTGGGGGAAGTGCGTGACCCAAGAGCTCGGGGTCCGGAGGTTCTGAGAGCCCAGCTTTCATGGGGTGCACCTGTGGTCACAGTTTGGGTAAGATGCAGCTAAGGTTGAAATGCATAGATAAGGTAAGAGGTATACAGCCATTCTTACCGTGAAGCTTTCTATGCAGACGCCTTATAAATGTTGGGAAGTGATCTGTAAGGGGTCATATGTATTATTCACTAAAAGTCCCTAATCCTAGTATGGGTATTCAACCGCGGTGGAATAAGGGACACTCTCCCTCTGACTACGGGGTCCTTACTCCCACTGGCCTTCCCAGAGGGCATCATCTCTCTGCTACACTCTATCCTTTTGCAACCCAATTGGTGAATTTCCAATGTGGGCCAACCCAACCATTCTGTTTCCCTACCATGGCCACAGGTACAAACTGCACCTTCACACTGCCCGGCGCGGCCACAGATGTGACTTAGACCCTGGCGTGCCACTCGTGACCAGGTCTTCAGTGGTCTGCCAAGCCCTCATCTTCCTTACCTCTCTCCTCCGCACCCTGTCGCCTTCAGTGGCCGTGGAGACCGAGCCTCCCCTTCTGACATTTCCACCCAAGGCCCAGCACCCACTGCTCAGACTGTGACCCAGGCCTGCGTTCCTGGGAGGAGGGGACATCACTGAGAATGCTGACACTTCTTTGCCTGAAACGCTCTGTGTTTCCTCCTCCCTTCCTGTTTCCTGTCCCTCCTGTCTCTGAGGAAGAAACATCTGCCTGGTTTCAGGGTCACCCCTCATGGGATTTGAATGTCATGTCACCTGTCTCCCTGTGACTTTCCCACCAGTCACCCCCGCTCTCTGGCAGCATTAATCCCTCCCTTTGCACTGCCTCTTCCCCCTCGGGGTTCAGACATGCTCAGCTCAGTCCTACCTCTGAAACACCACTCCTCAACTCCACAAGCCTTCGAGCTCCAGTCTCCTGTCACCTCCTTTGGTCAAAGGCAAGAGCACAGGCCAAGTATCCACAGGTGGGTTCAATCTCAGCTCCACTACTGGCCAGCTGGATGATGCTGGGAAACAGCCCAGACCACGTGCAAGTCCGGGCTCCCGCACGAGGGCCCCGAGCAGCCTCACTCCCAAGGAGACACCCTGGGAATCCCACCCTCTCGAGGCAGGGCCTTAATATTTCAGTTAGAGAAGTAACTTGTATCAAGTTCACACAGCCAGCAAGGTGGCACTCACACCCAGCCTGTCTCACACCAGAGCCCACATCCTGCCTCCCAAGAGGCTGACGCTCTGGTCCTCAGCCCTCGATCAATATCAGTATCAGTGACTTGCTACGGAACGCCTGCAAGAACTGAAGGAAATGATGTATGGAAAGCATTTAGCATGCTGTCTGGCTCTCTGCAAAGGAGCATCATTCAACAGATGGTGGTGATTACTGTGGGATTACTGACCAGACACTCCTTGAAACTCTCCCCTCTGCTTCCACAAAGCTGTGATCTTCCGGTTTTCCCCCTGCTTCCCCGACCCACCTCTTGCATTCCCCACTGTGCCCTTCAACTTATCCTTTAAACGTAGGCTTTTCCCAGAGTCCCTCGCTGCTCTCTTTCCCTGCACGATGTCACCTACGCCCCCCGCTTCAGCCAAATGCCTCCCAGAACCTGTACTTTGGCCTGATGCTTCCACGAACTCACGCCTCCGTCCCTAAACCTGTTCCTCCTCCGGGTTCTCCATTCCGAGCTAAGATGTTCCCAAACCACAAGCTAGATCTTGCTGTTTCCTTCCTTAGAAACCATAGGTAGCTCCACACTGCCAACAGAATAAAATGCAGCATCTTTAGCAAGGCAAGGCCCTCATCATTGGGTCCGGACACCTTCCTGGTTGCCTCCAGCAGCCCCGGTCTACTGGCAGCTTGCTGCCGTGCCTCTCCGCCCCCAGATCTGCTCTTCTCCCAGCTACTCCCCCGGTGCGCCCGCACTTCCTAGCATGGCTTCGCTTCAGATCCCTTACTGTCCTGGGGAGCATCTCCCAATTGGCTCCATCTGTCGGAGTCTCCACTTTAAAGGAAAGCTCAGAAATCAACACCTCTCCAGCACTGAGGGGAACTGTCCGCTCCAGTGTTTGGAAGATCACCCTTCCCCTAACTCGGTGTCCTTTTCGGGCCCACGCAGCAGGGCAGCCTGGCTGCTCATGAGCACCAACACGACAAAAGGGTCCTCTCAGGTCCACACCCTTCCTTCTTCAGGACTACAAACCCCCGAAGGGCAGGGACTTAGGTCTGTGGTCTGTCCTCCAACACGTGCAACACTGCCATGCCTTTACTCCCTCTGTAGGGCACATGAGAGATGGGCTGTGTGAACTAAGCCCTCCCCTCCCTTTTTGCAAGTCACCAGACTTGGGAAACGGAGTACAGGCAGAGCGTGTACTTTCCATATCCAGTGTCTCCAGCAGTTTGCTGTCAGAGCCAGGCCACAACACCGACACGGGTCCCCTAAATTTAGGAGATCTTGCATGGCAGTTGAAGGTCTCATTTGACTGACAAGATGAGTTCTTTTGAAAGGGAAGTCAGGAGTGCGGCTGAAACAAAGCCTGTCTGAGAAGCGGAACACGAGGCAGGGGGAGCACGGAGGGAACCAGCCCCTCGGCGCCTTACGCCACGCCAGTGATTTGTTCAAGCATGAAAACTGGGCCATCACTCTCACCCTGCTAATTAGACAAAGAAATGAGATATGCAAATTTTTTTTTTTTAAGTCTACTCACTACAACATCCTCACCAGATGAAAGTTAACAAAGAAAATACAGCCCTGGCCGGCGTGGCTCAGCGCTTACAGCGTCGGCCTGTGCACCAAGGGCTCTTGGGTTCGATTCCCGGTCAAGGGCACGTTCCTGGGTTGCAGGTTCAATTCCCAGCCCCAGTCGGGACATGTGCAGGAGGCAACCGACTGATGTATCTCTCTCACATCAGTGTTTCTCTCTCTCTCTTCCACTCTCTCTAAAAAAAAAAAAAAAAATCAATGGAAAAAATATCCAGGGGTGAGGATTAAAAAGAAAATACAACCCACTGGGTAGATCTGGGGCTAACACCATCGCTCTGAAGACCTGACCTGTGACATCCCTGGGAACAAAGGTCAAGTCTGAGTCTACACAACCTGGAGAAAGATGATTTAATCCTCCGAATGTCGCATGGACCGGGTCAGCTTGAAAGTCAGAGGTCACCCAAGCAAGAGACATAAGTTTCCAGAAATCTAGACTGTGGTACTTTGAGGCCTGATGCCCAGCCCTCCTCCAAGTGCAGCCTCCAACAGCGAGATGAGTACGGGAGGGACCCTCCGGGGCGCAGGCCGCCAGCCCACACACGTGGCTGCACTCGCCCAGCCACCGCAGCGCAGGAGCCTGTCTTCCCGTCCAAAACAGGAGCCGTGGCAGGGCTGCTGTGAGCCCTGCGCTGCGGGCGGTCAGCACAGGCCCGCCCGTTCCTCCTCCTGGGCCCCGCGACAGTAAAGATGCCCACGATGGGCCGGGATGTCCACAGGCCGAGTCAGCTCACAGGGATCTACTGAGGGCCTCCCACGCACCCAGCGGTGTGTGCACCCCTGCCTCCTGGTAGCTGCCAGTCTGACTAGCAAAGGAGAAGCAGACCAGGCACCACCTGGAGCGGAGAGGAAGCAGGAGCGGGGACAGTTCCGAGCAGGGAGGGCAGCACAAGGGCAGCGGGTTTCCCGGGGAAACCACGGAGGAGGAGAACGGGAAAGAGGGAGATCAGAGGGTCGTGGGCACAGGGACGGTCTGTCCAGAGCCGGGAGGTGACAAGGCCTGTTTGAGGAACTGCAATAAGGTCCGTGTTGCTGATGTATGACATCAGTGTCTCTCACCCAGGAATAATTCAATCCCCCCAGCTCCTCCAAGGTTTGGGGCCAGGGCTGCTCTCTGAAGCTTTAATGCTGTTACACGGCTGTCTTTAGAGGACGAGAAACTCTCCCCAAACCCGCAAGTCATCTGCCCAGAATAGCATTCGAGTCACACCGACAGTGTCGTCAGACCCGGGAGGCTCACCCGTGAGCAGTCTGCAAGCGTGAGCCAGGAAGCAAGGGAGCTCTGCAGGAAACAAAACAAAACAGTCTCTGCCCAGATACCCACCTGCCTGGACTGAAAACGTCCTGGCGTGGGCAAGGTCCGAGCTGTAAAACCAAGGTCGGCATGCACACGTAAGAGATGAAGAATGTTTGTTTGATTCACGGCAGGGTTCCGGTGCCCTTAATGCATTTCAAATGCCACCAAATGACTCACATCTGATCTCCACGGAGCTGTGACCCAGACTGACATATTTTTCACCAAAGAAGCCTTTCCTTCATCACTGTGCCCATCCATCCATCCACCCACCCACCCTTCCCTCCCTCCATCCAGCCATCCATCCAGCCAGCCAGCCCTTTAAAGTGTTTGACTAAGTTCCAGGCCCTCTTCTAGATCCAGAGTGGACATCAGTGACCAAGAAGACACCAAGTCCTACTCTCTTGAAAGTGGCATTCCCAATGACCATCTTCAGAAGTTGGGGACCCTAGGCAACAGCTAACTATCCCTGAGTCTGCTACACAGCAAATAAAGGTGATGCCACAGAAGCCCTCCCCACCCAGGGCCAACCTTGCAGGCGGGAAGTGCCTGTTCCTCAGTTTACCTTCTCCTGCTCCAGCCACCTCTTCCGCCTCAGGTCAAGTCTGACCCAGAGGGCATTCCCCATAGTGCCGGCAGGAACCCCACCCCTGTGAAGTTCTGTGGTGAGGTCACATGACTTACAGGGCTAGGGAGCGTGCTCCTCAATAGGCACACGGCAGCACACACACATTTCAAATACAAACAACATCCCTCCTTCTACGGTCCCTATATTGGGGTTTCTGAGGCACCCCGACTTGGCCTCTGTACAAACTGAGAAATAAGCCAGGGAAGAGCAGACACTACCTTTCTTAGGGAGGTGAGTCAGCTCGAGGAGGCGGCTGGGGAGGACAGAACGGCGGCTGGTACCCAGTCCAGCCTCAGACACGCTCAGCCCTGCAGCACCGGGCAGGGGCCTCCCGGGAGAAGGAGCCTTCCCTGGGGCCAGCCCTTCACCTGCTCCTTGAGGAAGCCCCGGGTCCTACCATAAAACTTCCCAGTGAGGGGGCTCCCTGGCAGCCGGTGGAGAAAGCAGCTGTCTATTTCAAGGAAAACCTCCATTGACAGCAGCAGAGGAGATGCCCCCTTCTTAACTCAATGGATGGACTCAAGCCACACAATCGCCAAAACCAGACCTGCCATCATCCTTGGTCTCCCACGTCCAATCTGCCCCAACATGCTCTCCATTCAGCCCCCTGGCTGGCACCATAGTCCCTCCCCCATCCCTTCCACACCACCTATGTCTCGTGTCTTCCTTGGACAGTTATCATCCCAACTGCCAACACTTGGTCCCTGTCCTCCACCTCCCTGCCATGAGAGTCTGCCTAAAACGCAAACCTGATCATGTTCTTACCCTTCATGGAGAGCTTCCTTCACACTCTCCATGGCTCTGAGTCCTTTCGCCTGCCAGCCTGCTCAGCGCAGTGGGTGACCACGCAACCGCTCATGCAGCCGTCCAGCTCCGGCCACGCTGGCCCTCTGTTCATGCCCGGTGGGCCACACTGGCTCATCCCTCCATGCCTGCGTATGTGGTCTCCTCCCTGCCTGGTGTCTTTCCCTCAACTTCCTTTGCTAACCACTTTCTACTTGTCCTTCACAAACCACGTGAGGTCCAGGGGGGCCTCCACCGAATGGCTAACCTCATCCTGGTGGCCCTTGGTACGGCACCAAGCTCACAGTGACAGTCCCTCTGCCCCCAACCCTCTAGCCCTCCAATCAACCCCACTGCCCCGAGAGCAAAAAGAGGTAATTCAGGGGACAGAACTTTGAAAAGCAATCTCCAGCTGATACCTACAGAGAGATGATGGAAGCAACTACACCTAAAAATAATAACAATAACGAGAAACAAACATATCCCTATAGAAAAGGGACAGATAAAAGAAAGGGCACTTATAAATTAAAAATAGCTGTACAAATAAAACTGTGTCATCAGGAAAATGTCCAGAACATAGAGCAAATTCTTTTGAGAAATATGAGGGGGGAAATATTTAAAAGGCAATCAAGACAAAATTTAAGATTCCAACCTCCAAATAATCCCAGTTCTGAGAAAAGAGAGAAAATGAGAAAAACAGAATTATCAAAGAACTGGTGGGGAAAAATTCCCAGGATACAAAACGACAGTGGTTTACAAATTGGAAGCGCCACTAAGTACCACGCGGGATAAATGAAACCCCAGACCCGGACACGGTGCTGAGAACGTCCACAGACCGAAGGCAGACCGCGTTCAGAAACAAGGTGCGGGGCTCACACCAGGAGCGGCGTGACTTTGCACTAGCAAACGTCACGCCTAGAAGCCAATGAGGCAACACCTTCAAGTCTCAGGAAAAAATGATTTTCGCCTTAGAAGTCTCGGCTGAACCATCAGTCAAATGTGAGGGCAAAATGCAGACCATTTCATACATACAAAGAATCAAAATATGACTCCATGCACCTTATCTAAGAAGTTACCTAAGGATGAACTACAAGACCAGAGAAAACTCAAGCAAAAGGACAGTAAGGGATAGAAGGACAAGTTGAACTACTCCCAGAAATCCAGTGGAAAAACTATTTATTTATTTATTTATTTATTTATTTATTTATTTATTTTTTATCCTCACCCGAGGACATTTTTCCAATTTTTGTACAGATAGAGTGGGAGGGAGAGAGAGAGAGAAAAATATCGACGTGAAGGGACACATCGAGTGGCTGCCACCCGCACGACCAACCAGGGCCGGGGACAAACTGCAACCGAAGTATGTGCCCTTAGCGGGAACCGAACCCGGGTCTCTCCAGACCGCAGGCCGACGCTCTAACCGCTGAGCCAAACTGGCCAGGGCCAGTGGAAAAACTATTTAAATGACGACTGTGGGACATCAGGCTTAAACACAATAGATCAAAATGAAAATAAGCAATCAGGGAGCGCGGGATCTGCAGGGAGAACTACGGGATGGTTCCATGCAACAGGCAAACCACAGGAAGCTAGATGTTGCTGACATGATGATATGAGGGTGAAGACCTATGTTTCTCCTCCCAACAAGAAAAATAAGGCAATTGGAAACCGCAGGAGAAACCAAAAACTATACAACAACACAATGATCTAAATATCAAGCGAAGAAAAATATGATGTGATTTGAAGTCATGTGTGGAGTGTGAAAGTGATTCCATTTGACCTTGTTCTTCAAAGTGTAATGGTGTTTTGACATTGGACCTGGAGAGAGAAAACACAATCCTCGTATAAACCCTGGTTGCTCAGTCAACAGTTTTTCATAGCTCTGGACATAATAATGTAACCTAAAGTCCAGAGGTGAGATTATGTTTACAGAACAAAATGAAAACACCTCAGCCTTGGTAATATAAAAGTCAGTGGTCCAGCCAACAGAGGGGGGAGCAGATGGGAAGGAGCCGAGGGCTGTTTGGATAAGAAATGGAGGCTTCAGAGTATTTATAGCCTGGCCAGAGTGGCTCAGCTGGTTGAGCATCATTCCCATGAACTGAAAGGTCACCAGTTTGATTCCCGATCAGGGCACATGCCCAGGTTGCAGGCTCAATTCCCACCAAGGGGTGTGCAGCAGGCAGCCAATAGATCATCTCTCTCACATCGATGTTTCTCTCTCTTTCTCTCCCTTCTTCTCTTTCTAAAATCAATAAAAACTTTTTTTTTTTTTAGAAAAAGAGTACTTATAGGCACTGTGGCAATCCTTGGAAGAATTAAAAATAATAATATAATAAACAGAAACGATGGAGGGGGACTGAAAGAGGGGACAAAGGTGGGTATTACATAAGTAACTTCACCCTCTTCTCTCATAGCAGGGACGTGGGAACGTCTAGACTTGATCAATAGAACAGCTGTAATACACAAATATCCCACCAGCATCAATTAGCTTCCCTCCGTAGTGCCTGTAAGGTATATGTGGAGACAAATTTAAACAACCTCGGTTATTTCTTTCAATTTCAGGAAGTATGAACTCTTTTGCTTATTAAATTTTGTTGTGCTGGCCAAAACGATTCAAAATTATTCCACTGTTGTGAGCTCAAAGTTGAACACACTCAGTGGCTGTTCATTATAAACTAACCTTTCCCCCACAAAAGGACATTGAATACAGAGGCCGGAGCCCATCTCCGCTCGCCGCCTGCTCCCAGCACACAGGCGTCAGGACCACAGGGACACATGCCTATCAAAGCCGGCAGTGCCACTAAAAATAAATCGGTCCCAGGTCACAGTGGGGAAGGAAGCCTGTATCCTGGCCCAGTGGCTAACCATTCGGCATCTGCCAAATCCCAGTTTGGGTGGAATCTCCATATTTTTAAATGTAGACAGCAAACATTTAAAATCTTTGGTTTGGTTTGGTTAACCAAAGCAAATACAGCTGTGAGCCAAAGTGGTCCAGGAGTCCCAGTGAGCAGGGTCTAAGCCGGATTCAAAGAACCACTGAGTGGAGACGTTCAAAGCAGTCCCAGTGTGGCTGGGACGGGATCTGGGATGGGACCTGGGACCGGCCACCGCTGTGAGGCCCAGGCTCTGCATCATCTGTACCTCTTCCTATATATCAATTTTCTCATCTTGGAATGGGAATCATGACAGCACCTGTGTCACAGTGCTGCTGTGACGATTAAAAGAGCAATGATGTGACCCTGGCCAGGTAGCTCAGTTGGTTAGGGCGTCATCCCAATATGCCAAGGTTGCAGGTTCAATCCTCGGTCAGGGTACATAATAAGAAGCAACCAGTGAATATAGAAATAAGTGGAACAACAAATCCATCTCTCTCTCTCTCTCTCTCTCAAATCAATAAAAAAACTTTTAATAAAATAAATTTTAAAATAAAAGAGCGATGATGTGTAAAATGCTCAGCACATGCCCCTGCAGAGGGACACACTCGGTGCACGTCAGCCGTATGCTGGCTGTGGCTGGAGCTGCCGCTGCCTCTCTCCGGGGAAGTACTGAAGGTTCATCCGCAGGGGCAAAGGAATGGAGTCAGGAACCGCGGAGAAGAAAGGGGCGGGGCCTGTCCACGCACCTGTGCTACCTGGAAGATCGAGTTTCCGGTGGGAAAGCTCCTAAGGGTAGCAATCCGGCCATTAATCACCCATATCTGACCTCCGGTTCGCACGCACAGTACTCCCCAAAGGCAAGCAACAGGGCTCCCAGGGAGAGATGAAGCCCCCCAGCTCCAGCCTGGCAGCCTTTCTACCTGACCCAGGGGAGCCCTCACCCCAAGCAGCACCCAGGCCCAGAGCCACCTGAAAGCAGCCTACAACGGGTACACCACCACTACCGCCCTCACGGAGGCCTCGGCCACCCCCCAGGCTTTGAAGAGACGAGAGTTCCCACAAGCCCGGTTCATGCTCTGATGACTTCGTTGAAGGGAGCTCTGTTCCTTGAAATGCTGTCACAGTCTCAGGCACTGAACATTCCTGGGCCACATCAAATGGGAGGGATCCCCAAGCCTTTCCTCTCCTACAGCGCAGAGGCGCTCCACACACGTGCTCTGGGGCGTCCCTCTGCAAACGCGACCCGATGCTTCGCTCAGGGGGGGAGGGCTGGAGGCCAACGAGACCCGGGGGCCTCATTCCTCATTCGGGAAGGTTTCCGTAGGGATGTGCAGGGACTGCAATCTCAGTGGTCCCTTCCAGCCGCGAAAACCCCGTGACTCTCTCTTTACGAAGTCGTCTTCCCAATACCACGACTTCGCCTCCTGCCAGCATATACTCCCAGACGCTTGCTCACCCAGGAACCCCCCGTAGGGCTGAAGCATCTGTTCCTGGGCACCCCATGAGCCTCTGGGGGCTCACACACCTGCTCCCGGCCATCTCTGCCCACTGCCCAGGGTCTTGTTGAAGGATAGCACTCAGCACATGCTCACAGACTTGAGGTAAATTCAAACTGGAGATTCTTTCAAAGAGTCATGTCATGAAATATCCATTACAAATAGTTATCGATGGTTGTACTGGGTGTTTAGCTCTTTGGTCTTTGCAGACGAAAACAGCAGACCTATCTTTTTAAAAATAAATGTTTAAATTGCAGTTGTTGAAAATGTAAGTAACTGCCATGGGAACACCACAAAAAGATACTTAACCATTTCCCACCCACCACAAATGCAGCACTTATGTTTTTTAAAACATTTGTGAATCAAGCTACATCCTGAAGGGTCAAGATAACTCCACATGCTGTTCAGTGGGTCTTGAACCAGAAAATACCGGGCTGATACAGCCCTGTTCTCCTTAGATTGGCCACTTTGCAAAATCAACACTCATAGCTGATAAGAAACTACACTGATGAGAAAAACAAACTCCCCTTCGCTCCTTGCTTACAAAAGTGAAAACGTGTAAAAGTATCTGCAAGTCATTATTGGTATTTGCTGCCCTCTGGTGGTCAACCCCATTTCTGCACCAGAAAACTGCAAACAGTATGGACCTCACAGAGGGCACCTCTGAGGATCATCCAGGCCAGACTCCAAGAAAGTTCTGCAGCTCTGCTCCCCACGTGTGCGTGCGTGTGCATGTGCCAATCAAAGACAACATGCAACTGACACAGGATGAGCCTCCAGAAGAGCTGACTGCCCACGTCACAAGTGTCAGCAGACTATACGTCAGTCTTTGCCTCATCGACCTCAATGATGCACACACTTGAGTTCCATACATTTTCTATCAAAAGGTCTGAGTATCCCACCTGAAACCAATTTCTTCCCTTTGCTCTCCCTTCAGTCCCAGGAGAGGGGAAAAGCTGTCCATATACTGCTATGTTTTATGACTCAAAAAGAGGGTCTTTCAGTCTCTGTTCTCTGGAGACCAAGAGTGCCTCAGGAGGAAAGCCACGTGGCAGACTCCATGGCTCCCATCCCACACACATGGCTGACCATGGCCATTGCCACTTTTTAGCTGCATCCAGGACTCAGCCTCCCAATTCCCCACCCTCAGCTCCAAGCAGCTACCACCAAGAAGTGAGCATGAGCCTGGCCAGTGTGGCTCACTGGTTGAGCATCAACCCTAGAGGTCACCGGCTCGATTCCCAGTCAGAGCACATGCCCAGGTTATGGGCCCAATCCCCAGTAGGGGGTGTGCAGGAGGTGGCCAATCAATGTCCTCTCTCATCAATGTTTCTATCTCTCTCTCCCTCTCCCTTCCTCTCTCTGTGAAATCAACAAAAGAAAGAAAAATTTTTTAAGAAGTGAGCATGTGTTGCAAACACTGTTATCCTCACAATCTCTGCATCCCTCAACTTGGTTCTGGAAATGTCCACATCCCTCCTGATGACAGTGACAGCTTTAGTTTATGCAGGCACCCGTGTGAGCCCCTCTCAGTGCTGCTCCCTCGGGCCTTCCACAGCCCGATGAGGGAGTGCTGTCACGTTTCCAGAGGTCCGGGGGGGTCCAGCAGCTCGCCCAGGCCCTGCAGAGGCCGGGTGCAAATCCAGAGAGGTGGCTTCCCGAGTCCGTGCTGCTAAGGGTCTCGCCCCGGAGTCCGGAGCAGGCTCACATCCCGTTTCCAGGCATGCTGATCCCACTCGTGTCGCCTGGACTACTCCACATGGGCCACCTTCCCTGGCCTGGCTCGGCACTGGGCACTGGGGCACGTGGTGCGGAGCACGGCTCCTGCAGCCGCTCCTGGGGGCGGGTTCGGGGTGCTCCTCCCCCAGGACTCGCGGCTGGCGCATGGTCTCCCACAACCCCGTGTGCTGGACAGGCTGCCTCTGTCCCTGCTCCATCCCACCCTACTGTCAGCAGCATCCACACGTCAACCTTATCCACATGACCTGGGGCCAGCTACTCCCTTAACAAGGGCCACCAGGACCAGAGGCTGCATTTTCAGTGTCCACCTCGGGCAAATTCCGTTACTTCCCGTGCCTCAGTTTCCCCAGATGTCAGACACATGGGTATACCCATGGAAATGAGTTAACGCCTGTAAAATACTCATTACAGGCACGACTTACAGCCAGGGCCTGGTAAATATCTGCTCCTAACAGTGGCGGTGGTGAGAGAAACGTTAACTCGCCTGGGAAGCTCGAAGACCCTTCCTGCTGTCCCCCAGGTTCCCCTGGCCGACTGTCCAGCCCCAGAGGGGAGTTGAGCCTCTCCTCACCACCATGACCCCACCAGGCACGCGACAGAGTTGCCAAAAGCTGGTGAGACAGGAAGGATCCAGCTGATCATGTCCCTCAAAGAAATGAGAGCAGCGGAAACAGGGCTTTCCGGCAGCCTGCTGGGTGGACACTGCTCGGTCCCGGCCCGGCCGGGTGACGCTTCCACCTCCCACACCCACATGCCTGCAGGCAGCCAGACCTGTGCTCCGCACGCAGACTCTGACCACAGGGCCTTGTTCTCTCTTGCAAAACGGGCGACCCCAGGGCCTCCTCAGACCAATCGCAAGCACGTGCAGATGAAGCCGACATGGACGTACCCGGGACAGGACACCAGAGAGGAAGGGAAAAGACCTGTTCTGGGCGAGGAGCTGCACAGAGTCAGAAGGAAGAGGTAACAATGTTCTTCTTCCCGGTCACCCAGAACGAATGAGAGTTGGGGTGCAGGGCACAAGAACACATCATGGGCGCTTGCCTCTGCCAAGAGCCATGCCAGGGGCCTCCCAGGTGAGTTCCGAGTCGTCCCTCATTCAGCCTCTCACCTGCCATTCGCTGTGCTCCTACTGTGTGCTGACACTGTGCAGGACGCCGGACTCGTGCAGTGGAGGCCGGCAGGTCCCTGGCTGCAGGAGCACCTCAGCCAGCAGGACAGACGCTGCATCACTGACTCCGTCATAACCATGAGGAATGATGCAGCGCGGGGGCAGGGAGTTTGGGAACATGACGGGGACCCCATGCAGGCTGAGGACAGTACATTGGCCTGGGTTCTGAAACGGACATGAAAAATGCTACGGAAGGTGGAGGTGGGCTTTGCAGGCAGCACAGCAGCTGGAAGGAGACAGGGAATGCAAGGTGCTGGAGACGGGGTGAGAACCTGGCCCTGACCCTGGAGGACCTGGGAGGCCATGGAGGGTGACAGGAGTTTAGAACCACATCCATCTATTCTGTGCGAGGTCCTCCAAGCCCAGCCCTACCAATCACATCGGCCTCACCTGGGAACTTGAGAAAGCAGATTCTCGGCCTCACCCCAGACTTGCTGAATCAGAAAACCCAGTTCCCGAGGAATATCTACTTTAAAAGTTTAGGGAGTGCCCTGGCCAGGGGCTCAGTTGGTTGGAGCATCATCCCATTCACCAAAAGATTTTAGGTTCAATTCCTGGTCAGGGCACTTACCTAGGTTGTGGGTTCAATCCCCAGTAGGGGAGCATACAGGAGGCAACCGATTGATGTTTCTCTCTCACACCAATGTTTCTCTCTCCCTCTCTCTCTCTTCCTTCCTCTCTCTAAAATCAATTAAAACATATCCTGGAGTGAGGATTAAAAATAATAATAATACAAAATACAAGTTTAGGGAGACTCTTGAGAGAAAACAATGGGCTAACTCTGTTTACATTTCACACTGACTCTACTTCAGACTCCAAACTGAAGGTGACTCCCCAACCTCCTCCCTCCCTCAGAAGGGCTGCCCAGCCTCTCCGCTTGCCCCACCTCCCCCTGCAAACATCTTAGTTTCCTGTTTCTTTTGTTCCTGCAAATCTGAATTTGGCCTGGCATTCTGGACACAAATCAGAGGACGGCTCTGATGGCAAGCCTTTAAGGGGAAATCTGAAAGTACTGAGAAACGCTATGGCAGTGAGAGATAACCATGAAAAGTAAGACATCTGGGCAAAGTTTAAAAGGACTCTGTACGCTCAGCCTTGAATGAATGTCACTGTGGGGAGCAACGGTGACAGTTTTCTAACACACAAGGAATGCACGGCAGAGAAAGGGATCCATTTCCTCCCTCATCAGTGAGAGCAGAGCAAGCAGGACCGGCTCAGGTTTCAGCCCGAAGAACATCTGTCATATGTTGGAGCCACAGGAGAGGAGGGGCTGCCAAGAGGGCTGATGAGATCATCCTCCCAGATGCTGGCGATGAGGTCACAGTGGCCAGGGTCGCTGTCCATCAGGGCCGACCGTGCAAGGTCCAGGTGGCTGAGCTCTGCCAGAGGTTTCTCGTCACCTGGCAAATCTACCTCCTGAGCAGGGCAGGTGCCAGCTCGGGGGAGAGGTCACTGTGTTTTGCTTCAGATACCCAAGGATCTGAGGGACACTGCACCTCTGCAAACCGTCAGACTGCCTTGCACCTGGAGGCCAGGACTCAGGCATAGGTTTCACGGAAAAGCCTATTTAGTCCTTTCCTACAGCCAACTCCAGTCTCCCCAGCAACAGCAACAGCAGCAGCAGCCTCCAGTCTCCCCAGCAACAGCAGTGGTGGCAGCCTCCAGTCTCCCCAGCAACAGCAGCAGAGCAGCAGCCTCCAGTCTCCCCAGCAACAGCAGCAGCAGCAGAGCAGCAGCCTCCAGTCTCCCCAGCAACAGCAGCAGCAGCAGCAGCCTCCAGTCTCCCCAGCAACAGCAGCAGCAGCAGCAGCAGCAGCCTCCAGTCTCCCCAGCAACAGCAGCGGCAGCAGCAGCCTCCAGTCTCCCCAGCAGCAGCAGCAGCAGCAGCAGCCTCCAGTCTCCCCAGCAACAGTAGCGGCAGCAGCCTCCAGTCTCCCCAGCAACAGCAGCGGCAGCAGCAGCCTCCAGTCTCCCCAGCAACAGCAGCGGCAGCAGCAGCCTCCTGTCTCCCCAGCAACAGCAGTGGCAGTAGCTGCATGTCAGCAAGAGCCAGGACAGCACACACCTCCCCAGTCCTGCCTCACCATCAGCGGAAAGCCCGCTTTGCAGAAGAAGAAACTGAGACAGAGAGGGCTACCGACTTGCCCATGAACCACTGCTGGTCATGTCCAGGCTGAGACTGGGGCCCAGGGTCTCTGGCTTCAGAGCCGCAGTCGGGAGGCCTCCACACTGCCAGGAACGAAGTACCTGTGTCAGACGCCCAACAAGGACTCGATCCCAGTGTGGCCCAGCGAGAGCCGCTGGGGTGAACAGGGCCTGGCCTCTCAGTAGTGCCCAGTAGACGGGAGGATGGGTGCCTTTCATTTTATTTTATTATTGTTTTGGGGTTTTTTTATCCTCACCTGAAGGATATTCTTCCATTGATTTTCGGATAGAGTGGGCGGGAAGGAAGGAGGGGAAGAGTGAGAGAGAGAGAGAGAGAGAGAGAGAGAGGGAGAGAGAGAAACATCGATGCGAGAGACACATCGATTGGTTGCCTCCCACACGACCCCAACCAGGGCCAGAATTGAACAGCAACTGAGGTACATGCCCTTGACCAGAATTGAACCCGCAACTCTTTGGTCCACAGGCCGATGCTCTAACTGCTGAGCCAAACCGACCAGGGCAGAGGATGGATGCCTTTTAAAAATCACCAATTCTGTCCTGGCCGGTTTCTCAGTGCTTAGAGCATCAGCCTGCATACTGAAGGGCCATGGGTTCAACTCTTGGTTAAGAGCACGTACCTGGTGGCAGGTTCCATCCCTGGCCCCGTCCAGGGTGTGTGTTGGAGGCAACTGATTGTGTGTCTCTCACATCAATGTTTCTCTCTCTCTTTCTCCCCCTCCCTCCCTCCCTCCCTCCTTTCTACTCTCTAAAATTATCAGTGGAAAATATATGCTCGGATGAAGATTAACAAAACAACAAAAATCACCTATACTGTCTCCCCTCCCTGCACCCACCCCACACTCCAGCTCTTTGCTAGAAGGGCCCCCCCTTCCCTGCGCCTGCCCGGCTGGACCCCGCCACCAGCCTGGATAAGCTCGCAGGCTGCAGCCGGACGCCTCACACCCCGCGGCCTCTCCGCCGCTTAGCCCCTGCTGGCGTGTGCTTTTCTACACTGTCCCAGCACTGTCCTCGCAGGGACCACGAGGCCACTGTGACCAGCAGGCACAGCTGTCATGGCTTCACATGACCCTGGACCAGATTCTGACCCATCTTGTCTGCGGTGCAATTATAGGCTCATCTGGCTTCTCCTCTTTTGCCTCCTTTTGGAGCCCTAAAAAATGGCTAAAATGGCTTCAACGACAGAACTGAAGAAGTCTGTTTCCTCAGCATTTGACGCTGTGTGGGTGCCCTGGCCGCCCCCGCACCTGCAGGACAAGCCTCTCCTGGGGCCTCATTCATCCCTCGGACGGTTCAGCTAAGGGGAGCAGCTGAGCCACTCCTCACATGGGACCTCAGAACTGCCATCAGCCCCTTCGAGAGCCACCGAAACGGGCGTGGGAGGCTGTGCCCACGGAGGGCGTCTGACCACCGGCTCAGCACCGAGGGTGTCGGCAGCGCAGCTGTGACCGCTGGCGCGAAGGGTGCCACTCAGGGGAGCTCGGGTCCGGCAGGCTCCCCTGAGCAGGAGCGGCACGGAGCCGGAGCGGCGATTACAGAGGGCTGTTCCACTCTCCAGACGACTGTGCTGACGGCGGGCCTGGGGTCAGGAGAACGGCAGGTACTCCCTGTCGATGGCCATGCTGGACCGAGCCACAGTGTGCGTTCACTGGCATCCACCTTTCCCTCCAGCCTCACCAAGCTCCGAGGGGCTTAAAGCGGGCTTTTCCCTCATCCAGAGACAGAGAAGGCTCAGGGAACACAGTGCTGGGTCCTGGCGGGGAGGAGGGAACCTTCCAGCACTTTCTCTCCAAACCAGTATATGGGAGAGTGGGGGAGGGGGAGGCAGAGATGGCCTCTGGAGGTCTGGCTCAGGGACTTCAGCCTGCGGTGCTGATGCCACACCCCGAATGGCCCCATGAGCACCGGTGCACCCCACTGAACTCCATCAAGATAGGCTAGCCCCCCCCACACACACACGGGCAGCTCCAGGCTGCCTCCCCCCGCAGACGTGCTTGTTCTATGTGACACCCTGATGATCAGCAACACACAGCTGGGCTGCAGATGAACAAACAGACGCCGCGGTAACTGTGCAGGAATGTTCTGTGTGTGGCCAACTGGCACCCCTGGTCTCTGCCTAGTAACCTGCCACACTGCGCCAGCTGCGACCAGGAAGCTCAGCTCCTGGAATTAGAACCCACCCTGGGACATGCAGAGGACGAGCAGTGAAGTGAGTCAAATCAGCGTCAACTACCTTCATGGCGCCTAGAGCTTGGAAAGTCACAGCTAGTCTCGAAGGGGTCAGCGTCGCACTGAATCTTGCACTCTTGTTCTTAATAGGGGAATGGTACTGCCCATCTAGAGTCACAGAGCCGAACCTGTGGCAGGGGGAGGCAGTGGAAAGAGAGGTGGGATCAACCGAAGAGAAGAACATGGCACCACCAGCAAGGTCAGGCAGTTCCCACCTGCACACACAGGAAAGTCTCCACATCCTGCAACCTCCCTCAGGAGAAAGCAGGGTGGGGGGCAGGGAAGAGGCTCCCCAGGACCTGGGACTCGGCAGTGGCCTCTAACAAAGACAGGCATGAGGACTGTCATCATTAAACCAGCACCAACCAGAGCCTGAGTGTGAAGACCGCCCATCACTCCACGTTTTCTTTGTTGAGATATAATCCACATACCACAAAACTCCCCCTTTTAATGTGTACAATTCAATGGTTTTTAGTATATTCACAAAGTTGTACAACCATTGCCACTAATTCCAAAACATTTCATCACCCCAAAGAGAAACTCCAGACCCCAGCAACCACTGATCTATTGTTTCTATGCATTTGTCTGTTCTGCACATTTCACATAAATGGATCAGACAAGATGTGGCTTTTGTGTCTGGCTTCTTTCACTTAGCACATCGTCTTCAAGTTTCATATATGTTGTAGCATGGATATGAGTTCTTCTTTTTCATGGCCAAGTGATATTCCATTGTATGGATCTACCATATTTTGTCCATTCATCACCTTATGGATATTTGGGTTGTTTCTACTTTTTTTACTATTATGAATAATTATGCTGTGAACATGATTTCAATTTTCCTATGTACAATATTTTCATACATACCCAGGAGTAAAACTGCTGAGTCATATGAAAACTTCAAAGTTCTGAAGAACTGCCAGTCTTTTTCAAATCAGCAAAACCATCTTACCTCCCTACCAGCATGTACAAGAGTTCCAAGTTCTCCAAATCCTTGCCAACACTTGTTATCAGCCATCTCTTTGATTATAGAGATGTGTGTGGGTGTGAAGTGGAATTTTATTGTGATTTTTATTGGCATTTCCCTAATAACAATGATGTTCAGCATCTTTTCATGTGTTTATTGGCCGTTTGTTTGTCTTCTTTGGAGAAATGTCTATTCAGATTTTTGCCCATTTTTTAATTGGGTCAAATATCCTTTTTATTGTGAAACTGTAATAGTTCTGTGTATAATCTGGATACTAGAGCCTTATGATACATGCGACTTGCAAATATTTTCTCCCATTCTGTGGATTGGTTTTTGTTTGGTTGGTTTTTTAAGCACAGAAGTTTGTTCATTTTAATAAAGTCCAATTTATCTTTTTTTTATTTTTTATTTTGCTTTGGTTGCTTATGCTTTTGGTATCACATCTAGTAATAAATCAAGTGGAATGATGCCATTGTGATCAGGAAATGTGCAGGCATCTGGGGTCATGGGCACTGGCAGCTCCAGGGGGGGTGGGGAGGCTAAGGGTCTCACCAGGAGAGCTGCAAAGAAGCTTTTGTTATGTCCAAGCAACGCAAGGCTTGGGGGGGGGGGGGGGTGGCAGGGAGTTAACAAACAAAATTGGGTCCATTTTCAGTTTGTTTCCCCCACATTTTTTCTAAACGTTTGACATCAACGACATTTATCTGCTGACAAGAACTTCAAAGTAACAAGAGAGAGTGAAGTATAAAAGGAAAATCTACAGGAAGGCAGGGAGCAAGCCTGGCTGGGGGGTCTGTTCACAGATTGAAGAGTGGCTGTGGTGTAGGGTTTTAACTGGATACCTGAAACACTGCTGAGAAAAGTAAGGTGACTGGGGTTTCTGAGCCTCTCTGAAGAGCATTGTGAGACCCCAGACTGCACCTGGAGACGCCACCTGCACCTCCCCCGTCCAGCCACCTGGACCGCACGGAGGGAAGCTGGGAAGCGACACTGAGCACCTGTAGCATCATCCACCCCAGTGTCGTTTAAACAGCTCCAACACTGAAAGGCAGTGTCCTGCCTCCTGCCACCCACAAAGCAGACAATAACACCCATTCATCATGATGGAAAAAATGAAAGGAAACTACCTAAATACCCAACAATAAGGGATTGAGTGCATAAACTGTAGATCATTCATTTAACAGTCTGTTACAGCAATGTTAAAAATGACCACGCGGGAGCCTGGCCAGTGTGGCTCAGTGATTGAGCATCGACCCATGCACCGGGAGGTCACCGGTTAGATTCCTGGTCAGGACACATGCCCAGTTTGTGGGCCTGATCCCCAGTGGGGGGCATGCAGGAGGCGGCCAATCGATGTTCTCTCTCATTGATGTTTCTATCTCTCTCCCTCTCCTTTCCTCTCTCTCTCTAAAATCAATAAAGAAAAAATATTTTTTTAAATGACCGTGCATGTGTGAATTTATTATTGCACAGAAACATCTGACATATAATGTTAAACAGAGATTATAACTTATAAAGAATAGAATTTATAAGAGGATCTCATTCAATAAAAATCAAAGACATTTCTCTCTTTAGATGTATCATCATGGAGACATTAAAGTATCACACACACTAAGCCTGGGTAGAAGCATCTTGGATCATTTTAATATTTTTCTATTTGTTTATCTACATTCTCCAGTTAGCTGTCAATAACCTTGTAGGAGTGGTAATGAGAACAAAGTCCTGACACGCAGCCCTTGAGACCAAGAGCCGGCCTGGGGTGGGTGTGAGATCACACACGCAGTAAATCTGAGTGAAAGAGAAACTACTCACTTACCCAGCAAGTTGTCCCTTGGTATCCGAACCTTGTCAAATACTAAGATTCCATCATCCACACCGTGCAGACCTAGAGCGAGCAGAAAGGAAACGGAGCGGCGGGAGACGAATCCATGCTAGCATCTGAACCGTCCCTGCTACTCCGGGACCCTGTCCATGCAAACGCAACGCCCTTTTCCACAAGTGTTGATACACTGTATTTGGGGTGGGGGTGGGGACGCTGTCTGCTGTCTCCTTTAATAGCTGTGCCTTCCTGGGGCTCAGGTGGAGGTCTCTGGGGACAGCCTGCCTGCCTGAGCAGTCACTGTGACCAGGAGAGGGCGGGCTCTAAGCAACCGAAAGGGGCACACGGAAAGGGGAGGGCCCGTTATCCCCAGGAACGCAGAGCTCCGGGGCCTCTCGTCCCTGGCGCCTCCGCCCCACACGTGGGTAAGTTTGTCCAGCAGACACCTCGAAGACAAGGACGATGGCCACAAGGACAGGGATGGCAGTGGTGGGTGGGTGGCCCGACCCTCCGGGAGGTTTCTGAAATCTGCCAACCCATCTCCTCCTCACTGTCAGAGCTGGGGTCCCCTCGTCGTTCATCTCACGCTCGGGGAGCCTTAGTCTGGGGGAAATCTCTGTTGAGAACATCGCCCTTGACAAGGACACTCTGGAATCTGGGAGCTCACAAGGGCACCCAGCAGGCTTCCGAGGGGGCGGTGTTTCG
The DNA here is from genome assembly GCF_014108415.1 of Molossus molossus. NCBI lineage: Eukaryota > Metazoa > Chordata > Mammalia > Chiroptera > Molossidae > Molossus > Molossus molossus. The sequence goes on along the minus strand of NW_023425350.1, from coordinate 67,584,374 downwards.
GCGTCTGCCCCACTTCACAAGGGCGGCGACGCCTCTGTTCTAGTGACACCGACACGGGGGCGCTTCCAGAGGGTCCAGTGAGGGCCTCGGTGCCCTGCTCCCCAGAACACATGCAAAGCTCTCGCAGACACACCCAGGGCCCAGTCCTGTGGCCTTGCGGTCGTTAGTGCTCAGTGGTCGAAGAACTTGAAGGGGCCGAGGTAAGACCTCCCCCCCCCAAAAGATTGCCTTCTTCCCTGGACTTTCTTCTCTCTTTTTTCCCTTCTCCTCCAACCTGTCTCTTGGCCACGGATGGCCAGTGAAGCCCAGAGGCATGGCCCACCTTCACCAAATGTTACGTGCTCCCCCCAATGCATATGTTGGAGTCCTAACCCCCAGTACCTGTGAATGGGACCTCATTTGGAAATGGGATCTTTACAGAGGTAATCAACTTAAAATGAGGTCAATAAGATGGACCCCAAGTGACTGGTGCCCTAGGAAAGGGGGAGATTTGGACACAGATACACACACGGGAAGACGCCACGTGCACATGAAGACAGACTCCTACAAGCCAAGGACATCGGTCTAGAACAGACCCCTCCTCACAGCCTCAGAAGAGACCAACCCTGCTGACCCCTTGATCTTGGACTTGGAGCCTCCAAATCTAGTCCGCCAAGTCAGGCTTAGGGCTCAGCAAGGGTCTCGTGGGCACCAGCACCGGGCTGGTGGCTCAGGAGCAGGAAGAAGAGTACCTCAACCTGCCCCGAGAGTCCACAAGTCCAAGGAGAGAGCGGACGATACAACTCAGGGCAGAGACGCCTCGTCACCAGGAAATCGGCAGGCTGGGAGAAGAGGGGACCAGTGCACATTCGTAGGCGGCACTCTTCAACGTCTCTGACAACTGTACACAAAAGCCTCCCATCAGGCCTCCGTCAGTCTCCTCCGCCTCACTGTCTTGGGGAGCTGGGCTGGACTCTCCTCGGGTGGGGTGGGAGCCGGCAGGAAGTGCCAAGGAGGGCGGGAGGGAGTCTCCTGAGGACTCCCCTTCCTTGTACGTCATATCGGCCGCAGTCACTCCTGGGTCCAAGCCTCCATGCTCATCGCGGACAGGAACGATGAAGCAGTGGGGCCCTGGGCAGGTGAAGAGATGGTGCCCAAACTCTGCTTCTAAAAACAGGAGCAAAGCCCTGGCCAGGTGGCTCAGTGGGCTGGAGCATCATCCCATATGCGAAAAAGGTTGCAGGTTCAATTCCCAGTCAGGGCACACACCTAGGTGGCAGGTTCAAGTCGGACCGTGTACGAGAGGCAACATCGATGTCTCTCTCTCTCTCTCTCTCCCTTCCTTTCTCTTAAAAAATTTTTTTTTAAATAAACATATCCTTGGGTGAGGATTTAAAAACAACAAAAGGATAGCTTTACGACTTTCTGGGACAAGACACAGTTCTGTTGAGCCCAAAATGCATTCCATTCTATGAGCACTGCAGATAACAGTGTATGACATCTGGATGTCTGATAAATTTTACCAACACGTATATTTAGGGGTAAAGGCAGAGCTGAACCCTTCGCAAGATAGACATGGCCCCATGCATGGGTTTTCCGTGAACAGCAGTGAAGGGAAGGGGTGATTCTCGTGTTCGGTGCGGACCACCTTGAGACCGCCCGTCCCGACCAGCTGGGCGAAGACGGCGGCATAGTTCCCGTGCATGGCGTTTCCGATGTACATCTTCTCAGCGTCTTCACACGGTGTGTGGATCACCAACTCCTGCGGAAACAGCAAAGCGACCGCACGTCCCTTCTCAGACCTCACTTCAAGGACGACTGAGAAACAGACCCACGTCGTGAAGCCCGCACACTCAGGGGACTTCTCAGCAAAGGAGGAGACCACCGGTGGTGTCTGGCTTAACCTTGCAAGGTCGAGGCTGCTGTGCAGCCACCTCGGTTCACACGGCTCCCTCCACCTCCCCTGTGAAAATGACTGGAATGAAAGCACTTTTTTTTTTTTTTATCCTCACCCGAGGACATTATTCCATTTTTTGTTCAGATAGAGTAGGAGGGAGAGGGAGAGGGAGAGAGAGAGAAACATCGACGTGAAAGGGACACATCAAGTGGCTGCCACCCGCCCAAACCAACCAGGGCCGGGGACAAACTGCAACCAAGGCACATGCCCTTAGCGGGAACCGAACCAGGGTCTCTCCGGACCGCAGGCCGACGCTCTAACCGCTGAGCCAAACCGGCCAGGGCTGAAAGCACTTTTTCAACAAATCTTCCAATCAGGAAAGTAAGTTGCCAGTTTTCACTGGATCCTTTGTCCTCCTTCCTGGTCTCTGTTACATTGTTACACGTGGCTGCCACATGTGCTACTGAGGCTGCCCAGCTTCAGTGTCTAAGACGTTCTTCAATGATCAACGTCTTCCTCTCCAGACTCCACACCTTTGACTTTTAAATAATCCAACACCCAAACCTGTAAAAGCCCAGTAATATCTGCTCAGCTCTCCACACTCCCCTCTCCCCCAAGGACCCCACCTATAAGGTTCACAAGACAGGATGGCCCTGGGGCCCCTGTCCACGTCTATGTGTTTCCTTCTGTCTACTGGGCATCACTTCTTTGGGACAAATCACTTGGTTCCTCGTGCCCGCGGCTGTCACCCGGGCCATGAATGTCGCCCCATGAGAAGGATCTGTCATTCAAAGAGCAACGAACCAACCGGAGGCCAAAGCTGCATGCTCGAAGCCGGCAAACGCAACGGGCAGCATGCCCTGCTCCCACCACTGCCTAGGTTCTCAGCCCAAACAATTTTGATTTTTATAAAGAGAAATAACTCAGTTAAGGCTTTAGATGGCTGTTTCAGAAGTTCCTCAAAAAGGTTCACACGTGCAAGCCCTGAGACAGAGCCATTTGTAAATGACCTTCTATGTTATAAGAAAAAGAACCTTCAAATGTATCGTGCAGGTCGTCTCCACAATACGATCCAGGATTCCAGCTCAAAGCAGTCTGAAAATGACAGGGATCAGGAAGAAGCGGGGAGGAAATGCAGGGTTTTAGGTCTCTGCTCAGAACTTGGCTTTCTTGTCCTTACTCTGTAGACGCCAGTAGCACAGGATCACAATGGAAATGCTCCCCTTAATCTGCTGGTTCTCCCTAATTTGGCTGGCCACCTGGGTTACCGAGAAGCATCTCGTCCAAGAGAGACTGGCGGTAACGCCAGCTCTGAATACAAGGTCCCTGCGTCAGGCAGGGCGTCGGAGGGAGATGCACATTTAATTAACCGGAGCTGACAATACTGAAGATGCGACCGAACTAAACCAACAAGCTGTTGATCATGGAAAGATTATCTCAGGTTTCAGATTTTAAAGTATATAGATTCCACTTTCTCTCTGGCCAAGAAATACAGTCCTGAAGCCTAAGAAAACCCCCCTGACATGTTTGCTCGGGGAGAGTTTTCACACGTGCAAGGGCTTTTCAGAGACATAAATACATGCGGCTGAGTCCTTTTAAGAGCAGTCTCTGGAGGCTGTCCTGGTCTGGGCAGGCCAGCCAGAACTTCTCAAAGAAAGGCACTGTTTGAGGCTAGTGCAGTAAGCAACAAACAACCACCGAAAAACAACAGCCGTGTGGCGAGGGGAATCTTTCGCCTCGAGGGCAGAGAGGGTAGTAGCAGAGAACCACTGGCCTGGCAGGAAAGACCCTGTGGGGTGGGGAAGAGGCAGGAGGCCACCAGTCGCCATAAACATCTGATATGCTCTGGGAAAGGAGATTTGTCACTTCTGGCAAAAACACTTGATTTGGAAAGTTTGCATCAGCCCGAATGCTGGCGCTGTAGCGGGATCGACATAATGCACACCATGTGTGTCAGCTCCCAGTATCCTCCTCTGCTGAAGGCCAGCAGAATGGCCAGTGCTGTGAGCTCTAAGAATTAAGATGCCTTCACACGAGAGGTTTTAGCTTCATTTATTTCTAATATTTAGCATAAAGGATAAAATTAAACTCTCTCTTACCTCTTAACTATCCATACCTCCACCCAACCCTCCCCCACAAAAATAATACAACCAATACAGGGGAAAGATGAACCAAAAACATGAGAGACTGAAACAGTCCTGGAGGGAGGGAAGGCACGTTTGATACGCTCGAACAGTTTAAAGGGAAATGAAGGAGAAACAGAAGCAGCACAGGGGAAACCCACCCCTCTCTGCCGTCCTCAGGAGACAAAGTGTTCACCAGAGTGCCCTCTCATCATTTTGGTTTCACACATTGGATCGAAGTCTTTTATGCTGTTTAGAGAAAATGGGGCCAGCACAGGGAAATTATTTTTGTGGGGGAAAAAATAATTGTAAGATGGAACAAATAAATAAAAATTGTAAATAATAATATAGGAGGACCAAAATATATTTTAAAACCTCTGGAAGACTTTAAGGGAGAAAGTGACAGCAATACAATCATAGTAGGGGACTTTAACACTCCACTGACATCACTGGATAGATCTTCCAAACAAAAAATCAACAAGGAGCCCTGGCTGGTTTGGCTCAGTGGTTACGGTGTCGGCACACAGACTGAAGGGTCATGAGTTTGATTTTGGTCAAGGGCATGTATTTCGGTTGCAGGTTCAATCCCTGGCCCCAGTCAGAGGCATGTGGGAGGCAACCAGCTGATGTGTCTCTTTCACATTAATGTTTCTCTCTTGCTCGCTCTCTCCCCCCTTCTTCCACTCTCTAAAACTCAATGGACAAATCCTCAGATGAGGATTAACCAAAAAGAAAAAGAAAGTCAAGAAGGAAACACAGACTCTAAACAACACACTAGATCAGACGGATTTAATTGACATTTATAGAGCAATTCACCCCAAACTGCAGAATATACATTCTGCTCAAATGCACAAGGGTCATTCTCAAAGATAACCACATGTCAGGACACAAACTAAGCCTCTACAAGTTCAAGAAGATTGAAATCATATCAAGCATCTTCTTGGACCACAATGGCATGCAACTAGAAATAAATTACAACAAAAATACTAAAAAAAAAATTCAAACACATGAAGGCTAAATAGCATGTTATTAAATAATGAATGGGTTACCAGTGAGATCAAGAAAGAAATAAAAAACTTACTGGAAGCTAATGAAAATAAACACACAACACAACAAAATCTATGGGACACAGCCAAAGCAGTCCTGAGAGAGAAGTTAACAGTATTACAGACCTACCTCAAGAAAAAAGAACAATTTCTAATGAACTATCTAACCCTATAACTTAAAAGAATTAGGGAACAAAAAGAAAAGAAAAAAACAAAAAACAGTGTAAGTGGAAGGAAAGAAAAAATAAAGATCAGACTAAAAATAAATGACATAGAGGGGAAAAAAACAATACAAAACATCAATGAGCCCGGCCGGTGTGGCTCAGTGGTTGAACATCGATCAACCCATGCACCAAGAGGTCACAGGTTTTATTCCCAGTCAGGGCACATGCCCAGGTTACAGGCCTAATCCCCAGTGTGGGGCATGCAGGAGGCAGCTAATCAATGTTCTCTCTCATCGATGTTTCTATCTCTCTTTCCTTCTTCCTTCTTCTCTAACATCAATAAAGAAAAAAAAATTTTTTTTTAAATCAATGAAACCAAGAGCTGGTTCTCTGAAAAGATAAACAAGACTGATGAACCTTTAGCCAGATTAAAAAGAAACAAAGAGAGAGGACACAAATAAATAAAATCAGAAATGAAGAGGTAAAGTAACAACTAACACCACAGAAATACAAAGGGTTGTAAGAAAATACTATGAACAATTATATGCCAACAAATTAGACAACCTAGGCAAAATGAGCAAATTCCTAGAATCATACAATCTTCTAAAACTCAACAAAGAAGAGTCAGAAAACCTGAACAGACCAACAACAACTAAGGAAAGTGAAGCAGTAATTAATAAACTCTCAGCAAACAAAAGCCCTGGTCTGGGGAGTTTCACCAAACATTCAAGGAAGAACTAACACCTGTTTTCCTCAAACTATTCCAAAAAATCCAAGAGGAAGGAAGACTTCCAAGCTCTTTTCATGAGGCTAGCATAAACCCAATTCCAAAACCAGATAAAGACACTACAGTGAAAAAAATTATGGGCCAATATCCATTATGAACATATATGCCAAAATCCTCAACAAAATATTAGCAAATTGAATCCAGCAATATATTCAAAAAAATTATTCACCACAACCAGGTGGGATTTATTCCAAGGATGTACAATAATTGCAAATCAATAAATGTGATACACCACGTAAACAAAATGAAATATAAAAATAATATGATCTTATCAACAGATACTGAAAAAGCATAGCACCCAATTTCTGATAAAAATGCTCAGCAAAGTGGGAATATCTCAACATAATAAAGGCCATACATGAAAAACTTACAGCCATCATATACTGAATAGGCAAAAACTAAAAGCATTTCCTTTAAGAACAGGAACAAGACAGGGATGTCCACTTTCGCCACTCTTATTTGACATAATACTGAAAGTCTTAGCCACTGCAATCAGACAAGAAAAAAAAGGCATCCAAATTAGAAAGGAGGAAGTGAAACTGTCATTATTCACAAATGGCATGATACTGTACACAGAAAACCTTAAAGACTCCACCAAAAAAACTACTAGATTTAATCAATGAATTTGGCAAAGTAGCAAAATACAAAATTAACATCCAAAAATCAATGACATCAATAATGAACACGCAGAAAGAGTAACTAAAAAAAAACAATCCCATTTACCATTGCAACAAAAAAATTAAGATACCTAGGAATAACCTTAACCAAGGAGGTAATAAACCTGTTCTCAGAAAACTACAGGGCATTAGAAAAAAACAAATAGAGGAAGATGTAAAAAAGTGGAAGTATATACTGTGTTCATGGACTGGAAGAATCAACATCATTAAAATGTTCATACTCCCCAAAGCAATAAATAGATTCAATGCAGTTCCCATTAAAATACCAATGGCATATTTCACAGATCTAAAACAAATACTCCAAATGTTTGTTTGTTTGTTTGTTTGTTTTATCCTCACCCTAGGACATTTTTTTGATTTTTTGTTCAGATAGAGTGGGAAGGAGAGAGAGGGAGAGAGAGAGAAACATCGACGTGAAAGGGACACATCAAGTGGTCTCCACCCACATGACCCAACTGGGGCTGGGAACAAACTGCAACTGAGGTACATGCCCTTAGTGGGAACCGAACCCAGGTCTCTCTGAACCACAGGCCAATGCTCTAACCACTGGGCAAAACTGGCCAGGGCAATACTCCAAATGTTTATCTGGAGTCAGAAAAGACCCAGAATAGCCACAGCAATCTTGAACAAGAACAAAGTTTGAGAGATCATAATACCAGATATCAGGTTATACTACAAAGCCACTATAATCAAAACAGCCTAGTACTGGCACAAGAACAGGCATACAGATCAATGGAACAGGACAGAGAACCCAGAAATTGACCCAATAATCAAGCACACTGCTGGTAGGAATGCAGACTGGTGCAACTAGGATGGAAAACAATATGGTGTTACCTCAAAAAATTAAAAACGGCCCTGGCCGGTTTGGCTCAGCGGTTGGAGCATCGGCCTGTGGTCCAGAGAGACCCGGGTTCAGTTCCCACTAAGGGCACGTACCTCAGTTGCAGTTTGTCCCCGGCCCTGGTTGGTCATGTGGCTGGCAGCCACTCGATGTGTCCCTTTCACATCGATGTTTCTCTCTCTCTCTTCCTCTCTCTCCCTCCCACTCTATCTGAACAAAAGGAAAAATGTCCTCAGGTGAGGATAAAAAAAAAATTAAAAATGGAACTGTCGCCCTGGCTGGTTTGGCTCAGCGGTTAGAGCGTCGGCCTGTGGTCCAGAGAGACCTGGGTTCGGTTCCCGCTAAGGGCACGTGCCTCGGTTGCAGTTTGTCCCCGGCCCTGGTTGGGTTGTGCGGGTGGCAGCCACTCAATGTGTCCCTTTCACATCAATATTTCTCTCTCTTCCTCTCTATCTGAACAAAAAATGGAAAAATGTCCTCGGGTGATGATGAAAAAAAAAAAAAGGAACTGTCATTTGACCCAATGATTTCACTTCTAGGAATATATCCTAAGAAGCCTGAAACACCAATCAGGAAGAATATATGCACCCCTGTGTTCATAGTAACGCTATTTACAATAGCTAAGATCTGCAAACAGCCCAAGGATCCATCAGTAGATGAGTAGATAAAAAAGCTGTGGTACATATACACAATGGAGTACTATGCAGCTGAAAGAAAGAAAGATCTCTTATCCTTTGAAATAACATGGAGGGACCTGGAGAGTATTATGCTGAGTGAAATAAGCCAGTCAGAAAAAGACAAGTACCACATGGTTTCACTTATTTGTGGAATATAATGAACAAAATAAGCCGAGGAACAAAACAGATCCAGAGACATGGAGGTAGGGAACAGACTGACAAACCTCAGAGGGAAAGGGGACGGGGGGCAGGAAGAGATAAACCAATGAACTGATATGCACATATGCACAACCAATGGACACAGACAAAAGTGCAGTGAAGGCAGAGGGGGGGTGGGAGCAGGGAGGGGGGCGTCAATAGGGGGAAAGGGAGGAGCATCTGTAATACTTTTCAACAATAAAGTTGTGGTTTTTTTTATGGTGAGTGGGTTTTTTTTCCCTTTAATGACAGAAAGGTGACTTTGATATCATGGTTTAAGGAAAGAAAAAATTAGCCAGCCCAAACCCAAAAGATGTTCGGTCAGCATCCATCACTACAGGAAAGCTGGGTCATTAAGGATGATTACACCAGAACCTGAAGCTTGCTCGTGAACTGCAGAGCCATAATCAGTTCCCTAACCTCTGTGAGCCTCAGTTTCTCTGTCTGTGTAAAACAGGAGCAATATTACCTTCCTATAAGATTATAGAATATTTAGCAATGTGACATGGACAGAGCTAAGCCTGGTGCTCAGCACTCACTGACAGCTCAAGGGACTGTCATGAGGGATGACAGCACACTACACAGAGGGAGTGCGACACACAGCCTAGGACATGGTGAGTGTTCACTAAAGGGCAGTCTCACTCCTGCTGTTATCATGACCTTGGATGTCACCGGCTAGTGAAGACAGCTAGCGCCAGCGTAGGAGGAAAGCGGGCACTCTCCAACACAGCCCTCTCCTGAACTTGTTGTTCTCAACACTGACCACTTAGCATTTGTGGGTCAGAAACTCTACCAACAAAAACCCAGACTCTAAAGTTCAAACTCAGCGGGAATGAAAACCAGATTGACTAGCTACACACACATGCACAGGGCTACACCCACACTCATACACACACTTGCACACTTACATGTACACAAACTCATTTCTAGAAAGAACTTCTAAATGTATTTATTCCGCCCTGGCCAGTTTGGCCAGCGGTAGAGTGTCGGCCCGCGGACCAATGAGTCGTGGGTTCGATTCCAGCCACGGACATGTACCTCGCTTGCAATTCGTCCCCGGTCCTGGTCCAGTCATGTGGGAGGCAGCCACTCGATGTCTCCCTTTTACATCGATGTTTCTCTCTTTCTCTCTCTCTCTTCCTCTCTCTCCCTCCCACTCTATCTGAACAAAAAATGGAAGAAATGTCCTCAGGTGAGAATTAAAAAAAAAAATGTATTTATTCCTTTGTAGTTCCTATGGATACCCAATATCAAACAAGCAGCTATAAAGCAGCGTGAAACAAGTAAACATTTGCTTTCTTTATTCGGGGGGAGCAGGAGCTCAAGAATAGGGAGGGGTTTGCAAAGCAGGGTTTCACACAATGGAAACACATCAATAAAGAGCATTTGGGTCTCAAGCAACATGCTTTAATTAACAAGAAGGGAGGAGCATCTCTTGGATTTCATCACATGTAGTAAAGGTAAGAAAAGTAAGACTTGCCCTGGCCGGTTTGGCTCAGCGGTTAGAGCATCCACCTGCAGTCCGGAGAGACCCGGGTTCGGTTCCCGCTAAGGGCATGTACCTCGGTTGCAGTTTGTCCCCGGCCCTGGTTGGTCGTGCGGGTGGCAGCCACTCGATGTGTCCCTTTCACATCAATGTTTCCCTCTCTCTCTCTCTCTCTTCCTCTCTCTCCCTCCCACTCTATCTGAACAAAAAATGGAAAAATGTCCTCGGGTGAGGATAAAAAAAAAAAAAGAAGAAAAGTAAGACTGATTTGTGAAATGTTTGCTTTGGTTGCCATATGTTATTCGTGCAGGTAACGAATAAGACATTGGCACAGTGCCAGTACAGAGGACCTGGCTCCTGGTAAGGAAGACCCAGCACAGACAGTGCCCTCCTGCCACCCGGTGCTCTGGAGAGTACGAACAATGACATCTCTTCCTGTCATTCACACATTACTGTGAGGAAGAACACCAAAGCAGCTTTGGCCCTGTTCTTGTAGATTTGACACAGGCATTATTTAATGAGTGCATGGAAGGTGCTTAGAGGGGTGCTCACCACACAGTAGGAGTGGTGTAAGTGCTGACTGGTATTAGACTCATGGAGAAAGACACAGCACATAGTAGGAGCTGTGTAAGGGATGTCTGGCATTAGCCTCTTGGAGGTGGACACAGCACACAATAGGGGCTATGGAAATGCTGACTGGTATTAGCCTCATGGAGGTGGACACAGCACAGAGTAGGAGCTGTGTAAGTGCTGACTGGTATTAGCCTCGTGGAGGTGGACACAGCACATAGTAGGAGCTGTGTAAAGGATGCCTGGCATTAGCCTTGTGGAGGTGGACACAGCACACAGTAGGAGATTGTAAGGGAGGCCTGGCATTAGCCTCGTGGAGGTGGACACAGCACACAGTAGGAGCTTGTAAGGGAGGCCTGGCATTAACCTCATGGAGGTGGACACAGCACAGAGTAGGAGCTTGTAAGGGAGGCCTGGCATTAGCCTCGTGGAGGTGGACACAGCACACAGTAGGAGCTTGTAAGGGAGGCCTGGCATTAGCCTCGTGGAGGTGGACACAGCACACAGTAGGAGCTTGTAAGGGAGGCCTGGCATTAGCCTCGTGGAGGTGGACACAGCACACAGTAGGAGCTTGTAAGGGAGGCCTGGCATTAGCCTCGTGGAGGTGGACACAGCACACAGTAGGAGCTTGTAAGGGAGGCCTGGCATTAGCCTCGTGGAGGTGGACACAGCACAGAGTAGGAGCTTGTAAGGGAAGCCTGGCATTTACCTCGTGGAGGTGGACACAGCACACAGTAGGAGCTTGTAAGGGAGGCCTGGTATCAGACTGGTGAAGGTGAGCACATGTCCACCTCCACTGAAGCCCTTAGATGAGTGTTGTGAATCAGAGCGCCACATGCTGGAGGGCACACCCAGAGGGTGTGATGTTGAACTCAGTCAGAGGAGGAGCCTGGCTCCAGAGGAAAGTGACCTACTGCCCAGAACCACATGACAAGGGAAATAATCCTCACCTGTGTGGACAGGTCAAAAGTGGCTTCAGTCTGGATCCCTCTCACATTGCTCCCATGGCCCCTCTCGGTCATTGCAAACATCCCAGTGTATTTCTGCTCCTGGAATTTACCGAATGTTAGAAGGGGCTTAGCTGGTCAGGCGGCCGATCTCTCAGATCACTGGGAATGTTGGTGAGAGGGAAAGGTGAGTTGGAAATAACTATAAAAATCCAGCGTGGTGACAGCTAGTGTGGTGTTAACAATATGACAGACTCAATGCAATCCAAAAAAAGAGAGTGGGAATGATCATTCCAAACAAAATTCTGGCTGACACTAATTCTGTTGGTTTTTTCTGCACACACACATACCCTAGCTACTGTGAATTTTTAAGGCTCTCCATAAAAGAAGACATCATTTGCCCTGGCCGGTTTTGCTCAGTGGTTAGAGCATTAGCCCGTGGCCAAAGAGTCGAAGGTTCGATTCCAGTCCAGGGCATGTACCTCGGTTGCGGTTCAATCCCCAGCCCTGGTTGGGGTCATGTAGGAGGCAACCAATGTGTTTCACTCGCATTGATGTTTCTCTCTCTCTCCATCCCTCCCTCCCTCCCATTCTATCTAGAAATCAATGTAAAAATATCCTTCGGTGAAGATTTTAAAAAAAGGAAGAAGACATCATCTGAGGCACATGCCATACCTGGAGTGGCTGCAGCCACTTCGTTACATGTCCTGGGCTTCCGAGATTCCTGACTGCACCACCAAATAGCCAATAAATTATCCCACACTGGAAACAGACAACACAGGCCATTGTTAGCAACAGTCAACAAATGAATGACAGCTGCCCTCCTGGTCAAACTCCACGCCCTCCCCTTCAGGGTCCAGTTCCTCTTGGCAGACACAGCTCAGGGTGCACTCGAGAAAGAGGCCACTGCCACACCACAGAGAGTCAGTGCTCCACCCCGCGCTGCCGTCAGATGACTGCCCGGACATTGACCCTGCCTGTCTGTCAGGGTGCGCTCGGTGCCTGGGGATGCAGACATGCAGCCCAGCGCAGGACGCTGGTGAGAGGCGGGGGAGCGGGCACAGCTGGGCCAGGTGGCTGCATCAGCCCCATTCAACTGCTGCCGCTGGGGCCTCGGGCCAAGGACACAGAAGCCTTCGTCCGTCTGACACGGAGGGAATGACGAGCACCCCAACTAATAAGCACTCACGTCTGCCGGCAGAACTCCATTCACACAAGGTCATTGGTTCTCATGACAACCTGGGGAAGGAAACACCATCACCTGCACTGGTCAGATGAGGACCCCAAGGTTCAGGAGAGGGCGTGACCAGGCAGGGCTGCACCCGGAGATAATGGGCAGGGCTGGGGTTCAAATCCAAGCGGCCGGACATTTAACAGCATTTCATGAAGCTACTGCAAGGATTCAGTGAGGGTCAGTAGCCAAGATGTTGTTTATTTTATAAACCCCAGGAAAGTTGCTGATGGAGGAGGATGGAGGGAGTCCCTGGCAGGGCCTCTAATCTTTTTTTTTTTTTTCTTTATTGATGTTAGTGAGAGAGAGGGAGAGGAAGGGAGAGGTAGAGAGAGACAGAAACATCGATGAGAGAGAATATCAATTGGCCGCCTCCTGCATGCCCCCCACTGGGTATTGGGCGCACAACCTGGGCACGTATCCTGACCGGGAATCGAACCAGCAGCTTCTAGGTGCATGGGTCGATGCTCAACCACTGAGGCTACTCATCATGACCTCAGGTGTAGAAGGAATAAGCCAGACCTGTGACTAGATTCCGGAGACTGAACCTGTGCCAGGTCATTCTGTCTCCCTGCTGCCATGGACCAGTGAGGCCTGTCAGGAGGGCCCGGGAGCTGCCAGAACCCCGGCTGGGACAGGCCGCGCCCTCCCACACGACCATCAGTGGGTCTCCCAGCGGTCTTGCTGCGTTCAGGTCCTTCTCCTTCCAGGGGCAAAGGGGACACACTGAGGCGCCGCAGCGGGCCTTTTAGACCATGGCGACCCCAGAAAGGACAGTGCTATGGACTGAATTGTGTCCCCCAAATTCATATGCTGAAGCCTCCCCCCAGTGTGGTGGTATTAGGGTATTAGGCTATGGGGCTTTTGGGAACGAGGTAGGTTTAGATAAAGTCATGAGGTGACACCCACGATGGAATCGGTGTTCTTGCAAAAGCCATCTGAGCTGTCTTGCTCCCTCCCTCCCTCTCTGTCTCTCCCCCACCAACCCTCACGCGAGAACAAGGAGAAGGCAGCCCGCTGCAGGAGGAGGGTCCTAGCCAGGACCTGGATCCGCCAGACGTGGACCTTGGACTTCCAGCCTCCAGAGCGGTGAGAAGATAAATGTCCGCTGTTCGAGCCACCGAGCTTGAGTGTTTTATCATCGAAGCCCCGGCAAACTAAGACAGACGGTAAGACGACCGAAGGAAGGAAGGGACGGCCGTGGGGAGAAGAAAAGGAAGCCGGCCCGCTTCTTCCAGCCTTCGGTCCCTGCGGATGGGATCCGGGTCTGGGCAGAGGCCCTGGGCGGCTCCCAAGCTAAGTGAGGCTTCCAGGCTCCCCGGGCACCTCTCTCACTCGCCTGCCCCCCCCCCCCCGCCCCGTGAACTGTCTACCACGGCCCGGCCAGAGCACCTCTCTCACTCGCCTGCCCCACCCTGTGAACTGTCTACCACGGCCCGGCCAGAGCACCTCTCTCACTCGCCTGCCCCCCCCCTGTGAACTGTCTACCGCGGCCCGGCCAGAGCACCTCTCTCACTCGCCTGCCCCCCCCCCCCCCCCCCCCCCCCCCCCCCCCCCCCCCCCCCCCCCCCACCCCCCCCCCCCCCCCCCCCCCGTGAACTGTCTACCGCGCCAGCGGCCCGGCCAGCTCGCGGCTGCGAGCGCACCGCTGCCCAAAGCGCTCAGGAACACCAGAGCCTGTGGGTAACAGACCTGGAGGCAGAGGGGAAAGGCCCGGCCTGTGCGCACAGATGACCCAGAGGAACTGATGCTGCTCAGGTGAACGGCCAGCCCAGGTGAAGCCATAAGAGGAACGTCGGCAGAGGCCACCGTACCCTGAGCGGGCAGGAAGATCTGGGGACGCCCTGCCCAACCTGAGCTCCCAGGAATGTTCCCAGACACTGCATCCTTCCGCCCGCTTCAGGGAAGGGGTTTTAAGTAGCACCGTGATCAAAGAAGCATTTTAAAATATGTTTCTTTAAATCTCTTCAGATTTTCTTCCAGGATACCCAAGAGTACAACGTTTTAAAAAGCTTTTTATTAAAAAAAATTTTTTCAAACAAAATAGAAGAGTATAATGAACTAAAGATGACCTCACGGTCCATGTTGTCCCCTTTCCACACCCCAGGTAATCTTGAAGTTTATCCCAGATGCCCTGTCACTTCATCCCTAAAAATGTCCGATACGTCTGTAGAAGAGACTTTTTGTTGTTGTTGATCCTCATCCGAGAATATTTTCCCATTGATTTTTAGGTAGAGTGGAAGGGAGGAAGAAGGAGAGAAACATCAACAGGATGCCTCCCGCACAACCCTGACCGGGGCCGAGGATGGAACCTGCAACCCAGGTAACTGCTCCTGACTGGGAATCGAACCTGCAACCCTTCAGTCCGAGGGCTGATGCTCTAATCACTGAGAAAACCAGCCAAGGCCAAAGAGACTCCTTTTAAACACACAACCCTGCCCTGGCTGGTTTGGCTCAGTGGTTAGAGCATCGGCCTGCGGTCCAGAGAGACCTGGATTCTGTTCCCACTAAGGGCACGTATCTCGGTTGCAGTTTGTCCCCAGCCCCAGTTGGGTCGTGCGGGAGGCAGCCACTCAATGTGTCCCTTTCACGTCGATGTCTCTCTCTCTCTCTCTCTCTCTCTCTCTCTCTCCCCCCATCTCTCTCTTTTTCTCTCTCTCCCTCCCACTCTAGCTGAACAAAAAATGGAAAAGTGTCCTTGGATGAGGATAAAAAAAAAAAATTAAACACACAACCCTAAAACTGTTATCCCACCTAAAAGTATAGAAATATAGTAATTCTTTAGTAGTGCCAAATATCCAATGAACAAATTTCCCTAACTGACATGTAGTATTTCTCTACAGTTTGTTGTTTGGACCAGGATCTAAATAGTGTGCACACATTGCAGTTGGTCGGAATGTCCCTTAGGTCAGCTTGGGCCACAGGCTGCCTGTCCCCGGTCAGGCCAGCGTTCCCTGCAGGACTCAGTGACCGGGCTCAGGGCCCCACCCTGGAGGTTCAGACGAGGGCCCTGCCCACCGCTCAGGGGTCCCTGTGAAGATTTCTCAGGTCACATTCTACCCGACTGAAGAGAAGGCAGGTGGAGGGGCGAGATGGATCCCGAGTGTAGACCGGGGACCTCCAGTGTTTCTGAAAGGGGGACTGTTTGTTGCACGTCAGCTGACGCATCCAGAAGGGAAGAGACCCTGATTGGCTCAAGTCACAGGGAAGCCAGTGTCCCCCGAAGGACCTAACGGTGGGTGCCCTCACCACAGTTGGCACACACAAATTTCTTTGTTTCTAATTCCTACATATTTTTAATGACTACACTGTGGAACAGAAGTAACTGCAACCTTGAGCTCACCAACGACCCACTGGGCTTCCTGTCTGATCCTTCTCTCTTCCTGTTCTTGTTATAATTTCCCCCTGTGGGAACATCAAACTGGAGGCTTGGATGCAGGGACTAATTCTGGGGTGCAGGGGTGTCCACGGAGGGAAAGGCGGGCACATGCAGAGCCTCATGAATGACCCTTTGCTGGGTACTCAGCGCACCGTGAGGAGCCACGGCAGTCATGCCCTTCGAGCCACGCCGTGCACCGCTGGTGAGCCGGGACACGTGAAGCACCCCACGGCACAGTGCTGTTTAATACCCATTTGGTCGACAGAATGTAGAAGCCTAAGACTTCCAAGTGCGGGGCGTCTCCACACTGAGGAATACAATACAGCAGTCAAACGTGAATAAACTCCACTGTGTATCATTTTCAGTGGCAAAACCAGAGACGGAGAACAGATTGGCATCTGCCAAAAAACAGGGGAGGTGGGGGCTGCAGGCAACGCAAACGGGTAGCACTGTGCGTGTCTGTGCGGATGCAACCGCTCTACACCTTGACTGTGGTGGTGGCTGCATGAATCGACATGGGGACCAAACTGCACCGAACCACACGCACACTCACACACAACTGTGTGCAAAAGCTGTGGAGTCTAAGACCTGGTCCGGCGAACGCGCTGTGCCAGTGCTGCTGTCCTGGTTTTATGCTGCATTCCAGCTATGGACGGGGCCCCCGACGGAGACTGGGTGCAGAGTGCTTACGGCTGTGCACTATTTGTGCAGCCTCCTGTGGGCATTATTCTTCCAAACGAAAAGATTTAAAATGATAACATGAATGCAGTGGCATGCAACCATATGGATCCCTCAGCAGTAACAGTTAAGTGAAGAAAGTCAATCACAAATGATACTGTTTTTGTAAAATCAAACAAGGTAACTGATGAACACAATGCAATAAAACGAACCGTGAAGAAAACACAAATACAGGATTGAATGGAATGAGTCCAGAGGAGGTTGGGGGATGGGTTGTAAGTTGTACCATTTTACAAACATCTGTTCCCTTAAAGAGACAGATACCTGCAGGGTTCTGATTTTACTCCTTGTCATTCAAAACCAAGCGCCAGTATGCAAGGGCGGGTGCCCAGGCCTCTCACCTTTCCTGCCGTGGCCACGTCCCGTGGAGAGGACTTCTCCTATGACGAGGCTTCGACTGACAAAATTCTCTGTTTTCTCTGCCTGAAAACAGGACAGACCCAATGTCAAGGTTCTATAATAAACATATGTACTTTTATAACAAAAACGTAACACAGCAATTTTACAAGAAAAGCAATCCCATCATCCTACTGAAGTAAATGTTTTCATCCTTTTTTTTGTTTGTTTAATCCTCACCCGAGGATATTTTTCTATTTATCTTCAGATAGAGTGGTAAGGAGAGAAAGGGAGAGAGAGAGAAACATCGACAAGAGAGAAACATCGACGTGAGAGAGATACATTGACTGGCTCCCTCCCGCAAGACCCTGACCAGGGCCGAGGACCAACCGAAACTGAGGCACGTGCCCTTGACCAGAATTGAACCCGAGACTCAATGGTCCACGGGCCGATGCTCTACTGCTGAGCCAAACCGGCCAGGGCATCATCCTTGTTTTGTGTGACCGTCTGGGCTCTGCCCACACACGAAGTGCCTGAGGACGATTTTCTTACACAACAGGACGTTGGCTGTGTCTGTGTGCAGGCCGGACTCCTGCCAGGTTCCCCTCGGGCCTCAGGCTGCCTTAGCCAGGTTTGTCTCTGGCACTCCCCGAACCCAGCCCCATGGTCCAGCCTGCAGCCTCTGAGCACTGACCTCTGACCAGCAGGGAACGCCTGGCTCAAATCCAGATGACAGCCTGGATCAAGACAGAGGATCGGAAGGTTTGAGGACACAGGAAGAGCAATCTTCTTCCCTTTCCTTTCTAGCCTGGCCCACCTCAGGTTTTGATCATTCGAACCCCCTTCATTACCCTCGTCTCACACGCTGAACACAGCAGCCACAATCCCCAAAGTTACACGAGCACACACTTCGCCACCAGCGAGAAGTGGGACAGGACAAACCCGTCACTGTTTTACTTTAAATTTCACAGGCAGGGGCATTTCCTTCAAAGGTGGCAGACCCCTTACCCATTGTTAAAATTAATTCTAGTCTTCCTTACTCACCAGTCTCTCCTGAGACCCAGTCAACAAAGCTGGTGCTTATTGCTTGCGTGTACATGTGTGTATACTGTGTGGCGTGTGTACACGTGTGTGCATGCCTGTGTCTGCAGTTGTGTGTACATTGTGTGATGTGGGCACGTGTGTACACAGAAGCATGTACACCTGTGAGCGTGTGTGCCCGTGTGAATATGTGTGTGTAATCTGCCCCAGCAACAGCATGATGAGAGCCAAGCTTCCTTGGATGGTTCTCAGTTTCTACATGGGCTTAAGTTCTCTCCCCAATTGCACTGTTTTCCCCTCCTGTAGGTTTTTACAATGTTTCTCTCAAGCACTATTAATTTTATCAAACAGCACACTGTCAAGATTTATGACTCTTATCGTGGCTCCAACCCAGTGCATCTTGTATTGATTTTTTCCTAAAATATCTCCAGGCTTGAGTATGAACCATTGCGTGGCTCCGGCTCTGGCTCCAGCTCCCACTGGAGAGCTAGTGACCATCAAATAATAAAAAACAACTGGAGAAGATATTTACAGGCTTCCTCGAAGGGCCCATGTGTCCAGATGCTCCCAACAACCCTTCACAGAGGTTAAGCAGGACCATGGCACTGACCCCAGGTTACAGATGGCAATGTCTAGGCTCAAGGAGGTCACAAGATTTGTCCAACCAGAGTCCCCCAGTACGTGGCAGAACCAGGACCAAAACCCAGGTCTTCAGACTCCTTGCCATGCCTGGCCCCACCTTACTGCCCCTCATTGTTAGGCTGGAGGAAACCTGGAACTCTGGGGGCCAAGCCTTTGTCCCCAGTCCACCCCTTCTTTGTACTCCAGTGAGCACCTGACATCAACACGCCCCTGTGACCAGGTGCTCTTCCTGAGTGTCACCCCACTTCGCATGGTGACAAGCCCTTCCTCACCTTACACCATCGCTGGACTGCAGCCAAACCTCAACCACTAGGAGTAAGCAGATCCCTCCAAATCTCTGCCTGTTCATAGTTTTCTTCATATTTCATTCTCTCCGTTTATCCTGTTGATGGAGGAGCATGACCTTGTCATTAGTGGTATCCATCTGGGGTCACATTACCCACCAGTTGGAAATAAACTGCAATCACATTTGCTGAAGAATCAACCCAGAATGTAGCCATCTTGGGGCATGTTGCTTGTGTCCGACGTGGACTCTCCTGCCCCAGCCTCCGCACGAGATGGCGGTCAGGACTCGATGGGCAGCACCAGCAGGAGTTTGGCACGAGTCCTCTGGCGTGGATGGACGCACTCCTTTGGCCTTTCCCAGAGGCCAAGCAGAAGTTCCAGAGCCAAGACTAGGCTCACTCCGATTCACTGCCCTACTGACATTGATTTCTAACATCCTCCCCACACATACACTCTCCCCTTTCTTCGATCATTTCTGATCTGGTCATTGTTCTTAATTAAAGGATGCATGATCTTTCATTCAATTGGCCACACAATGAATTGTCTGTACTGATCGTGATAAATCAGTAAACAATGTGTGTTTCAACATACACTTTCCCAGAACCTCTACTGTGTCGATGCCTTCAATGCCCTATATGCTCAACGCCCCTATAAGAATAAGTTTGTAGTCATTTTAAGTGATAATGGTTCCATAAATGTATGGGGAACATACTCAGGCTTAGAGTTGATCCTAAATCACACCCCATGCGACTTACATTTCTACTTAATAAATTCAGTCTCAAACAGAAGGAAGGTAGTTTTCCCTTTTCTTTGTAGAGCACTTGATTTACGGCATACTGTTCTGTCACAAATCGAATTCTACAAATAGTGTGTATTTTTAGTTTTATAAGCCCAGAGAGTCTCTAAAAGGCAGATATAGCCTTCTTCTGCTCGAGCCAACTAGATTCAGCACTGCGGGGTCTAGAACCCAAGCTGTCTCTCCTCTGATGTTAGGACCCTCGCTGCCCCCTTGCAACCAGCCCATCGGCAGCCTGTTAGGTGCCAGCCAAGGAGACTGGGTTTAACTTTCTCATATCTGTTCCCAGACATATTTGCTTCTTCTGGTTTCAATTTTCTATTTTAGTCATGTCTTCTTGGTCTTATTAAATACAAGCCTTTTGGTATAATTAGACTCAAATTATTTTAGAAAGAGAAGGGGTCAGAGCAAAATGTACAAATAAAATAAATAAATGGGCTTCACCGACTCACTTATCCCAGTCTAACGAGACTCTTGCCTCTGGGTTAACAAGTTCTGAACCTCCCTCCAAAACAGGTCCCCGGGCTGGCGCCTTCTGGCATCCTCCCTCCCCACCGCCATCGTGCGTGGACTGTGGCGGCCTCCACTCTGGCCTCCCTGCTTCCCTCTGCCTCAAACATCAGACATTATGGCGTTAGTAATAGTAGTATTAAGACAAAACTCACAACAGTGAAATGCACAGAACTGAAGCGCACAAGTTCTGGCCAATAGTCTACCTGTGTAACCATAATGCCAATTAAGGTTATAGACCGTTCTCCTCACCTCCACCACGTGTCCTCCCGCCCCCTCCCGGAGCGTCTGCACCGCCGCAGGGGGACGCTGCCCTCTCTTTATCGCCATCATTAGCTGTGCCCGTTCCAGAACTTACATAAAGGGAACTGTACGGGACGTTCTCTTTGCTGTCTGCATTCTTTCGTGCAAGTCAGTCATCCACGCCGCTTTGTTTATTAGCAGGCCCTTCTTTTTTATGACTGAGTCGTTTGCCATCTATGAATATTCTATCATTTGTCCAGTCCCTTACTGATGAACACTCGAGCTGTGTCCGGTTTGGACTTGCTATGAATAAAGCTGATGGAAACACTCGTGGGCCAGTTTTTGTGTGGACATGTTTCCATGTATCTTCTATGAGGCCCCGGGAATGCAATTGCTGGGTTCAAGGGTAGGTTTCTGCCTGGCGGTTCCTCACAATGGTTGTACCACGTACTCTCGTCCTCATGGGGACGTCAGAACAGCCTTTCAGCTCTCCTGGAGGGAGACTGATGTCATCTCATCACAGCTTAAACATGCATTTCTCGGAAGACTGAAAATGTCGACCACATTTTTAAATGTTTGTTGCCATTTCTATAGCTTTATAAAGTGTCTGTGCAGGTTTTTGCCCATTTTTTAAAACTGTGTTGTCTTTTTTTTTTTTTTACCCTCACCCGAGGACATTTTTCCATTTTTTTGTTCAGATAGAGAGAGAGGAAAAGAGAGAGAGAGAGAAACATCGACGTGAAAGGGACATATCGAGTGGCTGCCACCTGCACTACCAACCAGGACTGGTAACAAACTGCAACCGAGGTACGCGCCCTTACAGGAACCAAACCTGGGTCTCTCTGGACCGCAGGCCGACGCTCTAACCGCTGAGCCAAACCAGCCAGGGCTGTGTTGTCTTTTTATCATTGAGCTCTAGGAATTCTTTATTTATTCTGGGTACAAATCCCTCGTGTCTGGGCATAAATTTTTGTGACATAATCCACATTGCAGATATTTTTTCCTACTGCAGGGATTGCCTTGGGATTGCCTTTTTTCTCTTAGTGATGTCTTTAGATGACCATGTTTTCAATTTTGGTAAAGACCAATTTATCAGTTTTTCTGTTTACATGTTTAGCTCTTTGGGGGTTTTCTCAAAGAATCCTCTGCCTACCCTAAGGTCAAGAAGACAAAGTTTGGGGGGACTTCCGGTCGAGATGGCGGCGTAGGGAAACGCAGTATCGCGTTCTCCCACAACCACATCCAAGTTACAACAAAACTACAGAACAACCATCATCCAAAACCGCCTGAAATCAAGCTGAATGGAAGTCCTACAACTACGGAATTAAAAAAAAAAAAAAAAAAGCAGCTACATCCAGACCGGTAGGAGGGGCGGCAGCGGCACGGCGGAGCGACGGGCTGGTCCCACACCCAAGTGTGGCGGATAAAAATCAGGAGGCTCCCGCGGCTGGGAAGGTCCTTCCTGAGGACTGAGGGGTCCCCGTCCCATACCAGGTGCCCCGCTCAGGGTTCCAGTGCCAGGAAGAGAAGTCCCCATAACTTCTGGCTGGAAAAACCAGCGGGAACTGAGGCTCAGGGAAGCTGACCTGGCTGGAGCCCCAGGCAGCTCCTTAAAGGGCCCGCGCACGGACTGGTCGGACTCTCTCCCTCTAAGCTCGGAGGGGAGGCAGCTCGAGGGGCACCAGAGAAATACAGGGAAGAACTGAGCTGTTTGGCACTGGAGCGAGGGCTGGAGAGGGGGCTTTCTCAGGGACAAACGTGCTGTAAGAGGCCTTTGTTCCTTTGGTGAGCCCTTCCCTAGGGTGGCAAACAGCCACCATATCTGGGACTCCAGCAACCTAGCTCACACTGGTAGCCCCGCCCTGCTGACTCCCTGAGGTCCCGCCCTGCTCCGCCCCACACAACTTTCAAGCTCACCCAAGCTGTTGCTACTTGCTTAACCATAGGATTGGCCTGTCTTGGATCCTGCTTCAGGTTTTTCCTAAATTCTTTCAAACGAGCAGCATCGGGTCTCAGCGAGCCCCATACCTCTCATTAAGTAATACACAGAAACAAACACAGGGAGGCAGCCAAAATGAGGATACAAAGAAACAGGTCCCAAATGAAAGAACAGAACAAAACCCCAAGAAAAGAACTAAGTGAAATGGAGATAAGCAACCTAACAGATGCTGAGTTCAAAATACTGCTTATAAGGATGCTCAATGAACTCAGTGAGGGCCTCAAGAGCATAAAAAAGTACCAGTCAGAAATGATCGCTGCACAGTTAGAAACGAAGGAGGCTTTAACTGAAATAAAGAATAATTTACATAGCTTCAATAATAGAGTACGTAAATCCAAGGAGCAAACCATCGATTTGGAATATGAGGAAGCAAAAAACGCCCAACCAGAACAGCAAAAAGAAAAAAGAATCCCAAAAAATGAGGATAGTGTAAGGAGCCTCTGGGACAACTTCAAGCGTGCCAACATTCGCATCTTGGGGGTGCCGGAAGAAGAAGAGAGAGAACAAGAAATCGAAAACCTGTTTGAAACAATAATGGCAGAAAACTTTCCTAACTTGGTGAAGGAAACAGACATACAAGTCCAGGAAGCACAGACAGTCCCAAACAAGATGAACCCCAAGAGGCCCACACCAAGACACATCATCATCAAAATGCAGAAGGTTCAAGACAAAGAGAGAATCCTAAAAGCAGCAAGAGAAAGGCAGCTAGTTACCTACCAGGGAGTTCCCATTAGGCTGTCAGCTGATTTCTCAAAAGAAACTTTGCAGGCCAGAAGGGAGTGGCAAGAAATATTCAGAGTGATGAAAACCAAGAACCTACAACCAAAATTACTCTATCCTGCAAAGCTGTCATTTAGAATCGATGGACATATAAAAACTTTCTCAGACAAGAAAAAGTTAAAGGAGTTCATCACTACCAAACCGTTATTATATGAAATGATGAAGGGTCTTTTTAAAGAAAAAGATAAAATGTATGAACAAACAAAATGGCAATGAATACATATCTATCAACAATGGAATCTACAAACAAAATGAACAGGAAGAACAGGAACATTCTCATACATACAGAGAACATTTTGTTGGTTGCCAGTTGGGAAAGGGGTTGGGGGAATGGATGAAAAAGGTGAAGGGATTAAGAAGCACAAATTCATTGCTAGACTGACAAACCTCAAAGGGAAAGGGGTTGGGGGGGTGGGAAGAAATAAACCAAAGAACTTATATGCATAACCAATGGACACGGACAATAGTTTGGGAAAAGGTGGGAGGGGGGCGGGAGTGGGGAGGAGGGGGTCAATGGGGACATCTGTAATACATTTTACATCCAACAATAAAGATGTGGAAAAAAAAAAAAAGAAGACAAAGTTTGTAATTCTAGAATTTATATAAAGATCTATCACACATCTCAACTTATCTGTGTGTGTAGCGTGAGGTAAGGATCAAGCTTAACTTTTTCTGTGTTTATCTAGTTGTTCAGATGCCATTTATTTATTTATTTTTATTTTTTTATCCTCATCCAAGGACATTTTTGCTTCTATCTTCAGAAAGAGCGGGAGGGGGAGAGAGAGGGAAACATCGATGTGAGAGAGACACATCGACTGGCTGCCACCCACACGACCCCACCGGGGCCGGGAACAAACTGCAACCGAGGTACGTGCCCTTAGCAGGAACCGAACCCGGGACTCTCTGATCTGTGGACCGATGCTCTAACCGCTGAGCCAAACCAGCCAGGGCCAGGCGCCATTTATTGAAGACTTTTCTTTTCCCATCAAACTGCCTTGGCAACACTGTCAAAAAATCCACTGCTCCTGTGTGTGGGCTCATTTCCGGACTGTCCAGCTGTCCTTGTCCCATTCATCTATTTGCCTCTCCTGTGCCAATGCCTCCTAATCTGAATGCCTCGTAGTAAGTCTTGAAATCAAAGGGTAAGAGTCCCTCCCAATGTGTCCTTTTTCAAGACTGCTGTAATGACTCTAGGGGGTGTTTTTGTATGTCCACGGGCTTTTTATTTCTTTTTTTTTTTTTCTTTTAATCCTCACCCGAGGACATTTTTTGTTCAGGTAGAGTGGGAGGGAGAGAGAGGAACAGAGAGAGAGAGAGAAACATCCATGTGAAGGGACACATCGAGTGGCTGCCACCCGCACAACCAACCAGGGCCGGGGACAAACTGCAACCAAGGTATGCGCCCTTAGCGGGAACCGAACCCGGGTCTCTCAGGACCGCAGGCCGACACTCTAACCGCTGAGCCAAACCAGCCAGGGCGTCCACGGGCTTTTTAAATCACCTTGTAAGCTTTGCTGAAGGCACTACAATATTTTAAAAATAAGCGTCATGCTGTACTGCCCTCCTTCCCCTCCCGCTCCCCACCTCCACCCTCCACTGTGAAAACCCTCCAACAACTCCAAAAGTAAGAAAATCCAACCTTCTCACTGTGGCCTCCACGCTGGGCCCTTCGTAGTCTCTGCTGGTTCTCTGCTGTGGCCACAAAGTCTGGCACCAGAGCAGAGAGCCAGGGGGATTCTGTCATGAGGGCCCCACGTCTCCACCACGCTTCTGCTCTCCCGGGGGCCTGGAGGCTCCAGGAAGGCCCAATGCACGAACGACGCAAGGTGACAGTCCCCTGGCTCTGTCTAAGGATATTTTTCTTCTTTCACAACAACAATATTGCAGTATTCTGACAGTTTAGGGTTTTTCAATTCTTCCCTTAACTTTCATACCTCGTCCTACCAAATTCCTAGCTGCCTTGGAAAGTTTTCTGCCTATTACCGCAATCACTAACTTTTCACTATCAACAGCATGTAACGATGAACGTGACATTACCACGCTGACACGAGCTTCATTTTCTGTTAGTGGAAAGTGCATTATTTTACATTCATCTTAATGAAAAACAGTGGTTGACTCCGTACACTGCAGCTCTGCTGGGTTTATTAGCTGTAATGGATTTCTGTGGAATCTTCAGGGTTTTCTACATATAGGATCATGTCATCTGTGAGCAGAGATCGTTTTACTTCTTCTTTTCCAACTTACCACGCTTGACTTTTATCCACAGCATTTACAACCACCTGACATATTATAAACATCTTGTTTATTCGTTTATCGTCTGCCTCCTCCCAGGGTAAAATGCCTGCTTTGCTCGCTGCTTCTTGAACCAGGCCTGGCTCAGGGTAGGTACTCGATAAATAACTGCAAAGGAGTGGATCGCTTTACCTGGCGCATAGAGGGAAATTAGCAAAGGAGAGTAAATTACTCTCTTTAATGGGGCATTTCGCTACAAGAATAATGGCTTAAAGTGAGAATACCTCAAAATGTGTAGAGTGGTTGCAGTCAGATTCCCAGCTGCATGGGCATCCCTGCATGGGTCCCCACTCTCCCTGGCACTCCCCTCCAAGTAATCGCTGTGGCCACAGGTGACAATCAGATTCAGGTGCCAGTTTACACACAGGAACTTCTGTGAACAGGCCGCTCTGTCCTGTTGTCTCTGCTCGAATCCTCCACAGCCTCCCTCGGGGTCAGGGCTGGCCTGGCCAGAGTACTGGCCAAGTGGCCTGTGTCCAAGTCTGTGGAGCTCGAGCTGGAACAGGGACTCCCGCCAAAGGCAGCCCGTCACAGCCCACTAGGAAAGGCCTGGGTTCCAGCACAAACAGAAGCCAGAGGGCCAAGGGCAGAGCCAAGACCGGGTGTTGGAGCCAAGAGCTCAGAGGAGATCAGGAGCCAGCTGGGGTGGGGGAGGGTGCCCATCAGGGTCTGCACGACCAGCAGGCTGGTGCTGTGGGCAGCAGGCAGGTGTGGCAGGGGAGACATCCTCAGCCTCTCGGCATACTCTCTGCTCAGCTCCCTTTCTGAAGCTACCCACCCCTGCTCCCGGCTTCCGTGCCACTGCCTCCTGGGAAAGCGGCTCCCTCCCGGGCCAGCGAGGAGAGCCACAGTCTCCACCACTGCCGGCTGCCTTCCCGCTCTGACCGCAGAACTCACTCCCTTCAGATCTGATCGCCCACCTGGTATTGCTCTGAACACGAAAACAAAACCATCCCAAACTGAGTCTACCTAAAACTCGGATAGAAACAGACAATTACAGCGTAATAAAGCATAGTAATAATATTACAGCCACCTGTCTTCTGCCAATTCCCCTCCATGCTGAGCCAAGATGGGGCTTCCTGAGAAAACACTGGGTAACTGAGGTCAGCAGTTCTCAAAGTTTATGGTCACTGTTCAAAATTACCAAGGATTCGAAAAAGCATTTGCTTATGTGGGTTGTATCTATCAATTTACCATCGTAGTCATTAAAACTAAAACATTTTAAAATATTCATTTAAACACTAGTAAACCCACTACCTGTTCATGGAAATGACATAATTCTTACATAAAATAACCATAATTTCCAACCCTCCCCCCCTCCCAGCAAATCAGTGAACAAAGTGGCATCGCTTACATTTTTGCAAAAATGGTTTTAGCATCTGGCTGAATAAAGACAGCAGGACTCGCCTGCTTCTGCACACAGTCTGCGGCAATGGTTGTACTGGCTGACGTTTAGGATGAAACCTGGTGTCCTGCACACAGGTAACTAAATATCTACTTTTCAGGTGGTACCTGAAAGTGTCCTGGGGGCCCCCAGGGGTCCTGAGATCATACTCTGAGAGCCACTGGTTTAGAGAATGACACCACCTTGCCCATGGGCACGAGGGCAAGCAGAGCTCAGGATGGGAGAGAGGTGGTTGTGGGAGAGTCACTGAGTGGAAGCTTCATTACCCAGTATCTGTGTCCACTCTCCTCACTACACCTGTCCAGAAACAGCCTGACTGCAACTAGCTCCCTCCTAGAGACAGGAAGTGTTGGGATGGAGCGTTCCTATGAGTCAGGCCTGAACCACAACTGACAGGGACCGACTGCTGGACGGGAATGACATGGGGGAGACAGTACAGGGTCCCAGGAAAGGACGGGGCAGCAGCACTCAAACTGGCCGGCACACTCACCGCCTGGGAGAGCTCAATGCTGGTCTGATTGACCTGAGTAGAAACCTGCACAGCAGCTGTTTGGAAAGCTCCCCAGGCCACGCAATGGGCAGCCAGGGCCAAGAACCACCAGATTTCAGGGGCTCAGGAAGCAGACCACCTGGGTTTGAACCCATGCTCCACGAGTTATATTGCAACTCGCTAATTGTATAACCTCAGGCCAGTTACTCAGCTTCAGTTGACTAATCTGTAAAATGGGAGTACCATGAAGGATGTTGTGCCTGACATGAGTTCGTGCACTTCAAGGTCCCAGCACTGTGGCATACAGTTACATACAGTAAGTGTGAGCTGTCATTACTGGTTATGGTGGTTTTGGTGCAGGTCAACAGCCTGCTCACTTTCAGGAACCAGTGTCTCTGAGGAAGCAGCCACACACACAGAAAACTCCCCGGACGGGGGTTCGGGGATCCAGTCCCAGCACTGCCACAAAGTAAATGTCCCACCTGGTCCTGCCTCATCTGGAAATTCAGAGCGTCAGCAACACCCCCGCCCCAAGGATCCACTCCTGGAATCCTCAGGCAGAGAAGGGGACAAGTGACTGAGAGGCACAAAAGCGCTGTCACTGGAGACAGATGCAGGGAAAGTCAAGAAAGTGCAACGAAGGTGTTCACACTAGACATGCGTGTGTGCGTGCACACTGCAGGCAAACTCAGGCACTGTTTTTTCCTTTTAAAATTATTGGAACATCTCAAATCTATTGCAGATGGCAAAGGGGAAAACACAGTGGAAATATTTTAATGGCTTATTCTTGGCCTGTGGACTGTCCACAGAGACCTGGAACGAGGGAGGCTCACTGCTCATTTGTCCTGAGAACATCATCATTACACATGACACACCGCGCTCTGCCTCGGAGCTCATCGGATCAGCCGCGAAGTTAACAGAAACACAAAAGCGGGGCCAGGGAAGGACCTGGAACGCTCTCTGAACAGGCAGTACAGTCATGACTCAATATTTTTATTAAGAGGCAGGATGAATCATGTAACACTTCTTCTAGAATTACTGGACACGGACAGCTCCTCCAGCTGCTTACAGGGTGGAACTCGAGAGCCTTCAAACACAGATGTGCTGCTGGGTCTCGTGACCTCTGCCTGACGAGGTGAGCCGGCAGCCCCGATGACCGGCCAGTCCAATTTCCTTCGGGTTTACTGGCTTTTGCAAATTCCCACAGAGAGAAGCGCCAAATGGGCTGAAAAGACTAACAGAAATGAACACTGGAGGGATCGCCCAGGGCCGCCTGGAGGAATTAGCACTGATCGCCCAGGACAGGGCTGTCCAGGCCGCCCGAGGCCACGAAGGGCACCGGGAAAACAGGACGATAATTGGATCCAGGACTCCACACGTCCCCTCGGGAGCGAGACTGCACCAGCTAATCCTTCAGACTCAGTGGGTCAAGCAACAATCAGTCAACATCATTAAAGGATCAACCCTCACGTCCGGGTCCCAAGTATTGACACTCAGAAAAGCCGCAGCCATGCTGGACTGATTAAGGGAGCAAAGACGGGCTGCGTGTCAGGGTTTCACCTTCCAGCCAGCCCCCTGCTGATGCTTTCGGAAACCAGACTCTGACAGAGAAAGTGGCTGGAAGCAAACACGGTTTGGATTTTCTTTTTTTTTTTTTTCCATTGGTTGTATTCTAAATATATGTCCCATTAAGAGGCAACTTACTAGCTTAGTATGGTATGATTTTCCGAGCTTCGCAAGCATGCTTCCTTCTATTATGTAGGTGCTTTCCTTCCACACACTCTGCATCTGCAGGTGACAGTGCCTTGCCCTCGTCGCCTGGGAGTTGGCCACAGGACCTCAACAGCAGGTGCTAACGCTCTGAGATGCTGAGTTCTGTGGGAGACTGTTTGCATGGCATCCATTTTGCTAAAGTCTGCTCTGCCATCTCCTGCCCCAAGGCAGGATACCTCTGTATACAATGTTTCTGCATTCCTTTAAGTAACCATTTACTCAGCCAGTTATGCTCTGTTTATCTTTTGTTCCACCCCGATATTTATGTGATATTTACCTGAAATTGCTTCAGGGTGGTTACCACAAACTTATCGCTTGGCAACAAATGTTCTTGTTTTTCTGCTTCTTGCCCTATATATACTGTGGATCTCCCCAGAATAAACGAGACTTCATCAGAGCCCTGTCTTGTCTCCATTTCTCGTGTCTCTTGTCTCTCCTCATCCTCACTCCCCCTCTAGAGTCCTCGTTGCTCGACCTGCGGGACGGGTCAGAGTTCTGTCCTTGCATCCTCAGGACAGCCAACCAAAGGGAGTGACAGGGTGGTGATCTCTTCTAAACAAGGACCTCAGACCCC
Source organism: Molossus molossus (assembly GCF_014108415.1). Taxonomy (NCBI): domain Eukaryota; kingdom Metazoa; phylum Chordata; class Mammalia; order Chiroptera; family Molossidae; genus Molossus; species Molossus molossus. The sequence goes on along the minus strand of NW_023425350.1, from coordinate 67,554,468 downwards.
ACACCAGCTCTGATCCTCACTCCACAGAGAAGCAAGACCATACTGGTCTGACTGGGAAGACCCCTCCCCCCGCTCCTCTTTATACTCAGATTCTCACCCGGCAGACCCCACTGGGCAAGAAGGGGCCACGCTCACTGCAAGCAGTTCCGCTCCCCAGCCACCTGCTCAGCTGAAGTTTATCCCCAGTTCAGGCCCCTCCCCAGGTGTCTCAACAGGAAGTTTGGGGGGTTTTTCCTACATAAACTGTTAGGCTTAAGAAAGCCATGAAGCTCAATGAAATGGGAATAGATTTAAACTTAGCTAAAAGCATATCTCCTAATGCATCACAGAGGCATTCCCAATTCACAGACTCTCTTTTTAATGAAACTAAATTAAAATAATCTAACTGAATTTAGAATGGCAATTTTTAGACAAGCAAGGCTCATACACTCCAGACAAGTCTAAAATACTTTACAAGACTCTAAAATCAGCCCTGGCTGGTTTGGCTCAGCGGTTGGAGTGTCGGCCTGCAGACCAGAGAGTCCGGGTTTGGTTCCTGCTAGGGGCACGTACCAAAAAAAAACTCTAAAATTAGTTATTTGCATTTCTCAAGTATTTGAATTTTATGCCTAAAATTATATTGGTTTTATGAACAAATATTTCATTCCTTCTGCTGATTTCCCTGTTCCTTAGACTGAGAGACGTGAAAGAGAGGCCAAAGGCAGGCAAGCAGGGCAGAAAGGGGGGCTGGAGAAGGCACACCCCACGTGGGCAACACTGTCAGCTCCCCAGGACACACGACACTAAAACAACAATACACTTACCTGTTCCTGAATTGCACATTTTAGCAGAGGCAGACCGAGGGTAAACGTCACTCTGAAATGTCAAAGCCCTCATCTCATCCAGACTTAGACCATACCTGGGAAGGAGTGATCACAGTGTGTGTCAAGACGCTGAACTACCGGAACTGCTCAGGTGGCTCTGGGCAGACAGACACTGTGTTGTGTCTCTCCATCTCTCTCGATCGATACTGTGTATCAAAGAAAGCCCCCTGGTGTGTGAAACACAGAGTATGTGGTCAATCCAGGTGGTCGAAATGGAAGGCAAGAAGGACGGATTTCCTGACAAGACTCCGGGTATAAAAGACATTTTCATGAGTCTGTGAGGACACAAGAGCAGCATCGAGGAGACAGGGGAGAAGGGATGCCCTGTGTTGTACAACAGCTGTACCGTGGTGGCGAGGAGTGTGGCTTAGGCCTGGGGAGCAGAGCTCACCCGCAACTTCCAGCTGCCGACCTCGGGATCCCCTGCAGAGCTCACCCGAGCCTCCCACCAGGCGGCTGCGCATGGCAAGGTTCTCAAGGTTCTCAAGTCAGGCCGTGCCTGCTCACAGGCAACTTCTGCCCAGCGACCCCCACGGCCCACTGAGCCTTTCTCACAACCAAACTGTGCGCTTTCCTCTCTCCTTCCTCCCATGGTATGGCCCCGCTTGCACACATTCTGAAGGTCCTCCCCACCTCCTCCAGCTCCCTCTTCATTACTCTTGTCAACCATGGCTGCTGGTGCCAATTCCACACCAACAGGGCCCCAACTTGGGGTGTAGTGACAACTTGGGGGGTAGTGACGGAAAAGCCTCATTCAGCACAGACAGCTCCGTTAGGGCAGTGAGGCAGCCCTCCCCGCCAGACGGAGCTGCTGCCCCTCAGCTCTGCTCTGGTCCTGCAACACCGCTTCAGTGTTTCAGTGGTGGGGGACGCAGTCCTTAGCACACAGGGAACCGCCCCTCCTGGGTCGGCTTAGGACCACAGAGCGAGTCTGGAGTCCTCATGTGCACGAGGATGGGCCAATCGGACCAGGGGCCTCTCACCCTGTGTAGAAATGGCTGCTAGGCTGTTTTTAAAATCTGAGCCATTAGCCACCAGAGAGCCCTTCTTGGTAGGTATCTTCTTTCTCGGAGGCAACATCCTTCACAGATGTTTCCCCCATAATTGCTTGTATATCTAGTCCCATCCTGGTGTCTGCTTCTCGGGAACCTAAACTGACACGGGAGGGGAGGGCCCACTCTGCCCCCTCAAATGTTTCAATGTAAAGCACAGCCCGAGCCTGGAAGGAACCTCACATTGCTGGCTCTGTCACTAACTGTGACCAACATCAAGTGACCTGGCCTCCGGTGCCCCGTCCTCTCATATACGAGATGAGAATAATAATTGCACAGAACTACGGCGTCCGCATGTCAATGCTGGTTAAGCCTGTGTCTGCATACATGGTAAGAGCCCAGGAACATCAGCGGCCATTCATGCTCAAGTCTACCCGCTCCTCCTTCTCCCGAGCAGGAACTGTTAGATCCATTTCGACAGTCCCCAAACCCAAGAATAAGCCTCATGAAATGATAGTTGAACTTACACTTATTTGGGTCCCTACAGTTTTGTTACTGAGCTCAAGGGTTTTGCTGCTTGGGGTGCTCTCTGTTCTAGAAAGGGAGGTGGTCGTCACAGGGTGGTTTTGTTTACTTGCAGCAGGTAAAGGAGGCAGAGGATTCCCATCTAAAGCTCTGTCTCTCTAACGGGAGGCTTAGCCATTGTTTGCAAACATTGTTTGGTCTGTTACACACTGATTTCCTCTTTGTAGTTGGCTACATTTATCCCTTTGAGTTCCTGTCAAGCTCATCCTATTTACAGCTGTTTTGCAAAATACTGAGCTAACATTTACCAAGAATAACATTTAGTAACAACATTTAGAACAGCCCAGACCTGGAGACCCTTCTCCTATTTGACAGTTTCATGACCAGATCCCTGGAGCCAGTGTTCCCAGGTATGTCCCCAAAGGCACCTGCTACACATACTGTGCCTATGTAAAGGTCACTCCCAGCCGGAACACAAATTGCTTGGGTGCAGGTCAGTCTAAGTCTTAAACTTCAGGTAGCCTCTCAGGACCAGCAGTCTCTCACATTTAAACAGTTCCCCTAAATACCTTCTGGCCAATTGCCCCACACCAACAAAAACCAACTAGACCACCTGGACTATCTCTCATCCACCCACTTGGCAAGTAACTGCCTAAAGAATTGAAGGGGACCCAATGTTCATCCTGGAATGCAGGAGGTGACCCCAAAAGTGCCCAATGGACACAAACTCCCCAACAAAAATCCTGAGACAGGACAGGCCCATTCTTGCATTTTTATTTTTATTTTTTTAATCAGCCGTTAGATCTGATTTCTGAACCACTTGTGGGAATTTCAGTATAAACATTACTGCATGGAGTCAGCATTTTCCTAAAGCAGAATGGGAAATTAAATTTCCATTTTCAATGAAACTAGGAGTCAGGAAAAATTTCCAGATTCTGATATATAAGTAAGGCCTGCCTAAAGCCTCCATCCCAATTATTTTATTACAGTTTACTATTATCTACGCTCTTTGGGTTGTTTATATATATTGGTAGAAATACTACATAATGGGGGACTTCTGGTTCTGCCAAGATACAATAGCACCATTCCTCCCAGATTCTCCTCTTCGAACAAAAAAACCCTGGAATGACACAATAAACACACACAGGAAGGCTCTGAAAGGCGCCAAGTGGCAGGCAGACTGCTGGGGAGAACTCAGAACTTGGGAATAACATGGCAGTAAATTCCTTGGGTTTCTTCACTGCCTCTCATAGATGCTGGACAAGACACTGTAGAATTGTCCAAACCAGAATCTCCAGCAGGCCCAGACTAAAACACGGTCCAAGGAAAGCCTGTGTCCCCAAGCTGAAGGAAGAGGAAAGGGTCTGGAGTTGCTGGGCAAACAGTAGGCCGCGTGCGGCAGGGAAGCCAGACACCGCAGCCGGCAGTGGCTGTGTGCAGTAGGAGTCCAGCGGCAAGGGAACAGAAGGCCTTCAGAGAGAAGAGGTGGGCTCAGCTCTCAGCTGAAGTCTAGCTCTGGAGGATAAATGGCACCTCAGGGTTGACCCATTCTGTCAGTCAGCCTTGGCAGTGGGCATTCCCAGGGAGAAAGCATGACCTCAGTCATTTCGTGGAAAGGGAACTCCCACAGAACAAGGACAGTTCAGCAGTAAGCTGATACCAGCCAATGTTCACAGCAGCCTGGCCGGTGTGGCTCAGTGGATGAGCGTTGACCCATGCACCAAGATGTCGCCAGTTCAATTCCTGGTCAGGGTACATGCCCAGGTTATGGGCCCGATCCCCAGTGGGGGGCATGCAGGAGGCAGCCAGTCAATGTTCTCTCTCATTGATAGTTCTAGCTCTCTCTCCCTCTCCCTTCCTCTCTCTAAAAATCAATAAATGAAAATAAAAAATATTCACAGCAGCTGGGAGGTGAGTGCACAGGCCTTCACAGGGATCAGAGTGGGTACCAAGAGCAATTGCTAGAGCAGCCAATGAAAGAAGTTAGAAAAAAAAAAACTGAAGGAAAAGAGGAAAAAATAAGTTATTAAACAAAAAGCAGAAAAGTAATCAGAAAATGGAAAAAAATATATAACTACTAATTCCAAAAGCTGGCCCTTTGAAAACAACTACCACAAGAGGTTGTTGTGTAACGTTGTTCTGGGGTGTTAGCCAATGCAATTAGACAAGAGAAAGAAATGAAAGAAATTGGAATTGGAAAGAAATAGGCAGAACTATCACTGTTGAGAGATAAGACATGTATTAGATTGATTATATTGATGGCCCCTATGTTTGATCTGTCGTTGAGCCCTGACTTTTAACACTGCAGTTCTCATAAAAAAGCAGAGTCTGTATCCCCACCCCCTGAATCTGGGATTGGCTGTGTGACTTCCTTTGGCATTGAGATATTGGTAGACTTGAAAGAAGCAAAGGCTTAAAAAGTGGTTATGCATTTCCCTTCCTCTGCAATCCCCTGAATTATGCTTGAGCTAATCTAAGAACATGCCTAGGCCTGCTGGGGGTGAGGAGAAGGACATAAAGTAAGAGACATCTGAAAAAGCCCAGTTGTTTCAGCCACTGTCATCGTAGACCTACCTACCTCTAGGCAATCCCCACACATGTGAAAGAGCCCAGTCAAGACCAGAAGTGCTCACAGTACAACCCACAGCTATAACCACAGATTCATGTCTGAGCCCAGTCAAGACCACTCAGCCAGCCATACACAGGCTCATGATCAATACTACATGTATTGTTCTGAATCACTAAATTGTTTATCATTGCTAACTGATACAATCTGACCATACACCTGGAAGCTCCCAAAACAACTTTAGGGGAGGAAGAAACTGTCCTCTACCCTTAAGGTTCTTCCTGCTGGTTAATAATAAAATAGACAGGAGACACAGATTGGCAAGAGAAAATAAGCAAATTCAATACATACATATGTATGGGACCCTGCATGTGTGAGAGTCAGAGAGAGAAAGGGAACATGGGGTGTACAAGACATCCTGAGCGAGGGAGGAGATGAGGTGCGTAAGGGCTTCCCTGGGACACTGCGGGATGATAAGAGCACGTGTTTAGTAAACAGAAGTTTGTCCTGCCCTGAAGACAGGTCAAAAGTGGTATCTCCGTCATCTTCTATTATGGGCAGGGTCCCTAATTAAAGTTCGTCTAGGCAGTTGTGGGGGAAGAATTTCTCTTAAGCCTAAAGGGGGCTAAAGTTGCCTTTAGCTCAAAATAATTCACATACCACAAAGGCACATCCTGGGGTGATTCATTCTGAACCCCTCCCCAGACCCACTTAAAATCACTAGAAACCATAAGAGTTGGCAGGAAACACAATCAGTAGAAGTGAGTAGCTTCCATATAGATACACAAACAACCAGAAGAAATACATGAAAGAAAAGATCCCACTCGCAAAGTAATAAAACAGAAGAAAAATATACTTAAGAATAAGCTTTTTAAACGTACAAAACTGACATGAAGAAAACTTTACAACATTCCTGGAGGAGGAGAGTGGCGGCGGGAGAGAGCCCCTTGTCCTCTCCCTGAAACTTTAACAAGTCACCAACCATAACTCAACAAGGGTTAGCACAGAAGCACGCCTGCAAGACCTGCACCTTGGAGCATCTCAAGGCGGGCAACCAAGGTGAAGCAGGGAGGCGAGAAGACAGAAAAGCTCAGCCGGCCATGGACACAGCCCTGCAGCCAGGAGCTGGCAGCCAGCTCGGCCCGGAGAGGGGGGAAAGCCAACGGCAGCAGACGCCCCCATGGGCCAGGAGGAACAGAGTCGGCGGACTCTCCAGCAGGGTGAGCCTCACGAACAGCAGCTGAGCCAGCAGAGACGCCTGGGCAAGGACACAGTGTGGGGCTCCGCCGCGGCTGTCTGCTGTCGGGAGGGGGTGTTTCAGACAAAGAACCGGAGCCACAGAGCCCTGCCGCCCCCTGGACTCCCAAACTCACCTCTGGCTGCCCTCGGGGTTGGGTTGAGGAGCACATTATCTGAAACCAAGAGCCATTGCAGTAGAATCACTGTTTCCCTTTGTGACTGATCCCCAGGTGGGGTACAGTGAGGGGACCCCTGGGGAGGTGCAGGGTTGGCATTATGGTGAGGGCAAAACAAACCGACCCCCAAGCAATGCAGCTGTCCTGACAGAAGCTGTGGAGGTCAGCTTTCAGAGGTCACAGAGGTCAAAATCTTGTGATTCATTGCTACCCACTGGAAAATAGTAGGAAAACCTCTTTAGAGAAAGCTGCTAGAGAAAGGTCAATAATACACAGATGCCCAGAGAGAGGAGACCAGCAAATACCACGAATAACCTCAGTAATGAGGAAGCTCAGAAAGAAAATAAAAAATCTCCAGAAAGAAAGCTGGAACACATGGAAATACGTGCTATAAATGACAGAGAATTCACCATGGTTTGTTTGGCTCAGCGGTTGGAGGGTCGGCCTGCAGATCAGAGAGTCCCGGGTTCAATTCCGATCAAGGGCACGTACCTAGTCACGGTTCATCCCTGGCCCTGGTTAGGTTCGTGAGGGAGGCAACCAATAGATGTGTCCCTCTCACATAGATGTCTCTCTCTTTCTCTCCCTCCCTCCCACTCTATTTGAAGATAAGTGGAAAAATATCCTCAGGTGTGGATTTAAAAAAAAATTCAGTGTAGAGTTACCATACGACTCAGCATTTCCATGCCTCAGACCATACTCAAGAGAAATGGAAACATGTCCACACAAAAGCTGATACGTGAAGTTTACAGCAGCGTTTTCACACTAGCCAAAAAGTGGAAACAACCCAAATGTCTTTTAAAAAAACAAAAAACAAAAAAACACTCCTGAGGACACAACAAAAGACTTGAACAAATAGAAATATGTGCCACACGCGTGAATAGGAAGACAATCTCATAAAGAAGTGACCCGTCCCGCAGGTCGAGCAACGAGGACTCTAGAGGGGGAGTGAGGATGAGGAGGGACAAGAGACACGAGAAATGGAGACAAGACAGGATTCTGATCAAGTCTCGTTTATTCTGGGGAGATCCACAGTATATATAGGGCAAGGAGCAGGAAAACAAGAACATTTGTTGCCAAGCATGTCTATGGTGACCACCCCGAAGCAATTTCAAGTAAATATCATGTAAATATCACAGGTGGAACAAAAGACAAACAGCATAACTGGCTGAGTAAATGGTTACTTAAAGGAATGCAGAAACATTGTATGCAGAGATGCAGACAGAGATATCCTGCCTTGGGGCAGGAGATGGCAGAGCAGATTTTTGCAAAATGGATGCCATGCAAACAGTCTCCCACAAAGAAGTCAAGTCTCCCCAAGTTCATTTATACATCACTATGATCTAGATAAAAATGCCAACAAGGGATTTTAAAGTTCACATATAAAAGGAAACAAACAGAAATAGCCAGAAAAATTCTAAAAATGAGGAGCTAGGCTCTCCATCAAATAATCCGAGGTGTGAAAATGCCTCATAACTCAACAGGTGCAGAATAGGCAGACAGGCCAATGGAATGAAACAGAAGGTAACAAAACAAATACACATGGAAATTCAGCACGTGTCAGTCAAAGCTGGAACATCCTATCACCTGGTAAAACTAAACACTGAGACATTCCAGGTGGGCAGCCAACCGGAAAAAAAAAAAAAAAAAGTTGGATCCCTATCTCAGACTATATACTAGAATAAATTCAAAATAGAGCAATGATGTACATGGAGAACAACAAAACCACAAAGCATTAAAATAAAACATGAAGAATTTTTTCATAATTGTAATGCAAAAAGATAATTTCTCATGTACTATAACAAACCATAAAGAAAATGGATTTTTTAGCCCTGGCCGGTTTGGCTCAGCGGTTAGAGCGTCCGCCTGCGGTCCGGAGAGACCCGGGTTCGGTTCCCGCTAAGGGCATGTACCTCGGTTGCAGTTTGTCCCCGGCCCTGGTTGGTCGTGCGGGTGGCAACCACACGATGTGTCCCTTTCACATCGATGTTTCCCTCTCTGTCTCTTCCTCTCTCTCCCTCCCACTCTGTCTGTACAAAAAATGGAAAAATGTCCTCGGGTGAGGATAAAAAAAAAAAAAATGGATTTTTTAAAAAAGAAAACATTGATAAATGTGACTACATAACAAAAACCTCTGCATGATAGAAACACCGTAAGAATAGTCGAGAGACGAATGACAAACTGGGACAAAATATTTGTTACTGGTGTCATTGCAAAGGGGCCAATCTCCCTAATTAAATAGTTCCTATAATTCATCAAAAAAAAGACCAGCAAGTGGGTCAATGAACAGGAAGTGCAAATGACACTTAACTATATTTGTAAATCTCTGCTGTCACATGCAATAAGAGAAGCACAGATTAAAACTACACTGAAATGCCAATTTTTACCTGTGACATGAACAAAATCCAGACAGTCCAATAACACACTACGTTGGCAAGGTGGCTGTCATGCGCTAGCCTGGGAAGGGAGGGAGGTGAGGTATGAATTGGTACAATCTATCTGCACAGCAGTCAGACAATATCAAAATTACAAATGGTGCCCTGGCCGGTTTGGCTCAGCGGTTAGAGCGTCGACCTGCGGTCCTGAGAGACCCGGGTTCGGTTCCCACTAAGGGCATGTACCTCGGTTGCGGTTTGTCCCCGGCCCTGGTCGGTCATGCGGGTGGCAGCCACTCGATGTGTCCCTTTCACATCGATGTTTCTCTCTCTCTCTCTTCCTCTCTCTCCCTCCCACTCTACCTGAACAAAAAAAATGGGAAAAAGTCCTCGGGTGAGGATTAAAAAAAAAACAAAAAACAAATGGCCCTCGCCAGTGTTGCCCAGTGCATAGAGCTTCACCCCGCGCATTAAAGGGTCTCATGTTTGGTTCCTGATCAAGGGCACCTAACAGAGTTGCAGGTTCAATCCCCAGCCCAGTCAGGGCGCTTGTGGGAAGCAAACAATTGATGCCCCTCCCCCTTTTGTCTCTCTCTCTCTCCCTCCTTCTCTTCATTCCTCCCTTTTATTCTATGTACAGAAAGAAAAAAAATCTATGGAATAATAACCTCGGGTGAGGATTAACAACAACAACAAAAGAGAAAAAGGTGATCAGGAGCAAGGTCAAACTACACAGACCAGACAGGAAAGCCTAGGGCACTGAGTGTGTTATTCAGACAAGGTTCTAAAATATATCACTAGCTATTTCCTTTATATTTCCACTCCAGTAATTTTCAATACAATGGTTATTATCCACCTATTTTTAAATCCCAAATTCACACTTATTCTCACATAAACTAAGCTTATTGCTCATACTGATACCATCTCACTGGAGTGGAATGTTAGTGATGATTTTATGTCAATCTATGTAGAAAAATGAGGCACAATGAAGAGCAGATGAGGGGCAATAATACACAGAAAATACACACACAGACCAAAGGAACTAAGAAATTATTCAAAAGTATAAAATAAACAGACCTCAAGAAAACTGGGTTACTACTAAACAGCTCTCAATAATAAATACCCATATTCCTTACATTAAAGAAATTTCTCGCCCTGGCCGGTGTGGCTCAGTGAGTGATAAGCATGTGGGCCCCTGAACTGAAGGGTCTTGGGTTCAATATCCAGTCAAGGGCACATTACCCGGGTTGCAGGTTCAATCCCCAGCCCCAGTCAGGGCACATGCGGGAAGCAACCAATCAATGTATCTCTCTCACATCCATATTTCTCTCTCTCTCCCTCCCCCCTCCCCTGCCCACCTTCCCATCCACTCTCTCTAAAAATCAATGGAAAAATATCCGCAGGTGAGTATTAACAAAACAAAAAAAGAAATTTCTCAACAGAGACAAATTAATTGCTTTAATGACAGGTATATGTTACCCATTCCCCTGCCCACCCTCACCCCAAAATGCACTACTGGGATGATTTTAATGTTACATGAGCAGAAATAGCTATTTGCTAGAATGTTGTAACAGCACAACACTGCAAACACCTGAGAGTCCATCAACAGGAGAGTGGGTAGAATATAGTACAACCGCGCCATGAGATAATGCATGAAAATAAAACCTCTTGATATGCCAATGTGGGCAAATTTGCCAATGTGTGTTTTAAATGAAAAAAGTAATATGCAAACACGTGAATATGTTACTTTTATTGCTGCATTGTATAATTTGTTTTAAAGGGTGGAGAAAACTATATGTTTGCTTGCATACATACTGTTTTTTAAATCTCTTATTAAAGAGCTCACCAGAAACTCATAATAGTGTTTATCTTTTGTGTACATGGGACAGAGGTAGGAGAAATTTGGCAGATGGGGAACAATACTCTACCTTTTTATATGTTCTGACTTTTGAACCATATTAAAATAAATCCACACACACAAATGTTTAAAATGTATTTTAAATTATACACTTAAATAACCACTAGATGGCGCTTATTCTTCATTGAACTGCCACCACAAGGAATTCCCTTTCAACAAAGAGTGAAAGCTGGATTTAAGTCTTAGAAACCATCTGCCTGAAAGTTACAACATTAAGACTATCTAAATTCCTAACATTTTTCAAGGAAAAATGCAACAATCTCTGCAATGGAAAAGTCAGGGTTTTAGGAAGGCCCAAAAGCTCTCCAAATGTCTATGCAACATGCTTATTTGTTTAAGTATTTTCTGTCTTTAAATATCAACCTCCAGCCCTGGCTGGAGTGGCTCAGTTGGAAAGGTTGCTGGTTTATTCCCGGTCAGGGCACATGCCCAGGTTTCAAGCATGATTACTACACCATCCCCCTTCCTCTCTCTCTCTCTCTCTCAAAAGCAGTTTTTAAAATCTTTTTAAAAAATAAAATAAATATCAACCTCCACATTGAGCAACCTTAGTATGCCACCTCAAATAACTTGTATAACAATGGCATATGAATCCTAAACAGTAATGTAATTTAACAGATATAATTTTAACAGCTTAACTTCTTTTTTCTGTTTTCTTGAGTCTGTAAGATATGAAGACACTGCAGATATTATTCTCCATGCCTCAGGCTGCAGACAGAGGCCCTAGGGAATTAAGCGACTTGGCAGCTCCTGGGTGGGTAGCATCAGTGTCAAGATTAGGAGCTGAGCCTCATAGGCTGGGAGACACCTCAGGAACAACTGTAGGGGTGCAGAGAGGGGTCATCTAAACACCCCCCCTCCGCAGCTCCACCATCACCTAACTCACCTGTTGCTATTCTCTGTAGGATTTAGTTGTTTGTTTTTTTTTAAGTTCCATTACTAAGAACAAGAATGAAAACCTCTGAGCTAGGATATGCCACTGGCAAGCACTGAAACAAATGTTGCTAATGTCTCCTTCCCTCCTAGAGGTAGGTGCCTGGTATGGGCCTTCAGCATGAAGAAGACACCTCTCAGGAGTCTCCCAAGTGGAACTTTAACTGAACTGAAGGGGTTTGCCCTTTGAGTGCTGTGTTCAAAAACAAGATGTGGTTGTCACAAGATAGTTTTACTTACAGCAAGAAAAGGACACAGAATTTACATCCAAAGCTCTGTGTCCCCACACAGAAGGCTAAGCCATTGTTTGAATGCACTATTTGGTCAATTACACATTGATTTCTTTGGAGTTGGCTACATTTATCCTGCTGAGTTCTTGTCAAGCTATCCTGTTTACAGCTGGTCTGCAAAATACTGTGCTACATTTTAACATTTAGCAAGAATAACATTTAATAAGTATGGTCCAGACCTTGAGACCCTTGTCCTGTCTCAAGAATCAGAACCAACAAGGTACTAAGTAAAAAATAAAATTTTTAAAAATCATAAACACCTGTTAGAATGGCTAAAATCAAAAATACTGACAACACACCAAGTGTTAAGGAGGATGCAGAGCCATGGGATCTCTCGCTGCCTGGCGCTGGGAATAAAAGTGGGGCAGCTTCTCTGAGGAAGTCTGACTGTGTCTTCTAAAGTTAAATACACACTTACCATTGCCCTAGCAATCCCATTCCTGGGTATTTACCCAAGAGAAATAGATACTTTGTTTACACAAACACTTATACATGAATGTTTACTGCAATTTTATTTGCAATTGCCAAAAACTAGAAACATCCAAGTGTCCCTCAACAAACTGGCACATGCATACAATTGAATACTACTCAGCAATGAAAAGGAGTAAACTACTGGTACACACCTCAACCTGGATGGATTTCAAAGGCACTATGTTGAGTGTAAAGCGCCAACCTCAAAAGGTTACACACTATATGATTCCAATGTTACATTTTCAAAGTGACAAAATTATAGTCATAAAGAACAGATCAGTGGCTGTCAGGGTTAGTGTTAGCCTCTAACTCTAAAGGGGAAACAAGAAGATTCTTTGTGGTGAGGGACCAGTTCTATATCCTGATTGTGGTAGTGGTTACACAAAAGTATACATGTCAGCTACCCCCCCACACACACACCCTCCCAAAGATTCAAATGGATACTTTACAGAAGATGTACAAATGGCCAATAAGCATATGAGAAAGTGCTCAATGTCCTTAAACCACAGGAAGTTACCACTACACACCCAGATAAGTGGCTAGAAAAAATTTTAATAACAAAATCAAATGTCAGCAGGATTTGGAGCAACAGAAACTCTCATACTTTGTTGTAAAAACATAATATGGTACAATTGCTTTGGAAAAAGTTTATCAGTTTCTCATAAAATGAAACACATACCTATCCTGACCTAACAATTACACCCCTAGGTATTCACCAAAGTGAAACGAAAGGCATGCTCGCAAAAATTCTTTAGAAGATTATTCAGATCAGCTTTCTTCATAATCTCCTCAAACTGGAAACAGGTCAGGCATGTATCACTAAGAAAACAGATAAACGATGGTCTAGTCATAGAATGGATTATTACCTCGCAATAAAAAGGAATGTACAACCAAAACACATAAATGACATGTATTAATTTAGAAAACATTATACTGAGCTGTCTGATCACTGGCTCTGGAGGAAGCCAGCTGCCGTGATGTGAGAACACCCCAGCAGGCTTGTGGAGGGGTCCACCTGGGGGAGAACTGAGGGTCCCACCAGCAGTTACATGTGTGTACTATCTTAAAAATGGCTCTTCCAGCCCTGATCAAGCCTTCACATATAAAATATATGTGTGAAATATATATTTTATTTCACATATAAAATATATATGACTTCACCCAACCAAAATCCCAAATGCAACCTATGAGAAATCCAGAGCCACCCAGCTAAGATGTTCTTAAATTTCTAACCCCCAGAAACTGTGAGATAATATATATGTATTACTGCCATAGATTGCTGAGTTTTAAGATGATGTGTCACAAATCAATAGATACCTAGTAGACATGGTATTGTCGCATACACAACTGTTGAATGTAAACTGGTATCTTATTTTTAAAATACTTTATGATCTATAATACACCAAGAACAAAGCATGAGCAGTCAATGAATTATCACAAAGAAAACACATCTGATCATTTCTACCCACATCAAGGAAAAGACATCACATCACCAGCGCCCAGAATTACCCCCTCCCCCCCCCCCGTCACTTTCCCTCTCCCCTGCCCAGTGCTAGCTATTCTGGCTATGGTTACCGCAAACATTATTTTTAACTGCTTCTAAATATTAAAAACTGGGATTAGACACTATGTATCTTCTGTGTCTGTTTTTTTCACTCAACATGGCCAATCAGATTCCTCTTCAGTATCTACGCTACTTTCTTTTTTTTATCCTCACCCAAGGACATTTTTCCATTTTTTCTTCAGATAGAGTGGGAGGGAGAGAGAGAGGAAGAGAGAGAGAGAAAAACACCGATGCGAAAGGAACACATCCAGTGGCTGCCACCCACACGACCCAACCAGAGCCGGGGACAAACCACAACCAAAATACGCGCCCTTAGCAGGAACTGAACCCCGGTCTCTCTGGACTGCAGGCCGACGCTCTAACTGCTGAGCCAAACTGGCCAGGGCTCATTCACTTTCATTTGTGTGTAGGATTAAGTTGAACTAATTTACCAACAAAAATATTCTAAATGAACATATTGTGAGATTCCGTTGATATCAAATTCTAAAATAGACAAAAATAAAATGTAGTAGGTAAAAAAGCAAAAACAGAACAGTGGTTACCTCTGGGAGGATAAGACAGAGACTGAGTGGCAATGACATGAAGGAACTTTCTGGAGGATGTTCTAGATTTTGACAGGGGGTTGGGTAAAATAGGTGTATTTGTCAAAAGTCTGAGAGTACCCACTTACGATTTTTGCATTTCATTGTATTTTACAGAAAAGGGGAAAAAAAAGACTTGAACACATACTGAAGTCTTGTTAGTTACACACATACAGAATTACGTAGGAGGAGGCAGTTTTCCAAACCAGCCCTCTTACACACAGAGGACAGGAAGGGGCAGAAGAAAGGCTGAGCACTCCGGGTGGGGGGTGGTGGCAGGCTTAACAAGCAAGGGAAGTTATTACAGGCATGTCTTGGGCACACATGACCAGTACATAACTCTGCACCACCTGCCAAGTTTTAAAAGTTAAATAGAGGCCTTAATGGGGTTCGGCCACCTGTACAGCCCAGTTTATCTCAACACCACATTGTTCTCTCAAGGCTGCATCCTTGAAACGGCCCCAGCTCTGGGAACAGAGGAGCCTCCGATTGCCCGGCTCCAGCTGGAGGGTCAACCAGTGATCACGTCCTCTCTGTGACCAACCACCAAAGGGGAGTGTACCTGTCTACATCTGCACCTTTGAGATGCACCCCAGTGGAATGTGGCGGGCAGAGGGCTGGACAAATGAACCAGCATGTAATACAGTAATGTGTTCACAGTGGGATCTGGGTGCTAGAGATATGGGTGCTCAATGTCAGCCTTTCAACTTGGCCATGTTTACAATTTTTAAATATAAAATAGTGGAAGACCACAGATGATGAGAAAGGGAATGATGGTTGGGTCATTGTTTTCTTATGTAAAAATGAACACTTAAGGCACATATATTGGTTTCACTTTTTTTTTTTTAAATCCTCACCCAAGGATACTTTTCCATTTATCTTCAGATGGAGTGGGAGGGAGGGAGAAAGAGAAAGAGAGGAACGTCAATGCAAGAGAGACACAACACATCGATTGGTTGCCTCCCATACGACCCTGACCAGGGCCAGAACCAAACTGCAACCAAGGTACATGCCCTTGTACATACCCTTAACCAGAATCAAACCACTGACTCTTTGGTCTGTGGGCTGAAGCTCTAACTGCTGAGCCAAACCAGCCAGGGCATATCTTGGTTTCTTAAAACCACTCTCAAATGAAAAGAACAGGGCTTTTTGGAGAAATGGCTGGTTATCCAGAGCAGGGCCAGGGAAAATACAAGATGAGCCTGGAGCCTTGTCTGGTGCTGGAAAGCAAGGAAGCACTCAAAAAAGGACCGGGCATGTCAAGGGACACAGGAGACAACTGAAGACGCTCTCGGTGGCCAAAGGTAGAACCATTTCAACAACAAAATAACTAAGGTCCTACCGGATTGTAGGCCAGAGCATAAAATAAACACACATGCTTCCATACTGATGTAAACAGCTTACATAAATACATGAGGAAAAAGAAACAACCCTCCCATAATAAACAACTGGAGTGTCCACTCTCCCCTCCAAGAGGTGGAGCTTACCCAAGCCCTCACCACCACCCTTGTGTGGCAGCCACTCCGAAGGGAACAGGTACTTGGGAGAAATCTGGTCAACATTGCCCTGCCTGCGAGACCCAGGTACCATCGCCAGGGACATGCCACCCTGATATGATATAACGAGGACACTTCCCCTCTGTAATACTCTTCCCCAAAAAACACAAGAGAAAAACATCAAACAAACCCAAATTGATGGACATTAAGCAAAAGTCCTGACCAGTACTTTTCAAAAGTGTCCAGGTCATGAAATCCATGGAAAGACTAAGGAATTGTCACAGACCAGTGGACGTAAGGAGACAGGACTATGAAACCCAACGTGCACCTGGATGGGATCCTGGGACAAAGCAGAACACCAGTAGAAGAACTGAGGAATTCCGTGGGGAGTACATGCCAGAGCTGGGTCTCAGTCCCACCAAGTGCACTGTGGTAAGATGCTCACCATGGGAAACGTGGCCGAGAGGTGCACGGAACTCTCTGTATGATCAAAGTGGCAGAGAGGTGCACAAAACTCTGTTTGATCCACGTGGCAGAGAGGTACATGGAACTCTCTGTTTGATCCACGTGGCAGAGAGGTGCACGAAACTCTGATCCACGTGGCAGAGAGGTGCACGGAACTCTCTGATCCATGTGGCAGAGAGGTGCACGGAACTCTCTGATCCACGTGGCAGAGAGGTCCACGAAACTCTCTATATGATCAACATGCCAGAGGTGCACGGAACTCTCTGTATGATCCTTGCACCTTTTTAAAAATTATTCCAAAGTTAAAACATTTTAAAAAGAGACAATAAGCAAAACAACAAATAACTTTGTGTATTTAAAAAAAAATCTTTACAAAATAACAAACTAAAAGCCACTTCTACAAATTGGTTGTGTGTGCTTTTCTCGAAATCTAAAAGAAAAATCCATTTGGTCTAATGGAAAACACATCTTCAGATACCCAGTGTGAATGCCCTGGTGACAAGGGACATCCTTGGTGCCTAGTCCTTGACCGCCATGGGACTCCAAGCTCTGGTGTGAAATATGAACCTAAACACCAGCCCTGGTTTCTCAGCATGGATCTGTCAGGAACCTGCCCCTTTGTCCTTTTTAGTCTCTCTAATTTTGCTTCAGGAGACACCTCCCGATCGGCACAGAGTCAAGGTGCTCGATCAATCCCTTCTCACCAAAAGCAGGAACCACGAGGGTACATCTCCATGCAAGAGTGAGGAGCAACCCACCTTCAACGCTCACATGAAGGAGCAGTAGCTGCTTTAGGAAGAACAGCCCACCAGAGGCAGCAGTGGGAACACCAGCTCCTGGTAAACACCAGGCTGGATCCCAGCCTGCCACTCGCCGCAAAGCCTGGGCGCCACCCCAGGGGCCCCACCACGGCCTCCGTGAACTGACCGTGGATGGTAACAGAAACCGTGGAATCATCTTGTGGTTAGTGTCAAAGACGACAGGCCCTGAGACAACAAGGCTGATGGGAAACGCTAAGGGAGGGCGTTCTAAGCACCGCGGTTTGAGCCTAGCGGAGAAGTACACTCACTCGCACAGATGCACCCTTGCTGACTGGCAAGTCTACAGAGGTAGCAGGAGGACAGGTGTGGAGTCAGGAAAAAGGGAGGAAGAGGAAGGGAAGGCCCTCCACCAGACACCACCTGACAGCGAGGCAGTCTCTGCATCCTGGGCTCCCGCAGAGGGACATCAGGTAGCGGTGTCCCCTCTCCACCCTTGCCTTCTCCTTCCTTCCCTGGCATCATGAAGCACCTGCACCAAGCTGAACACTAGGGATTCCTTCCAACCCTCCAGGAGCTCAGACTCTAGCAGGGAAGAAAGAGGAAGACAAGAAGGGCCCCAGAGGGTGTGACAAGATAACCTGCACACCCTGTCATTAGACCCCAAGGGCCAGGGTTGTTTTCCGGAGCAGAGAGATTTTGGTTTAACCATTAGCTTTACTGGTTGTGTCAGGAGGAGCTAGCTGCAGGGGCGGGAGCAGGCAGAAGAGCAGGAATCCAATCTCTCTGCAGGATGACTGAGAGTGGGGTGTCTGTGGACAGAGGGAGGAAGCCCCAGGAGGGAGGAAGCAGGGCAGGGAGGTAAGGAGGAGCATGCTGGAAGGGACTGGAGAGGAATCAATCAAGGGGGAAACAGGGCCAAATGAACAGATGATAGGAACAGACACAGTCTCCCAAGACCAAAACGCAAACTCGCAGGCTACCTGACCAGGTAAAGGTACACAGCAGATACCGCTGCCGCCACGTGAGTGGGAACGGGGAAGATGGACATGGAGAGGCCCTCAGCGGCCAGTCACAACCTGGATACAAGGCCTGAGGTCCCTGAAGGGACAAGAAGAAGTTGCATCGATACTCTCCCTGGCAGCCAGGAGAAGATTGTACAAAGAATGGGGGTCACTGCAAGGATGGGGCACGAGAGGCCAGCAGGAAGGCTCCACACTGAAAGCCTGGGGCCATTGGGGGACCCGTCACCAAGATCCCCATTTATCAAGATGTAGGGGACCACCCACCATGAGGAGTGGCTTCCACACTGTGGACAGCTGAGGCAACTTCCCACACGTGGCCTAAAGTGACAATCTAACAAAATCAGAGTTGACAAGCGTTTCCCAGCAAATGGAGTCAAATGTCTTGGGAAGTGAGCCTTGTTTTCTTTTCCACCTAAAGTCATCTACGGAGGAGCCTGCTCACAGTCCCTTCAGGCAGCCGGGACTATGGCCTGTCTCTCATTCTCCACCCAGCCGTCCCTCAGGAAGCTGAAAGGTTCATCTCTGGAGAAATGAACCCTGCCCAAAACCAAACCCTGTGCTGAGCTGCCGCTGAAAAGTCCCTCTATGATCAGGAAAGCCTGTGGCCGACGACCCTGCTCATTTACAATCAGCATTTCCTCATGTCGTTCACTTTGCTCCTATTGTGAACAAATACCCACAGCTGACCAGACATTTAATGAAAAGCCTCAAACACAAAAGACAGAGGCTGAAGGACAAACAGATGAAAGAAACACAAAGGAAACAGTGACAAAGGAGAAAACAGAAAGGAACATCTCAAAAATTACCATCAGCTATTCCTCCAAAATGGGAGCTTCTGCAACCAGAAACAAGAAAAGGTGCTATAAAAAAGGAACAAGTAAAGAGCTTTTGAAAATCAAAAATATAATAATAGATTTTTTTTAATGCAAGAATAATTAGAAAATAAAGTTGAGGAAATATCTCAGGAAGTAGATAATAACAACAAAAAGATGGAAAATAAGAAAGAAAGGATGAGAAAACTAGAGGATAAGCCAGAAGGTCCAACATCAGAACAGAAAATGTCCAGTAAGAGAACAGTACAAATAAGAGAAGAACACACATTTCCAAAATAAAAGAGCCCACTACGTGGCCAACACACTGAAAGAGACCCACACCACCATGAAATGCCACAACACCAGTGCTAAGGAGAAAGTCCCAGAAGCTTCCAGGAGGGAGGAAGAGAACACGTCATTTATTAAGTGTGAAGTGCAGAAGAGCTCAGATGCATTAATAACATTGCTGGCTACTAGAGAGCAATGACAAATACCTTTAAAATTCGGGGGGAAATTTTACTTCCAGCCTAGAATTCTACATGCAGACAAGCTTTTAGTTAATTGGACAGTAAACAATATCAGACATGAGAATCTCCAAACTCTCAGACAGTTAATTCTCTGGTACCCTTTCTCAGCAAATTATGAGATTAAGACTGTTCTGGTTATCTATAGCTGTGTAACAGCGTCCCCAAAACTTAGTGCTTAGAACAGCAATGTGTTATTATTTCATCGGACTCCTCCTGTCTGTCATGAATTTGCACACGCGGGAACACATAGTGACGGCTTGGTCTCTACTTCAGTGTCTGGGATCTCAGCTCGGATGACTGGAACAGCTGGACACTGAAGGGTTGGGAATGGATAACAACTCTCTACCTCTCTATGTGGCTTCTCCACATGGACCAGCTTGGGCTTCCTCACAGTATGGCTGCCACAGGCTAGACGACTGTTCACATGGGAGCTCAGAGCCTCAAGAGACAGAAGTGGAAGGTACCATTCTCTCCAGGCCTGGCACTCTGTCCCTTCAGCCATATTTCACTGGCCAAAGCAGACACAGAATCACCCAGATTCAAGGGAGGGGACATAAACCACACTTCTCAACGGAAGAAGCATTCAAGGATTTGTGGTTTCTCACTATTAATTAAAATCACGTTTTTTAAAAATCCTATTTTTTGTCTTTGTTTTTTTTTATCCTCACCCAAGGACATTTTTCTATTTTTGGTTCAGACAGAGTGGGAGACAAACATCAATGTGAAAGGGACACATCAAGTGGCTTCCACTCTCACAACCAACCAGGGCCGGGAACAAACTACAACCGAGTTATGCGCCCTTAGCGGGAACCGAAACCAGGTCTCTCTGGACCGCAGGCCGATGTTCTAACCGCTGAGCCAAACTGGCCAGGGCTGTCTTTTTTTTTTTTTTTAATCCTCACCTGAGGACACTTTTCCATTTATCTTCAGGTACAGTGGGAAAGGGGGGCGGGGGAGAGAGAGAGAAAGAGAGAGAGAGAGAAATATTGGCTCAAGAGACACATCAAGTAGTTGCCTCCTGCACGACTCGACCAGGACTGGGATGAACTACAACCAAGTCACGTGCCCTGAATCAGAATCGAACCCGCAACTCTTTGGTCCACTGGCCAATGCTCTAACCGTTGAGCCAAACCTGCTAGGGCCCTATTTTGTCTTTTAAGAGTGTGCTGAGAAAATAGATCCAGAGACATGGAAGCAGGGAACAGATTGAAGAACCTCAGAAGGAAGGGGGGTGGAGGAGTGGGAGGAAGGAAGGAAGGAAGGAAGGAAGGAAGGAAGGAAGGAAGGAAGGAAGGAAGGAAGGAAGAAAGGAAGAAAGAAAGAAAGAAAGAAAGAGTGTGCTGAGTATCAGTTGGGTTTGGTTTGGGTCGTGAACACTAAAAGCTCCAATCAAGAAAGAACTGAGTTTTCTACTAACTTATTTAATGACACGTGTTTAAGAGAACCACAATTCACTAAGTCACTCACTCTCACCCCTAACTGTAAATTTTCACAATAAATACACTTGTATCACTGAGAAAACATATTTTGACAGTTCAAATATGTGAGAATTGCTAGTATCAATTTCAAAAACTATTTTTACACTTAAAGTTTCTGGCTTAAATATCGGTGGTGCAGACTTTGAACCTCATGAGAACAAAAGTTGGTTTAAAAACCTAAAACTTGCTCTAATTTTGTGACTTTGTGTACTTTTAAAATAAAATCAAGAAAGCAAACCAAAAAAAGTGGCCATGGAAGTTACTAAGGAGTATGGAGCTAAATAATGTAAGAGTCCAGTGAAAGAAACGGTTGTAAATGAGGAAAGGGAGTGAGGGATGTAGGGGGTACGACAAGGGTGAGGGGCTGCCTTTCATTACAAACCTCACAGTGGGATTTGTATTATGTTCAGACCTTACATCAAGGAAAATAAGAATTAAATTGTAAAAGAAGAAGCTGCAGAACAAAACACAGTTTGATCACATTTACATAAAACATAATGTTCACATGTGTATATGAGCTAATAGCAAAAGAACTAGAAAAAACCCTTCAACATAATGAATTATTAAAAGTGGTCGGGGGAGGGGGAGATTGGCGGCGCAGTGAATGGAGCTACACAGACCATCTCCCAGGACCAAATTGGATTTACAACGAAAATAGAGACAAATCGTCAGGAAGGAGCAACCGAAAGGCAGCTTGGAGGACCACATAACCAGGGACACTGACTCAATCCTGGTAGGCTTGCGAGGACGCGAGAGGGGTCCGGAAGCCCACAGTCCGCAGCGGCCTGGGCGGGGACCAGGGGACTCGGCTGGGACCAGGGGACTCGCTGGAAGCTGCACCCTCGGCTCGGTCCTGTGGCCTCGGCTGAGACCAGTGGCCGCCTCAGCTGGGTCCTGCGACCTCGGCTGGGTGCTAGGCCCTCGGCTGGGTCCAGCTGCCTTGCCTGGAAGCTGCTGCCACCTTGGCTGGGTCCTGCGACCTAGGCTGGGTCCTGTGGCCTCGGCTGGGGGTTACGCCCTCGGCTGGTGCCAAGCCTTGGCTGCCCTTAGCTGGGAGCAGCACCCTCGGGTTAAAAGTCCCAGGCGGCTCCACGAGGCAGAGTCTAGACAGAGGCTAAATTGCCAGCAGCCACTCACCTTGCAAGGCTCCAGCAGAGGGAAGGCAAACTGGACTGGAACTGTGTGGGGACACTAGGGATTTGGAGGGAGCTCAGAGCTTTTGGTGAGTGCAGTCACAGAGGACTGTGGTCAGCCCCTCCCTCGGAGATTCAACCCCACCTGGTGGTCATTGAAATGCTAATTGAGGCCCATTAACAACCAGCATCTGCACCATGCTCCTCCTCCAGAAATCCTCTCACACTGAGCACCTGAGGGAGTTTTTCAGTCAACTCAGAAACCAAGGTTCTTCAGGTGACCGCTACTAATAGCCTCCAGGCAAAAAAGCTAGAGGATAACTACCATTCCCTGGGCTAGCAACTCTAAACAGAAAAGTTAAGACTTGACAGTGGTGTTTAAAGTGGGTCCTCCCTGCCTCACCCAAACCCAGGAGAGGGAGCCACAAACAGCAGAATACCAACACGCACAGGGAAAATTTGGCAGGCTCCAAAGTCCACTGTGACAGCCAAATTGGTGAAAAACAGAAACAAAACCCAAATGAAAGAACAAGAGACCTCTACCGAAGATGAGATAAATGAGGTGCAGTTAAGCAAGTTAACAGAACTAGAATTCAGAGCCATGATCTTGAGGAAGCTCAACAGCATGTGTAAGGACATGAGCACCATGAGTAAAGACATAGAAATGTTGAAAATCAACCAGTTGAAAGTTAAAAACCACCAAGAAGAAATGAAGAATGACATATCAGAAATGAAAAACACCTTAGAAGGTCTAAAAAGCAGAGTAGAGGAAGCTGAGGACCGGATCAGTGAATTAAAAGATAGGGTAGAAAAAAATCAACCAATCAGAAAACCAAAAGGAAAAAACGATTAAAACACAAGAAGCAGCTTAAGAGAACTGTGGGACAACTGGAAATGGGGTTAGAGAATATATTCAAAGAAATAGTGACAGAAAACTTCCCTAATTTGGTGAAGGAAGAAGGCATTCAAGTTCAAGAAGCACAGAGAGACCCAAGTAAGAAGAACCCAAACAGGCCCACACGAAGACACACAGTAATCAACCTGCCAAAAATTAAAGACAAAGAGAGAATCCTAAAAGCAGCAAGAGAGAAGCAACAGGTTACCTACAAAGGAAACCCCATAAGGCTCTCAGCTGACTTCTCACAAGAAACACTACAGGCCAGAAGGGAATGGCATGAAGTAATCAAGGTCATGAAAAACAAGGATCTGAATCCAAGACTACTCTACCCAGCAAGGCTATCATTCAAAATAGAAGGTCAAATAAAGAGCTTCCCAGCCAAAAAAAAAGGCTAAGGGAATACATTAGCACCAAACCAGCACTGCAAGAAATGTTAAAAGGACTGCTGTAATTAGCAGGAGAAATGTGAAGAAAAACAGAACCACACTAAACAAAAATGGCAATAAATAAGTACATATCAATAATCACCTTAAATGTAAATGGATTGACTGCTCCCATAAAAAGATAGAGTAGCTGATTGGATAAGAAAGCATGACTCATCTATATGTAGTTTACAAGAGACCCACCTAACAACAAAAGACTCACATAGATTGAAAGTTAAAGGATGGAAAAAAATCTTCCAAGCAAACGGAAAGGGAAAAAAAAGCTGGGGTAACAATACTCATATCTGATAAAATAGATTTTAAAATGAAGGCCATAACTAGAGACAAAGAAGGCCACTACATAATATTGAAAGAATCTATCCAACAAGAAGATATAACCTTGATAAACATATATGCACCCAATATAGGAGCACCAAAATATATTAAAAATCTTCTGGAGGACTTCAAAGGAGAAATCGATAGCAATACAATCATAGCAGGGGACTTCAACACCCCGCTGACATCACTGGATAGATCCTCTAGACAAAAAATTAGCAAGAAAACAGAGACTCTAAATGAAGCACTAGACCAAATGGATTTAATAGATATCTACAGAGAATTACACCCCAAAACTACAGAATTCACATTCTTCTCAAGTGCACATGGGACATTCTCAAAGATAGACCATATGTTAGGGCACAAACTAAGTCTCTACAAGTTCAAGAAGACTGAAATCATACCAAGAATCTTCTCAGATCACAATGGCATGAAACTAGAAATCAATTGCAAGAACATACAAAGACATTTTAACACATGGAAGCTAAATAGCATGTTATTACACAATGAATGAGCCCTGGCCGGTTTGGCTCCGCGGTTAGAGCGTCCGCCTGCGGTCCGGAGAGACCCAGGTTCAGTTCCCACTAAGGGCATGTACCTTGGTTGCAGTTTGACCCCGGCCCTGGTTGGTCGTGCGGGTGGCAGCCACTCGATGTGTCCCTTTCACATCGATGTTTCCCTCTCTCTGTCTTCCTCTGTCTCCCTCCCACTCTGTCTGTGCAAAAAATGGAAAAATGTCCTCGGGTGAGGATAAAAAAAAACAAAACAATGAATGGGTCACCGAGGAGATCAAGGAAGAAATCAAAAACTTCCAGGAAACCAATGAAAATGAAGACACAACAACACAAAATCTGTGGGATGCAGCGAAAGCAGTTCTGAGAGGGAAGTTCATAGCACTACAGGCCTACCTCAAAAAACAAGAAAAATATCTAATAGACTATCTAACCTCACAACTTAAAGAACTAAAGAGCTAACAAAAAGAAAACCCCAGAGCAAGTAGAAGGAATGAAATAGTAAAGATCAGAGCAGAAATAAACAACATAGAGACCAAAAAAACAATTCAAAGAATCAATGAAACAAAGAGCTGGTTTTTCGAAAAGATAAACAAGATTGATGGACCCTTAGCTAGACTCAACAAGAAACAAAGAGAGAGAACCCAAATACACAAAATCAGAAATGAAAGAGAAGTAACAACTGACACCACAGAAATACAAAAGATCGTTCACAACTACTATGAACAATTATATGGCAATAAATTCGAGAATCTAAGCGAAATGGACAAATTTCTAGACACACATAGTCTTCCAAAACTGGACCAGGAAGAGATAGAAAACTTGAACAGACCAATAACAACAGAAGAAATTGAAGATGTAATCAAGACTGTCCCAGCAAACAAAAGCCCAGGCCCGGATGGCTTCACGGGGGAGTTTTACCAAACATTCAAAGAAGAACTAACACCCATTCTCCTCAAACTATTTCAAAAAACTCAAGAAGAAGACTTCCAAACTCGTTTTATGGAGCCAGCAGAATTCTAATTCCATAACCAGAAAAAGACACTACAAAGAAAGAAAACTACAGGCCAATATCTCTGATGAATATAGATGCCAAAATCCTGAACAAAATACTAGCAAATCGGATCCAGCAATACACCAAAAAAATTATCCACCATGACCAAGTGGGATGCATTCCAGGGATGCAAGGCTGGCACAATATTCACAAATCAATAAACGTGATACACCACATAAATAAAATGAAGAATAAAAACCACATGATCATATCAATAGATGCCGAAAAAGCCTTTGACAAAATCCAGCATCCATTTCTGATAAAAATGTGACCCGTCCCGCAGGTCGAGCAACGAGGACTCTAGAGGGGGAGTGAGGATGAGGAGGGACAAGAGACACGAGAAATGGAGACAAGACAGGGCTCTGATCAAGTCTCGTTTATTCAGGGGTAATTCACACAATATATAGGGCAAGAAGCACCTGTTGCCAAGCACCAGGCTTGCCCGAAGCAATTCTAGGAAATACTACAAAAGGAACAAAAGGTCAGTAAAGACTGGCTGATGAGTAAATGGTTACTTAGAGAAATGCAAAATACAGAGATAAAGAAATGCAGAACACAGAGATATCCTGCCTTGGGGCAGGTGATGGCAGAGCAGATCATAACAAAATTGACGCCATGCAAAATGTCTCCCACAGGTCCCCCTTTTCTTTAATTTTTTAAGGCCGAAATAATACCTTGAGGGGACTGTGCCTGTCTTAGGTCAGGAAACTTGCACACGGTGCCAACCTGTCCTTACCCGTCATTGGAAAGCAAGGCAGCATAAGGCCTTGTTCCTGTCTTAGGTGGTGGTTGGCGACGCGTGTGAGTTCCAGTTGCCCGTCTCTGGGTAACCAGCCCACCGCACCAAGGTGACGAGGTTTTTGAGCTTATTGACTCACAGCTAGAGTGAGCTTCTCTGTCGGCCATTTCAAGTCTATGATAGTGGTGGACCTGTAAAGATTGCATCTTAATGGCATCTATCTGCTGCTTGATGAAAGCCATCACCTTATTGAAGAGGAAGGGTCCTAGTGACACAATCAGTAAAAGGCCAAGTAAGGGGCCCAACAGAGGGAGAAGATACACCCCATTTAGCCCGCTCCAAAGGGGGTTATTGAAAAGTTCTTTTAAGCAGCAGCATTCCTGCAAGGCAGTCACATGGGGGGCCAAATAAGGTCCTCAGGAGCTCGTCAGGGTGTGGAGGAGGCCCCAAACCTCCTTCCACAAGCAGGCAAAGATACAATAGTATCCCTAGCATTAAGATTTCAGCCTTCCGGTCCATTCCTGAAATAAAGAAAAAACAGAAAAAGCCTCTCAGGGCGAATTTTCGTCCCTGGAGTTATCTATATGGTTATCTGTTATTCCTTTAACTTGATCAATCTGTTTAACCAGACGCTCTGGTAGCCACCTGACAGATTTCATTTTCTTAGAGTAAATGCATACAGAACCTCGGCCCCAGATGAGGACTGGGTCTGGGCCATGCCAAGAGTTGGTTAGCGGATCTTTCCACAACACTGAGGCAAATTGTTTTTGGGTTTCTGTATGCCAAAAGCGATTAGCAGCAGATTGCCCATCAGTGTCCAAATTTAAAAAATTGAGGATAAATAAGGCATGAGAGAGAATATTTCTGGGTGACCCCCTCGTGGGGTACCATTCCCCCTTTTTTATTTTATTAATGGTGATCTTTAAAGACAGATGTGCTCTCTCTACAATCCCTTGGCCCTGAGGGTTGTAAGGTATACCTGTTATGTGTTGAATATTGAGGCATTTGCAAAATTGGGAGAAGGCTGAACTTGTATAGCCTGGGCCGTTATCGGTTTTCAATTGCTGTGGGCATCCCAGAACTGTAAATGTGGTTAGCATGTGACTGATCACATGTTTTATGACTTCACCAGTTTGGAGGGAAGCAAAAATGAATCTATGATATTTAAGCAGTTTTTAACAATTTGCCTAGCTTGTTCCCTACTCATCGTAATGAGATTGGAAACTGATAATATGGCTCAATGACCTTTTTAGGTGTGGCAGGCAAGTGAATCCACATTAAGGGCGCTGTCTGCCAGAAAACAGCGGTAGGGGAGAGAGAAGTCTTACAAATAATAAACTTTAAAGGTTTAGTGTAATCCATAAAGGTGGTTGCTTGAGAATGGATAGCCTGTTCAACTTTGCGTATAGCCTGTTTTCCTTCCAAGGTAAGTTCACAGGGAGATGTAGGGTTGGCATCTCCCTGCAATATATCATACAGGGGTTTAAGTTCTCCTTCACTGATTTTTAAATAGGGCATAAGCCAATTAATGTCCCCTAGCAATTTTTGGAAATCATTTAGGGTTTTAAGCTTGTCTAATTTTAGTTCTAATTTTTGAGAGGAAATTAGGGACCCTCGCATTTGAAAACCAAGATATGTATAAGGGTCTTCGAGTTGGACCTTGTCAGGGGCCATTTCCAGGCCTTTGTCTTGTAAGGCAACGCAAATCATCTCATAGCATTTCAAAACCTCGCTCCCCTCTTCTCCGGCTATGAGGATATCATCCATGTAATGTATAATGTACATATTTGGCCAATTGTCTCTAACTAATTGTAAGGCTGAGGCCACAAAGGATTGGCATAAGGTAGGGCTATTAGCCATTCCCTGTGGCAGAACACGCCATTGGAATCTTTTCATAGGCGCTTTGAAATTTATAGCTGGTAAGCTGAATGCAAATCGCCTCTGATCACCTGGATGCAGAGGAATCGTGAAAAAACAATCCTTTAGATCAACAATGACTTTGAAATAACCCAAAGGTATGGCAACAGGTGAGGGAAGTCCTGGCTGTAAGGCTCCCATTAGTGCCATAGTCTTATTTACAGCTCTTAAGTCTTGCAATAGCCGCCATTTACCACATTTCTTTTTAATGACAAAAATAGGCGTATTCCAAGGGGAGTTACTAGGGACAATGTGGCCAGCATCAAGCTGCTCCTGTACCAGCTGTTGTGCAGCCTAATGACAAAAATAGGCGTATTCCAAGGGGAGTTACTAGGGACAATGTGGCCAGCATCAAGCTGCTCCTGTACCAGCTGTTGTGCAGCCATCAGTTTTTCTGCTGTTAGAGGCCATTGATCAACCCACACTGGCTCCTCAGATAGCCATGTGATCTTTTCTGCATGGGTCACAGGAGTGTCAATGGCCCCTATGGAAAATGGCCTAATCCTGCCCTATCAGTCTTTGGGGAGGGCTCTATGGGTTCTGTTATACCCATATTATTTTTTCCCAGCCCTTGGCCTGGTAGATCAGCCTGCGCGTTGCGTTTAGCAATGTCTCTGCAGTTCTCTACATATTCTCATTTCCACAGGAGGTAGTCTCCTCCAGCAAGTGTCGCTCGGGCTAACGTTTGCCAATCCCCAGGCGTAAGCCAATTCTCGGCTACTGATTCTAAAATTGCCGTAGTATACGGGGCTGTGGCTCCGTATTGTGCTACAGCGGTTTTTAACTCCTTTATTAATTTAAAATCAAACCCACTATGATGACGCCAAGCCTGTCCTTGCGCGTCCACTGTCTCTGTTACTGGAAAAGCCTCTATATCATCTAGCTCTGGTGTAAGTTGCAAGTGGGGAGGGTCTTTGGGGAGGCTCCCCTCATGCACAACCCCATTCTGAGTAGGCTCGGTTTCTTCTTCCTCATTATCACTATCGAATGGCATGAAGTCCTCATATTCTTTACTTTCATTTTCATTCCCCCCCCTTTTTTTTTGTAACATACCCTCACCATATTCTACTACATTGACAACGAGAGGATCAGAATGTCTCTGAGACAGAATCTCATCTATTAAATACCAATAAGAAAAAGCAGTTACCGGAACCTTCTTTGGTCCATAAGTCTTATAGTAATCTCTAAGAGCATCACCAACTATTTTCCATCGTTTTTGATCTATAATTCCCTCTGTACCAAACCAAGGACAAACTTCTTTAATATAATCAAAATACTGACACAAATGCTTAATTTTCACCTTTACTCCTCGTGCCTTTATAGCCTTTCCTAGTCCTTCAACGAACATCTTATCTTGGCTCAACGCTTGACCCATAATCGCCGTTCACTTACCCGAGGGGTGCAGACGCAGCAGGTTCCCACGTCGTTCCCTCTTTTCTTTTCCTTTCTTTTCCTTTGCTTTCCTTTCTGCCGGCCACTCGAACGGCGTCCTTCACTGGATCCCCCGTGCTTGAGCCCCACGTTGGGCGCCACTTGACCCGTCCCGCAGGTCGAGCAACGAGGACTCTAGAGGGAGAGTGAGGATGAGGAGGGACAAGAGACACGAGAAATGGAGACAAGACAGGGCTCTGATCAAGTCTCATTTATTCAGGGGTAATTCACACAATATATAGGGCAAGAAGCACCTGTTGCCAAGCACCAGGCTTGCCCGAAGCAATTCTAGGAAATACTACAAAAGGAACAAAAGGTCAGTAAAGACTGGCTGATGAGTAAATGGTTACTTAGAGAAATGCAAAATACAGAGATAAAGAAATGCAGAATGCAGAGATATCCTGCCTTGGGGCAGGTGATGGCAGAGCAGATCATAACAAAATTGACGCCATGCAATATGTCTCCCACAAAAATGCTCAGCAATGTGGGAATAGAGGGATCATATCTAGACATAATAAAGGCCATATATGAAAGACCTACAGCCAACATCATACTCAATGGGCAAAAACTAAAAGCATTTCCCTTAAGAACAGGAACAAGGCAAGGATGCCCACTTTCGCCACTCTTATTTAACATAGTACTGGAAAGTCTTAGCCACAGCAATCAGACAGGAAGAAAAAATAAAAGGGATCCAAATTGGAAAGGAGGAAGTGAAATTGTCATTATTTGCAGATGACATGATACTATACGTAGAAAACCCCAACGACTCCATCAGAAATCTACTAGACTTAATAAATGAATTTGGCAAAGTAGCAGGATACAAAATTAACATCAAGAAATCGATGGCATTCTTATACACCAATGATGAACTCACAGAAAGAGAAACTAAGAAAACAATCCCATTTACCATTGCAGCAAAAAATTTAAGATACCTAGGAATAAACTTAACCAAAGAAGTAAAGGACCTATTTGCAGAAAACTACAGGTCATTGAAAAAAGAAATAGAGGAAGATATAAAAAAGTTGAAGCACATACCCTGTTCATAAATTGGAAGAATTAACATCATTAAAATGTCCATATTACCCAAAGCAATCTATAGATTCAATGCAATCCCCATCAAAATACCAACGGCATACTTCACAGAATTAGAACAAGTACTTCAAAAGCTCATATGGAACCAAAAAAGACCTCGAATAGCCACAGCAATCTTGAAAAAGAAGAACAAAGTTGGAGGGATCACATTACCAGATTTCAGGTTATCTACAAAGCCACTGTAATCAAAACAGCCTGGTACTGGCACAAGAACAGGCATATAGACCAGTGGAACAGAACAGAGAACCCAGAAATGGACCCAAGGCAATATACTCAATTAATATTTGACAAAGGTGGCAAGAGCATACAGTGGAGTAAGGACAGCCTCTTTAATAAATGGTGCTGGGAACATTGGATAGCAACATGCAGAAAAATGAAACTAGACCATCAACTTACACCCTACGCAAGAATAAACTCAAAATGGATAAAAGACTTAAATGTGACTCATGAATCCATAAAAATCCTAGAAGAAACTGTAGGCAACAAAATTTCGGACATAATACGCAGCAGAATTTTCACTGATGCATCACCTAAGGCAATAGAAACAAAGGAGAAAATGAACACATGGGACTACATCAAACTCAAAAGCTTCTGCACAGCAAAAGATACAATCATCAAAACGGAAAGGCTACCTACTGTATGGGAGAGCATAATTGCCAATGATATATCAGATAAGGGGTTAATTTCCAATATATAGAGAGTGCTCATACAACTCCACAAAAGGAAGACAAAGAACCCAATTAAAAAATGGGCAGAGGAACTAAATAGACACCTCTCCAAATAGGACATACAAATGGCTAAGAGACATATGAAGAAATGCTCATCATCACTAATCATCAGAGAGATGCAAATTAAAACAACAATGAGGTATCACCTCACGCCTGTCAGAATGGCCGCCATCAACAAATCATCAAACAACAAGTGTTGGCGAGGGTGTAGAGAAAAGGGGACTCTAGTACACTGCTGGTGGGAATTCAGACTGGTGCAGCCACTATGGAAAACAATATGGTGTTACCTCAAAAAATTAAAAATTGAACTTCCATTTGACCCAGTGATCCCACTTCTAGCAATATACCCTAAAAAGCCTGAAACACCAATGACAAAGAATATATGTACCCCCATGTTTGTAGCAGCACTATTTACAATAGCTAAGATCTAGAAACAGCCCAAGTGTCCATCAGTAGACGATGGATAAAAAAGCAGTGGTACATATACACAATGGAGTACTACGCAGCTGTAAGAAAGAAAGATCTCTTATCTTTTGAGACTACATGGAGGGACCTGGAAAGTATCATCCTAAGTGAAACAAGCCAAACAGAGAACGACAAGTATTATATGATCTCACTTATTTGTGGAATATAATGAACGTAACAGTCTGAGGAATGGGGTAGTCCCAGAGACGTGGAAGTGGGGTACAGACTGACAATCCCCAGAAGAAGGGTGGTGGGGGAGAGATAAACCACAGAACTTATATGCATGTATACATGAACAATGGACATGGACAACAAAGCTGGGGACAGGGCAGGGAGGGAGGGGGGGAATCATTGGGGGGAAAAGGAGAAACATCTGTAACAAAAATTAATTAATAAAAAAGTGGTCGGGGGACCAAGTATCCTTCAACTGATGGCTGGATAAACAAAATATGGTCCATCCATACAATAAAGTCTTATTCAACCTTAGAAAGCAAGGAAACTCGGATACAGGCTACAGCATGAACGAACTTCGAGGACATTGTGCTGAGTGAAATAAGCCAGTCACGCAGGACAAATACCACATGATTCCATGGATATGAGACACCTAGAGTGGTCAAATTCATATAGACAGAAAATAGAATGGCGAGTGCCAGGGGCTGGGGGTAGGAGGGATGGGAGTGAATCCTTAATGAGTAGAGTTTCAGTTTGAGAAGATGAAAAAGCTCTGGAGGTGGATGGTGTTGACGGTTGCACAACGTGAACGTATTTAATACCCCTGAACTGAGCACTTCACAATGGTTGAAATGGTACATTTTTATTGCATTGTATTATATTTACCACAAGTTTTAAAAAAGCATTTGGGGAGAAGATAGTTTAGGATATTTTGAAGTTTTCCATATCATTTCACTCTTTACAACGAGAATGTCTTTATGGAATACTTGCACGTATAAATAATAATGGGGGGGGGGGGTTGCCCTGGCCAGTTTGGCTCAGTGGTTAGAGGGTCAGCCCGTGGACCAATGAGTCGCAGGTTCGATTCTGGTCAAGGGCATGTACCTCAGTTTCAGTTAGTCTCTGGCCCTGGTGGGGTCATGTGGTTGGCAACCAATGTGGCTCTATCACATTGATGTTTCTCTCTGTCTCTCCCTCCCTCCAACTCTATCTGATAATAAGTAGAAAAATATCCCCGGGTGAGAAATAAAAAAATAAATAAATAATGAGGGGGGAAATGAAATGAAATCTATGAAAAAGTTAGGAAGAGAGTCCGGCCAGTGTGGCTCAGAGGTCGAGCGTTGACCCATGCACCCAGAGGTCGCCAGTTGGATTCCCGGTCAGGACACATGCCCAGGTTGTGAGCCTGATCCCCAGTGGGGAGCATGAAGGAAGTGGCCAATCGATGTTCTCTCTCATCGATGTTTCTATCTCTCTCTCTCTCTCCCTTTCTCTCTCTCTAAAATCATGAAGGAAAAAAAATTATTTTAAAATGAAGTTAGGAAGAGAAATGTGATTCACTCTGGGGGAAAAAGAACGGGAGTGAAGAGAGAAAGGGAGAGGGGAGCCTGCCAGGCACGGCGGCCAAGTGGGAGGGGAGCCTGGAGGGAGGGCACCGAGAAGCCTTGGGAGACCAGAAATGCCTAAAGGGGCTTTCAGGTTGTTTCCTTCGGGACGTGTGCCACACATATACACCCTCACCAGCCAGGCCCTCACGAGAGAGCTCCAGTTTGCCAAGAAACGAACTCAAAAACATTTGAAAAGCTTATCTCATTTCAGATGTTGCATTTAAATGCTCCCTGCAAACCCCAGTGAGGAGCCTCAGGCCTCCTGGAATCCTCCTGCTTCCATAGTGCCCAGCAAGACAGGCAGGACCCTCAGCACCCAGGACACAGTGGACAGTGAGGCGGGCCTGAAGCTCATCGCTGGGGGAGAGAACAAGCCTTCTCTCAGTGGGGAGCCTGCTGAGCCCACACCTGGGAGCAGCAGCGTAGAGACTGAGGCCTGTGCTGGGGGGGGGGGGGGGGCACCTGCTATGTGCACAGGAAATTGCACCAGCTCTTTTCTTTTGAAGAAGAATCATTTCCTGGGCTCTTATGTCCTGAAAGTGCCTGATCCTGTGCAAATTCCCACTAGACACACAGTGCTCACAGAACTATGCTGCCTCACCCCCCACCCCACACACAACACCTACTTCAACTTCAAAGGCCTGGGGTGGGGGCACCAGACACAGGAGGCCTGACATTGCCTCCAAGAATCAGTGACTAGAGAGGTTTTATTTCTGGTCTCCTGTGGAGCATTTTATTTTGGCATGATTTTAAAACATCAAGAAATGAACCACACTGTCCTCTAACACAGAAGATCAAATCTGAGCATACAATGTAAACTTTCAAATGGATAGCACATCCAAGCACTTGAGGAAAACAATACAAAATGTTGTGTGTGCTCTTATTACCACTCTGAAACTATGAAGTCAATAAAGAAGAACTGGAAAGAATGGAAAAGTGCTGGTTAGGGTGATGGGATTTTTATCTGTTTTTTTGTTTGTTTGTTTTTTGTTTTTTTTAGGGGGTTTTTTGGTGTCATGCCATGGCCAGCATTACTGAATTCCTACTCAACAGTTTCTCATTTAAAGGTCACAACAACCAGCACACAGACGTCGTCATTCCGTGGGTGAGCCAAGGTAAGCTCAGGTGCACTCACTGACGGCAGTCACACAAGAAGAAGGCTGCTGGCGGGCTGGGCTCTCCAAGCCGGCTGCCCCTCCCTCTGTCCCTAAGCAGGTTGTGCAGCTCACAAGAAAGTACCTTCTACTTGGCCCAAATCGGTAGTTTGAGTATTAGAATTGTTCCATATTTTATTTCATTTATTTTTATTATTTATTTTTAGCCTCACCTGAGGACACTTTTGCATTTATCTTCAGCTAGAGCGGGAGGGAGAGAGGGAGGAAGAGAGAGAGAGAGACATCGATGTGAGAGAGACACAACAACTGGTTGCCACCCACACAACCCCAACCGGGGCCGGGGACAAACTGCAACTGAGGTACGTGCCCCAGGGAACCGAACCCAGGACTCTCTGGTCCAAGGGCCCATGCTCTAACCACTGAGAAACCGGCCAGGACAGAATTGTTCCGGATTTTAAACTGCAGCCATCTCAACTGAAAAAGCAAAGAGACAACAGCCCAGGAATAAACTAAAAAGACTGAGGAGTGTCGGAACAGATGCGTGTGTGAAGGGATGTGGCAGAACTGCGCACACCTTCGTTAGCAGGCCTTCTTTTAGAAACTGTGGAGGTCTCCACACAAAACTGCACAGATGTTTGGAGCAGCTTTTTTCATAATTGGCAAAACTTTTTTTTTTTTTTTTCATCCTCACCCAAGGACATTTTTCCATTGGAAAAAAACAAAATGTCCTTCTGTAGGTGAATGGATTGACAAACTGGTACATCCTGACAATGGAATATTATTCAGCACTGAAAGGAAATGAGCTGTCAAGTCAGGAAGACGCATGAAGGAGACTTAAAAGCATGTTACTGAGTGAAAGAAGTGAATTTGAAGAAGCTGCATAATATATGATCCCAACTACATGACATTCTGGAAAAGGGAAAACTATGGAGACAATATAAAGATCAGTGGAACAAAAAAATTTAAAAAAAAAAAATTAAAAAGAGCTCTGGCCAGTGTGGCTCAGAGGTTAGAGTGTCAGCCCTCAGACAGAAGGGTCATGGGTTCGATTCCAGTCAAGGGCATGTACCTGGGTTGCAGCTTCAATCCCAGGTCAGGGTTGTTCAGGAGGCAACCAATAGATGTGTCTCTCTTACATAGATGTTTCTCTCTCCCTCTCCCTCCCTCCCTCCCTCCCTCCCTCCCTCCCTCCCTTCCTCCCTCCCTCCCTCCTTTCTGCTCTCTCTAAAAATCAATGGAAAAATATTCTTGGATAAGGATTAGCAACAACTGAAAAAGATCAATTGTTGCCAGCGTAAGAGGACTGGAGAGATGAAGAGGCAGAGCACAGAGGATTTTTAGGGCAGTGAAAATATTCTGTAGATGCCATAATGTGGATACAAGTCAGCATCATACATTTGTCCAAACCCATAGAATGTACACCACCAAGAGTGAGCCCTGCCCTGGCCAGTTTGGTTCAGCGGTTAGAGCATTAGCCTGTGGTCCAGAGAGACCCAGGTTTGGTTCCTGCTAAGGGCGCGTACCCCGGTTGCAGTTTGTCCCCGACCCTGGTTGGTCGTATGGGTGGCAGCCACTCCATGTGTCCCTTTCACATCAATGTTTCTCTGTTCCTCTCTCTCCCTCCCACTCTACCTGAACAAAAAATAGGAAAATGTCCTCAGGTGAGAATAATAATAATAATATTAAAATAAAATTTAAAAAGTGAGCCCTAATGTAAACTATGGACTTTGAGTGATTATGACATGTCAAAGTAGGGTTCACCCTTGGTAAAAAAAAAAAAGATAATAATTAATGTATCACTCTGTTAAGTGATGGTGATAATGGGGAAAACTATACACGTGTGACATGTGTAGAGGCAAAGGGCATATGGAAAATCTCTATAGCTGCATCTCAATTTTGTTGTAAACCTAAATCTGCCCTAAAAAAATAAACTCTTAAAAAAAGTATTGAGACACCCGAATATCCAGACATTTACCATATTAGAAATTATAACTGAAAAATGTTTAAATATAGTTAAATCATTTAAAAATAACAGCAGTAAACTCATTAAATGCCTTTTTTATGAAAATAAATATATTCTGCGAAACAAAAAGAAAATTTAGTAAGATGAGTGGTATTGTTCTGAGTTTTTACAAGTCCCTTAAATGTCTGTCTTAACAGAAGACAGAGGGGTAGGGGTGGAGGTAGAAGAGGATATAGGAGGGATAAGGGGAAAAAAGGAGACAACCAAATCCTCGGAACTGCTTCTGCATTTACTCTGTGGGAATACACATAGCACGCAGGTGGTGTCTGGAAACCACCTCTGTACACTTGTGAGAACATGAGAAGGGGAAGGCCAATAACACCTTAGTATTATTATAAAAATAATTTGTTTAAATACTATTTTATAATAGTAATCTGATCGTAATTTTTAAATAGACTTTTTAAATTTGTGAATATCCTGAAACAGTCTTGGGTACTGCCAGGAGACCCTGGACCACACCTTGAAAACAATGACACAGAGAACTGTGTGTGTGCCACACCGGAGTGGCTCCGTGGATTAAGCCGTCTTCCCACGCACTGGTTCCATTCCCAGTCAGGGCACAAGCCGGGGCTGCCAGCTGGATCCCCAGTAGGGGGCGTGCGGGAGCCTGCCTATGATGTTTTTCATATCCGATGTTTCTACCTCTCTCCCCCTCTTCCTTCCTCTCTCTCTAAAATATCAATAAAAACATATTTTAAAAAGTAAATGGCAGCCCTGGCTGATCTGGCTCAGCGGTTAGAGCATCGACCAAAGGGTCGCAGGCTCCACTCCTGGTGAAGGGCAAGTAGTTGGGTTGCAGGTTGGATCCAGGTCCAGGTTGGGGCTGTGCCGGAGGCAACCAATCGATGTGTGTCTCTCACATCTCTCTCTCCTCTCTCTCTCTCTCTCTCTCTCTCTCTCTCTCTCTCTCTCTCTCTCTCTCTCTCTCCCCCCCCCCCCCGTCTCTCTCTCTCTTCCACTCCATAAAAAAAAAAAAAAAAAAAACAGTGGAAAAAACATCCTGGTGTGAGCATTAACAACAACAACAAAAGAGGAAATGGCATATAGCAGGATTTTTAAAATATTTATTTTTTTAAAAAAGAACTATGCGTGAGAGGGAAAAAGAACTATGCGTGAGTCACTCAGGGAAAACACCACCATTTCCCACATCTCTCCTTCCCTGAGTACACACACTAGTTACCTCCCAGGGCAGAAACCCCAGCTTCTTTTCCAGAGACACCCTACTTTTACTCAAGGCATCTCCTTCCCTCCCAGCCCCGTTCATTCTAGAGAGATGCACTAAAGGCGGGCTAACTAGACACGCCAACTAGTTCATCCTTCAGAAAACGTTGGCGTTTTTTAAGCTGAGGCTCAGAGGCATGTTCCAGGAGTGGGCTCTTCTGGAGGTCTAGGAGGGATCAACTGCCAAGCAGAGCAGAGGAGGAAGAGACCCAGTGACACACACACACACTCACACACACACACACACCCTTCCCTGCCAGCTGGGACATCCATCCCGGTGCGGGGACAGTGCGGTCCTTCCCGCCGGCACTCTGTCCTGCCGGCTTCCCTGCACCTGTTCCCAACAGTTACCCGGTGGCCCCTTTCCGCCTTCTCTCCACCAGGGTGGGACACCAAAGGCGGGGACTCGGAAAACTGAAATTCAGAAGCAAGGCTGGACCTCCCAGCACGACTTTCAGCTGAGCACCACCTCAGTCGCGGGCCGCCACTCACCGACTCCCCAGGTACCGCGGGGCCGCCATCACCCCGACTCCCCGGGCACCGCGGGGCCGCCATCACCCCGACTCCCCGGGCTGGTGGGCGCGCAGGGGAACACCCTCCCCGGGCTGATGAGGTCGCTGTCCTGCGACGCCCACACATGTGGAAGGGGGGGCCATCTCGGGCTCTGCACATGCCTCCCCTCGCCGCGGATTATCCAGGTGGTCCCTGCAGGGATGCGCGGGTACGGAGGGGACAGGGCCTGGGGCGCGGGGGCTGAGGAGGCACCGGCAGGCGCGATACCTGGGCCGGAATAGCGGGCAGCCGCCCAGGAGCCCGCGCAGCTCGTTCTTGAGGAGCCAGAACTCGCCATCTAGGTAGCGGTGCAGTGCCGAGTCCCCAAGACCCGGGTCCCGCGCTCGCTCCATCACGCCCGTCTCTGTGCACCCGCAGGCGGGTCTCCTGCGCTCCTTTTCTGCGCTGCCCACACTTGCCCGCTGGGCAAACCCTCTAGCCCCGCCCTCCAGGCCCGCCAGCCCCCTCACCTGGTGGACCGCCCCCTCCCGACACCGCCGCCCCAGCCCAGTGTGAAGGGCGGGGCGCCTCCTGCAGTGAGTGGTCTCCTTCCCGGTCCC
Source organism: Molossus molossus (assembly GCF_014108415.1). NCBI lineage: Eukaryota > Metazoa > Chordata > Mammalia > Chiroptera > Molossidae > Molossus > Molossus molossus. The sequence continues at coordinate 67,515,657 of NW_023425350.1, read as the reverse complement.
ACCACCTTGCCCTAGGACTTTAGTTTCTGCCACCCGTGCCCTCTGTTCAGTGTCCCTCCAGGCTGTCCTTGACACCCTCAGCAAGAAAGTAGCAGAACTTCGAGGGGTCTGGTTGGTGGGCATGGACACAGGAGGCATGGCTGCTCAGAACTGACCTGTTACTAAGAGGACCTCCTGGGCCAGTCTGTTACCTGGCTCCCCAGAGCCACGATGGCCTGCTCCTTGCTCTAGCCCCAACTCAGCTGCAGCTCCTCTCAAATCCCAGCCACCCCAAACTGGGTGTTTCAGAGAACTGAAATTACTGTAGCTGGGGTTGGCCCAAGCCTGCAGACCTGCAGTTCTGGGTAGCTGGGAGACCAGACAGGACAGGCAATGACCAAGAACACTGAACTCATGTCCCAGGACCCTCCTTTTGTCCAGTGGCCAGTAGGAAATGAGTTCCAGCCTACCTAGCACATGTCCACTCCTTTCCTCTGGCTAACTCTCAACACTTCAGGGATTCACCTTTTAAATATGCAGGAAATGCTAGCTGCACCAAAGAGCACTGGGGGAGGGAGGAGAAGACTGGGGTGGGGGACATTGGGGGTGTGGTCTGCTGTTACTATGTTACTGGACACCACTTGTATCAGTATCCTATACAGATTACCACAAACTTAGTGGCTGAGACAACACATTCATTGTCTTACAGTTCTAGAAGTCAGAAGTCCAAAAGGGATCGTACAGGATGAAAACCAAGGTGACAGCAGAGCTGGATTCCTCCGGGAGGCTCCAGGGAAACACCCCTTTCCTCAAGCTCACCCAGCTTCAAGAAGCCGCCTGCATTTGTTGGGTCCTGGTCCCTTGCTCCATCTTCAAAGTGCATCACAACTGTTTCCATTGCCTCCCTCCTTCTGACTTGCACCTTATGGCCTCCTTCTTATAAGGACTCTTATGATGACACTGGGAAGGCCGGGATAATCAAGGATAATCTCATCTCAAAATCCTTAACTTAAACGAACCACCAACATGCCTTTTCCCACGTGAGATAACATACACATGGGGATCAGGATGTGAACATCTTTGACGGGCCATTATTCTGTCTTCTGTGCCACCTGTGCAAATCCAAGTACCAATACCCCACTCATATGATGAGTAAGGGCTTTGTTTTCTCCCCTAGGGCAGCCAGGAGGCAGGGGAGTCCCGAGGTCTAGTTCAGTGGTCAACCCCAGTGGCCCAGCCTTTCCTTTCATATTTCTGTGCCACCATCCTTTCTCACTGTGTTATCTTTTCCTTTGTCTTTTTTTTTTTTTTAACCTGTCTCCTCTCAGTCACAGGATGGATGCTGTAGCTCCAAGCACACCTGGTGCCCAGCAGAAAGGGGGTATTGCCTTCCATGTCAGTCAAGATAGGATAGTGCAAGAAATACCCCCAAACGAGTCCAGGTATGCTGTAGTCACAGATAGCCCCCCAACCTTGTGGTTTATAAAGACAAGTGTTCATTTCCAGCCACACCACATGGGAATTCTGCTCCTTGCCCTCTCACTCCAGCTCCCAGCTGGCAGAACAGCCACCACTGTGTGGTCACACGGGCCCTTAAAGCTTGCAGCTGGAAGGGATGTGTGTAACTTCCCCTCACAATCCGTGGGCCACAGAAGTCCAGTCCTGACTTTATGGGAGAAGGGAAGGACCATCGTGGACATGTCAGTAGGCCAACACCCAAACTGTCTCTGAGCAGCACTAGTGACTAGAATTAAATCCACCCTTTTGGTAGCCAAATATTTGTCTCACTCTCCCTTCCACAGGTAAAATACATGTTCCCCTCCTCAAGGGAGGCAACCAGATTCCCCCAGTCACCAGGGCAAGTCCAAGGCTGCTGGTTGGTGCACAGTGGTTTCTGCACCAAGTCAAGGTTTGGCTCCCTCCTAATGCACAGACCTAGAAGCTAAAAACGCAAGTCACCAAGTTACCTTCAAGTGCATGTAGCTTGAGTGAGAAAGAAAAACTTGGATGTTATAAGCCACTGAGACCTCCTGGAGGGTTGTTTGTTACCCAACCGTAACCTAGCCTATCCTGGAAGACACTGGAAGAATGTTGTTTCTGAAACAAAAAAAATATGTGCACTGGCAGAGTGACTGTGAGGGGCAGTGAGGATGCTGTTAACGTGAATGGAAAGGGGTTCATGTTATGAAGTGGCATACATTTGATAAACTGTCACCAGCAGACGATATACCCAGTGGATGCGTTGCCCCAGGAGAAGATGCTGATGAAGCAGTGTCAGCATTGCATGGCTGCTGCCATGGGCTGCCTTTGACAAGATATTAGAAGAAAGGGACAAGCTTAGAAAAGAACGGACTGGTTTGCAGGCACGGATGGAAGGGAACAGAGCCCACAAACTCAGGGCCCTTCTGTGCTGCAAGAGGCAACTGCTTGCCTCGTCCTGTCAGTGATAGAAAACTGAGGCCCGGTGGGGTTGCTCAGTGGTTGGAGTGTCCTCCCATACGCCAGAAAGATTACAGGTTTGATTCCAAGTCAGGGCACATACCCAGGTTGCAGTTTCAATCCCTGGTCAAGGCATGTACCCAATGTTTCCCTCTGTCACACATCAATGTTTCTCTCTCTCCCTTCCTCTCTCTCTAAAGTCAATAAACATATCCTCAGGTGAGCATAAAATAAATAAGTTAATTATTATTTTTTTTTTTTAAAGATAAAACTGAAGCTTTTGGAGCAACAAAGTCCAATTAAAACTCAGGAAACTCAAAGTCTACCCTTTTGCCCCCTGTGACCAGGATAGAACCAAGAGTCTGACGCGCACCGCTATTAAGACCCCTATGATGGATTTTGGGGATGCCCAGTGAGTCAGCTCTCACTTCATCTGAAGCATCACTGGCATAGCTTCAGAGGACTAGAGAGTGGCACCCACAGGTGCCTGGGTAGCGACAAGCACCACTCTGTTCACTTGCTACACCTGCACCAAGGAACAGAGAAAGGTAACCCTCCCAGGTGCCCAGAGTGGGAGGGAGGGAGGAAGAAGAAATAAAATGTGGCTTCCCTCCACTGTCCACATTAGCCAGGGCTTTCTCCGTTATAAATAATTAAAGCCAATTTGAACTCTCTTCAGAAAATGCAAATGTATTGGTTCACAAAATGTAGGGAAGGCTTGGACATCCTAATGGGGAAGGACAGGAGTATGGCTAGTGTCAGAGTCCACCTGCACTCCCCACCCTCCTTCCTCTCCCCTCTCTTCCTCTTCTCCCTCCTCCTCCTTCCCTCTCTCCTCTGCCTCCCCACCTCTTCCTCTCTCTCCCCCTCCTCCTTCTATTCCTCTCTCTCCTCCTCCCATATCCCCACCTTTCTCTCCTTCTCCCCCTTTCCCTCCTTCCCCTCCCTCCCTCTCCCATTCCTTCCCCTCCCTCCCTCTCCCATTCCTTCCCCTCCCTCCCTCTTCCATTCCTTCTCCTCCTGGTCCTCTCTCCACAGCAGCCCGCTCCTTGGGCAGACCTAACTCTTCTACCAGGCAGGGAAATGTTGGGGTAAGAGCCAGGGTGCCTCCAACTGGACCTCAGAGGGAAGAGGGAACTGAGCAGTCAGATGCCGTGGACTGGGGATGTCATCTGGGTTTATGCCTGGAGGCCACCCTGCAGCCCCAGGCCCTCCACACAGGAGTGAGGCCAGGAACTGCATCTGGGCCCAGTGCGAGAGGCAGGCCCTCGCTGGAACACTTAGAGAGCAGCTCTGCACGCAGACACCCTGCAGCTTGACATGGCCACGTGCAGCAGGCAGGCAAGGCTCTTCAAGCTCCTTCTGCAGACAGTAACCAGCAACCTTAACTGATTTGCCCAGGGGCACAGGGCTCTGCTCAGGATAGCAGAGGACCCAGGGCTCATGGAGTTCTAAGTTCCACCCTACATCATGGTCACCCAGACAGGACTGGCCTGGGGCCTAGAGAACTTGATGGATGCTGCTTTTATGTAGGCCTGGGGCTCAGCCATCACAGTCCAGGGCTCTGGGCTCTGTAGTAAGGCACACACTGTTCACAGCAGATTTCAGAGTGTTTTGTAGAAATCACGGAACTGTATAGTTTCAGAGCCAGGAGCCCCCTGGAGCTTGTCCAAACAGTCCCTTTTTTTCAGGTGATACAGCAGGGCATGGCCTCTAATGGAATAGTACAGCCACTGTGCTGGGGTTTCAGAAGGCAAAGGGGTGCTTTGGGAAGCTGCTTCACAGTGTTCCCGTGCATCCCACTCACCCCAGTCTGAGTCCACTGGGAGTCCCAGTTTTAACACTGAATGTCCCACCTCCAGGATGCTCCTTGGTCCTGGGCAAACCAGGATGCTGGTCTCCCTGCTCCTTTTCCTCAGTTGGCTCCATCACTTGGACGATGGTAGGAGAATGCCCTTGGTCTGCCACTCAGAGTTTCTGGTGAGGCATTCGACTGCGGTCATCTTTGCCATTCCTGTTTAGAATATTTTTTCTGTCCCTCCTCTTTCTCCTCTCCTTTTGTTACCCCCATAATGTGTATGCTGGTGCAATAATGATGTTCCACATTTCTCTGAGGCTCTGTTCATTATTTTTTATTTCTATTCCTCAGTTTCTTCAATCTCTATTGCTCTGTCTTTGAGTTCACTGATTTCTTCTTCTGCCAACTTAACTGTTGACCCCTCTAATGAATCTTTCATTGAGTTATTATGCTTTTCAGCTCCAGAATTCCCATTTGTTCCTCCTTTACAATTTCTACCTTTTTACCAAGTCTCTATTTGATGAGTCACCATTATCACACCCTCCTTTAATAGTTCCTTTTAGTTTGCCTTGGCCAGTTTGGCTCAGAAGTTTGAGCATCGGCCCGCAGACCAAAGAGTCTTGGGTTCGATTCCAGTCAAGGGCACGTGCCTCAGTTACAGTTTGGTCCCCGGCCCTGGTCCAGGTCATGCGGGAGGCAACCATGATGTGTCTCTTTTGCATCAATGTTCCCCGCCCCCCGTCTGAAAATAAATGGACAAATATCTTCGGTGAGGATTTAAAATCAAATAATTTAGTTCTTTAAACACACACTTGTGTATGTGTATGTGTGTGTGTGTGTATACATATATATATATATACATATATATATTTTAATCCTCACCTGAGGATATGTATTTATTGATTTTAGAGAGAGAGGAAGGGACAGAGAGAGAAACATTGATGTGAGAGAGAAACATCGATCAGTTGCCTCTCATATACGCCCTGATCAAGGATCAAACCCGCAACCTAGGTACGTGTCCTGACCAGGAATCGAACCTGAAACCTTTTGGTGTACAATACGACACTCCAACCAATTGAGCCATCCAGACAGGGATAGTTCTTTTTTTATTTTTTTTATCCTCACCCAAGGACATTTTTGCATTTATCTTCAGATAGAGCAGGAGGGAGAGAGAGAGCAAAACATTAACTGGTTGCCACCCACACAACCCCAACCAGGGCTGGGGACAAACCGCAACCGAGGTACGTGCCCTTAGCAGGAACCAAACCCAGGTCTCTCTGGTCCACAGGCCCACACTCTAACCACTGAGCCAAACTGGCCAGGGCTAGACAGGGATAGTTCTTTAAACATATTTATCATTGCTGCTTTGAAGTCTCTGTCTGCTCATTCCAACATCTGGGCCCCCTTGAAGCACAATTTGCACAGTCACGGAAAGACTCAACCAATGTTCCAGAGAGGAAGCTGAAAAAAGACTGTGTGGCTGACAAGAGAGGTGCACAGAGCTAAGGCCGACCAGTTTGGAGAAAACATAGATCGCCTTTCATCACTGCTCAGTCTGCGAGACTAAGCTTATGAAGAATGGAGTTGCCTCCAATCAGTAAGGACCAGAAAAGGGAAAGTAATAAGGCCTCTGGTCTCTAGACCCATGCCCCAGATGGAAATGACATCTAGGTATCACTTGGGAACTTTTACAAATTCAGGACAGCATGCACAACTGAACATTCTATCAAAGGTTCCTGGCAAGGCTGGGACCCTCCCACACCACCGTCTTCTTCCCAGGCTGCAATGATGCAGGATGAACGCTGATTTTTTACCACATGGGCATCTTCTGAAGTCATAACACATTCTCAGATGAACAAGGTTTCTAAGATGGGGCTTTATATCTCCCTTTCTACATATCAACTTTACTGTTAATATTTCATAGTCCCCTAAAACACTCATCAGCTTTCTGTATTTATTCTACTAATAAATCTTCACTCTTACATGACGTTTCAGCAACACATCTAATACTGCTATTCTAAATTGGTCTAAATTTCCCAGAGGAAGAAAGACATCCATCCATCTGTGATTATTTGCTTATGTCAAATAAGCAGCACCTGGGGGAAAGAATATTTTTCTATTTTAAATACAACACTAACTTGGATATCATGTGACAACACCAGAGAGCTCAGGGAGTGAAGACCCTGTGAGGTTATAGGACAGAGGAACTCAGAAAAGCATTATGAAGACAAGGAGCGGTATTGCTGTTTTCATTTTAAAGATCAGGAAACTGACACCCAGAGTAAGAGTTGAAGTCACTTGTCCATTTGTTGCTTCTTGGGAAAGTCAAGATTGGAGCTATGTCCATTGATGTGGCCTGCTTTTCCTCGTTCAATACGTTTATGAAATTATGATGTTGGAATAACAAGTCACTGAAAGGCCAATTACAAATAAAAATACTTCACCTTCCTAATAATTTAGAGACTCTATTAGTCATTTTAGATAGACCTTTGAAAGATTGAAATTAGACTTTGTTGGGGTTTATTATTATTATTATTATTTTATCCTCACCTGAGGACATGTTTCCATTTTTTGTTCAGATAGAGTGGGAGTGAGAGAGAGGAAGAGAAAGAGAGAGAGAAACATCGACGTGAAGGGGACACATCGAGTGGCTGCCACCCACACAACCCAACCAGGGCCAGGGACAAACTGCAACCGAGGTACGCACCCCTAGCAGGAACCAAACCCGGGTCTCTCTGAACTGCAGGCCGATGCTCTAACCGCTGAGCCAAACCGGCCAGGGCGGGATTTTTTTTTTAATTTATTTTTTCCTTTATTGATTTCAGAGAGAGAGAGAGGGAGGAAATGAGAGGGAGAGAGAGACAGAAACATCGATGAAAGAGAACATCAATTGGCCGCCTCCTGCATGCCCCGCACTGGGGATTGGGCCTACAACCTGGGCATGTGCCCTGACTGGGAATTGAACTGGAATTGAACTGGCAACCTCTTGGTGCATGGGTTGATGCTCAACCACTGAGCCACACCAGCCAGACTAAAATTAGAGTTTTAAAGGAAGAGAAGGTTGTAATGTTGTAACCGTGCATTTCTTCTTCTGAAGCAGGAAGGCAAACATGGGGACATGGCTGGGTTGGCGCCGGCACCCAGCTCAAAACAAGCCTCCACTCCCACACCCTGGGGTGGGTTTGGGGAAGTAAGGACACAGAAGCACTAAGGCAACAGCAATGCCAAAAACAAAAAGGAGGGATATATCAATGAAGAACGAATATTTAGCAGCTTTTCAGATAATCCATGACAACTGCTTCACTGTCAACAGAAGCCTGAGAAAAGCGGGCAGAGGGAGAAGATGAGAGAAGATGAGGGTTCGAACAGACAGAAGCTGAGCTGCTGAAAGGGCACTTCCAAAGAGCAACTTTGAAGAAATGAACAACACTTTTGCCAGCCTTTAGATATTTTCTACTTACACTGATTTTTGAAAATTGTCAGCATTTGAAAGTCCAGATTTTCTTCATTAACGCATCAAACAGTTTATTCTTCAAATACTTGGAAGCTCTTCCTTTATCCCTGATGTGGAGAGATAATGTGAAGTTTTTAGGAGAAAACAGCGTGGGAAATGTCCTTCAATAAGCTTCTTTATACAGCCTCTGAACCCGCCTGTCTCTGTCTTCCTTCCATTTATGCCTCATCTTCTCTGCACAAGGACAAACGCTGGGTAAGCCCTCCAACTTCTCACATCTAGAAACAAAATAACAGTCTTCTCTGGCTTCCATGGCCTGCTTCTGTCAATTCTCTTAGGCGCCCAGATTATCTTTTTTTGTTCCTGACATAGTGAAGACGTCACTGTGTCCTGGGAACGCTCCTCCATGAGATCCGATTCCCTACCTTACCTTCCTTTCCCTCTGTCTCCAAATCCAGTTTAAAGCCTACAAATTGCTGTTCTCTGCCTCTACTGCCCCCCCATTCCCAATCAACCCTGAACACAACCAGGTTAATTAACCTAATAGGGACAGTAAGATGAACACATTGTGGCTCTGGCCAGTGTGGTTCAGTTGGTTGGAGTGTTGTCCTGTGCAGCAAAGGATCGAGGGTTTGATTTCCGGCCAGATTCCTGGTCAGGTTCCCAGCTTGCAGGTTCTGGTGGGCATGTACTGTAGGCAACCAATAGATATTTCTCTCTCTCTTTGCCCCTCTCCCTTCTTCTAGAAAAGAAAAAAAAAAAGATGAACACATTGTGTAGGCAAGTCATTGTAATTCTCCCTCAAAATAAGAATAATGGCAGGCACAGACTTCCATAAGGGAGGACAAAAAATAGTCATTGAGTAAACCAGAAAATTATTCCTAGAAACATGCTGGTCAGTTTCTATTCACTGTTTACAACCCTAGTACTTGTTTCTATGACTCCTAGATATACCCAAAGTGATTGTCATCCAGGCTTTATAAGGAGTCACTGTGCCTTTTTTATGGGCAGTGTGGAAGAGCTACCCAGAATAGCTACTCCACAAACAAGACTGGTGGGAGAGAAAGCCCTAGTAGCAGAAGTGAAGGAGGGCAAGTTTTGTGGCTTTTAGTTTTGTTGTTTTCATTTTTTTATTTATTGACTTTAGAGTGAGTGGAAAAGAGAAAGAAAAACATCTATTTGTCGTTCCACTTATTTATGTATTCATTGGTTGATTCTTGTATGTGCCCTGACTCAGGATCAAAACCTCAGCCTGGGCATCTAGGGGTGACACTGAGCTACCCAGCCAGGGCATTTTGTGGCTTCTAGAAAACAAGGCAGAGCTGAGTGTAACTACCATGAAGTCCTATGACCACAACACTGTTTGCTCCCAAAACACCCAGTTGTGATCATGATCAAGTACAAACTCCTAATCTAACCTTTAAGATTTGAAATCAAAATATCAAACCAATCTTTCAAAAGAACCTCCATTGCTCATTAACAAGAGGCAAGGGTGATCTCCCTTAGTAACCCCGACATACACCAGGAATGACCTCCCCCAGGCTCTTCCCCACCCACATGTTTCCCCACATCAGGGCCCAATTCAACACCCCCTCTTCCTCAGGAAGCTTTATCTGACCAGCAGGCCCCATTTTCCCTCCCTCCTTTGGACTCCCCTAGCAGGCTGTCTGAATACTCATTTAACACTTAATACACATATATAACACCTTAAATTTTTTTTCTATGACTGTATCTTCAGCTCCCAGAGAAAACTACTAGTTTCCTAAGGATCTGCTTGAGTTAGACAAGGTTGTAATTAGATATACATCCTATGGCACCTAGTACTTAATGGATGTTCAATCAACATTTCCTAATTGATGACTGAGCCATTATCAAGCACAAATTGAAACCCTGAGTTGGTGGGACGAAAAATACGTTAACTTATCTAAAGAGTGAGTATCCTCTGAGAAATAAACCCAAAATCAGATATTGATCAACACACTGGAAGAAATTGTGGGTTCTGAGACCATCAGCATTTCTAGAAGCTGCTAATTACTATTATTATTACTAGGTATTTAATTTAAGAGCCCTAAAAGAGCAAAACATCCACACAGCGTCTCTAGAAGAAATGATCACATGAACAGCCCTTTATATTTTACTTGCATTGTCAAGTGGCTCTTGAAACAACCTTGAGAGGGAGAAGGGGAAATTATGAAAGACCAAGCGCAGAGAGGGCTAAGCTGGCCCTTCCTACTCACTCTTAGGTAGGAAGGGTCAGCAGACTACATACTTCTTAGACATCTGGCCTCCTTTACAAAGAGGTCTCTTTATTTATTTATTTATTTATTTACTTTATTGTGTACTTCCTGAGAAATTGATCTCCAGAGTTCCTAGTTCCACAAAAGATGTTGAAATCTGGCATTCCAGGACACCTACACAGCCTCGTAGATCAGTTCAATCAGATCCGTTCAATCACGCCCAGAAGTCTCCAGTGGCACCTATGCCATATATAACCAACCCCCAAGTGCCCACCCACCTGCCCTCGCGCTGTAGTCACCAAGCCAACAACCCACGAGGGTTTTTTTTCTGGGTCGTTGATGAACCGCCCTAGCTCTTTGCCATTGCATTATATGCTGCGGTAGGACTAAAATGCCCCGGCATTAGCATCTCGTTTCTTTTCTTACAGCGGAAGACGCAGCACAGAACGCTGCGGGAAGTGAGGTGCAGGCTCTTGCCGGATGCTGGGTTCACCCACCTGCCCATCTCCTATTTTCTGGGGTTCCGCGGTCTCCAACAACGCCAGGGGCTGTACTCATACACATATTGTACACATATTACTTTTCTTATTTCCATAAACCAGGCATAGTGATTCTGGTTCAAACATGGAGCGAAGGGGTCGAAGAGGCACCACTTTCGGGATTAGGGGCCAAGGCACCATTTTTTCGTGTGCGGTGTGTGTCTAAGGTCAGGTATTATCTCCCACAGTGCCTTCCCTGGGATGACCCGTGGGAAGCCAGATGCAAGTTGGACGGCTAAGAAAAAGGTCCACTCCGACGCCTGAGCCAACCTAGAGGACAATGGGCGCGCCGCACCCCAAAACCAACCCCATTATCCAGCCGCGAGGTTGGGGTTCAACTAGGGCCAAGGAAAGTGGGAGGAGCTGCGGTCAGCTGGGGGGCGGGACTTAACCTCCCGGCAACGGCCCCGGCGATTGGCCAACTCGACTGCAGCCGAGACGAATGACCAGGCGCTGGCAAACGTTCGTCACGGTAAGGCGGGACTTGGTCTCCCGGCAACGGCCCCGGCGGTTGGCCAGCCGACTGCAGCCGACTGCAGCCGACTGCAGCCGAGGCCAATGGCAAGGAGCCGGGCTAACGCTCATCACAGCGACTGCGGCTGCGCCGAAGATTCGAATCGGCGGCGGCTCCTCACTTGTGGCGCTGGGGGTCGGGTGCCGGCGCGTCCTCTCGCCATGGAGGACCCGGAAAATGTCTGGCAGTGAGTAGGGTCTGGTGGGTGGGCGGGCGCTGGGGCACCTGTGGTTCCAGCCTGGGGTCTGCAGGCCCCAGCCTCCTGGTCCTGCTTCCTCTGCCCCTCCCGCCCCTCTCCTCGGCCGTTGTCCCCACCGGGCTGCGGGCCACTCGGAAGTCGTGAGGAGCCCGTGCTGGGCTTGGACCGGGTGGGAACCAAACCGAACCTAGCCCAACCAAAAGCTCAACCTGCGTGTCGGTTTCCTGAGAATCTTTCAAGGCCACTTACTTAAAAAAAAACAAAAAACAAAAAAAAAACTCTACACAGCGGTGGGAGAACTTAAAATTGTTCTCACCCATCACCCCACAGCCAACTTTTAAAAGTCGGAGGGACTTGTACTTTAAGAACAAGAAGCTACGTGTGTTTTCACTGATGTCAGACTGCCCTCAGTTTTTAAAAGTCCCAGCCTTTGCTCTCGGACGGACGGTTTCAGACACTGAAAAGTTAACCCTGTGACAGGAAGTAAGCCGGTGCGTTTCGTCAGCACCAAGGGGATCTTACTTACTGGGGTCAGAAGACAGGTCGTTGAGTACCGTCGGAACAAAAATTTCCTTTTCTGCAGCCTCCAATCTAGGCAGCCGAGGATTCCCTTTCAGAAGACCCCCGCCCCCAACACACACACAGGCACTTTAGAGAAACTAGGTATTTCTGACCTCATCTTGACTCTCTGAAGACGAATTTGCTCGAGTGAACGGGACAGTTTAGTGCAGAGTGCACTGGCTGTGTTTCTAGGGAAAGGGGGCTGGTGCTGAAACCAGACGACCAGCCGGTCCCAGGTGCCTGTCCCTGTTTGAGCCAGTTAAGCAGAGACAAGGTTGAGTCGGTGTGAGCGGTTATTGCAGTAATGCCCTCAGTATGGGAGGGCGGCCAGGCCGGCCTGTAGAATCCGCTCAGCGCCCCGCCCCCCAGCCACTTTGAATGGTAGAAAACAAAGACGATGTGAGAAAAGGCAGATGGGCAAAAAAGGAAAACAAATGGGTAAAGTGGCTATAGGCGAGGCTGGGGGAGTGCAAAGATTTCGGGCAAGGGGGAGAAATGTGGGGTGGGGTGGCAAAAGGTGGCGGAAGGTGCATGCCTCTGGGGGTGCAGTGCTCTGATAACCAGGTCGTCAGTCTTCCCGTGATGCCAGGCAGTTGTCCCTTACTCTCAGATTAGGGGAATGGACAGCATTCCTAAGGTAAGCTCCCAAGTGTCCTACTCCCGGCGGTCAGAATGGGCTTTCTTTAGTCGGAGCAGAGCATCACAATTAACAGCAAGGATGGTGAACATTTCTTATCATTATGGCTAGTACCCTACTGTGATCAGTTCTTTATTCACTTTTTCTTTCCTGCCCCTTTCAGTATCACACGGTGAAAGGTGTACCTTGGACCTGACATTGTAGGGATTTATTTGCTATGAGGCATGAGAGGGAGATTCAAAATTTAGAAACAGTTTTTAATTTTAAAAAATAACATATATTTATATAGTTGCAAAAAAGATTTAGGAAAGTATTCAGTGAGGTCTGTACCTGTCTACTCTCCCATCATCTCATGTAACCATTTTCTCATTTATATTTCAAGTGTTTCTTTGTGCAAATGTAAATATTTATATTTTAATAATATGTTGCTATTAATACATCTATATATGTTTGTGTGTGTACAGTTCCTATCTTTATTTCATATCGGATGTAGCAGAGTATATTCTGCTTTTTTACCTAACACTATCCTTGGAGTTTTCTCTAGCAGTACATAGAGCTCTTTATCATTCCTGTTTGCAACTGAATAATATTTCATGTACCGTAATTGATCTAAAAAGTCCCCCATTGGTGGATACTTGGTTGTTGACAGCCTCTTGCTATTACAAATTGTGCTGCAGTGAAAAATCTAGTGCACAGGGCATTGTGCGCATACATAGATGTACAGATACTAGAAGCTACAGGTACTAGATTTCCAGAAGTGGGTTTGCTAAATCAAAAAGTAAATCCATCTGCCCTGGCCGCTTTGGCTACCTCGGTTGCGGATTGGTTCCCACTGGTTAGGGTGGTATGGGAGGCAACCAATCAATGTCTCTCTCACATCAATGTTTCCCTCTCTCTCTCCCTCATCCTCCCTCCCTCCTATTCTGTCTGAAGATAAATGGAGAAATATCCTCAGTGAGGATTAAAAAAAAAAGGATAAATCCATCTGTAAATTTGGTAGATATTACCAATTACCTGGACAGGATTACGAGCACTCCCACTTGTAAGCAAGATTTGAGACTACCTGTTTCCATTGCTTCAGTAAACACTGTTGTCACACCTTTGCTAGCCTGGTGGGTGAGAAACTACCTCAGTGAGGTGAATTTCCCTCATGAGACAGGTTGAGTAATGCCTTTTGTTCATTTTTCATATTGGGCTGATTTTTTTTTTCCAATTCCTACAAGTTCCGTATTGTTATCCCAGTTTATCATTTCTCTTTTGACTATGCTTGGTGTTTTAATGGTTTGTTTATTTGACATGACAAGGAGAAAATTCTGAAATATCCTGAATTCAAGTACATCAGGCCAAAGGGTGGAAGGAAAAGACAAAAACAGGTTAATCAGTTTATAGCTACATGCGAAACCAAGGATATAGACGGTTCACACTCCTTAGTGTATGTGGGAATTACTAATGCACTATTTTATGATTTCGCTAATTATTAATTAGCTATTTATGAGGTTATCTAAAAAGAGAAACTAGCCAGGGGCCATGGAACCCTAGGAGCCTCAGCCTCTGGTTTACACAGGAGCTTTACAGACTCTGCTGTTCCCATCCCAGAACTAGCTAATTTGCATTCCTCCCAGCCCCTTTGTGGAATCCTTTCAGAAGGGCTTACATCTTTCTCCCTCCTACCTGGTGTATAAAACACTTGCAGAACTCTCAGGGAGGAAGGGCATGTTGTCTTTCCTGCCTCCCCATGCTGTTGACAGTTTAGACTCCATGTCCCTAAACCAGTCTTTTTTGCTAGTAGCAATGGCCTAATAAAAAAAATCTTTATAAAGACTTTTAGCATGGAAATTAAAATTTTTAACAGAAATGTAGCTTTTTATTTATGTATAGTTGACTTTATTCCTTCTTTTGTAGCTTCTGGACTTTTGAATCCTAAGAAACATTGATTTCATTTGTGAGATGGTAGATAGCTAGAACTATTGCTTTTAAGTCATTTTTTACCAAAAACCATGTAATTTCTCTGATAGACAACCTTGAAATTTTCCTTAGCTTGGCTCTCCCTAACACCCAGTATGCAGTCCCATCAGCAAGTTTCATTATTTCTTCTCCAAAAACACCCCAAATTCCACATTTCCATTGTCCTACCCTGTTCCAAAAGGGACTCTGAAGTGCCTTCCTAACTGGTTTCCCACTTCCATTCTCAATTTCCACCCCCATTCCACCTGGAGAGATTGCATGGACATTTTAAAGTGCAAATTAGCCCTGGCCGGTTTGGCTCAGCGGTTAGAGCGTCCGCCTGCGGTCCAGAGAGACCCGGGTTCGGTTCCCGCTAAGGGCATGTACCTCGGTTGCAGTTTGTCCCCGGCCCTGGTTGGTCGTGCGGGTGGCGGCCACTCGATGTGTCCCTTTCACATCGATGTTTCCCTCTCTCTCTCTTCCTCTCTCTCCCTCCCACTCTGTCTGTACAAAAAATGGAAAAATGTCCTCGGATGAGGATTAAAAAAAAAATAAATAAAAATAAAGTGCAAATTAGATCTTGTTACCCTCACCCTTTTAGCTCTGCACACCTAAACATCTGCATGACTTCCTGGCAGTGATCAAATGCCACCCCTCAGAGAGGCAGGCCTTCCCTGACCACTCTTGAAAAATAGGAAGTCTTGTCACTCTCTTACCCCTTCTGGGTTTTTGTTTTTTCCCAAGTGTTTATTGTTACCTGACATTATCTTACATGTTTCTTTTTGTGTGTGTGTTTGTTTACCCCACTAGCAGGTAAGCACCTGTGGAGGAGTTGCTTTGCTTGGTTGGTTTTTTTGGGGGGGAGGGGGTTGGGAATAAAATTTTTTTATTGGAAAGCAAATATACAACTCGGAATAGATTTGAGGCAGATTGTGCCATAAGCAGATTTTCTTTAAGTGGCTAAACAAAGTTTAAAAAGCAAGTAACAGCTGGTCGGTGTGGCTCAGTGGATTGAGTGTTGTCCCATGGACTGAGAGGTACCAGTTTGGTTCCTGGTTGGGGCACATGCTCAGGTTGTAGGCTCGATCCCCAGTAGGGGGTGGGCAGGAGGTGGCTGATTGATGTTTCTCTCTCTCTCTAAAATGTCAATAAAAACACATTTAAGGGGAAAAAAGCAAGTAACAATAAAACAAAATGTTTCTGGTACAGGATTAGCAGTCCAAAAAAATAGTGTAGAGTACCTGGATAATACACCCATTTTGCAGTAGTGCTGCTTTTACGTATATATTGTTGACTGTCCATAGTCTACGCAGAGTTACAACTCCACACTTCAACAACAATATACTGACAGTTCCTAAAGAAAACTACTTACAAAGGCAAACCCAGGTGTTCCATTTGACCAAGTCCATATAAGTTTAGATGTGCAGAAAGGCTTAGATATATCCAGAGTTAGCCACATGCAACATGTTACTTGATCAGTTTTCTAAAATAAGGTTTCAAGACAATGACAGTAAAATAAGGGAAGAAAATATGTAGGAATGAAGTCGTTAACTACACGTGTGTTTTGTGGGTTGTTTGGTTTTTTTTACAGTAAGGGGAACCTTTTACAGAGAGTGAACAAAGGCAAATAATTTTACACAAGAAATTTAACATTCTGTACAATATCTTTACTTTGCTGTCATAATTTGTACAAACTCTTCATAGTTTACTTGACCATCACCATCAGTATCTGTTTCTCATCATTTCATCAACCTCTTCATCTGTTAACTTTTCTCCTAGGTTGTCATCACATGGAGAAGCTCTGCTCCACTAATAACTTTTGCCATCCTTATTAACACACGAGATGCTTCTCGAATTTCTTCTTCACTGTCTGTGTCTTTCATTTTTCTTGCCATCGTTGTCAGAAATTCTGGGAAGTCGACTGCATTACCATCAGCATCCACGTCATTAATCATGTCCTGTGGAATTCTGCCCAAGAGACCTCATTATAGTTCTCAATTCTTTTGTTGTTATAGTTCCATCACCATCCTTGTCAAATAGTGAAAAAGCTTCTTTGAATTCTGCAGTCTGCTTCACTCAGTTGGTCAGCCATGCTGCAAGCACTACTGGTCTCTGGCACACGACCACACAACCACTCAGCTCGCTTGATCCACTTGGACTCCCTTGGTTGTTTTTTTTGAAGCTGTAGTTGGGTGTGTGGAAGTAGGGGCAAGCAGGGTTCTCTGGGAGCTAGTCACTGATTGATGAGCATTGTCATCCTGTATTCTTAAGGGACAGTGTATTCCATTGAAGACTGGGAAGCAAACATTCTGGAAACCCCCATTGAGGGGGTACCCTGGGATCTCAAACCTGCTCATGAACCCTCTTATTTTTTTTCAGTTACAGTTTATATTTAATATTTTATTGTATTAGTTTCAGGTGTACAGCATAGTGGTTAGACAATCATATACTTTACAAAGTGGTTCTCCCTTCCCCCCCTGATATTTCAAGTACCTACCTGGCATTGTACATAGTTACCAATATTATTGACTATATTCCCTATGCTGTACTTGACATGCCTGGGACTATTTTGTAACTACAAATTAGTACTTTTTCTGTTTTTAATCCTCTCCCAAGGATATTTTTCACTGATTTTTTTTTTTTTTTTTTAATAGAAAAAGGAAAGGGGAGAGAGAGAAACATCAATGGGTTGCCTTCCTTACACACTCTGACCGGGGATTGAACCCACAGCCAAGGTATGTGCCCTGACTAGGAGTCGAACCCACTACCTTCTAGTGTACAGGACGTCGCTCACCCAACTGAGCCACCCAGCTGGGCCAATTAGTACTTCTTAATACCTTCCCATTTTTCACTTAGTCCCCCAATCCCCTCTGCTCTGGCATCCATCAGTCTGTTCTCTGTATTTATGAATCTGTTTCTATTTTGTTCATTTATTTTGCTCTTTAGATTCTACATATAAGTGAAATCATTTGGTATTTGTCTTTCTCTGTCTGACTTATTTCACTTAGCATAATACCCTCTAGGTCCATCCATGCTGTCACAAATGGTAAGATTTTATTTTTTTTAAGGCCCAGTAATATTTGATTGTGTAGATGTACCACAACTTTTTTATTTACTCATCTAGTGATGCGACAAGCCCAAGCCCACTTTAAATCTCCATCTACTTGGTCTCAACCACTCTCCTGAGCAGCAAGGGAAGGAAGGGGACTGAGTCAGTGCAACACCTGGGTCCCACCATTAGGAGGAAAGCAGCACTTGTGGGCACTTCCTCGTGGTGATGGTGACATTGGGGAGAAGACTCTTGGGGATAGAGCTAGGAACTTTCTTCTAGGTGTGTCTTTTAGGCCTAAGCTCGGGCCTTGGTTCTTTCTTTCTTCTGGAAAAATGCTGCTTCTAACCACTCTGAGTGAATGTTCTTTTAATTTTTATATAGCATTTGAATTGATATACAAGATTTTCATTTCAAGGTGTATAAATAAATGTAGAATAACATATTTTTAGAAAGTATTTCTAATATCCCATGTGCATATCTTTTTCTTTTCTAGAATGTTTGAAGCCCACATGCAGAGCTACATAGGCAATGACCCACTTAATGAATGGGAAAGGTTAGCATTTAGTTTATTTCTTTCCTTTAAACAAGCTATATGTTGCCTTGAAAATTAATATTATCCATATTTTCTAGTTATATGCAGTGGATAGAAGAGAATTTTCCTCAGAATAAAGAATATTTGACAATTCTATTAGAACGTTTAATGAAGGAATTCTTAGATAAGAAAAGATACCACAATGATCCAAGATTCATCAATTATTGTTTAAAATTTGTAAGTATACTTTCAGGTATAACCAAATCTATACTCATGTTCTTTTGCTTTTTTTCTTCATATTTTAAGATCATTTTAGACTGTCTTTTAATTTCTCATGTTTTCAGTCATAAATTTTAAAAGTTTTATGGTCAGAGATGTGTAATTTCAAACTTTTTGGCTTCTGTATTGTGGAGTCGGTGATTTAATTTTAAAACCCTCTTTCTCTGTGTATCAGATCTATAAATGTTAAAAAACAAGGTAGAAACCATTCAATTAAAAGAAGGTTTGTTGGAAGTGTGTTTGGGGAAGGGTTCTTGAGAATAAATTAAATTCATTGCAAATAATTAAGAAAATAGGAGCTCTCAGAAACTAAATTTAGTACTAGAAGAATAAGGCTGCGTCAGCTTAGGGTCTAAAAAGTTGTGTCTCTTCAATCTTAAAATAAAGGTTTGAGGACATGATTTCTAGTAATGAAATCATAAATGGGATGGCTAGAATAAACATGGATTGGTTCACTAAATTACAAAATACTAGGATAGAGTCCCCCCATAGAACTTGAACAAGGTCTGATTAAACAAAGTAATACTACATGTAGTGGGCTGTGATAGAATTTGCTGTTGGGAAGTAATGTGGGTAATTATGGGGGACACTGACTGTCAAGGAAAGGAATAAGTGTCACTTTTAGGTTTGTTATCAGAACAAGGGCTTTCCCCTCTGCAGTACAGCCTGAAGCCCCTGGTTGGTCTGGTTCCTTTGTTCTCATGTCTCTTTGCTTTGGATTTCTGTAGGCTGAGTGCAACAGTGACCGTCATCAGTTTTTTGAGTTTCTGTACAACCATGAGATTGGGAAGCGGTCCTCTCCTCTGTATGTAGCCTGGGCTGGGCATCTGGAGGGCCAAGGAGAGCTGCAGCATGCCAGCGCTGTGTTTCGGAGAGGAATTCAGAACCAGGCAGAACCTAGAGAACTGCTGCAGCAACAGTACAGGTAGTTTGAAGAGGAAGCTCTGCGTAGTGTTTCCTGCTTTGCAGTGTAATGTTTGCTCTGAAGGCAATGTTATTGTCATCTCCTTGTTGTGGAAAATGTGGATAATACACAAGAGTGGAAAGGAAAGAAACTGCCTAGAAATAATACTTCCAATATCTTTAACAGCGTAGAGAGAACTTCTCTCATTGCACCCTTCTAGCATTTTATCAACTTTGCTACACTCATGCTCTTTTTAAAAAAATTTTTATTATTTTTTAGAGGAAGAGGGGGAGAGAGAGAGAGAGAGAGAAACATCAATTTTTTTGTTCCACCCATTTATGCATGCCTTGGTTGATTCTTGTAAGTGCCCTGACTGGAGATCAAACCCTCAATCTTGGCATGTGGAGATGACGCTCTAACCAACTGAGCGACCCAGCCTGGGTCCTTCATGCTCCTTTTTAATGGTAATTTTGACAGTTGAACTTGTTTTTTCTATGCAGAATTTAAAGCAAATCTAAGACAGCAAAATATTTTATCCCAAACACTTCCTCAAATATCTGTAAAAGGTGATTTCTTATGGAACCTTACACCATTTTCACTAACAAAATTATCAGTAATTCATTGTTATCTAATTTTCAGTCATTCCTCACTACGTAATTTTTTTTTTTAACCATTGGTTTGTTTGAATTAAGAATGCAGTCAGATTTGGTATCTGGTTGCCTTTGGCTGTATGTCTCTTAGTCTCTTCATGCTGTGTACTGCCCACATCATTCAAAAATGTCAGGTGTGACCCTGGCTGGTTTGGCTCAGTGGTTAGAGCGTCGGCCTGTGGTCCAGATAGACCCGGGTTTAGTTCCCGCTAGGGGCATGTGCCTTGGTTGCCGTTTGTCTCCAGCCCTGGTTGGGTCGTGTGGGTGGCAACCACTCGATGTGTCCCTTTCACGTCGATGTTTCTCTCTCTCTTCCTTTCTCTCCCTCCCACTCTCTCTGAACAAAAAATGAAAAAATGTCCTCGGGTGAGGATAAAAAAAAATGTCAGGTGTGGACATTTCATGTGACTTGAT
This sequence comes from Molossus molossus, assembly GCF_014108415.1. Classification (NCBI taxonomy): domain Eukaryota; kingdom Metazoa; phylum Chordata; class Mammalia; order Chiroptera; family Molossidae; genus Molossus; species Molossus molossus. The sequence goes on along the minus strand of NW_023425350.1, from coordinate 67,495,525 downwards.
AGATTGAGTTGATGTGCAAAGGCTCTGCGAAATGACATTTACGTTCTCGTGGCATGAACAATTCTATAACTGCCTTTATAGGTAGTAGTCTCTTCCAAACATATATTATGTTCCAGGTGTATAGAATGTTTGAGTAGAGGTTTTAAACACCCCCTGCTGGAATATTGGCATACTTGGTACACAGAGAAGAAGGGTGAATTTGCAATATGGGTTTGAGAAATACTAATAGAAACTAGGTAAACAAGTGAATTTTCTAATATGACTATATTAAGTATGAAGATAACCCCATGTTTTTTTTTTTATTTCAAAGCAGCCCCCAAATTCAACTTTACATTCTCTCTTGACCTCAGTCTTTACTCGCTTAGAATAAGCTATATATCATGTTTAGTTTTTGCAAATATATATTGAACTGAAGTTTATAATCTGTATTGATTATTGGTATCTTTCTACTGTCGTTTAGGTTATTTCAGACACGTGTCACCAAAGCCCATTTGCCAGCTCAAGGTAAAATAATGCTTTCTAAAATGTCTAAATTGTTGCTAATTTGGTCTCTGTTTTGTACTGCTTTTTTTCCTTGTTAAACAAATTTATTGTTTTATTGATCATATTGTCTTAGGTAATGAGGAAGGTAATAGTCCTGGAGATCAGAGGCTCAATCTGAGCATTTTAAAAGAGCAAACCCACAAAATAAACTTCGTAATTTTTTTTGTGTTCTTAGGATTTAAAAACAAAAATATCAAAATTGACCCAAATTGAAATCAGTACTTACTCTAGAGTCTATCTGTTTTGAATTGAATCAAATGTGTTCAATGCAACTTTAAAAGAAATGTAGTCAATTTACTTCCTTAGAAATAAAGCAATAAGTGTGGACTGTATTGTCCTGTTGTTTTTTGTTCTGTTAATCCTCATCTGAGGGTATTTTTTCCATTGAGTTTTAGAGAGAGTGGAGAGGTGGAGGTGGGGAAGGGGGTGGAGAGAGAGAGAGAGAGAGAGAGAGAGAGAGAAACACTGATATGAGAGAGACACATCAATTGGTTGCCTCTCACATGAGCCCTGGCAGGTGCTGGGGATCGAACCTGCAACCCAGTTATGTGCCCTTGTTTGAGAATGTAACCTATGACCCTCCAGTGCTCAGGCTGACGCTCTAACCACTGAGCAATGCCAGCCAAGGACTATCCTATTTTTTTTAAAGAACTAATTAGAGTTTGCATTTCTTTTGGGTATTTCTTTGGGCATTTTGAATTAGTCAGAAAATTGTCTCTACTGTATTTTTCTTATCTAAAAAGTGTTTTAGTTCCACATTGTGAGACAGTGTTGAATGAGCTGACTTATTTTGTAATGCTCTTTATTGAAAGATCAGGAGAATGTGTTTGTAATGATTTTTAATATGGGTTTTTTTCGCTTTCTTTATTTCATTCTTTCCCCCGCTCCATAGCTAGAACCTCAGAACCTCTGCATAATGCTCAGATTTTAAACCAACTGGTGACATCAAAATCAAATCCAATCTGTGTTTCTAAGAATCAGGTAATAACATTTGTGTAAATGGAATGGTATTGAACAGTCATCTGCTGCTTTCCACATCCGGTGACTCTAACCTCTATGTCATCTACCTGCACCTGTGGTGACTCTCTGTCATCTACCATTGCTTACCTCCAGTAATAAATTTAAAATGTTTTTGTTTTAATTGCTTTTTAGAAAGAGGAAGAGGGAGAAAGAGAGAGAAACATCAGTTTGTTGTTCCACTTATTTATGCATTCATTGATTGATACTCGTATGTGCTCTAACTGGAGATCAAACCCAAAACCTTGGTGTATCGGTATGATGCTCTAACCAACTGAGCTACCTGGCCAGGACTCCAGTATTAAATTTAACTAACTTACTGACTGACCACACTGTCCTACATTTATCTGACCTAGACACCCCCACCCTACAACCTCCTGTGTCCATACGCTGAGAAGCTCCCCAGCAGCTTCTTTCCTTTGTTCTGCTGTCCTTCTCAGGCCCAGGAACCCCTACACCTACCTGGAGACTCCTTAGCCCTGCTATACAAGAGGCAACTGGTAGCTGTCTCTCTCTAACATCGCTGTTTCTCTCAAACAAATGAATAAAAAGTTTTAAAAAAACAGCCCTGGCTGGTTTGGCTCAGCAGTTAGAGTGTCAGCCTGCAGACCAGAGAGTCCCAGGTTCGGTTCCCACTAAGGGTACATACCTCCATTGCAGTTTGTCCCCGCCCTGGTTGGGATCATGTGGGTGGTGACCAGTTGATGTGTCTCTCTCACATTGATATTTCTCTCTCTCTCTCTCCTCCTTTCTCCCTCCCACTCTATCAAAAGATAAATGCGAAAATGTCCTTGGGTGAGGACAAAAAATAAATAAATAACACTCACCTTTAAACATTGGTGTCTATAACTCCAACTTGGGCTCTACTACTTTAGGCAATTATATTTCCAGTTTCTCAGTCACTCTTATGTCTTCCATTTTTCTCTAATGCCAAATTATAGTGAAATTAAACTTCTTTTCATGCTCTTCAAATTTGGGGCTTGGGACGTGACCCTAGCCTCTCTCTCAGGAGCTAGCAAAAATACAGTTTCAGAGAGAACAGCAGAAGCCATGAGATGACTTCTGTCCATTATCTGTCACCAACTGAAAAATGTAACTGTACTCTTCCCTGCCATCTCAATGGAGAAAGGTGGCTTTCCACCTGAGCTTGCCTTTACTCCTCCTCAAGATTTATGGCCTATCAAGATCTCTTCTACCCTAATGGCTGGCTCATCGTGGTATAAAATTGCTCATCTTTCCTTCACTCAGCCTTGTTTCCCGGCATCTTTCCTGGTATAACTTCTCTTTCAGAGTTTTTTGTGACCTCTTTTAAGCTAAATCCAATGGAAATGGCTCTGTTCTTAGTTTATATGGGCAAGCTTTAATAATTTCTAATTTTGATAGATACTCAAACTATTCCAGTTTATATCCTATACATGCGTGCCAGACTTTTTGCTGCTTTATGTGGGCTGAATTTTAGACAGCAGTGATGGGTCTTATTTATGGTCACATTCCGTGGACCTAGCTTAGGACATGACAGTATGAGATGTTCAGTAAATGTTTAGCGGACAAATGCTAGCATTGGGAACTCCTAAGCATAGAATGATACCAGAAGAAAATCTTAATGATTTTTTTTTTTAATGTGGCATTTTGCAGTGTTAATCCCATAATACTTAGGCTCTGTGGGCCAGCTCCTACACTAAGGGAAATAAGTGCTTGCCCTCTCTACCACCAAGTAGAAACATTTTAAATCACTTTCTGTTGGGCTTTTTAGTTGTAAAAGTTATCATAAGATTAATAATGCAAACTAAAGCTTCAGATATTATAATTTGAGAGAACATAAATCTATTCGATCATGGAGGGGCCCTTCAAGCATTTTCATATTGTTTTGTGAAGTAATTTGGTTTCTTTTCAGATAAAGTGAATGCTTATGTTTCTTTTTTGCTTTTTTAGGGTTCGGAAGTTTCTAAAGTAACATCTTCAGCTTGTGACAAAGAGTCGAACATGCAAGTATATTAAATTATTCCTTATTGTCCATCAAGAGCTGCTTTTGTAGAGTGTTATAAATAATGTATTTTTTCCTATTATAGGGAACAGAGAGTGATCATGATTTCTAAATCAGAATGCTCTGCACATCCCTCTGAGACAGCCAGGGCTGACGTTCAGCAAGTTGTTATGTACTGCAAGGAGAAGCTCATTTGTGGAGAGTCAGAATTTTCCTTTGAAGAGCTGAGAGCCCAGAAATACAATCAACGGAGAAAGCATGAGCAGTGGGGTACTGCAGTCTTATATGAGTTATTTTATGTCACTAAAATAATTCTTATTTCTAAGTAACTAACATTTTTAAACAGATAGTTAACTGTGGTGAAAAAATCGGCAAAAACATCTCCAGCTCATTTTATCAGAAGCCTAGACATCTTTGTTCAGTGCTAGTGTGGCAGCCTTGTTGTTGAAGGGCTGGGAGATGAAACAGCACTCACATAGATAATCACACCAGTGTTGCTTTGGCTTTTAGTGACATAGGTATTTTAAGACTTGTAAACATATATCTGTATGGATGAGCTTCTATATATAGCAACTCAAAATCACTGGGTCAGTTATTTTTACTGTGAAAGGATTAAGTTAGGAATTGGAGTTGAGAGATTTTCCAAGATCTGCAGTTACTGCAAATAAGACATTGAGGAGGACTTCTCTTATAAAGTGCCATGTCATTTATGGCTGGGGAGTGGGCCAAGGTTTCTCACTGGGAAAACTGAATGTTAACACCAACATTTGTACTTTTTTTGCTGTAACAATGTGGATCTCAGAGGAAAAGGAGCCTTTGTTCCACTCAGGATTTATACCATCTCAGCTATTTGTATTACAGTCACTCTGTTGGCCTTTTTTGTTTCTTATTTCTCCTTTGGTCGGCACCTGAGAGAACAGTTAACACTCACAGAGGACCTATTTTATGCCATGCACAGATTTATTTTTCTTTCACATGCTGTAACCTAAAGTCTTAGCTAGACAATTTGATTTGTTTGACATGGTCATGTTAACCAGTCATTGTAAGTGGGACTACCTGCAATGTACTTTTTTAAAATCCTCACCGAGGATATTTTTCCATTGATTTTTAGATAGAATGGAAGGGGGAGAGAGAGAGAAACATTGATGTGAGAGAGACACATCAGTTGGCAGCCTCCCACATGACCCCAACCGGGGCCAGAGATCGAACCTGAAACCCAGGTACATGCCCTTAACCAGGAATCGAACCCTTGACCCTTTGATCTGGGGGCCTACACTCCATCCACTGAGCCAAAACAGCCAGGGCTACAATGTACTTGACATTCTGACCCTTCACAGCTCTTAATTTTATTTTGTTTTAGAAAGTACCTAAAGGTTTATTATCTTACAAAAACGATTCCATTTTCAGATGATTTCCACATCCTGTTTGTTTTAGAAGTGTTTATTGTCATACTGTGCTATTACCAAGTACTATTGATCAACATGAAAAAAAAAATTTTTTTTTTGGTAATTTACATGCCCAGAACTTAAAACTAACCATGCTGATGGCAGGTAAAAATGATAATTAAATGGTGAATTCTATCAAATGTCACTGGTGAATTTTATCAAACATTCACAGAACAATTAATACCAAAGCTTCTCAAGCTCTTCCAGAAAATAGAAGAGGAGGAAACACTTCCAACCTCTTACTATGAGGCCAGCATGACACTAATACCAAAACCAGATAAGTGCACCACAAGAAAAGAATCACAGGCCAATACTTCTGATGAACATAGATACAGAAATTTTTAACAAAATATTAGCAAGCCGAATTAAAGGTTCATACACCAGGATCAAGTGGGATTTACTCCAGCAATGCAGGGATGGTTCAACATCCACAGATCAATCAACATGACACATCATTTAACAAAATGGATAAAAATCATATGATCATCTCAATAGATTTAGTAAAACCATTTGACAAAATTCAACTTCCACTTATGATAAAAACTTAACAGCAAAAGTGGGTATAGAGTGTAAGTACCTCAACGAAATAAAACCCACAGCTAACTAACATAATGGTGGAAAGTTGATTTTTTCCTCTAAAATAGGAACACAAGACAAGGATGCCCACTTTCACCACTCTTATTCAGCATAATGTTGGAAGTCCTAGACAGAGCAATTGAACAGGAAAAACTAAAGGCATCCAAATTGATAAAGAAGCAGTAAAACTTCACTATTTGCAGATGACATGATATGTATATAGAAAAACATCAAAAAATTGTTAGAATTTATTTAATAAAGTTTCAAGATGAAGAATCAATATACAAAACTATGCAAAATGAAAATACAAACTCAAAGAGATATGAGTACTTCATGTTTATTGCAGCATTGTTTATAATGCCCAAGATAAGGGTCCATCAGTGTATGAATGGATAAAGAAATTGTGACTGATACATGTATGTATATACACACACACGCTGGAGTGTTATTTAGCCATGAAAAAGAATGTAATCTTTTCATGTGTAAAAACATGGATGAACCTTGAGGGCATTATGCTAAGTGAAATAAGTCAGAGAAAGACAAAACTCTGATACCATTTCTATGTGTAATTAAAAGAAAAGAAAAGCCTCATAGATACAAAACAACAGTGATGGTTGTCAAGGGTGGGGTGTTAAATGGGTAAAGGGTTGAAAAGATACAAGCTTCCAGTTATGAAATAAGTCATGGGGATATAATGCACAGTATAGTGACTATAGTTTATAAACTTGCGTGTTTGTAATTGCTAGGAGAAAAGATCTTAAAAGTCCTTATCACAAAGAAAATTACTTTTTGTAACCATATATGGTGGAAGATGTTAACTACACTTGTGATCATTTTACAATATATGTAAATATAGAATCATATTGTACCCCTGAAACCAATAGTTACATGTCAATTATACCTTAATTTAAATAAATAAATAAATAAATAACAAAATAAAGGTAATATATATTTCAGTTCTGATAATCTAATACATATGGAAAAGACTAGTAAAAAAATTGCAATCCTATGGTTTGAATTGAACTTTACATACAAACCATTTATCTTTTCTAAAGTAAATGAAGACAGACATTATATGAAAAGGAAAGAAGCAAATGCTTTTGAAGAACAACTATTGAAAGAGAAAATGGATGAACTCCATAAGAAGTTGCATCAAGTGAAGACGTCCCAGGAGCACCTGCCTGCTTTGCAGGAAAGTCATGAGGTGTGTGTGCTTTATTTGCTCCTTTGTAGGTCCTATTTTTAGTTAATTCTGATGTTAAATGCATATGTATATACTAATATATTTATGTGAGGCAAACGAAGGTTGTATGGAAAATAATACAATAATTAATAAGTAACACAAGAATAAACTGTTTTGCATACTCATAACTAAACTTACTTTTGCCACACCCTGTATTTATATATTTATGTTTCTATTGGATTGTGTTGTTCTTATTTATTTGGATTTCCTTTTGCATACTTTGTTTTCCCTGGATAGTTTCAAGAAATTGTAAAAAGAATTCTCTTGTTTTCTTTTGTTCTATTTTCTTAGTACTTACAAATTAATGTGTCCCCACTCTGTGAAGAAACTGTTCAGATATGTTCCATTATTGACTGTGTTCAAATGCATCAGATACACTCTCAATTTCACTTTTTTTGGCCACATATCTCCCAGAGCCTTCTGTCGCGTCCTCTAGGCGGGCCTGGGGCAGCTGTCCTCCCCTTGCTCCTCTCTTGTGGTGTAGGCCTGTTTGTTTTCTGGTTCCCTTCTCATTGTTGCTCCTGAACATCTCCATTTTCATGGCACACTGTCTTCAAGAGCTTTTTGTAGAAAAACATATGGAAGCATCAGCATCTTTATTCTACCCTCACACTTAGGCGATAATTTGGCTGAGCATGATGTTCCAGGAGGTAAGTCACCAGATTGCCTCATCCTTGAGGGCACTGCTCCCCTGTCTGTTGGTTTCTCTGTCTGTTAAGAAGGTTGGAGTCATTCTGATTCCTGGTTCTTCGAATGTGCCTCTGACGGTGTTCTGGGTTGTCTTTCCCCAGTATTGTGATCTGATGATGTACTTTCCATCCATTGCACTTTCCACCCATCACATGCAGCACTTGAACATTCTGTCCTGTGCTTCTATGAGATTTTCTTTGTTTTAAAATACTTCTTTCCCATACACATTCTCTGTTCTTTTCTATAGCCATACTTGATAGTAGGCTGTCCCAGACTGATCCTTTAATATTCTTAATTTTTTCCTCTCCTATTTTCTATCTTTGTACTTTTCCCTCCTTTCTGTGGGATTTCCCTAACTTTTGTGGCCCTCTTATTAATTTTTTTTATTTCCCATTTTTATGTGTTTATTTTGTTTTAGTCTTTGTCTTTCATATGAAAGCTTGTCATTTTGACACCTCTGATGAATTTTTTTATCTACTCATCCAAAAACTGACCTGAAAGGCTTATTGAGAAGTCCTAGGTCCTCAGGGGCCTGGTTGACTGGTTCACTCCACTTAGAGGCATCTATTTTCTCTAGCACATAGATTCCTGAGAGTAGAATCTTTTGATTTGAGAGTATACTCTGGGTTGCTAGCACTGGGAGCCAAGGAAAGAGGCTAGAGGTCCTACTGTTCAGGACGCGGGCCACTGGGTCCTGTAGTTCTAGTGTGGTCCCTAGCACCAGCACCCTGTGCCCTGGCCCAGAATCCTTTGACTCAGTTTCTCCAGAATGGAAACCCAGTCTGCTTCCAGGTGGATGTGATCCTGCAAGAATGCGCTTCAGGATCTGTGTTTAAACAGTTTTACCCATTCCTGTCTGGACGGTGTGACTCAGTGGTTGAGCATCGACCCATGCATCAAGAGGTCGCTGGTTGGATTCCTGGCCAGGACACATTCCCAGTTTGTAGGCCATATCCCCAGTTGGGGGCATGCAGGAGGCAGCCAAATGATGTTCTTTCATTGATGTTTCTCTCTCCCTCTCACCTCCTCCCTCTCTAAAATTAATAAAGGAAAAAAAAATGTTTTAAACAGATTTTTTTACCCATTCCTGTTTCCAGCTCACCTTCGCTTCCATTCCTGGAAGTATCTAAATTTCTGAACTTCACCAGAGATCATCCTCCAACACCTGTTCTGTGTTAGAATTCCTTACTGTCATGTAGATGAGGATTTGGGAGGGTGTAAATAATGTTTAAGCCAGTGTTTTAACCAGAAGCCTCTCTTCATGGAACTTAATTTTGTGTATGAGTGGCATAAGGATGTTTTCCGAGTAGATTGCTAATTGCCCCTAATTCATTTACTTACCAGCTCGTCCTTTTCCCATTGATTTAAAAATATGTTTAAAATACTGAATTTTTAATATACAAGCTCTATTTCTAAAATATCTGTACCTTTGTTTTGGGCAGCAGATTTCTTACTCCATATTAGTATTAACCATAGCTGTATTGTATGTTTTTATATCTGATAAAGTCTGATTGTTCTTTCTCAAAATATTTCTTCAGAATTGAAGAGTATGATTATTTTTGCTCTCTACTAATTTGGTAGGTATAGTTAATTTTTTATTGACTAGTGAGTATGACCTAGTCACTGACTAGTGAGTATGAACTGTGAGATCGTATTTATATAGTTTTATTTTATCTTGATTTTAATTGTTTTCTCAATTACAGTTGACATTCAAAATTATATTAGTTTTAGGCATATTGCATAGCGGTTAGACATTTATATAATTCACAATATTAGTAAGTTATAGTAAGTCTAGTACCCACCTGGCACCATACATAGTAAAATATTATTGATTATATTCATTACGCTATACTTTACCAACCCCATGACTGTTTTGTAACTGCGAATTCGTACTCTTTTTTTGTTTTGTTTTGTTAATCCTCACCTGGGGATATTTTTTTTACTGATTTTTAGACAGAGTGGAAGGGAGGCAGGAAGGGGAAAAGGGAGAGAAAAAGAGGAACATCACTGGGAGATAGACACATCAATTGATTGTCTCCTGCATGCCCCTGGACTGGGGCCAGGGATAAAACCTGCAACTCAAGTTCACACACTTGAGTGAGAATCAAACCTATTCTTCGGTGTGTGGATGGATGCTCTAACCACTGAACACCACTGGCCAAGGCCAATTTGTACTTCTTACTCCCTTCACCTTTTTCACCCAGCCCCTGAAACCCCTTTCATCTGGCAACCACCGTTCTCTGTGTTTAAGTCTGTTTCTGTTGTGTTTGTTTGTTTTTTAGATTTCACATGTAAGTGAGATCATAGGGTATTTGTCTTTCTCTGTCTTACTTATTTTATATAGCATAATATTCTTTAATTCCATCCATGTTGTTGCAGATAACAAGATTTCATTCTTTTTATGGCTAATATTCCATAGTATATATGTACCATATCTTCTTTATCCATTCATCTTTTCTTTTTTCTTTTTAATCCTCAACCGAGGACATTTTTCCATTTTTTGTACAGACAGAGTGGGAGGGAGAGAGAGAAACATCGATGCGAAAGGGACACATCGAGTGGCTGCCACCCGCACAACCAACCAGGGCCGGGGACAAACTGCAACCAAGGTACATGCCATTAGCGGGAACCGAACCCGGGTGTCTCCGGACCGCAGGCAGGTGCTCTAACCGTTGAGCCAAACCGGCCAGGGCTATCCATTCATCTTTTGATTGGACCATATAATATGTTTACATTTAAAGTATTTGATAGGTATGTAGTTATCCCATTTTATTGTTTCGGATTATTTTTGTAGTTCTCTATTTCTTATTCTTTTGCTCTCTTATATGTTGACTTTCTATAGTATTGTATTTAGATTTCTTTTTCCTTATTTCTTATATACCTCATGTAGATTTTTGGTTTGTGGTTACAGTGTGCTTCACAAATACCAGGCTATGTTTATAGCAGTCTATTTTAAGTTGATGGTCACTTAGTTTTGAACACTTTCTAGAATCACTATCATTTTTACTCACCCCTTCCATTTTTATATTTTTGTCAGTATTTTTTACTTTGCCTATGTGTTTTTGTGTGTATTCCTTAATTTACTGTTGTAATTACACATACTCTTCCTACTTTTGCCTTTTATCCTTTGTTCTAGCTTTAGTGTTGGTTAATCCACAGATTTATTACATATTTGTCTTTGTCAGTGAGAATTTTTTTTCTTTGAGATATTTTCTATTCATATTTTTTATTTTTTTCTTTCTTTATAAGGACGTCCCCTTAACATTTCTTGTAATACTGGTTTGGTGGTAATGAACTCCTTAGTTCTTTCTTGTCTGTAATGCTCTTTATCTCTCTTCGATTTTAAATGGTAACTTTGCTGGTTAAAGTAATCTTGATTATAGATCCTTGCTTTTCGTCACTTTGAATATTTCATGCCACTTCCTTCTGGCCTGCAAAGTTTCTGTTAAGAAATCACCTAAGAATTATGGGAGCTCCCTTGTAGGTAACTAACTGCTTTTCTCTTGCTGTTTTTAAGATTCTCTCTTTTGTCTTTAACCTTCGGCATTTTGAGTATGTTGTGTCTTGGTGTGGGCCTCTTTGGGTTCATCTTGATTGGGACTCTCTGTGCTTCTGGACTTGTATGTCTGTTTCCTTCACCAGGTTAAGGAAGTTTTCCGTCATTATTTTTTCAAATACGTTTTCAATCTTTTGCTCTCCCGTTCTTCTTTTGGTACTCCTATGATGCAAATGTTGATATGCTTGGTATTGTCCCAGAGGTCCATTCAACTAACCTCATTTAAAATTTTTTCTTTTTGCTGTTTTGTTTTATGCTATGCTACCTTGTCTCCAGATTGCTGATTTGATCTCTTGTTTCATCTAATCTGCTGTTGATTTCATGTCATGTGTGCTTCATTTTAGTTATTCTTCATTTCTGACTGGTTCTTTTTTATTTAATTTATTTTTTTAATGTTGTTATTGATTTTTTTTTAAGAGAGAGATAGAGACAGAAGCATCAATGTGAAAGAGATACATCAGTCAGCTGCTCCCTGCACGCCCCTCACTGGGGATCGAGCCCACAACCCGGGCACATGCCCTGACCAGGAATCAAACCAGGACCGCTCAGTCCATGGGACGATGCTCAATCCACTGAGCCACACAGCCTGATATCTTTTTTATGTTTCTTCATTTTCGTGTTTCCTATCTCTTTGTTGAAGTTCTTACCGTGATCATCTGTTCTTCCCCTAAGTTCACTGAGCACCCTTACAACCAGTGTTTTGAACTCTGAATCTGGTCCATTGTTTGCCTCCATTTTTTTTTTTCTTTATTGGTTTTAGAGAAAGAGGAAGGGAGAGAGAGCGAGAGATAGAAACATCAATGAGAGAGAACATTGTCTGGCTGCCTCCTGCATATCCCCTTCCCCCCAGTAGGGATTTGGCCTACAACCTGGGCGTGTGCCCTGACTGGAAATCAAACCAGCAACCTCTTGGTGCATGGGTTGATGCTCATCCACTGAGCCACACCCGGCCAGGCTGCTTGCCTTCATTTTGTTTAGTTATTTTTCCAGAGTTTTGTCCTGTTTTTTTTTATTTTGGACATGTTTGTTTGTCTCCTCCTTTTGGCTATTTCCCTTTGTTTGTTTCTATGTATTATGTATGCATGTTACATCTCTCAGTCTTTTCAGCGTGGCACAGTCTCCCTGTTCACCTAAGTTGAGTGCTCCAGTGGTGTCCCTTATATGAGATTTGTATGCCTTCCTGTTGTAGCTGAGCCTTGATTGCCTTGGCACATCAGTAGGTGGCACTGACCTTCAAGCTGACTGGCTATGATAACTGTCCGTGATACTACAGTGGACAAGCCATTGTGCAGGGGCTGACCCCCCACAGAGCAGGATTTGCTTTAGCATGGTTCTGGTGCCTGCTAGTCCACTCTTTGGGTGTGTCATTTGTGGTGCTGATTAGGTGGTACTCTGATGTGGTCTGAAGTTGGCCACTAGGTGTGTTTGTTCTGGAGCTTCTTGGGAGCATCTTCAATGCAGGACAAGGTCAGCTGCTGCCTGTGTCCAGCTCAGGGCTACCTGGTAGGAGCTATAAAGTGATCTTCAATTTGTAGCTGTCTGTGATGGGCTTGGAGGCACCTGGGAGTGATTATGCTGTGAACCCAGGCCGCTGTCACTAGTGCCCAGCTGAGGGCCAATTAGCAAGAGGAACAGGGCAAGCGGAGACCACTCAAAGAGGTTCGGTCATTGTGCAAGTCTGGTGGGGCACGATCTTAGAGCAGCGGTTCTCAACCTGTAGGTCACGACCTGTAGGTCTTAGGAACTGAGATACCACTCCTCTATCGGTCTCCAGGTCGGTCCGCCTACATACAACATGAGGAACTGTGTTAAAGGGTCGCGGCATTAGGAAGGTTGAGAACCACTGTCAGAGAATCACCAGGATGGGTCAAGAGCTGTGTTAGCCAGGTTAATGAAGAGCTCTTTATGAACCCAACCTGTGCCCCTAAGCTGTGCAGGGAGGTGACAAATTAAAGGAACAATGGCTTGTTAGCACTTCTTTCTGGGATATTGCTGCCTCTCCAGGCCTTGCCTTGAGGCAGACAATTCAGTTCTACTCAGTATGTCCCTGGAACTTTTTAAGCTGCTGTCCCTTCTCTGGAGCTTAGGTGAGTGTAAGTTTGTGTGTAAGCCCTTTAAGAGGAAGCCTGGGTCTCTAGCAGCCCTCTGTCTCACCCAGACAGAGTCTTCTGATGTTCACTTCCTGGCGTGCTGCTCCTGGATTGGGAGCCTGGTATGGGGCTAGGACCCTTCACTCCTCGGGGAGGACTTCAGGACTTCCGCAGCCAAGATATTGCTCCTGATTCTTTTTTATTAATCCTCACTTGAGGATATTTTTCCATTGATTTTTAGATAGAGTGGGAGGGAGTGAGAGAGAGAAGCCTTGATGTGAGAGAGATATTGATTAGTTGTTTCCTGCACAGCCCCAACTGGGACTGGGGATCAAACCTGCAACCTAGGTTCATGCCTTTGACTAGGAGTTGAGCCCGAGATCCCTTTGGTCCGTGGGCTGATGCTCTAACCACTGAGAAAAACTGGCCAGGGCTCGCTCCTGATTCCTAACCTGCCACATATGAGTGTGGGACCAGCCTGCTTTGCGTCTCTGTCCCTCCTACCAGTCTAGCCATGGTTTCTTTATATCCTTAGTTATAGGACTTCTTTTCACCTCGTCCTCAGGTGTTTCTCTAGCGTGGTAGTTCTATAATTTAATTGTAATTTTCATGTTATGGGAAGAAGCCAACACAGCATTTACTTACTCCGCATCTTAAAAGGAAGCCGTATGAACTTTTTGTATTTTATTCTTTTGTTAACAGTTTGTAAGAATAATTTTTTTAAAAATATGTTTTTAATGGTTTTTTCTATTAAACATTTCTTTTTTATTGATTTTTAAAGAGAGAGGAAGGGACAGGGAGAGAGATAAAAACATCTATGTGAGAAACATCAATTGGCTGCCTCCTGCATGCCCCCTACTGGGAATCAAGCCTGCAACCCAGGCACGTGCCCTGTCCAAGAATCGAACCAGGACGTCTCAGTCCATGGGACGACACTCAATCCACTGAGCCACACTGGCCGGGCAAGAATACTTTTATATGGTGAGGAATTCACTCATCGGTCTTTTAATTTGGTAACATAGGAGTCTACAATTACACTCTACATTGAATAGAAAAGCAAAGATTTTCATTGAAGGGCTTGTTATCTGTCTCGTGTGAGCCATGCTGGTGTGGCATTTATAACTGTAGCTTATACTCAGGTTTTCTATTCATTAAAGAGAAAATTGCTACCAAAGGTATTTCACCGGGAGGAACATTATTTTTTTTTTATCCTCACCCGAGGATATTTTTCCTTTTTTTTTTTTTTTTTGTACAGATAGAGTGGGAGGGAGAGAGAGAGAAACATCGATGTGAAGGGACACATCGAGTGGCTGCCACCCGCACGACCAACCAGGGCCGGGGACAAACTGCAACCGAAGTACGTGCCCTTAGCGGGAACTGAACCCGGGTCTCTCCCAACCGCAGGCCGACACTCTAACCGCTGAGCCAAACTGGCCAGGGCCGGGAGGAACATTATTATGAGCATTTGATAAATTGACTTGTTGGTCTTTTCCAAAAATTAAATGAAGAGAAATAAGAAAGTTCTTAAAATAGTAATAAAACTGTAGGGGGTGTTATTTCAGTGGTGGTTTGAAGTTTGAGCTGCCAGTTGTGTCTGTGGTTAAACTACAGAAGTATTCCTCGTGTACCATGGTCCTTTGTGTTGTCCACTGTTCACTTCAGAATAACTCAAGGAGAAAGGAATCTGCTGAAGACAGATGCCAGTGTTTGAAAAGCTGTAACACCTACTTACTAAGATGCTGGACTTCATGGCTTTGCTTTTGTTTGTTTAACATGAAAGGTTAATCCAGCGTGCGTCGGGCCAAGTGTCGGCTCCCAGCAGGAACTGAGCACTTTGTCTCTGCCAGCCGTAACTCAGCTGACCTCAGAGTACGTGGGAGAGAAACCCAGATGGGCACCTCCTCCTGATCCTCCTGAGGCGAGTGCTGTCGCTGTCACTTTGGTGTCCCCAGCCATCAGCCAGTGTGTAGCTCCTCCTGTTCCTTTGACAGCCCAGCCAGTGACAGACTCCATGTTTTCAGTGGCCCGAAAAGATGCCAGGTAAGCCAAAGCTGATCCTAGAGATGACCATGGTATGAATGGCATCTGTCAGTTTCTTACATAGTTTGCAAAATCAGGAGCAAGGTGTAAAGGACAGGTGGTTTTTTTTTTAAACTAAGTTTCCAAAATATTAGTCTCAAATATTGCAGACTTATTTCATGCTTCTTTTAGAGTATTTCTTTTACTTCATACTTCTTTCTTGAATTTGAAATTTTCAATACAGTTCTGGCTGGTGTGTCTCAGTTGTTAGAGTGTTGGCCCGTGGACCAAAGAGTTGTGGGTTCAATTCCAGTCAATGGCAATATACAAAAGAATATGTATATTTTAAACTGAAACTGCCTTTGCTTACTAGCTCTGACTGAATACATGACAGGATTATTCCAGTCTGAACACTTTCTTGACATGTGTTCTTTTTATCTTCTGATTTCCTACTAGGAGTGGTTTGAGATAGATACCCATTACACAATATCAGTACACTGCTGTGGTTTCCCTAATTTTGAGGGATTTTCCTAGATTTCTAAATTACAGTGCCATATCACTTGTTTAAATTTTTATCTTTAATTTCTCTCTCTCTCAAAATATAATATTGCTCCATTAGGGGAAAAAAAAACTACAATGTGTCTCATTCTCCCCTGGGCAAAACCCATTAACACAGATTATGGTTCTTTTTGTTGTTGTTGTTAATCCTTACTGGAGGATGGTTTTGTTTTTGTGGGGGTTTTTTTGTTTTTGTTTTTCATTTATCTTTAGATAGAGCTGGAGGGAGAAGGGGAGGAAGAGAGAGAGAAACATTGATGTGAGAGAGACACATCGAGTGGTTGCCACCAACACAACCCCAACCAGGGCCGGGGACAAACTGCAACCAAGGTACATGCCCTTAGCAGGAACTGAACCCTGGACTCTCTGATCCACAGGCCAACGCTCTAACTGCTGAGCCAAACCGGCCAGGGCAAGGATTTTTTTTTTTTATTTTTATTTTATTTTATTTTTTTATCCTCACCTGAGGACATTTTTCCATTTTTTGTTCAGGTAGAGTGGGAGGGAGAGAGAGGAACAGAGAGAGAGAGAGAAACATCGATGTGAAAGGGACACATCGAGTGGCTGCCACCCACACGACCGACCAGGGCCAGGGACAAACTGCAACTGAGGTACGTGCCCTTAGCGGGAACCGAACCCGGGTCTCTCTGGACCACAGACCGACTCTCTAACCACTGAGCCAAACCGACCAGGGCAGGATGGTTTTTTTTTGTTGTTGTTTTTTTTTTAGAGAGGGAAACATCAATGTGAGAGAGACACATCGATTGATTGCCTCCTGCACAAGCCTCAGTGGGTATGTGCGGGGGGAGGGCTCAAACCTGCAACCCACATACATGCCCTTGACTGGGAATTGAACCCACGACCATTTGGTGTGCAGGCTGATGCTCTAACCACTGATACACACCTGCCAGGGCAGATTATGGTTCTTAAGTACTGGTTTACCTCAATGTCCATGGTTAATTTTTGTCAATGATTTCTCCTGGAAATAAGATTTAAAATCATTATGCTTTTTCACTCACATTAAAATAATAAATAATTCAGACCTGGGTTCTGTATTCTACCATGTATATAAGAAGAGGACTTTGGTGTGGGAGTCATGATTCCATTAGTTCTTCATAGTTATCACAGCTGTAAAATGGTAAGAGCAGCCGTTTCAGCCCCATAGAAATGATGTGTGTCCAACCGCCCCTTCCGAGGTGGTGTAGTTAGTTGTGCTCTATTTTTGTCCTACTGGTGTGGTTCAGTTGTTGGGTGTCAACCCATGCACCAAGGGATCGCCGGTTCGATTCCCGGTCAGGGCACATGCCCAGGTTGTGGGCCAAATCCCCAGTGTGGGGCATGCAGGAGGCAGCCAGTCAATGTTCTTTCTCATCGATGTTTCTATCTCTCCTTCTCCCTTCCTCCCTCTCTAAAAAAACCCATAAGTGGGGGCCAGGTGGGGGGAGTGTTGTACTTTTTCCCTGACTAGTTTGGCTCAGCAATTAGAGCATCGGCCCATGAACCAATGAATTGCGGGTTCATTTCTGGTCAAGGTCATGTACCTCAGTTCGTCCCCGACCCTGGTTGGGGTTGTGTGGGATGCAACCAGTCGATATGTTTCTCTCACATCTCTCTCTCTCTCTCTCTCTCTCTCTCTCTCTCTCTCTACCTCTCTCTACCTCTCTCTACCTCTCTCCCTCCCTTTCTCCCATGCTATCTGAAGATAAATAGAAAAATATCCTTGGGTGAGGATTTAAAAAAAAATACTGTACTTTTTCTTTTTTTAATATATATATTTTATCCTCACCCGAAGACAATTTTCCGTTTTTTGTTCAGATAGAGTGGGAGGGAGAGAGAGAGCGAAATATCGATGTGAAAGGGACACATCGCATGGCTGCCACTCACATGACCAACCAGAGCCAGGGACAAACTGCAACCTAGGTACGTGCCCTTAGCGGGAACCGAACCCGGGTCTCTCTGGACTGCAGGCTGACGCTCTAACCGCTGAGCCAAATTGGCCAGGGCTGAAAATGCTCTACTTTTTACTTTCCATCTTGATGGGGTCCATTAAGAAAATTCTAGCAGTGTTAAACAGATCAAAGTCCACTATCACAGCTGTGCTTTATTTTTATTCCTCACCTGAGAATATTTTTCCATTTATCATCAGACAGAGTGAGAGGGAGGAAGAGAGAGGAGACAGAGAAACGTCGATGTGATAGAGCCACATCAACTGGTTGCCACCCACACAACCCGATCAGGGCCGGGGACAAACAGCAACCAAAGTATGTGCCCTTGACCGAAATCGAACCCACGACTCATTGGCCTGCAGGGCACACAGCTGTACTTTAAACAAACTTCTGTGCCATGTTTTTCTTGATAACCATCCAAGTCTGGACAACAGTGCACGTCTACTGGCTCGTGAGGAGGGGGGCAGTGCAGCAGTGCCTCCCTTTCCATGACTCTGGACAGCTGTGTTAGCCCTTAGCTTGTGTGAGGAATGGGATTGTTTGAGGTAGGGAGCCATTGTCCTGCCCTGCCACATACAGGGATCATTAACATGCTGTTAAAATACATAATCACTCTGTCAAGCAAATGTTAAAAGTACCTGGCCTATGACTGTAAATTCTTTTCCTCAAAAGGAAATGAAAAAACAAACACTTCATTTACTTACACTATAGACCTAAGCAGTCTATCTGTATTTTAACAATAGGCTTGTGATTACTGACACTTTATTATTCTTTCTTGAGAGTTAGTGTGTCTTAAGAGTTTTTTCTTCCAGATATGTGACTAGAACAACTCAGGAATTCAAGCCGCAGAGCCAAGCAGAGATGAAAGAAGGTAATGTGCAGTTATGTTTGTTCCTGACCTATTTCCCAGACTCCTCCAGGTTTCTCAAAGGTCGGTGTGGTGGCCATGGTTCGTGTTGGCTTCAGACCTTAATGTAGCTAGGTGTTAGCTTTCCTGTTAGAATGTAGGGTCAGATGAGCCCTGGACCATTACACATAAAGGTAGAGACTACCTGGTAGTCACATTTTACTAGTTAGAATCTTTTAGAAACTTGATTTGTGAAAACTTTATCATTAAATTTCTCGGGTTCATCTAAAGAGTCATCTTTAATATGTCATGAGGTAGGAAAGGTAATTAAAAAGTTTAATTAGGCCCTGACTGGTTTGGGTCAGTGGGTAGAGTGTCAGCCCGCAGACCAGTGAGTCGCAGGTTTGATTCAGGCCAAGGTCATGTACCTCAGTTTTAGTTTGTCCTTGGCCCTGGTCGGGGTTGTGCCAGAGGCAATCAGTTGATGTGTCCCTCTCACATCGACATTTCTCTCTCTCTCCCTCTCCTTCCCACTCTATCTGAAGATAAATAGAAAGATATCTCTGGGTGAGGGTTGAAAAAAAAATTTTTTTTAAGTTTAATTAGACTGCTATACTTATTTGGTACCACTTTGCTAGAGGCATTTGCACTGAAGGTAAGCTTTGTAAATAAAATAAGACACACGGCTTGGACATTCACTCCCCCCACCACACACGCGCACAAGCTCACACACGTTACTATGTAATCCTTTCCAGTGACAGTTCTGTGAGAACAGCTACTCAAAATAGCTGGAGGCCCCTCATTGAACCCAGACTTCCTAGGCACTCTCTAGGTGCCTGGCATTGTTGTAGAGAGTTAGGGGGTGAACAGAAAGGACAAAACCACCTGTGTGGTTGGGGAAAGGAAGTGTTGCTGTTGGGGCGATGGATCGAAACTATAGAGGTAACTGGAGAAGACATCTAAAAAGAAAGTTATGTTTGAGTCAAGGCCTGCTAGAGAGGGCTGCCCATGTGGCCGGCTTAGAAAACGTGTTTCAAACCCATGCAGAACCCTCAGGTAGGAATGTCCCTGATGTATCTCAGCACAGCAGAGGCCAAGGGGTTGAGTGAGCAGAGGGGGAGGTGGGTGAGATCGGCCGGGCAGGGCCCAGGTGTGCAGGGCCTGCACTACAGCTGAGTGAGGGTGAAGGCTAGTCTGAACATTTACAATGGGACTATTAACAGGTATTTGGGGGGATATAGTGAAGCTAAGGGTTTTTTAGGACAAGACTGGCAATTTGATAGGGTTTTAAACTAAACCCTATTCTCTTTAAGCTCTCATTTCCTTTTCTATAAAAAGGTAATTCTTGCCCTGGCCGGTTTGGCTCAGCGGTTAGAGCGTCAGCCTGCGGTCCTGAGAGACCTGGGTTCGGTTCCCGCTATGGGCATGTACCTTGGTTGTGGTTTGTCCCTGGCCCTGGTCGGTCGTGCGGGTGGCAGCCACTCGATGTGTCCCTTTCACATCGATGTTTCTCTCTCTCTCTCTCTCTTCCTCTCTCTCCCTCCCACTCTACCTGAACAAAAAAATGTCCTTGGGTGAGGATAAAAAAAAAAAAAAAAAAAAAAAAAGGTAATTCTTGACTTACCAACCTCAAGGGATTATTAATAAGATAAAAAATAAAAGTACTATAATAATGGAAATCCTTAGTGATGATTATTAGCAGTAATAAATGTTTTAATTATAATAAATTTATTGTATGCCTTGTAAATTCTGATTTCCCTACTGATGTCGCATCTTGTCCACATTTCTTTAATAGGGTGTGAAACACATAAGGTTGTTAACCCAAGTTCTTTTCACACAACTCCAAACACGTCACTGGGAATGGTTCAGGCAACACCATCCAAAGTGCAGCCGTCACCCACCGTGCACACAAAAGAAGCACTAGGTAAGCCTTTGGTTGGAATTTGTAGCCTCTGACAACAGATTAATGAAAGGTCTTTGCAGCCCTGTTTACAGTCATTCTTTACTTTTTAAGGGTTCATCATGAATATGTTCCAGGCTCCTACACTTCCTGATGTTTCTGACGACAAAGACGAATGGCCATCACTAGATCAAAATGAAGATGCATTTGAAGCTCAGTTTCAAAGTAATAATTTGTTTAAAAGCTGCTAAGGGCATAGCACTGTGGATGGTTGTCACAGGAAATGTCGAGGATTATATAAGAAATGGCCCTGCCCTTGATTAGCTTGCCACAGAAGGAAGGGAATGTGTGAAATTTAAAAATCTGAGAATGTTTGACAAAGTATTTGATGGGTATCATAGATCTGGTTGTTTTCTAAAAAAATAATAATAATAATAGTGCCAACAAAGGACAAGATCCCCGTAGGTAGAAACTGTCAGAAAGGGCTGAGCGTGTGAAGTCTGACTTGAGTCCTGCCTGGTGGTAGAAGGGCAGGGGTGGAGTGCTTGAGACCACCAACTGCCCTGCTTTGTCTGCAGTTGGGATTCCTGCAGGAAACCAGAGAGCTCATGATGAAACTAAATAAACCCTGGCCAGTGTGGCTTGGTTGATTGGAGTGGCGTCCTGTACACCACAAAGGTGACGGGTTCGATTCCCGGTCAGGGCACATACCCAGGTTGTGGGGTTCCATCCCCAGTCAGGGCGGGTGTGAGGTGCAACTGTTCACTGTTCACTCTCACATCCATGTTTCTCTTTCTTCCTTTCTCTCTCTCCCTCCGTTTTCCTACCTTCCTCTTTAAGCTCAATTTTAAAAAACTAAGATCCAGTTAAACTCAAGAGGATCGGAAATATAAAGTTACAAGTTGAATTCTTTCTTATACAAAATGTGAAACAAAGCCACTGAGAGCTTTGTTCAATGAGTCAGGTGACAATAACAGTGTTTTAGGAGAATGATGAACATCATGTTTTATATGTGGCAGGACCTAGAGGTTTGAGTGCGAACCCCCGTGACCATAGTTGTTTCTTTGTCTCAATACCAAATGATTTACCTCATTACCTAGTATTTGAAAAGCTGCTATCACTTCGTTTCTGCAAGCTTTTATTCCATTTTCTTATATGTATTTGAAAGTTAGCATAAAGTATAACATTTTACCCCAATGCAATAATTAAATCTGTTTTTTCTCTATTGCAGAAAACACAAGGTCTTCAGGGGCTTGGGGAGTCAATAAGATGATCTCTTCTTTGTCAACTGCTTTTTCTGTGTTTGAAGATGGAAACAAAGAAAATTATGGGTAAAGAAACACCTAGTTAAAATCACAGCATAGGAGTTACCTGCTGTGTCAGTGACCTGGAATGCTGCACAGGTTCCTGTGTCTCAAGACCGTGACGTGGCTCTAGAGCAGCCTGCCAATCAAGTGGTGTGCATGACTGTCCCGGCTGTGCCACACATGAGTCTTTTGACCACATGGCCGGAGATTGTTGCTAAACTTCTCCAGATGCTCAGTACTAAGCAGGAGTCCAAAGAAAGCAGACCTCCCAAGTCAAAGCATGTAGTATTTAATTATCTGAGAACTGAGGGAGTCTGTGGATTTGAACTTTTCTTAGATGTGAATGAATTACCAGTCCAGGTATCCATAGGTGATGTGTTTACATGTGTAGGATTGATCAAGTAGAAAAGGGGGTGGCTTTATGTGGGGTCGTGCTGCAGAGACAGACAGGGCAAAGTGCATTAGAGTGGATAGCCATAGGGATTTTTTATATTAATAGTTTAAAGTGTGGAAAGATCCCTGGCCGGTTTGGCTCAGCGGTTAAGAGTGTCAGCCCGCGGACTGGAGAGTTCCGGGTTCGGTTCCCGCTAATGGCAGTTTGTCCCTGGCCCTAGTGGGGTCGTGTGGGTGGCAGGTACTCGATGTGTCTCTTTGACATCAATGTTTCTCTCTCTCTTCCTCCCTCTCTCCTTCCCACTCTATCTGAAGATAAATGCAAAAATGTCCTTGGGTGAGGATAAAAAGCAAATAAATAAAGTGTGGAAAGAGAAGTATCGGTATGAAGTAAAGGTATCACAGTATGGAATAGATTTATACTGAGGCAGAAAGGAGAAAGGGCCAGACCACCTCTCAGAGAGAAATCCTACAGCTAGACCAACCACTGAAATAATTCAAATGAATGACATTCCCGACCTGTGTCCATAGCCCTAATGTTTTGTTCCTAAAACTTATAACTCAATGTAATAGAAACTTTTATATTTCCCACCCTCACGGAAGTAACTGTAGCTCTATTCTTATATACAGTCACATTTATTCATTTTGCACTCAGTTTTGCTAAAACTATTGCAAAAGTCAGGAATATGTATGTAAATACTAGCTAATTTATAGGATAACTGGGGAATGTTTTTAACACTCTGCTTAAGTGGTAGTGTTTATTTCCTTGGCATATTTTACTATTTATACTTTTGCAAATCTTTTCTTAGATTACCACAGCCTAAAAATAAACCCACAGGAGCCAGGACCTTTGGAGAACGATCTATGAGCAGATTTTCTCCAAAACCAAAGGTAAGTAATCTCTGCTCATCTGTGAAATGGGTCTTACCACCCTTTCCTCTTTGTTTTACCAGATAGTTTTGCTTGATAAGTTAGATGGTGTATATAAACTGCTGGAAAATACAATGTCAAACGAAGAGTGTGGTTTTGGGGAACATCATTCTGCAGTCATTTGAGTATGTGCCGAGCACTGTGATAGGTATAGAAACTAAAAAGGAAATTTGGTGTGATCTTTACCTTCAAAGAGCCTGCCCTTAGGATAACAAGGGGGTGGGGGGTGGTTAGAGAAATACGCATCTTTCCTAGACCTGGGCATTGAGGCTACAGTGGATTGTTAGTGAGGGTGGAACTGGATGGTCCATCGGCAGATGCCTCAACAGACAGGTGTCCCTGTGCGTTGGCCCACAGCATTTCTGTTACAGCAGCTCTTGTGTTCAGCCCACATTCAGCCTCCACTCCAGCCCTGAGGTTACCAAGTGGACTTCTCTCCATGTGCTGCCCTCTGCTGTGCTGGTCAGGAGGTGCTGAGAAAAGCTGCTGAACCTGGGTCAGGGTTTCCATCCCACACTGGGTTCATTTGAATAATTACTACCCAGCTTTCTAAGGCTTCTGGTGGGCTTTCTGACCTTAAAAATTTCACAAATAATGGGCTGAATTTCAGATATAGTAGCATCACTTCATGGGTGCATTTTACTAAAATATTCAACGCTGTGTGCTTTGACTAAAAAACTTGCAGTGAATTGTTCATGTATCCTGGCCCTAAGCATAAGCCAATTTCTTTATCCTGCATTCACCTGAAGAAACAATTAGCAAGCTTTTCCTGCAGGGTTGGAAGAGAGAGGGTGGAATTGATGAAGCCCACAGTATATATAAGAACCAGAGGTGGGCCCGACCATGTGGCCCAGTGGATAGAGCATTGGCCTGTGCACCTAAGGGTCACAGGTTCAATCCCCTGCCCCTGCAGGGGCACGTTCAGGAGGCTGATCAGTGTGTCTCTCACATCAATGTTCTCTCTTTCTCCCATTCTCTATCCCCATCTCCCCTCCCGTTCTCCCTTTCTCTCTGCCCCTCTCCCTCTCTCTTCCTTCCTTCTACTCTCTCTAAAATAAAAAAAAGAAAAACAGGTGGCATTTTTATGGGCAACTGAAGAGCTTTGATCAAGTGTGGTTTTGACTTAGCAGTTTCTGCCTTTGTTGTAGATTCTAAAACTTGACTTTTGTGTTCCTGGAGAAATAGCTGATTCTAGGTCTGGGGCTAGAAAAATACAGACGAGCTTGGGTCATCTTACAGTACCAGAAAGTAAGGAAGTGCTTAAACAAAAAGATGAAGCATAGGAGTCAACCTGAGCAGCCAATGGCCACACCTGGGACAACATGAACAAGAAAATGAGTGGAATAGAGTAACACTCGATTCTAACCCAAGAAATAAAATATTTCTGCTATAAGTGAAATGGGAGAGAAAGGACAAAGCATCCTTATAGAAGAACTCCAGCCCTGGCCGATTTGGCTCAACGGTAGAGCGTCGGCCCACAGGCCAATGAGTCACGGGTTTAATTCCGGTCAAGGGCACGTACCCCGGTTGTGGTTTGCCCCCAGCCCTGGTCGGGGTTGTGCAGGAGGCAACCAGTTGATGTGTCCCTCACGTCAATGTTTCTCTCCCTTTCTCTGCTGCTCTCTCCCTGTCACTATATCTAAAGATAAAGAGAAAAATATCCTTGGGTGAGGATTAAAAAAAAAAGAACTTCAAGTGAGGTAGAAGAAATGAGTGGCAATAGAAAATGGCCATCAGCCCAGCCAGTGTAGGTCAGTGGTTAAGCATCGATCCATGCACCAAGAGGTCACCGGTTCAGTTCCTGGTCAGGACACGTGCCCAGGTTGTGGGCCAGATCCCCAGTGGGGGGCATGCAGGAGGGGGCCAATTGATGTTCTCTCATCCATGTTTCTATTTCTCTACCTCTCCCTTCCTTTTTCTCTAAAAAAAAAATCAATAAAGAAAAAAAATTTGGAAAAGAAAATGGTCATTAGAGCCACAGTAATAATAATTGAAGAAAACAGGATATTTTTATAGTCTCAAAGTGTCTCACCCAAATTATTAGTTACTGTGGTGGTTTTAACCTTCGGTCACAAATTCTTTGATATTCCTCCACCCCGGAGGTGGAGCTCAATTTGCCTTCCTCTGCGTGCAGGCTGGACTCAGTGACGTGCTTCTCACAAGTGGCACAGGGACAGGGAAAAGCTGTGCTCGCGGTGGGGAAGCTGGGCAGACACCACCTCGACCAAGTGAGCAGTGAGCCTCGCCAGTGATGAGTTGTGATGTCATGTTTGCTCTAACATGATGAATAAGAAAGGGTGCTTGATCCCTGATATTCTTCCCAAAAATCTGTAACCCCAGCCTAATCCTGAGAAAACATCAAGTAAGCCTAAATTGGAGAGACACTCTACACCAGAGCTGATCAATATCAAAAGTGTCAGTGAGAGAAAGGTTATGAAGGACCAGATTGGATTAGAGGAGGCTAAGGGGACATGTCAGCCAAACAGCATGACAACCTTGATTGGATGCAGAACTAGAGAGGGGCACGACTAGGAAAGTGAGGGAATCCAAACAATGTTTAGAGTTAACAGTATTGTTTAGCTTTCACAAATATACCAGGGTTTGATAAAATGTTAACATTAGAAGTCTGATATGGATGGGTATGTGAGTACTGTCTTATTCCTTTGTTAAACTAGATTTTTCAAAATATAAACATTGAAAAAGAAAAATGAGCCCTGGTCAATTTGTCTCAGTGGTTAGAGCATCACCCCACAGACTGAAGGGTCGTGGTTTGATTCCCAGTCGAGTGCACGTACCTAGGTTGCAGGTTTGATCCCTGGCCCTGGTCGGGGTCATGCAGGAGGCCATCGTCAGTGTGTCTCTCTAACATCGATGTTTCTCTCTCTCTCTCTCTCATTCCCTCTGTCTCCCTTCCACTCTCTCTAAAAACCAGTGGGAAAAGATCGTCCGATGAGGATTAATAAAATAAGAAAGAAAGAAAGACAAAAATGTGACCTTTGTGTGACCCCGCTGGGGTATGAAAAGGAACAGTAGTTCTGGGGAAAAGAACAGAACCATGACATCGTTGGCTGCGTGTTAGCCAGAGTTACAACTGTTTCCTCTTTCATTCCTTATTTCTCTGAATCATAAAAAGCATGTATGTGTTAAATTTTGTGGACTACATGGAGATATGGCTGCTTTTTTTCAGTTCATCTTTTGTTGCAGGAAGTACCTCATGCTGATGAGTTATGGGATGACTCAACCGTATGGGGCGTCCGCTGCACCAAGACACTGGCACCCAGTCCTAAGAGCCCAGGAGACTTTACGTCTGCGGCACAGCTCGCTTCTACTCCCTTCCATAAACCTCTGGTGGACTCGGTGCACGCTTTGGAAGATAAAGGTGTGTAACACTACTTGTGTAGGATTTAGGTTTATTATACCTATAACTGTATGTTTCACAACAAACAAAAAGGCCACTGCAGACACATTAAATTATTTGAATGCTAAAAGTAATGAACATTTATTTTTTTAATTTGCTAAGAATACCAAATAGCAAATTTTAGCTCTTGGTGTTTGTCTATAGATCTCATTACTTTAGAGATGTCGCCAAGTACTAACTTGGAAAATTTTATTTTTTAGTAAGCTGATTCCAAGAGAGTGAAGAGAAAACTCACAAACAGTCCTTACTTCCCCCAAACGTAACACTTCTATATCAAGCTCTTTGTATATCTGAGTTGAACTTTAATGTATAACATTCTCACTGAGCACAGATAGATATTACTTATTAAGTGCAAGCCTACAAAATACATATACTGTGAGATCTGGAACCACCTCACCTTTTTGATGACTATTGATTTCCTAGACAACTCTTATCACTGCTGACATTTTTTCAAAATAGTGCTTGTAGCCCTGGCCAGTTTGGTTCAAGTGGTTAGAGCATTGGCCTGTGGACCAAAGAGTCGTGGGTTCAATTCTGGTCGAGGGCACGTATCTCAGTTGCAGTTTGTCTCTGCCCTGGTCAGGGTCGTGCGGTGGTAACCAGTCAATGACACATGTTTCTCTATCTGCCCCCCACCCCCCGCCAACTCTTTCTGAAGATAAATGGAAAAATGTTCTCGGGTAAGGATTTTAAAAAACACAATTAAAAAGAGAAATAGCGCTTGTTCCCCGGAGCAGGACGGTGAGAGGACCGCCGAGGAGGGTCCCCCCTGGCGGGAGCACATTAGAGCCACAGACTCAAAATGTTTAACCAGGGGAACCGGCGTGGTATGTTTCTCCTCTGAATTTTAAAGGAGAATTCGTTGAAACTTGGGGAAATTGCCAAGTATTATCACAAGCTTGCCACTTTAATAAAAAAAAAATTTTTTTAAGGTTTCTCCACACAAAATTAGTTTAATCAGTCAAGAGTCAACAGTCAGTTTGCCACTTTGGTTTTATAAATAGGAGCTAATGTTCTAGCATTAAACAGTATCAATACTTACTTGGTGAGACAGTATCTGAAAATATTTAATCCATGGCCATATATAGTATTAACATTCCTTGGTAAGAATTTATTCTGTATTTCTGCCCCATGTAGGCTGTTGATTGATCATTGTTGTGCTTAAGTTACAGGGAGTGATAACTATTGCCAGGAGCTTTCTGATGTAAACACTCCACATCATTCAGTCAACTTAAACACCAACCAGCTGACTGAAAGACACTAAAACCTCTGCCCTTCAGAAGCCTGGCAGACTTTTTAATTGTAGGACCCTTCTCATCAGGCTCTCCCAAAGCAGGGTGTGGCCTGCCACCCATACCAGTAACCTCCCTTGGTTTGGTCATCCTGCCTTTCTAGGTGGGCCTGTTCTCTGGAGGATTGTGTGGATTAGATGTATCAAGTTGCATGTTCACATGTATTAGTAGTAGAATTTTTTAAAGTGATTTTTCCTGCCATTTAAAAAATTGTACAGCACATTATACCTTGGAACACTATTTTAAAATTAGAATGAAAGTCAGTATAAAAAGGAATCCTGGACTTTATAAAATCATGTGTGCACACACGTGTGCACATAATGTCTGCCTCTGATTTTTTGTTTCAGAAAATGTGGTAGCAGCACCGTGCACCCATGCGACTTTGGATTTGTGTGAAGAAATTGTGGTGAAACCCTCAGAAGACAGAAAGTTCAGGTATTGTGAGCATGTGTT
This sequence comes from Molossus molossus, assembly GCF_014108415.1. Taxonomy (NCBI): domain Eukaryota; kingdom Metazoa; phylum Chordata; class Mammalia; order Chiroptera; family Molossidae; genus Molossus; species Molossus molossus. Next base: position 67,467,318 of record NW_023425350.1, on the reverse strand, counting down.
TGTGTCTATCCATGTTCGTGCTAGCTTTGCTTTAAGATGTCATGGAATTCCCGTCCTTAAAGACTGATAGCGTCTCTATGGACTCACAGCTTTAAGCAGAAGGTCCTGTCTGTGGATAAATACAATGATCAGTTTAAGCGCGGGGTGCCTTGGGGCTGTGAGGTAGCAGAGAATCCCTGTGTCTGACGTCCACTCGTTTTGGGAGCAGAACTGCAGATACTCGTACCAGCCGAAGACTCTGACAGAGAGACTGTTGTAGAAATGAACAAACAGAATTCTTTCTCTATACCCATTATAATTGGGAAAATAACTTTCCTTTATGAGGAGGAAGAAATAGTGTTTACCTCTTAGGCATTGGTGAAAAATACAGATTACCATACATTCATGTTTTGCCAAAGTAAGATTCCAACATATCCGAAGTCTGGAAAATGTACTAGACACTGAAAGTAGCTATAAATCTTTTGAGTATTTATTATATTCCAGAATAGTGGCTATGCTTTTTAAGTACTATATCCTTTAATCTTACAACGATAATAGTTATAGGAGCTAGTCTTTTCTACCATGATAGATGAGGAAACCAGGTCTAGAAGGCTAAATAAATGACCTAGTCAGGAAGCTTCTAATTGGCAATGCTTGAATTTGAACCCATATCTTATTTCCGAGCCCTGCTCTAACCACTAGGCTGTACTGACTTTTGTTTAATTAGAGACAACAGATTTCTTTTTAACTTTATTGTTCACACTATTACAGATGTACATCTTCTGCCCCTGCCCTTTGCCCATCACCATCCAGGCCGCACCCCCACTCCAGCCATCACCACATTTTTGTCCGTGTCTGTGGGTTATGCATATATATATTCTTTGGCTAATCCCTTTACCTTCTCTCTCTCCCTCTCTCTCTTTCTCTCTTTTGCTAATTCTCACCCAAAGATATTTTTTCATTGTTTTTGTTTTTAGGTAGAGTAGAAAGGCGGGAGAGGGGGAGAGAGAGAGAGAGAAACATTAATGTGAGAGAGAGACACATTAATTGATTGCCTCCTGCATGACCCTGACTGGGGCTGGGGATCAAACCTGCAATCTAGGCACGTGCCCTTAACTGGGAATGGAACCCCCGACCCTGTGGTTCTTGGGCCAGCGCTCTAACCTGCTGAGCCAAACTGGCCAGGGCACAACATATTGTTTAAAGGCATCTTATTTAATATGTATCATGGACTCGTGAACACGAAACTCATGGCCAACAGCGCTGTAACTCATACCTGAAGGTCATCTAGCACATACATTTTCTCCATAAGACATCTTCCTTCACTTAGGAATGCTAGACAATACTTCAGCTCCATACTTGGAAAACATTTTAAACGGTGAAATCACCAAAAAAAAAAGAAAAGAAAAGAAAAGAAAAGAGCACCAAAAAAGTAACTTTGTCACTAAGTAAGTATATTTCAAAAGGACACATTTACAGTACGAGAGCTGACAAAGACAGCACATGGCCTTACCCTACGTTACCTGGAAACATATGTTGGATGACTCAGATTTTTTGCCACTTTGCATCTCTGCAGATTGAGTATTGGAGTTTACAAATAAATTTTAGCATGCACGTGAAATCATATATGGGAATCCATAAGTAATGAGGATCGAATGTACAGATGTGTGTGGAAATGTACCAATGTTAGGTTGTTGGTTTGTGGTTCACACACACTGTTTCAGTGTTATAAAAGGAATTTTGGAATAAAAATAAATGTTCAGTCTTGGTAATAGTACTGTGGCTCAGATAACAGCTTAGGGGAATAAACTGTTTCCTCTCAGTGTTTCCTACTAAAGAACATACCCTGTGTTACCTGCCTATTTATCTACTATATTACCATGTCTTTGATTTATTGCAATTCATAGGATACTAACTGTGTATTTGCATATTTTTGTTTTGTTTGAAGAAAATGATTTAATCAACTCTTTAAGAAGCAATTTTGGAATGTCATTCCCAGAATGAAAAGGGTACTGCTTTCTGGGACTTTTCTGTGATCAAATCCACTAGGCTTGTAGTCACATGGTGTTTTATTTCCTCCTCTCTCATTCCTTTTACACATCTAGTCCAATTCAAGAAGAAAGCCCAGAACCAGCATTCCCCATCGATGCATCATCAGCACCCTCGCTACATCCCAACCAGCCAGCTACAGGGGGCATGCTGACCGTCGAGGCGGAGCGGAGCCTGAAGGCTTGTACACTCACAGACACTGACCTTGCCGTTGTAGGGGAGCCATCAGATGCCGGGGCTGGGCTCCAGGCAGAATGGATTCAGCCTTGTTCACTTGGAAATGTCGATACTCCCAGTATGAACAGATTCTCAGTTTTCACTGTTCCCCTGAATAAGTATAGTCGCCTGATAAAAGCTGCTTCATGAAAAGCTCAGAGAGCAGGCACTGGAATGTCGTTGAGTAGAAGACAAGTTCAGACAGAACTTTGCATACTTTAGCACAATGTAGTACAACAGTACCATGCTTGAGGGCAAGTTCATCCATTTTAATTTTAGAAAGTGTAAAAATAACCTATTGGAATTAGAGGGCATACTATGTGTCAGGAATTTAATATAATACTGTTAACACCATTTTACAGAAAAGAAACCAGGCTCAGGGTTAAAGGCCCCCTAACCCCAGGCTACACAGAAACATCTTGATTAGTGGTTAGAAGCAGCACAGCCTCTGGAGGTAGACTGGCTAGGTTCTCATCCTGGCTCCCCCTCTTATGAGGTCATGTAATCTCGGCTGAGATTATTTCAGTCCTCTGGCCTTCTTTCTGTAAAGTGGTGATGATGGTTGTACCTATTTCAGTCTTATCAAATGTAAAGTACTAAGGACACTGTCCTATGTAGGCTTAACACTAAGTAAATATTAATTATGCTGGCTTAAGCTTTAATAATTGCCACTAACTTTTCTTCCCTTTCGAAATGATCTCTCTTTTGTGAACCCAAATTATACATGCAGATTGCATATAGATAGTGTAAATGTTAAAAACAGCATATTTTGCCCGGCTGGAGTAGCTCAGTTGGTTGGAGTGTCGTCCCATACACCAAAAAGATTGTGGGTTTGATTCCCATTTGGGGCACATATGAAAAACGACCAGTCAGTGTTTCTCTTGCATTGATGTTTCCCTTTCTAAAATCAGTAAACATATCCTCAGGTGAGGATTTAAAACAAAAACATGTTTTTGGTGGTTCTTTTTCCTTCATTGATTTTAGAGAGAGAGAAACATTGATGAGAGAGAACATCGATTGGCCGCCTCCTGCATGCCCCCCACTGGGGATCAGGCCCACAACCTGGACATGTGTCCTGACCAGGAATCGAACCAGCGACCTCTTGGTGCATGGGTCGACGCTCAACCACTGAGCCGCACCACCAGACAAGGCAACATGTTTTGTAGACATAAGTGGAAACGCGATTTAGAGAATATATATCTGAGCATGTTAGAAGTAACAAATATCCAAGTCTGCCTTTAAGACATGTACCCATAATTATGCCAAAGGCAGTATCTAGCAGTTCCGGATGAGTGAAACACGTGCCCTTGGTGTTGATTTCCTTTGTCTCAACTGAATATTGGTCTAAATTTGTAAATCTAAAGTGACAAATGAACTGTGCAGAACCACCCTTTTTGACTTTTGAAAGTGGTTCTTTATTATTTAAATCAGTGCTCTTTACAGATGAGGCTTTTGAAAACTTATTTAATGCATGTTTTCACTTGCATTAGATCTTAGATACTGAATTTTTCTATTTTTGTTCCCATTCCTTTAAGATGTCACGGTTGAGAATCCATGGGATGATCAGTTGATTTTCAAACTTCTGTCCAGGCTTTCTCAACCTGTGCGGTCCAGTCCAAATGCTTTCGAGTGGCATTGTAAACTTCCTGCCATCAAGCCGAAGACTGAGTTTCAGCTGGGTAAGAACTGCATGGTAGTATCATTTAAACTCTCGTTTCTCTGTGGGAAGTCAGTGGTAACCCGTGTGTGTGTGTGATTCTGCTCCTGGCACCACCACCTTTGGATGGATAGATAAGAGTTTTATTCGTAGGACCAAGCAGAAAACATGGGACCAAGCCGTGACAATGGGTTGCATTTTGATTGCTCTTGGGGCTCTAACTTACAGAAGGCCAGTTGAGAATACCTATCAAAATTTAAAATGCACATACTTTTAGACACAGAAATCACTTCTAAGGATTTCCTGCAGTACACTGCAACATTCCAAATGAGGTGTGCCTGTGGAAGCAGCAGGTCGGAAGCTATGTTGCTATCAATGGAGACGACGTCAATAAGTGATCAGACATCTCTGCAGTGAAATGCGGCTCTCTGCTTAAAGGAGATGATGACCTCCACAGCATGCTGTTGAGTGAAAGGGCAGTCTAGTACTGTGTGCTGCTTTTTGTTTCTGAGAAAGGGGAAGATCATACACATATATAGTATTTGATAGTATTCCCAGAGAGTTCTTGAAAGGCACTCAAAACTAATAAAAATGGGAGTGGGAAACAGTGGATATGGATAACAATGGGAACAACGGACTTTCCACACACATACACACAGACTCCCTTATTAACATTTTGCATTAGTGTGGTACATTTGTTGAAGTTAATGAGCCAGTAGTTACATTATTATTAACTGAAGTTTATATTAGGATTCTCTCTCTTTGTATTGTACATTGTGTTGAATAGGAGAAATGAGAAGAAATATCCTCACCTTGTTCTGATCTTAGTGGGGAAATATATCTAGTTTCTTATTATTAAGTATGGTGTTAGCCCAGCCAGTGTGGCTCAGTGGTTGAGCATTGACCCATGCACCCAGAGGTCACCGGTTTTAATTCCCAATCAGGGCACATGCCTAGGTTGTGGGCCCGATCCCTAGTGGGGGGCATGTAGGAGGTAGCCAGTTGATGTTCTCTCTCACTGATGTTTATCTCTCTCTCCCTTCCTCTCTCTAAAAATCAGTAAAGAAAAAAAAATTTTTTAAGTATGGTGTTAGCTGTAGGTTTTTTGTAGATGTTCTTGATCAAGTTGAGAGAATTGTTTTCATGAATGGGTGTTGAATTTTATTAAATACTTTTTCTATAGCTATTAATGCAACCATGTGATTTTTATTTTGTCTCTCTATAGATTAGATTAGCTGACTTTTTAATATTCAGTCAGCCTTGCATACCTGGATTAAATCCCACATAGTCATGGTGTATAATTCTTTTCATACTTCTTTGGATTCAATTTGCTAACATTTTGTTGAAAATTTTTGCATCTATGTTCATGAGAGATGCTGGTTTATGGTTTTCTTGTAATGTGTTTGCCTGATTTGGTATTAAGGTAATCCTGACCTCATAGAATGGTTAGGAAGTTTTCTCTCTGCTTCTGTGCTTTGAAAAATATTATAGAGGATTCATATAATTTCTTCCATAGATGTTTGGTAGAATTAAGCAGTGAAACCATCTGGGCTTGGTGCTTTCTGTTTGGAAAGCCTATTAATTATTGACTGAGTTTCTTTACTAGATATAGGCCTATTCAGATTGTCTGTTCCTGTGTGAATTGTGGTCAATTATTTCTTTCAAGGAATTGGTCCATTTCATCTAGGTTATCCAATGTGTAGGCGCAAAATTGCTCATAGTATTCCTTTATTACCCCTTTAATGTTCATAGAACCTGCAGTGATGCTTCTCTTTCATTTCTCAAGGTAGCAATGTGCATCCTCTCTTTTTTTCTTACGTAACCTGGCTATGGGCTTATTTGCTTTATTGATCTTTTTAAATAATCAGCTTTTGTTTTGTTTTGTTTTTTATATTACCTATTGATTTTCTGTTTCAATTTCATTTGTTTGTTTTTTTCTCTAATTTTTTTTTTTCTGTTTACTTTGGATTTAATTTGCTCTTTTTCTAGTTTTATAAGGTGGAAACTCAGATTATTTATTTTAGATCATTCTTCTTTAACATGCACATTTAATGCTACAAATTTCCCTCTAAGTACAGCTTTTGCTGTATTCAACAATTTCAATAAATTGTGCTTTCATTTTTATTTAGTTCAAAATATTTTTTAATTTCCCTTGAGATTTTTTCTTGGACTTGTGCATTGTTTAATTTTCAACTGCTTCGGGGCTTTCCAGTTACCCTTCTATTGATTACTAGTTTAATTCCATTGTATTCTGACTGCACATTTTATGTGATTTATTTTTTAATTTGTTAAGATGTGTTTTATGGCCCAGAATGTGGTATTTCTTTGTGAATGTTCCATGTGAACTTGAGAAAAATGTGTATTTTGCTGTTGTTGGATGAAATTGTATATAAATGTCAATTAGACAGTTGATTGGTGGTGCTGTTCAGTTCAACTTTGGCCTTACTGATTTTCTGCCTGATAATGGGATGAGAAATCTCCAATTATAATATTGAGTTCATCTATTCTTGCAGGATTATCAATTTTTGCCTTACTGATTTAATGCTATTTTTACACATTTTAGTCTATTATGTCTTCTTGAAGAATTGACTCCTTCATTATCATTTAATACCTCTTTTTATCCCTGATAGCTTCCCTTGCTTAGAAGTCAGCTCTTTCTGAAATTAACATAGCTGCTCTAGTTTCCTGTTGGTTCATGTTAGCATGGCATATCTTTCTCCGTCACTTTACTTTTCATTTATCTTTATATTTAAGATGTTTTTTGTAGACAGCATATAGTTGGGTCTTGGGTTTTTATCCACCATGACAATCTCTGTTTTCATTGATGTATTTAGTGTGCTGATAATTTAAAGTGATTATTGATATGGGTGGATTAATATCTACCACATTTTTTTAGACATTTTATTTATTTATTTTATTTTTGTTGCGAGAGAGAGAAATATCAATGTGAGAGAGAAACATCGATTGGCTCCCTCTTGCATGGCCCCTACTGGTGATTGAGCCCAGAACCTGGGCATATGCCCTGGGGAATGGAACAGGACCTCTCTGTCCGTGGAATGATGCTCAATCCACTGAGCCACACTGGCTGGGCTCTACCATATTTGTTAACTGTTTTCGATTCATTACCCTTGTTCTTTGTTTCCTTTTTTTGTTTTCCATTCTCTTTCTGCCTTCTCTGGTTTTAATTGAGTATTTATATGATTCCATTTTCTCCCTTCTCTTAGCATATCAATTATAATTCTTTTCCTATTGTTTTCAATGGTTGCCCTAGAGTTTGCAATACACATTTACAACAATTCAAGTCCACTCTTCAAATAACACAATAACCACTTCATGGTAGTGCCAAGTGCCTGATAATAGAATATCACCAATTCTTCCCTCATGTCCCTTAATAGCATGACTGGTCACTCATTTCATTTATTCATAAACTGTATTTACCAAATACATAACAGATTTTATTTTGCTCTGGCCGGTTTGGCTCAGCAGTTAGAGCGTCGGCCCGTGGACCAATGAGTTGTAGGTTCGATTCCAGTCAAGGGCACATACCTTGGTTGTGGTTCATCCCCAGCCCTGGTCAGGGTCGTGCAGGTGGCAACCAGTCAATGTGCCTCTCTCACATCGATGTTTCTCTCTTTCTCCCTCTCTCCCCTTTCCTCCCACTCTATTTGAAGATAAATAGAAAGATATCCTTGGGTGAGGATTAAAAAAAAGAGAGATTTTATTGTATCCCTTTTTCTACACTTTTATCATCTGAGTTTCTGACCTATATCATCTTACTTGTCTTTGAAGAACTTCTTAAAAATATTTCTTCCTTGCAAGGCAGGTTTACTGGTGACAGATTTCCCTTAATTTTTTTTTTTTTATCTAAGAAAGTCTTTATTTCTTCTTCACCTTTAATGAAATTGTTTGACTGGACACAGAATTCTTGGTGGGTAGTTTTTTTCTTTCCACACTTATTCTATCCACTCTCTGAAGAGAAGTCTATGTGATTCTTGTCCTTGCTCCTCTGCAGGTGATTTTATCCTCTGGCTTCTTTCAGTATTTTCTCCTTGTCTGATTTCCTGCAGTTTGACTATCACATGGGTAAGTGTAGACTTTTTTGTATTTCTCTTGCTTGGTGTTCTCTGAGATTCTTGGATCTGTGACAGTGTCTGCCAATAATGTTGGAAGTTTTTAGACATAATTACTCCAAGTATTTCTTCTGGTTTTTTTTTGTTGTTGTTGTTGTATTCTCATACATGTTACACCTTTTGTAATTATTTCATAGTTCTGGAACTTTGTTTTTCTCTTTGCATTTCAGTTTTGGAAGTTTCTAGCAACATGTCATCAAGCTCAGAGATTTTTTTCTCAACCATGTGCAACCTGTTGATGAGCCCATCAGACAGTCTTTGTTTCTGTCAGTGTCTTTCTATCTAGCATTTCCTTTGGATTCTTTCTCTGAGTTTCAGTCTGTCTGCTTACAGTACCCACCTCTTCTTACATGTTGTTTTTTTTTTTCATTAGAGCCCTTGGCATATTAATCAAAATTATTTTTAATATCCAATCTTATAATTCCAGAATCTGTGCTGTAGTCGTGTCTGGTTTTTATGGTTGTTCTGTCTCTTCAGGCTGCGTTTTTTGTCTTATAGTGTTCCTTGTCATATGTGTTAGACCTGAGACCTGATATGCTGGGTCAAAGGAACAGAGATAAATTGGCCTTTGTGTAAGGTTTGTGCATATCTAGCTTGGGTTTTGGCTGTATTTGCTGTTGTTATCACTAGAGGTATCAGAGCTATTTCCCTTTGTGTCCTTATTTCTGTCTCCTGTTAAGTCTGGGTTTCCCTAGAAACTTGTTCTTAAATATGGGTCGGAGACTGTCAGTTCTTTCTGTCGTAACACACCCAAGTACTGGGGTTCCTGCTCCTGGGACCCTGCTCCAGCAAGCTGCTATTCTTTGTATGCCCCTGTCTGACTTCTCACTTCGGGAGCTAGCAGTTTGCCCTATGACCTCAGTTCTCTAATGGCTCTAAGAAGAATTGTTGATTTTCCTTTTTTCAGCTTTTTCTTTTTATGAGGGTGGAGTGATGACTTCCAGGCTCTTTATAGGCAGACGAGACACCAGAAGTCTACTTTTTTATATTTGATTTTGCATATGTGAATTATTCTTTTTAATTAAAAAGTATATTACAACTTCACCTCTGTGGTCTTTCTCCCAAAAACAATAACATTAGTGTTACTGTTAAATATAAAGACGGACCCAATTTGAGGTATATTCTACAACCTGTCTGACCAGTGCTCCTTGGAACTGTCAGAGCCTCTTGTTGGCTGAGGAGACTTGATGCCTGTGTCCTAACATTCAGAGGAAACTAGTGATATCTGAACAAAGTACGGGGTTTAGTCAGTAGTAACATACAGTGTCGGTTCTTTGTTTGTGACAAGCATACCATGGTTATGTAAAACTGGATGCAGAGCAAAAGGTGTGCTTCAGTAAAGTTTATCTATTAGAAGTATTGGCACAATTATATTTTGCTGTTTTTATCCTGATGTAGAAATGTAGAACACTTGCATTTTTAAAGGCACGTTACAGCTTTGTTTAGCACTCGACAGAGGATTTGATGGTTTTTTTCTGGCATCATAATGGTCTTGCCAAGTAGGCAACGCAGGTATGACCCCTTTAAATGTGAGCACATTGGTGAAGAGATGATGCTGCCCAGGTCCATGCCACGGAGTGACAGGGCTGCCTGCAGTGCTGCCCATGGTCCTCCATGGAGTCATTTTCGAAGGGGGCTATTTTGTGGCAGGTATGTGACTGTCATGGAAGATGGGAAAGCATTTCCTGAAAGGGCGTGGGGGGTGGTAAGGCTGTGTCTATGTTTATTTGTTAAAGCAATTCAGGCACCTAGAAAATTTTACAAATACTTCATTTTGATAAAGTTTTTAATGTTTTGGCCTTTTTTCCCCCCACATTGACATATTTGTTTAAGGTTCTTTGCTGGTCTACATTGATCACCTACTTGGAGAGGGGGCTTTTGCCCAAGTCTACGAAGTCACCCACGGAGATGTGAAGGACACCAAAAGTAAACAGAAATTTGTTTTGAAGGTAAATGATCTGGGCAGCTTTTTGTTCAGTGTGGAAATGCATTTTAGAATTTGAGCTTGCCAGCCTCTTTACTTTCTTTTTTTTAAAAATATTTTTCTTTATTGATTTGAGAGAGAGAGAAAGTGCGAGAGAGAGAGAGAAACATCGATGAGAGAGAACATTGATCGGCTGTCTCCTGCACGCCCCACTGACGATCGACCCACAACCTGGGCATGTGCCCTGACTGGGCACCTCTTAGTGTATGGGTCTATGCTAACCACACCGACTGGGCTTTTTCTTCCTTCTTTCCTTTTTGAGACAGTAGTGGTTTTATCTAAGAACCACAGTCACCCTACCATGACTCCGAGCCGCCTCGCCACTGGGATCGCGCTGCAGCAGGCCCCACACTGCAGCAGCCGCCTGTCGTCACTTCCACCTGCGACCCTCACGGGCATGGAAGTTGCTTTCTTGCCATTATTTTCCATAATGTGAGACTATATTTGAATGTCACTTGGTTTGCAGGTCCAGAAGCCTGCCAATCCCTGGGAATTCTACATCGGGACCCAGCTGATGGATAGACTGAGGCCTGATGCGCGACACATGTTTATCAAGTTCTATTCTGCCCACTTCTTCCAGGACGGCAGTGTATTAGTGGGAGATCTCTACAGCTACGGAACGTTGCTGGTAAGTGGATCACTTTGATGATGTGGACATGAATGTGCAGTCCATTGTTGTCTTGTGCCTCACACATACCTTGTGTACTTGGAGCTTTTACTGGAATGGTAGGTGGAGACAAAGCTCTTGACTTGAAATTTTATTGATCCTGTGTAGCCAACTCATAATTCCACTTTCCTTTGTTTCTAGAATGCCGTTAATCTCTATAAAAACACCCCTGAGAAAGTGATGCCTCAGGCTCTGGTGCTTTCCTTTGCTATCAGAATGCTGTACATGGTCGAACAAATCCACAGCTGCGAGATCATCCATGGAGACATTAAGCCAGACAACTTCATACTTGGCAGCAGGCGAGTGTTGCATTTTTAAAGGTTTTCCTCTTACCGTTTGCCCAGCAGAAGTTTTTTTATTTGTGCTCATGCGGCCTGGCCTGGTTTGTGTTTAACACAGATTTTTGGAACAGGACGGAGAAGATGATGATTTATCTGCTGGCTTAGCACTGATTGACCTGGGTCAGAGTATAGATATGAAACTTTTTCCAAAAGGAACTGCATTTACAGCCAGGTGTGAAACATCCGGTTTTCAGTGCACCGAGATGCTCAGCAACAGACCGTGGAACTACCAGGTATAGGACTGACGTGAGAGCTTTGGAAAGAAACAGTTTCCTTTATTGCACTTAATGAATTTGGGCATCTAGTTAGTTCGAGCTACTCCAGTCCCCTTTTCTGGAATGTGGGCTGTGCTTGAGTTGTGCTCAGTTAGGAGCATGTTCTGCAGTGAGAGGTTTTAGACAAAGTGAAGTGGGAGCAGAGGCCAGGGTCCCAGGGCAAGGAGTTGGGAGGCCTTCCTAGCTGTCCCTGTGGTCGGGCATTAGAGTGTTATGTTTGCCTCCAGGTGACAAAATGAAGGACTTGGAAGGACACAATAGCTCAAGGAGACCAAAGCTTTCTAAGGGGCTACCTCAGGGAGCAGTGGGTGATCTCTCCGTGGAAGGTTCTAGCAAAGACCTAGCCAGGCATTCAGTAGGGCACATCAGGGGATACTTTAACAAATGATGTTCAAATTCTTTAAAAGTAACATCTTGCCCTGGCCGGTTTGGCTCAGTGGTTAGAGTGTTGGCCTGCGGACTAGGGAGTCCCGGGTTTGATTCTGGCCAAGGGCATGCACCTAGGTTGTGGTTCGTCTCCCACCCCAGTTAGGGTTGGGGTTGGGGTCGTGCAGGTGGCAACCAATCGATGTTTCTCTCTCTCTCCCTCCCTCCCTCCCTCCCTCTCTCTTTCTCTCTCTCCCCCCATCCCTCTCTCCCTCCCTCCCTCCCTCCCCCTCTTCCCCTCTTCCTCCCATTTTGTCTGAAGATAAATGTAAAAATAACCTCAGGTGAGGATTTAAAAAATAAATAAATGAACGTAAGTAACATCTTGTGATTATGTAGCTTGGTGAGTGAGTTAGAGAGACATCCTGATACACTGATGTGTGAATTAGTATTTTAGTTATGTAGACCTATATTTTCTTTGTAGATTGATTACTTCGGAGTTGCTGCAACAGTGTACTGCATGCTTTTTGGCTCTTACATGAAAGTGAAAAATGAAGGAGGAGTCTGGAAGCCTGAAGGTCTTTTTAGAAGGTGGGTGTTAGCATCAGTGCTACAGTGAAAAGAGTAAATATGGTGGAATGTTGAGTTCCATCTGGGAGGGGCGGGTATGGATCTCTGCCACTGCATAGAAAACTTGTGCCTTGGCAAATATGGTGACATGGCACAGTCTGGGCGCTGGGTACAGTGAGCAAGTTCCATAGCATCACTGTTCTGCCCCATCTGTGACGGTGGGGCAGCCAGTGCGTCATGGAAGCAATGGAAGCTCCTGACCTGTACACACTGCTTACCTGGTGGTGCTGAGCCTTTGGTTTCTGTTTGTTTGTCTTCTTGCGCATGTAACGGAAATAATGATGACCCTGCCTACCCCAGATGTTTATTATAAGAAACAAGAGAAAGAATGCTTTGTAAATTACAAAGGAATGTGATGAAGCAGCTGTCCATCCTAGGGGAGGGTTTTAAGTGCTTTCTCTTGTTCATAATGGAAGGACCAGAGTGTTATTCAGAAGGCTTCCATCTCTGACCAGAGAAGGCTTAAGTTAACCCTCAGCAGACTTGATGGCAATGGGCTAGATCTCCTGCCTGGAACACAAATTTTCCCCAGTGCGTTATCTCCATGCTCTGGAGTTTTTACAGTTAGCTTTGGCCGTTACCGTGGTTAGAACTCGCAATCTGAGCTCTGTTCTGGGCAACCCACCCTGTCTGCCTGGTCCTTGCACTTAACGCAATTAGGCTCGTCAGAGCCATTGACCAGATTATCAGATTCTGGCAAGAGAGCAAATACAGCTAGCAAAACACAGATCAATATTCTTTAAAAAAAATTTAAAAGAGAAGGTTTTTCCACTGAAAAGCTATTATTACTAAGACTACTTTTCTTAAATCACTTTTGGGAACAAGGTATGTAAAGACATTTAATTATATTTCTTATTTATAAATAGATTGAACATTCCTATTCTTGATGCATTGAGTTGGGTGTAAGTGGAAGTTGTTAGCTCTGCTGTCCAAGTCCAGAGGCAAGAGTGGGGCTGCCCTGCCCTGGCCGGTTTGACTCAACGCTTAGAGTGTTGGCCCGTGGACCAGAGAGTCCCGGGTTCATTTCCTGCTAAGGACATGTACCTTGGTTGCAGTTTGGGGTCATAGGGGTAACAGCCACTCGATGTGTGTCTCTCACATCAATGTGTCTCTCTCTCTCTTCCTCCTTCTCTCCCTCCAGCTGTATCTGAAGATAAATGCAAAAAATGTTCTGGGGTGAGGATAAAAAAAAAGAGTGGGGTTTCCCTGCATGTTTTAAATGCTACATTTTATTCTTTCTTCTGCTTTGTTTGCTCAGGCTTCCGCATCTGGATATGTGGAATGAATTTTTCCACATCATGTTGAATATACCAGATTGTCATCATCTTCCGTCTTTGGATTTGTTAAGGCAAAAGCTGAAGAAAATATTTCAGCAACACTATTCGAACAAGATTAAGACCCTCCGTAACAGGCTGATTGTGCTGCTCCTAGAACACAAGCGTTCTCGGAAATGAGACACGGACACTCCTGGAAAGTCACTTTGTAAATGCTGGGCTGTTCACCCTGAACCTAGTGCCTCCACGTTCATCGTTTGTGTAAATGTTTCTCTCTAAACAGTCTGCAAAAGATATTCATGTGATGGCTTGATTGTTGTCAGTATGCCTGAATTAATTATAAGCCAGTGTCTATTGAAATACATTTCATTTTAAAAATGTAATAGACTCCTCAGGTAAGGACTAACAGCAACAAAAATAAATAAACCAAAAAAATGTAACAGAATCTACAGACACCCGGTATACATTTTTTGGGACACCCTGTATTTGCAAATTGCCCCCCATAGGGTCTGTGGCAGCCTTCAGGGAAGTTTTTGCTCCCCACACCCCCACTAACACCACAGCTCTGTGACCTTTGCTGCTATGACAGGCAAAAAATGGCATTTCCCTGTAGCTGCATTTGTGTTCTCATGAATTGTGCCAAGTGCACTCGTATATTCAAGAGCTCTGTTTTCCAGTGGACTCTGTCCTTCGTGCACATTTCATCTCGGTTGTTCTTTTTCAGGTTAATTCGTAGGAGCCCCTGGTATATGAGATGCAGATATTGTCCCAATTTATCGTCTTGTTTCTTGACTTCTTAAAATTTCTGTTGCTGTGAAATTTTAAAATGTTTTGTATTATACCCTGATTTAAAAGTTTTAAATGACATTTTCTGTTTTTGTGTCTTGAAATGCCACCCTCAATTGAGAAACCTAATTTTGTTATACTAGTACTGATTTAAGTACTCAGAACTAAACTTTTGGTTGGTATATTAAATCAGATCTATTTTTTCCTATGTTTTCTACATGGAAGTTTGAATGTAAGAAGCCTATTTATTTCTGTAAGAAGTTTTTGAGTTGATTCTTTTAAAGTTCCAAGTAACCATCACTGAAAATGCTTATTTTGTGTCTTACCTGATTTTTTTGTAGGTTCCCTTTAAATTGTAGGTTGTTACTTTTACTCTGCAGAATGTTTTCTGGTTAATGTAGTCCTACTTGTTGATTTTTGCTTTTGTTGCATGTGATTTGGGTGTCATCCAAAAATGTATTAACAAATCCATGTTAAGGAGCTTTTCCCCTGTTCTAGGAGTTTCACAGTTTCAGATCTTAAGTTTAAATCTAATATCTATCTAAAGTTAATTTTTATGAATGGTGTAAGATAAGAGTCCAGCCCTGGCTGGTTTGGCTCAGCAGTTAGAACATTGTCCCGCGGACCAAGGAGTCGCAGGCTTGATTCCGGCCAAGGGCACATACCTCGGTTGCGGTTCATCCCCGACCCTGGTCAGGGAGTCAGCCAGTCGATGTGTCTCTCTCACAGTGATATTCCCCCCACACACTCTATTTGAAGACATTTGAAAAAATATCCTCGGGTGAGGATTAAAAAGAAAAAGATAAAGGTCCAATTTTATTCATCGCAGGTGGATATGCGCTTTCCCCAACACTGTTACTGAAGATCTTTTTCTTCCCCTGATGAACATTCTTAGTTCCCTTGTCAAGTAGCAGTTGAACTTATATGCAGGGGGTTATTTCTGGGCACTTGAATTTGTTCACTTGGTCTATGTGTTTGGATTTATTCTTACTCTTCTCATTGTTATAACTTTGTAATATAGTTTGAAATCAGAAAGTGGTGCAGCTTTGTTCTTCTTCAGGATTACTTCGACTATTTGGGATCTTATGTCATTCATAAAATTTTTAGGACTTTTTTTTAATCCTTACCGGAGGATTTTTTGTTGTTGTTGCTTTTTAGAGCGAGTGGAAGGGAGGTGGGAGGAGAGAGACAGAGAAGCATCAATTGGTTGCCTCCTGCATATGCCCCGACTGAGGCCTGGGATCGAACCTGCAAACCAGGTACGTGTCCTTGACCAGGAATCAAACCCGTGACCCTTTGGTGCACTGGCTGACGCCACTGAGCCACACCAGCCAGGGCAAGACTGTTTTATTTGTGTGAAAAATGCCACTGGAATTTTTATAGGGGTTGCATTGAACTAGAGATTGCTTTGATTAGTGTGAACATTTTTATAATATTAATATTTCTGAACCAGGAGCACAGGATATCATTCTGTTTGTGTCTTCAGTCTCCACCATCAGTGTCTTACAGTTTTCAGTGTACAGATCTTTTAATCCCCTGGTTAAATTTTTCCCAGGTATTTTAATGTTTTGAAGCTATTGACGCTGGGATTGTTTTCTTTCTTTTTTTAGACAAGTCACTGTTAGTGTATAGAAAGGTAATGGATTTTTCTATGTTTATTTTGAACCTTGCAACTTTACTGAGTTTTTAAAAATAATTCTAACAGTTTTGTAGAGGAGTCTTAGGTTTTTCTACATGTAAAAGTCACATTATCTGCAAACAGACAATTTTATTTCTTCTTTCTGGTTTGGGTGTCCTTTATTATCTTTCTTGCCTAAGGGCTCTGGCTCGGACATCAGTAGTACACAGTAGGGGTGGTGCGAGTGGGCGCCTCCTCTTTCTCCAGATCTTAGAGACTAACCACAGGCATGGCGATGCTAGACACGCTCTGAAGAACTTCCTCAACTCCAAACGTAGGCTCCCAGTATCCACAGCTGAGCAGCAGCAGGAGTTTTTAGTTCCAGAGTAGTACCAAGGTAAAATGACAGTGTCTGCTTTGGATTTAAAAATGAATAAAACTCGGGGAAAATCTGAGAGAAAAGCAGGGCAGTCTTTTTTCATCTTTCTCTGTTCCGATCCACTAGGCAGTTCTAGCATTTTAAAAACTAAGTGTATTGAAGAGAGCAGCTGCTAAGCCTGGGATGGGGTGGTTGCAGGGCACACATGGAGCACCAGCTGAATGTCTGCCATGTCTAAGGCTCTGTGAAGGGGACCCACAGCTGAGCTTTGTACAGAGATACAGCCTCTGCTTATTTTGTAAATTGTTATCCAGCTATAGGGTCCATAGTGTATAGATGATGCCTTTCTTTCAAATTTTCAGGTTTTGCTGGAATAGGCTGGGACAGGTGTGGGCCTGTGGCTAAGGAGAAGGGAGTACCAAGGACACGAGACAGGTGAGGGAGACGCCGAGGCTGCTGGTCTGGGGATTGAGGCTGCGTCCTAGCTTCAGATCAAGCCCCGTTTCTGCTGCTCACTCACAGTGCGGCTTTGGGCAAGCTTCTTCACCTGCCCAAAGCCTCGGTCCACATCTGTAAAGTAGAGACCACTTTCCACATCTATAAAGTAGGACAGTTTAACAGTGGGTGTTATATAAGAACAACATTCCCCGTAGTGCAGCACATGGCAAACAGTTGATACACACTAGTGAATGGATGGGTGGGTGGGTAGATAGAATGATGATGGATGGATGGATGATTGTGGTTGGGTGGATGGATGATGATGGGTGGATGGATGATTGTGGTTGGGTGGATGGATGGATGATTGTGGTTGGGTGGATGGATGATGATGGGTGGATGGATGTATACATGCATGAGTGGAGGGAGGAAGAAAGGCAGTGAGGGAAGAAGGATAGATGTGCATGTGGCTGAAGCAGCTAGATCACATGGTCTCCACAACTGAATTGCAAATGAAGGTTAGGTCACCTGATAGAGGTACAGAGAAGAGAAAGAGATACCAAAAGGCAGCCTGTGTGTACTTCATATTTATATTGCTTTATCCAAGGTCAGCCAGATCGAGATGCAAGCATGAAGGACACAATTTAATTTTGTGGTGCTCCCAGTTTTACCAGCTTTCATTATTCATAAAAAAAAGCTTTCTTCTCCAAAAAATCACCTGTAATTAGATCTATTAATCTGATCACTAATGGCCACTTGATGTGACAGAAATATTTATTATATCCTAATCCATTTTGGTCACAAAATTTTCATCTACAGTCACAGAATGAGCGTAGAGCCAAGGTCAAGCTTCATTCAGAGTTTAAGTTGCACATTTTTCGCCACAAAGAGAGCTTGGGTTTGGTGCAGTTTAGGGGAAAAGTCCTTTCAGTTCTGTTCTTCCTACAAATAGAGGCCTGTTTGAAGAAACTAGAAATGACCGATCCCCCAGCAGTGTGGCCCCGGTGCACTGTGCACAGGAAGACCGGTGCCCCCTACGTGCTAAGGGAGGGTGTCCGCGTCCTTGAAATGTATCTGCGGACATCAGAGGCTTCCATTTCTTCGTTCCCCAGGAGGAGTCAGAATGAGGACGTGGAGGGGAGGAGAGGAAGAGAGCAAGAAAGGAGAGTGCGGTGGAATCCTGGCAGTTGGCACCTGTGAGGCTTTCTCTTCACTTATTGATTCGAGAGAGGGGGAGAGAAACATTGGTTTGTTCTACTTACTTATGCATCCATTGGTTGACCAGAGGTCAAACCAGGCCAGGGCTGGAACCAGTGGGTCTTGAGTTGGAGTGGAGGGAGCCTGATGCTTGGGGACTTGGGAGTAAGACCCAGAAAGAGGTGAGGAGGGGGGAAGGGTAGCAACCAGTTCGCCTTACAATGGGGGAAGAGTGACCCTGTGGAGAAGAGCTCATGGACAATCTGGTCCTTGTTAACATGACGGTTTACCCGTTTATCAGATGGGCTATAGGAGGGTCAAGTGAGATGGCAGGGGGACAGAGGCTTAGGACTTGGGGCCTTTGTCCCTGATAACCAGTTCCTGCTCAGAACTTTTAAGAGGCACCGCTATTGCATTTTACTGGTTAATAAGAGGGTTGCGGACATGTTGATACCCCTAGTCTAGGCTTAAGCAGGAGCCAATACCTTTGTTAAATCGTCAGCTTCGGTGGTTCTCCAGTGATTCCCTATTTCTCCCAGAATATAACCTGAAGTCCTTTCTGAGGCCTGCAGGGAGCTCCAGGACCCAGCGGTGCCCTGCTTCCTCTTCTGACCTCCTCTGGCCATTGTCCCCTCGCACGCTCTCCAGACCTCTGGCCCTTTGCTGTTCTCTGCAAACGACCGAGCTCCGGTTCCGCCCTGGCACTGACGCCCGGACACCGCGGGCACCCTCACCGCGTCCGGACCTCCCTCCCTGCCCTGCGTGAGTGTGTGCGGCTGCCCCTCCGAGCACCGCCCTGGGGCTCACAGAGCACACATGCATCTCCTCACAGTTTGAAAACTGAACATTCAAGGCCAGGTGCTGGCAGGATGGGTTTCTCCGGAGGACCAGGAGGGAAGGACCTGGTCCAGCGCTCTCTCTCTCTCAGAGAGCTGTCTCCTTTTGCGTCTTCAAATCTCCCTCCCTACCTGTCCCTGTCTAAACTTTCTCTTGTGTCCTGGCCAGTTTGGCTCAGCAGTTAGAGCATCGGCCCCAGGACCAATGCGTCTCCGGTTCAATTCCGGTCAAGGGCACGTACCTCTGTTGTGGTCCATCCCGGCCCTGGTTGGGGTCCTGTGGAAGGCAGCCAGTGGATGTGTCCCTCTCATGTTGATCTTTCTCTTTCTCTTTCTCTCTCTCTCTATCTCTCTACCTTCCTCCCTCCCTCACATTCTATCTGAAGATAAATAGAAAAAATATCCTCAGGTGAGGATTAAAAAAGAAAAGGTCACTAGTCAGAATGGACTAGGGATCACCCTGAGGATCTCATTTTAGTTTATTACCCCTGTAAAGACCCTGTCTTTTAAAATAGGGTACATTTTGAGGTACTGGGGGTTTAAAATTCAACATATTTGAAAGCTTGGTGGGGGGCACAGTTTAGCCCATAACAGCCTCTTATCAGAGGAGACTCCCTGGTACATCTAGACTAGTGTCCCTATTAACGGAAACACATTTATTCATTTACTTTTGAAGGCCTCCCTGTACTTAAATGTCACCCCTAGAGGGCCCATTCTTTGTGTTGTTAACTGGTGTATCTAAGGGCCTAGCTCATGACCTGGTGAGGAGCAGGCCCTCAGTAAATACTCATGAATGAATAAATACATATTATGAAGCCATTAGAAATTTCTCTGCAAAAACATAATGACAGAGAAAGATGTTCAGGGTATACTGTTAGGAAAGAAGAGTGTTTTAAAAAACTGGATGTATCAAATATTTGTTTTTTAAAATCATAAACATTGATTTGTCTCTGTTAAAACAAAGCTTGGGCCCTGGCCGGTTTGGCTCAGCGGTTAGAGCATCGGCCCGTGGACCAGAGTCCCAGCTTTGGTTCCCGCTAAGGGCACGTATCTCGGTTGCAGTTTGTCCCCGGCCTTGGTTGAGGTCGTGTGGATGGCAACCACTCCATGTGTCTCCCTCACATCGATGTCTCTCCCTCTCTCTGTCTCTCCCTCCCACTCTACCTGAAGATAAACGGAAAGATATCCTCAGGTAAAGATTTAAAAAAATAAAAAGCTTGGAGAGAGATGCAGGAAAGTGCTAGTAGGGGTGGCTCTTGGGGTGGGATTTTGATTTATTTTGATTACTTTCATTCGTGTGTATTTTCTAATTTCTATTCGGTGAATACATATTACTTTCATATTTGGAAAGAGACGATACAAATTATTAGAAGATGTTCTGTCATAACTTGAACTGGCTGTGAAGTGAGGAAAGTACCTGAGTCCCCTTTCCGGGGGGGACTGAGCCAGGGCAGCTGCTCAGGCCCCGTGGCCAGGGCACAGCCTGTGGGGCCCACAGCCTGGCTCAAGGCCTCACCTGCCACTTTCCACATGAGCATCTCGGGCACCGCTGTCACGTGTAGCAAATCTGTTTCTTATCTGGAGACCGGCGATCAGGACCCACAAGCTGGGGGCTCTCATCTCTGGGGCAGATGTAATCGGCTCTTCTGATCTCAGTGACTTGAAAATGTCAGGAAACAAGAGTGAGAGCAGCCCAAGTATTTGGCTGTCCTTTAGTCCCTTCCCAGGGCAGGACAAGCCACATGGAGACACCCTCACTTGGCTTCTGGGCATAAGGCCCGACTCGGGGGATGACTAAGGTAACTGCTAAGGTGCCAAATTAAGGGGACACCAAAAACTCAGTCGTCAACATTAACAATACTTTAATGGAATATTTTTAAAATAAAAATTATGTAAATTTTATAATAAAATATCAAACTTTAACAGAGACAGAAAAAGCATTACTGATTTCTTTTATGCCTTGGGCTCCATTGCGCCTCAGCTCAGCACCGCTTCCAGCCCACAGCCTGAAGGCGGGGAACCTTTAATTACTGAAGTCATTATTCATTGGTACTCAATTACACTTAATTATCCCAATTATCTGAGTCTCCCAGCTGGCCTGGCTCACTCGTGACTGTTTGGCCGTCAGTCAAGGCCCTGGAAGAACACCAGCAGGGAACGTGTGTTTCCTGACCCTGTTCATTTCCTCCTCCACAGACACCTAATTGCAATCGCTGCTAATCAGAGCCTTCTTGCCTCGTTGAGGACTCCGAGGGGCAAGATTCTCCCTGTTCTTGCACAGAAGCATAAAAATCCAGGAAAGCGTGATTCCTACCCAAGTGTGCCAAGCAGACTTTGCAGATGCTATGGACCCCTCCGCTGATCCTTCTGGGGAAGGTAACGGAGACCTTGAGATACGTTGCTTCCAAAACAGGCAACAGCAAATAGTAGATCATTCCATGTACTTCCCAGGGAAAGGCAAAATCCGTATGTAATGCGGTCAGCTGGTTCCATGTGGAGGGTTTCCCTGAGGGGCTTTCATGTTACTGTATCACTGGGTTTTCATGGATATCGGTTCATGTATGTAAAGCACTTCACAGTGTACATATCCAAGAAAAAGGCTACTTCAAAGTAGGAAAGATGACATTGAAAGCATGGCTCTTCTGCATTTCACACAGGACAACGCATGTGTTACCAGGCATTCTGAGTTGCTCCATTAAAGTAATCACTGGAGCCCTGGCTGGTTTGGCTCCACGGTTGGAGCATTAGCCTGCAGACCAGAGATTCCGGGGTTCGGTTCCTGCTAGGGGCATGTACCAATAAAATAAAATAAAAATAAAATAAATAATCACTGGAAATATGTGATATTCTTAGCATGAAGATTTTAGAAAAGGTTTTCTCATTCTTTTCTCGGTTTGATGTATATGTTATTTTCAAATATATAGATTGGAGTGTTACAAAGTAAATTTAATCTGTGGCATATTTGTTTCTTAAAACACCTGCAGATATCTGTGTTTTTTAATTTATTATTTTTAGAGACTAAGGTGGGGGGGAGCGAGAGATGGGGGTGGGGAGAGAGAGAGAAACATCAGTTTGTTGTTCCATTTATTTATGTATTCTTTGGTTGCTTCTTGTACGTGTCTAGACCAGAGACCAAACTCATAACCTTGCATATCCAGATGACGCTCTAACCAAATGAGTTCCTAGGCAGGGCCTGTGTTTTTTCTAGCAAACATAAAACAATAAAAAACCTCAGAGACCAACTTTAAAAGGGGATAATTTGGCTGCCAGGTAGTGCATAGAACTTCAAACTGGTTACAGTAACTTTAGCTTAGTCCAATGTCAGTCTGAATGACCTGGCACAGGGACGAAAATGGCTTTGAGAGTGTTCTTTAATGAAAGGCATGTCGCTCATCACACTCCCTCCTTCCTGCTCTGTAGTAAGGGTTTGCAGAAGGAAAGAATTGTGCTGAAGATGCAGAATCTCTCAGCCCTGAGGGAGTCAGAGAAGCTTTAAGGAGGCAGCTCTGCTTGGGACAAGTCTCAAAGGGTGAGCAGAGGTTTACCAGAGGCCAAGGGGGGGCCCACTAACACTGTGGCTACAGAGAACAGAGTGAGCTGGGTTTGGACACTAGATCAACTGCTCCTGTGGCCAGTTTCTCTCTGCCCTTCCTGGGCAAAGCATCGAGCACAAAACCAAACTGCTCTTTAGAGGAGTCTCCTCCTCTCTGTGTGGTAAGCACGGCTGAGCAGAGACAGCTCCTGGGATGCGGAGCATCGCCGAAGCCAGGCTCGTCCTAGAGGATCCTGGAGAAGCCTGGCCCGCTCAGCAGAGGGGACTGTGCAGGAAGTTGCTAGTTTGTTTCTGAAAGCGTGCTTTCTAGTCCAATGTGACCCCGAAGACAGGATTTCTGGCCCCTGCATCCGTCCAGTTTGCTGTCCTCGTCCTTCCGACAGAAACACTTCAGAGGCACTTCAGGGTGGACGCCCGGATGTGAGGGCAGAGCAGATCTGTCTCCACTCAGGGCAACAGAGCCATCACGAGGGGAACATCGTGTCTCAAACCCACCAGCCTTGTATCCAGAAGACGAAAGGCTGTTCAAACTTTTTCCCGCTCTCAAGTTTCATGAAACTCCGACAGTGTTTCTAACATCGGCTTGATCTGAGGACGCTTCTGTCAAAAGGGTCCTAGAGGACACTGCGGGAACTTGTTAAATCATTGCAAGAAAAGGGTTCTAACTTCAGTATAGCAACTTGGCTGAGGATTCTGTTCTAAGAGAGTAAAAGTCGACACATTGTAAAAGTACCAAGATAAGAAAGCAGTGAAAATAGTGAAGCAGAAACGCTGAGGGAAGGGAGCGTGGCCGACTGGGGACGGCGATGGACAGCACCCCGTGTGCGCCCTCTGCTCCGCCTCGATCCCAGGCGGACTGGCAGTGAGCTGGTGACTGGGCGCAGGGCTGCTCTTCATGCTGCTGCCCAGGGGCAGACCAGGTGCTGGCCTGGGCTCTGGAGCAGAGCTGGCTTCCGCTGTAGAAAACCAGAGTCTGAGCAGGGCCCCTCCAGCAGAGAAAGGCTCCTCCACCCGCCTGCGAGGTGACCTGAGGAGGCTCTGTCGTGGGCTGAGAGCGATGTTAGATTTCCTGTGGCACTGAGTCCAGTGGAACTGGAAGCAAACAGACCAGTAAACAGCAGGGAAGAGTGACGGGCCCAGGATGGCAGAAAGAAACTCGCAGACTCTGCACTGATGGCCCTTCTTATAACTTGTCCCGTGAAATGCCCCGAGGTTTGGGACTGCCATCAGAGTGGACATTTAGGGCCAGAACTGACCTGTCCAATGGGGATCAGCTGCCCTGATGGTATGGCAAACTAACACCCTCACTTTTATTTTCTGAGCATCGTATCAAATGAATTAACATTCTCACCCCCATGGACTCCTTGGCAGAAAGACACCTACGTGCTGCGAGAAGAGAGAAGGAGGGAGAGGAGCTCAGCAGGTGTGGGGAGGAGACAGGTGGGAGAGGCACTGGGCACGTTTCTAATGTGACCGTCAGCGCCATCGAGTCCCACTGACTGAGTAATCCGCATTAGAATGCTCGGAAGTTGGAAATGAGACGTTGTTCCACATCAGATCAGGTTTAGTAATTCTCGGCATTTTTGTTCACAGATGTCTGAGTCTATGATGCTAATGACAGGCACTTCCTAGGAAAATGTACACGATACTCACATACAAAATCCTGTTCTTTAGGAACCACAGGCTGTGACACTCGGGATGAAAGCCTGTGAGTCTGTCACAGCACACGTATAACACGTGGTCCTGATCAGACGACTGCCATAAAGCCCCTCACCTCTAACCTAGGTTCGTTCTCTAGGTTACGCCTTTCTCCGCTTTTTCTGTCCAGTTCGCTTAAGAAACGATTATTACAGACCTGCTTATATAAGTTTTTCATATATGCCTGCAAAGGGCATGACATTTTACTGTGATTAATTCTTGAATTTAAAATATTACTAATCTTTCCTTACAGGTTGTGGCAGGGATTGCTAGTTACCTCCCAATATGCAGTTCTCCCTCTGAATAAGTTACTCAGCTATATAATTACATTTTGAGCCTCTCTTGCAGCTGGGTACGACCATGTGACAAAGCTTTAAGCCAATAACATGTAAGCACTGTGCTATATGGATCTTCTGGAAAATCTCCCTTTTCACGAATATATGTTATTGGAAATGGAAGAAGAAGGTGCAATAGTCTCAGACAGAACAGGATATGACTGCAAACACTTGATCCGGAATTTTATAACTGGCATTGTAGAGAAAACAGTTCTTACTGCATCGCTGTTAATAAGTTCAATGAACTCCTCTTGTGCTGTCTCAGGAACATCTTCAACTTTGACTGTGAATGGGCTTCTGTTAAGTGCAGATGGGGTATCAGGTAGATTCGGAAAGTATGATGAAATTACATCTGCAAGCATGTGCAAGTGTTCTTTCACAGAAATTATCATCCACTTCCAGTATTTAGCATCCAGCTTGATGAATCTACAGACATTGCAAACTGTTTACAGTTAACTGGATTACCTGATCAAGAATATCAGCAGACATGCCATCTATTCTGCAGACAGTGTTGTTAGATAAGGAAATTGCACTCATTTTCATAACAAATTTGTCTCCGATCATAACTCGAACAATGTCTTTGCCCACTGGCAACAGTAAATCCTTAGCAATGGTATGAGGTTTCATAGCTCTGGTGATTCTGAGGGCCACCAAATGTGAAGCTTCAATGGCTGCTACGTTTTGTTTGTGGTACTTGCCACCAGTGTCAAGTCTGGCTTTCTTGAGTCCATCAGCTTTGCTTCTAAAACAGTTGGTATCCTTGCCAGCAAAGCTTGGATGCTTGCTATCAAAATGGCATTTTAGTTTGTTCATAGATTTGGCTGATAGAAGTTCACAACAAATAACACATTGCAGTTTCTCAATTCCTGCTGTAATTATTGAGGTAAAACCATACTGTAAAAAATCCTCACTATATTTTCTTTTCTTAACCTTCTTTACACGAACCATTGCCATGGGATGGTTTGCTAATGAAAATAATATATAACAATAGTTTTAATAATACAAAAGATGATACATGGCATATTTTAGTCAATAGAGTTTATTAAAGTTTCCTATGATTTACTATTCTCTGTGTTGTTTTTTTTACATACTTGCTACTATCACAAGGGGGCAGAATTCATGTCAACCACAGCTGAATATAAAAAGATCAATCAGCATCCAGATTAAGTTCCCATGGTACAGATTTTTTTTTTTTAAGTAGTTGATGATTTTACATTTACTCAGTAATTATAATTCATGAAGTGTCATTTTACCTCCAGTACTGCTGCTTTCTACACAGTAGCTGCTCTCTACACATGTGTGACTGTCCGCATAAGTACATTACGGCGCCAACCTTGTCACATATACCTGTATTTGTACGGGGTGTATTTGATGGGGTTAGCGCAATGATGTCATCACGCTGGGTACTCGTATGTGGGCTATCTGCATGTGGGCAGACCCGCCCGGAGACGGACAGAGGACCAGTGTCTGGGTTCCTAAGACCATCGGAAAACACATCGGAAATATGTGTTTTCTGATGGTCCTAGGCGACCCCTGTAAAAGGGTTGTTCGACCCCCAAAGCGGTCGTGACCCACAGGTTGAGAACCGCTGCACTAGGTCCTAAGGATTTAACTAGATACTGTTTGCTGAAACCGAACTTCGTCAAATCTTTCCCCATTTCCCTGCAGCTTCCCACATTTCAACATATTGCCCATTCTTGTTACCAACCTTACTTACATCTTTTAAACTATTAAATTAAATTTTAACCATCCATGCTTTCCTAATTTTAAATTTTCATTTATTTTAATTTTTGATTAATCCTCACCCGAAGATAGTTTTCCATTAATTTTTAGATAGATTGGAAGGGAGGGAGAGAGGGAGAGAAACATCGATGTGAAAGAGACCCACCGATTGGTGGCCTCCTTCACGACCCCCTTCAGGGCCAGGAATGGAATCTGCAACCCAGGAACATGCCCTTGACTGGAAATCGAACCCTGGACCTTTCTGTGCTCGGGCCAATACTCCAATCACTGAGCCAAACTGGCCAGGGCTGCTTTCTTGTTTTCTGAGGTGACATTTCCCTCCTACTATTCTTTTAACAAAGCAGAACACTGTCTCTGGTCCTTTATTTGGCACTTGATGTGATTGTAAATGTTTATGCCTTTTGCAATTCTGTGTCCTTTTCTTGTTAAATTTTTTTAATTGTCTCCCAAAGTTGCTGCTGTTTCTTTTAACTGTTTGAGAGAAATTATTAGCTTCATCTTTTACTTTTATGGCATACCTATTTATACTAAAGCTCCTTGGTTTTGGCATGGATTTCTTCTCAGTTTACCCACCTTTGAGGGAAAATACTATTTGGGTTTTGTTAGGTATATTGAGGTTTTCTGAAGTGCAGACTTCTCTACAGATCATCCTTTCTTTCCCAGAACAGGTTTCCAAATAGAAGCCTATCGAAATAGAGAAAAACAGAGGTCATCAGGTGAGCTTTTCCTACATCTCTCCTCCACCAGAAATGTCCCATGGCCACACAGACCCCCTCCCTGTCCTTGCTTTTCTCCCGCCCAAAGCTGCTCCCCCTGCCCTGGGCGCATCCATTTTCTTCCCTCTTGGGGGCCCTCTGCGTTCATTCTTCCATCTCTTCTGAGTTCAAACTGTTTTTTCTCCATCGCTCTTACCCTTTAATTTATACACATACTCACATTCTCTTCATCTTAAAATAGAAAATCCTAACAGTGTGTGTTCCTCTGACCACCACATCTCTGTTTTCAGCCGAGTGTTTGGGGGGAAGCCCGAGCGCCGTCTGCAGTGTCTCACCGGTCAGGTCTCGCTGCCGCCCCCTGCTGGCAGCATTTCCAGTCCTCCGGTTCCACGCCAATGGCCTTTGGAGCCGTCCTTCCCTTAGGAGGACAGGTGACGGTTTAGGAAACTGTATGGTGGCTGCCCCCAGGGGTAGGCGCTGCCATAACAGACATGAAAGGCACATGTGACCCCCTCCCCCAGGGCTCCCCTGCTCGCTGTTCCCGGGGACACTCAGGCTCCTTGGCGTCCAGGGCTCAGCTCTGCGGGCTTCACTGAGGTGCCGCTGCGACCTCCTGGTTCCCCAGGGCTCCTTTCTCTTCGTTCTTGTTCATGTCTCTCCACACTTCCGTGCCGTGGCTGCAATTACGTCTAGACACTCTGATGATGGTTCAGTTTTAAATGTTTTTACTGAACAGTTTTATTTTACATAGGACATCTCATTAACTCAAACCATAGATTCTAAGTTGCTCCATGAGAGCAATCACAACAAATGTGATATTCTTAGTGTATCAAGTTTAAGAAATTTCTAAATTACTTTTTGAGTTTGGTTTAATGTGCGCTATTTTCAAAACCGTAAGTTGCGATGTCACAACACAAACAGCACAAGGAGGTTTATACTCAGCCGTCAACCAGAGGCCCCAGGCCCATGTGCCGCTGGACAGAGCGCAGCGTTGTCTTCCTCCGCCGGCTGTTCCTGTCCTGCCCGCCCGCCCCGAACCTGGACCCTGGCCGCCATGTGCGCCCCTCCCCCTCTCTCCACATGCACGTCTGTTCCACTTCCCAAAGGGGCTGGGTCCTTTCCCTTCCTCCAGTCCCTGCCTCTGCCCCCAGAGGAACCCTCGCTTCTCCCCAGATGAACGCGAAGGGTCTGAATCGGCCCTGGAGCTCCCCTCGGTCTGCCTATTGTCCAGGTGATCGCACCAAACCCCTGACAGCGACCCCTCAAATCACTTCACTCAGCCTACGCCTCCGGGTTAAAACTCAAACTCTACCCCAGCGTCTCCTTCGGGTGAGCTGGGCAGGGCTGAGCCCCAGGTGTAAGCACTTGCCCACTGCGGGCTCAGACCGCCGCTCTCCAGGCCTTTGTGTTTATCTGCCCGAGCTCACTGAAGGCAGGAGCGTTTCACACGGTGTCTGGCAGGGGAGAGACACAGTGTCGGCTGACAGGAAATAGATTAAAGGTCTGCATAGAAATCGTTTTTTCCTTAAAAATCCCGGTATTAAGTCCGTACCTCCCACGTTTTACTTCTACCTTTATTTTCTGATAATCAGGATAAAGGGCCTGATGGACCCATGTGATCTGGATCCATATTTTCTGTACGAGAAAATCCTGCTTTCAGAATTACAGTGGGTGAAATAAGAAAAATCTGGAAACTCCTGCCTAGGAAGGGAGAAACAGAGGGGAGAAATGCCAGTTGGTGAGTCCCTACATTTCTGAGCTGGGAGGGACGTGTTTGGTTCCAATTTTACCAGTGAGGAAGTGGAGGGGTAAGGGGGTCTTTGAGCCTCATTTTATTTTAATGTTTTGCAAAATTTAATGGAGAAATAAAAAACTACAAAGTGAATGGAAAAGGACAAAAACAGTCAATGAATAAAGGAGTAAATGAATTAACTTGGGAAGCAGTGTTTGAAAAGCATGTTAACATAACCGACAAGCAAACCACATTTCCCTCGGGCCTCTTACTCAGTACTATGAGCCCCACTTAACAGAACCCACACAGACAAAAACACGCACGCAGTCAGTCTGCACCATTACAAACCACCGAGGCTCCAGCTCCCCATAACTGGGGTGATCCTACCTGAGCCAGTTCTTATGCCTGTGGAGCTGCAGTCGTTACAGCATCTCCTTCACTCTCAAACATCTCAGTTTGGGCAATGAATTACATGGTGATTCTACCCCAACCAACTGGATTCATGAGCCTCATTTTAGACACAGTCACAGCTCTTCAGTGAGAGTGGGACAGGGCTCCAGGGGTTGCGATGATCAAGATGCAGGCGAAACCTAACAGTTTTTGGAAGGCAAAGAGGAGGAGCGTTTACTTAGGAAAATGGTCAACAATTAGGGTATAACTAAGTTTGGTGAGCAATATATCAAACCAGTCAGCTGTGAGACCCCATGAAACAGGCTTGCTTGTATTAACAAATGCCCTCTGCACTTCCCACACAACTGGAGAGCTCCAGGCATCCCATAATGAATGGAAACCTGAGTCTGGGGCCCACTGCACTGGTGGGGTGGAGGAAAACAGTGGTTGGGATTGGGGCGGGGATATTGTAAATCATATACCTTTTCTCGGAGGCGGGTACATATAGAGAACTCTATGCATGATTGGTCTCTTCTAACCTGTCACCACAGAATGTGTTCTGGTTGGCTGGCGCCGGCCAGGAGAACTATCTTCAGCTGAGAAGTTGCTGCAGAAGGAGGTGGAGCTTAGGCAGTGATCTCTTGCTGAGGTGGTTGTTTTTCTCAGCGCTGGTTTGTTCCCCACTACATTTAAATAAGGTCAGCTGGACGCCACCCTCACAGACTAGTCAACTAAAAGGAGGCAGTAGCCAGGCAGCAGAGGGGGGTGTGCCTGGGCCCTGAGCCCTTCTGGGGCCCTGGGGCTCAGCACCAGGCAATCAGGGGTCTAGTTTGTTCCTGCTTGAAGGGTGCAGCCCAAGGGTGGCCATGCCTGGCACCCCCACCTCTTATTCTTTCCCATCATGTCCAGCCAGTGTCTTTTTTCTGTACTCCCTGAATGCCCAGGTCTTTTACTTATTTTCATTGTTCTACCCTGCCTGACACTCCAGTCCTCAGCCATTTCTTGTTATAGCTCTATTTCATGTTTCCTGAGACTTTATGAAGACTTTTGGGTATATATTTTTTTCCTTTCTCAATAAAAACTTTCCTACTCCAGCACTGGAGTATCCATTTTATGTGTCTATGCTTACCTATCCAGATGGTCCCCAAGTGAAGGGACCAGGGAAGAGCTTGGTGGCAGTATCCTTGCTCTGACCTGTTAAGGTGGCTGATAATGTTATAACCCAGTAATTCTCCATCTGCTAGAAGAAGGAACCTCTCCTGGGTTCCTTGAACCCAAGTTGTTTTTGCAAAAATTCTTGAAGAGGAAGGTATGCATCAGCCATGACCATGAACTTAACTAATCAGGAGATGCCAGACAGGACAATGAGGCATTCAAGGCTGGGGTCTAGAAAATGTTAAGAAATATAAAACAAACAACTTGTGCATTATGTTACTAACTGCTAATATCTGCTTCTGTACACGTAGCTTGCTTGCTCTGCTAAACTCTTCAGTAACCCCTGTCCTATATAAGCAACCTTCCCCCTGAGCTCGGGGCTGCAGTTCTCCTCTGTGTAGGTTGGCTGCAGTCCCTGTGCAGGTAATAAAGCTCCTAATATTCAAAATTACTTGATGTCTGAGTGAGGATGACTCTCCTGGGTTACAACAGATAACTTGGGACAATTCAAAGGCAAACTATTTAAAATTTGTTCTTTAAATTCAAAATAGAGACGGACATAGGAGAGTCTACATGGTGTAAAGTGTGGCTGAAGATGCCAGACTCTGCACAAGGACATTGTCTCCGTGGTTCCTCCCCCTCCTGCCAGTAGAATCCTGTTCACCTTTAAGACTGTTGGGATGATGGAGTACTATGCAGCTATAAGAAAGAAAGATCTCTTATCCTTTGAGATGACATGGAGGGACCTGGAAAGTATTATCCTAAGCGAAACAAGCCAAACAGAGAAAGACAAGTATCATATGATGTCACTTATTTGTGGAATATAATGAACATAACAGTCTGAGGAATGGGGTAGTCCCAGGAACATGAAAGTGGGGTACAGACTGACAATCCCCAGAAGAGGGGGTGGTGGGGGAGAGAGAAACCACAGAACTTATATGCATGTATGCATGAACAATGGACATGGACAACAAAGCTGGGGACAGGGTGGGGAGGGGTGGGGAGGGGGGAATCAGTGTGGGGAAAAGGAGAAACATCTGTAACAAAAATAAATAAATTAATTAAATATATTAAAAAAAAAAAAAGACTGTTGGGATGAAAGTAAAGACCAAATTGCTGGGGGGGGGAGGGGCAGGAGAAGAGGGAGGGGAGAGGAAATGCTTGATTTAAAAGAATTTTGGTAACAATGTGGGGAATGAAGACCGCTCTTTGAAGTAGAAAACATTCTATCCTAAAGATGTTAAAGCCTCATTTGTCCCTTTGTTTTATTTAAATGCCAAATTATTTTGTTATTTTATAGATAAAATGTCTTACAGCTCTTAGCCTTTTTAAACTTTAGCTCTTAATTTCATTAAAAGTAGATTAATTGAGCTTGTGGATTTACCCAGAGTGTGGACATGGCTTTGTAACTGGGAAGTACACTTTCTTCAGAATATTTAAATACTGTGAATAAATGAACAAATTGTGTGAATTCAGTAATTGTAACTTTGAACAAAAAGCAAATAATGTGTAAAAACTTCTGCTGTGCTTGGTGCTGTATGGCGAGCCTCTGAGTGATTTCACAACCAGTTGGTAGGTGGCTAATGCTAGCAGATAATCCCGTTAGAGAACAAATGGGGCCCATGTGTGCTCCCCGGTGCTGCTGACGGGAAGCCGAGACTCAGAGATGCGAGGTGACTGACAGCTGGGAGCAGAAGAGGCGGGCGTAGGGTGACGCGCACGCGCAGGTCAGCTGTGGTGGGGCTCGGAAAACTCCACGGAATGCAGCTCACATTTTATGATTTCTCCGTAAAGGAGACCTATCTTTATTTACTCCAGTTTTGATTATTTCCATTGAAAATTATGATACTCCACTCGGAAGCAACACCTACCTCTCAATCCCTTGTTTAGAAACTCCTTATAGTAAATGAGAATAAAAGTAGAAGTTGTAAGATAGCGTTAACTAGGAAAACAAGTTGATGTTTTTTAATGGGTTTGTTCTGATGATTTAGGAAATTTTTTTTTCTTTATTGATTTGAGAGAGAGGAATGGGGGGGGGGAGAGAGAGAGAAACATCGCTGAGAGAGAACATCTACTGGCCGCCTCCCGCGTGCCCCCCACTGGGGACCTGGGTATGTGGCCTGACCGGGAATTGAACCAGCAACCTCTTGGTGCGTGGGTGATGCTCAACCACTGAGCCACAGCGGCCGGGCTGTTCTGATTTTGAACTGAAGCTGAGGATGCCCTTGACGGAGGAGCTCCAGGAAGCCCTGCTGAGAAATCAGGTGAGGCCGCAGGATGAAGCCCAGGACTGCGATAGATAGAGTTGTGAGTACAGCATTTACCTTTTCATGTTCAGCGTGATACTTTCAATTTCATTTCAGTTTGTTTTCCATTTTGGGAGCCATTCAATACAGTGATACAAGAAGCCTCAGTTTCAGTATTTGCCCATTAAGTTCTCATAGAAATAAGGTCATAACACTGAAATATAAAGTACACGCACTTTGAAAGTTTGTTGGTTTTTTTCCCCAATTATGTTCATTGCTGACGGTGTTACAGATGTCCCCCATTTTTCTCGCCTTTGCCCCTGCGCCCCGCCCGCCCCAGGCGAAATGGAGGCAGGAGCCCGGCGTGGGATGTTGCAGTTCTGCGAGCAGCTCCCTGGGAGGCTTTCAGAAGATCCCTGAGCATCGTGCAGGCTCTCTGCAGGCAACAGATATCACATATGACTGATTTCGGCTGCAAAAGGAAAATGGCAAAATGATATTTTATACCTCCAGGAAAACCGGGGATCTAGTGTTAGAAACCGTGAAGCCAAAATAAGCCTAAAGTCGCGTCACAGGATGATTATCGTGAATATACTGTGAGAGATCACGGACTCGACCATTAGCACCATCAATGCTGGACTCTTGATTTATTTTCACCAGAGTGCCTCCCTTGCAAAGAATGGATTTTTAAATCTTTTTATAAAATTAGCTTATGAGCCTGGCCGGTTTGGCTCAGCCGTTAGAGTGTCAGCCCGCAGACCGGGGAGTCCCGGGTTCAATTCCCACTAAGGGCACGTACCTCGGTTGCAGTTCGTCTCTGCCCCGGTTGGGGTTGTGCGGGAGGCAGCCACTCGATGTGTCTCTCTCACATCGATGTTTCTCCCTCTTCCTCCCTCTCTCTGTCCCACTCTATCTGAAGATAAATGCAAAAAAAAAAAAAAATCTTCCGAGTGAGGATAAAAAAAAAAACTAGTTTCTGAGTCTAGAGTTGGACCAATACAAAAGGTCCTGTGCCCATAGTTTAATCTCTTTAATAAGGGAGGTTAAGGAAATCAGTATTTGGGATATTTTAACTTATTCAGCTTCCATTGCAGGAAAATGTCTCTGCTTTATAAGGGGGAGGAGTCCCCAGACAGGAAGGTGATATGATTCTGGTGGCAAAAATAATCATAAATACCAACTTTAGACATTCTTCTCAATTGTCCAAATTCAACAATCCTCCTCATTCTGAAACAATAAAATATTTCATCCATTGCCTGGCTGGTGTGGCTCAGTGGCTGAGCATCAACCCACGCACCAAGAGTTTGCTAGTTCGATTCCCGGTCAGGACACATGCCCAGGTTGTGGGCCCAATCCCCAGTGGGGGGCATGCAGGAGGCGGCCAATCATTGTTCTCTCTCATTGGTGTTTCTGTCTCTCTCTTTCCCTCTCCCTACCTCTCTCTCTAAAATCAATAAAGAAAAAAATTTTTTAAAAACTTCATTTATTATAATGCATTTATACCTTATTCAACAAACAGTACAGCTCTGGCCAGTTTCGCTCAGCAGTTAGAGCATTGGCCTGCGGTCCAGAGAGACCCAGGTTCAGTTCCCACTAAGGGCACGTACCTCGGTTGCAGTTTGTCCCCAGCCCTGGATGGGTCGTGCAGGTGGCAACCACTCGATGTGTCCCTTTCAGGTTGATGTTTCTCTCTCTTTCTCTCCCTCCCACTCTATCTGAACAAAATATGAAAAAGTGTCCTTGGATGAGGATTAAAAAAAACAAAACAAAACAGTACAATTCTGCTCTATCACCTAAGTTTCTTTTTAGACAGGATACCTTTAGCTGTCAGTAACAAAAAAGAAAATTAAATTGGCAAAAAGCAGACAATTTATAAACTTACAGAACAATAAGTCTGGAGATATAGCTGTTGGTTAATTCAGTAACAAAATGATGCCAGGTGAGGGGCGGGAGAGGGAGGAGGAGGGACAATATTTTTATATCCCTATCTCATCTGTTATTTTTTGAAAAAAATTATTTTCCAGAACATTCTATCAGATTTTCTCTTCTAAATCACTGACCAGGACTATCTTTTCTGCATATGTATAAATTAATCACTGGCAAAGAAAGTAAGACTTAAAAAAAATAATTGGGGCTCCTCTCTTCTCTGCGTAGGGTGGGACAGTCACTGCGCGGCTAATAAAGCTCTCTTAATTTAACCCCCCCCAAAAAATAAATAAATAATTGGAAGTTTGCTTTTAATGTCTTTATTTCAGACAATTTTACATCAGTTTCCCTGGCAACTGAGAAATAACTACTTAGGTGTAAAACATTTCAGTTTTTCTACAATGGAGAATTGGATTATTTGGTTACACACAATCACATGGTTGCTCTGCCTTGTTCTTCCGAAAGTCTACAACGTGATTTTTTTAAGTCATTTCAAAGAGCTACTCCTAAGAACCTAGCATAGGTTTCAGACAAACATGAAAGAATGTTTCCAGTACCTCGCCTTCATCTATCAGTATATCTCACATAACTGGTTTAATATCAGTCACTCAATAAAGACACTGAAGTCCTGTTACCCAGTTGTATTACTGCTCATCAGCTTCCCACACAGCCTTTCATGCGATGAGCTATGAGCTTCTCTAATCTGCGGGCTGTGAGCGCTCTCTCAAGTGACATTTCTCCCCCTCCCCCTGAGGAGCGAGTGGGGAAGGAATTGGCAATATTATGTGGAACATCTCTGAGCAACTGATCTTTCCTCTTTGCAGTAGCTATTGTAGACCTTTTTTTTTTTTTTTGGTGAATATATATATATATATATATATATGTATGTATTTTTAATCCTCACCCAAGGACATTTTTCCATCTTTTTGTTCAGATAGAGTGGAAGGGAGAGAGAGGAAGAGAGAGAGAAACATCGACGTAAAAGGGACACATCGAGTAACCACTCGCACAACCCAACCAGGGCCGGGGACAAACTGCAACCGAAGTACGTGCCCTTAGCGGGGACTGAACCTGGGTCTCTCTGGACCACAGGTCGACGCTCTAACCGCTGAGCCAAACTGGCCAGGGCTTTGGTGACAATATTAATAATCACTTGATGGAAAAGATTTGAAAAATACAGAAAAGTCATTCATTATGCTCAGAATATCCAGAAATTTTATTAATATTTTGTGCTGATTCTTCATAAATTTTTGTGTGCATATAAACAAAACATTGTGAATTGTACCAAAATGAGGTTACTGTGTGCTGCTTTGTAATGCTTTGTTATAAAGAGAAGTAGTGAGAATTAAAGAGGGTAGTGACATAAAGCTGCTGGGACTGTGCTTGACCTCTAGAGGGCGCTCCAGGTTGCATTTCCAGGCAGCGCGGGAAGCTCTCCTGCAGGACTAGAAGCTGTTCAGTGCTCCATCAATGGTGGCAGCATCATTCATTACTCTCCCTGGATGGGTCTTTTGTGAAGTGAAACATGCACAATCCCATTATGATGTTTTATTAGAAGGCCACAGATAAAAATGGATCATTGTACTTTTCCAGTATCCTTTCTCATAACCTAATTAGGATGTCATTTTGCAGTTAAAGTATTTTAACATTAAAATTTCTTATCCCAAATTAAAGTTACCCTTAGTTTTCCCTGGACATTACAACTCTTCTTTCAAACCTTTGTGGTCCTCATGTTTATAATTTGGAATTACTACTGTAAGATCTGAAAGTAATGTTGATCTTAACATGACAAATCAAAAGACAGTACTGGACGAAATCTTGGAAGATACAGGAAAATCAGGAGAAACGTGACTGGTTTGGGTGCACTAAAACTGTTAGGTGTTTGTTGGGCATCATTGCAGGTGCAGGACAGAGAGCGCTGTCCAAGAACCCTGCCCTCACTCCGTCCTCGCCTGCTAGAGGAGCCGAGGGGCAGGCGGCATGAGAACGATCCAGAAAGGCAGCTTGGTTCAAGACAGCTTCTCTCCCGAAGTGACACTGAGCAGTCCTGACGGAGAGGGAGCCCCGGGAGGGTGTGGGAGCAGAGGCTGCCGTGCAGAGCTCCTCCGATGGGGGCGCACTGAGCGCAGGAGAGAACAGGAGGACCGGGGACGGCTGAGCAGAGTGCAAGGTGTGTCAGGAGGAATACGGCGGGTTCAGACCTCGGGCACCTCCTGGGCCTGGACAGAACTATGAATTCTAGTCTAGTAGTAATGGGAAACCACTGGAGAGCTATATGCAAGGAATGATATTAACTAGGAAGAGAGAGGAGCTACTGTGTGAGGACAGGTGGAAGCAGAGAGACTGGGTAGTGGATGGTACAGGCCCAGGCACAGCAACTCAGGCGAGAGCCAACTGTGGCTTGAAGCGAGAAAAACAATAAGCCTAATTAGGCTGACTTAAAGAAATGAAGTTACTGCCCTGGCCTGTTTGGCTCAGTGGTTAGAGCATCGGCCTGCGGACCAGAGAGACCCAGGTTTGCTTCCCGCTAAGGGCATGTACCTTGGTTGCAGTTTGTCCGCTAAGGGCATGTACCTTAGTTCCAGTTTGTCACCGGCCCCAGTTGGGGTCGTGTGGGTGGCAATCACTTGATGTGTCTCTCTCACATCGATGTTTCTCTCTCTCCCTCTTCCTTCCTCTCTCTCTAAAATCAATAAAGAAAAAGAAACTAAAAAAAAGAAAGAAATTAAGTTACTCTAAAAGTACTTGCAAAGAAATAAATGGATGAGTCACAAAGAAAAGGAAATGCGAATTACCTTTAAACATGTCTTTACACATAAGGGAAATGCAAATATAAATATACTGTATTTTTTTCCTGTTGGGAGAAGATCCATAAACTTGACACTTAATTTTTTTGGTAAGGTTTTAAAGAAATCGTTACCTTCGTATATTGCTGGCAAGGCAAAATGGTTAGACCCTCTGAAGGGAACAGTGTCATACTCTCCCAACGATGCAGATGCATTAATCAAGAAATGCTACTTTGAGGCATTTATCCCCAACACACGCTCCACAAGTACAAAACCATGGATTCACAAAGCTTTTGTTGCATTGTTTTCAAAAGAAATATAATGGCAATAACTCACGTCCAATAAAGGACTGGTAAGATACACTGGTACATCCACACAGTAGAGAACTGTGGAGGTATAAAAGCAATTAGGATATGTATTTACGGCTGTGTGCTGATCTCCAGGATATGATCCATGAAACACAGCTGAGGACATATAGTAATCCACTTGACAGAAGCAGGGGAGATATGTATTTGATTGTTTAAAAAAAAAAAACCGCCCTGGCCGGTTTGGCTCAGCAGTTAGAGCATCGGCCTGCGGTCCAGAGAGACCCGGGTTTGGTTCCCGCTAAGGGCATGTACCTCGGTTGCAGTTTGTCCCTGGCCCTGGTTGAGTAGTGTGGGTGGCAATCACTCAATGTGTCCCTTTCACGTTGATGTTTCTCTCTTTCTCTCTCTTCCTCTCTCTCCCTCCCACTCTATCTGAACAAAAAAAAAAAGGAAAAATGTCCTAAAATGTCCTCGGGTGAGGATAAAAAAAAAAAAATTAATAAAATTAAAAAAAAAAAAAACCACTGGGAGTATTTCTTCCTGATTGTGTGACTATTATTTCTTTCCCTCTAGTGGGTCGCCAAAACACACATATACTTAAGATGGCACATGAAAATTTGTAATGAGCACACAATTCATATACCTTCCAATAATATAAATGTTGTCTAGCTGGTGTGGCTTGGTGGTTGAGCGTCGACCATGCACCAACAGGTCGCTGGTTCGATTCCTGGTCAGGGCACATGCCCAGGTTGTGGGCTTGATCCCCAATGGGGGGCATGCAGGAGGCAGCCCATTGATATTTCTCTCTCACATGGATGTTTCTATCTCTCTCTCTCAAAAAAATCAATAAAAATATATTTTAATAAATAAAAGTGTCATCAATTATTTAGGAGCAAGTTTTTTAAAAAGTCTAAGACATTGTTTGGTTTTATTCCCAATGTATAGATTCTACAGTTTTTAATTTTTCCAGTAAAATCTTTATATTGTTGCCTTTATTGAAATTGGCTTGTTATCCTTACTAAGACTCTTCCTGACACTGTTAGAAGTGATTAAAACTGATCTGTAACTATTTTTAAGATTATGTATTTTTCTACTCAGCTAAATCATCACCTCTTTTTCTTCTTCCTATGCAGTTACCTTTGGATTCAAACCCTTTGACCATCCAAGGGCGAGCACAATTTTCCCAAACAAAAATGAAATAAATGGTAAAATAATATTTTTTGACTATAAAAAACATTGCAAACTGATTTTGTTTTATGTATTATAAAAAGCATTTAGGCCCTGGCAGTTTGGCCCAGCGGTAGAACAACTGCCCGCGGACCAATGAGTCTCAGGTTCGATTCCGGTCAAGGGCACGTACGTTGGTTGGGATTCATCCCTGGCCCTGGTCGGGGTCATGTGGGAGGGGACCACTCGATGTGTCCCTTTCACATCGATGTTTCTCTCTCTCTCTCTCTCCCTCCCACTCTATCTGATAATAAGTGGAAAAAATGTCCTCAGGTGAGGAATTAAAAAAAAAAGTATTTAGAAGAACTCACACTTTAGTTTAAATCTTTTGCTTTTTATGTATCTACTTGTCTCATTTTCATATGTGATGATACTTTTCTTTAGCTGTGGCTGTGTCCGTAAGGAGAACAAGCAGACTGTGTACACGTTCCGCCACCTGTTCATCAGCGTGGGCAACTGGCCACGTGATTCCGATGTGGTCCATTTCTCCAAACAGCAGCCCCCCCTCCCCCCATGGCAGGAGCGTGGGAAACAAAGGCCAGCCCAGGACCCTCTTGAGCGCTTCCTCCTTCTCCTGGTCGTGGGAGAACAGAACGATGTGTGTGCTGTAGATATGAAGACAGGTTAGCACACTCACTGTGAATGGAAATTTAAGTAGGTTACTTTTCAATTGAGTAGAGACCCATTTACTTTTTGGTACAGTGTTTTAATTGATCAGCAATAACTGGTTCAGGATGCGGCCGGTTCTGAGAGCTGTCAGCTCAGATCCTGACGATTCCGGTGAGGTGGGTATAGACGGAGGATTAGAAACCACTGCTGGGCAGAGGATCAGATCAGCAAGAGGTAAACTGGTCCAATGTGCTTTGCCGTTTTCTTCTATACATGGATATTCTTTCATTTGTACCTAATGGAGAATGTCCATTTGGTGAAAAATTAAAACTAAGTTTTTAGATTTTACTTTATAGACTCATCTTTTCAGGTAATTGAAATGATAAATTTTGTTGGATATTATAAAAAATGGAATAAAATTTTGTCTCATTCTGCATGTTAGTAATCAATCCGTCAGCTAATCAACAACTTTTATTTTTCTATGACATTTGTATCAGAATTGATTGGTTAATTTTTCTCTATTCTTAGAGCAAGACAAGAGGAAGAACAATGATGTAATTCATGTAAGTAAACAATTGAAAAGTTAAAAAATGAATGGTTTGATTTATAAGTTGTCTGTCATGATTCCTGAAAAATAAAATGGGCCCAATACCATTAGCATGGACCTCTTAGTGTGGAGTTTCTGAATCTCTTCTGTTTTTTTAATGTTCAAATATTCATATTCAGAAATGTCTTTGGCTTAGTAATGCCCATGTTTTAAAGGTTTTTGATATTTAGGCCAAATTTCAATAATATGGATGTACTATAAAAATTGGCCTTAGCCTGGCCGGTGTGGCTCACTGGTTCAGCATTGACTCATGCACCAAGAAGTCACTGGTTCGATTCCCAGTCAGGGCACATGCCCAGGTTGTGGGTCCGATCCCCAGTGGGGGGTAGGTAAGAGGTAGCCAATCGATGTTCTCTCTCATCAATATTTCTATCTCTCCCTCTCCCTCTCCCTTCCTTTCTGTCTAAAATCAATAAATAAGCCCTGGCCAGTTAGGCTCAGTGGTTAAAACGTCGGCCTGCGGTCCAAAGAGACCCGGGTTCGGTTCCTGCTAAGGGCACATACCTCGGTTGCAGTCTGTTCCGGGCCCTGGTTGGTTGTGCAGGTGGCAGCCACTCGCTGTGTCCCTTTCATGTCAATGTTTCTCTCTCTCTCTCTCTCTCCCTCTCTCTCTATCTGAACAAAAAAAAAAAAATGGAAAAATGTCCTCGGGTGAGGATAAAAAATAAAAAATTAAAATAAATAAATTATATATATATATATATATATATATATATATATATATATATATGTCAGACTGGGGCTGGGAATCTGATTTAAAAAAAAAAAAGATTGGACTTAATTTTTTTTTTTTATCCTCACCCGAGGACATTTTTCCATTTGTTGTTCAGGTAGAGTGGGAGGGAGAGAGAGAAACATAGATGTGAAAGAAACACATCGAGTGGTTGCCACCCACACGACTGACCAGAGCCGGGGACAAACTGCAACTGAGGTACGTGCCCTTAGCGGGAACTGAACCGGGGTCTCTCAGGACCACAGGCTGACGCTCCAACCGCTGAGCCAAACCGGCCAGGGCTGGACTTAATGTTTTTTGCCTTAATTTTTAATCTGATTTTTAAACAAAGATATAATATCTAACTTGATTTTTAGCACTGTGAATTGACTTCCTGTCCTAGCAGGTGGAAGCTTAGCTTTCTCCCTCCCTCCACCGTGGCCTTACTTCCCTCCCTCCGTTCCCTCAGTGTCAGTTTTTACTGAAGCAGAATCAGATACGTTATTACAAATGTGCAAACGTTTCTCACTGCTGAACCATATAGTTCCTCGGCGGTGCCTCTTCCTCCTGTATCCTTAATTCTTTCTCAAATACAACTGAATTCCAGCTCCTCTCCAGGATAACCTAACCCCTCTTTGTAGCCAACATGGTCTCACCGAACCACATGGAGTAAGGAGGCTCCTCTCCCTGCTCTCAAAAACAAAGTTTTGTACCTAACTATTAGTAATCAGACACAGAAAGATGACTATTCGACAGAAAGACTACATTTGTGCTACATTAACTTAATCTTCAGGAAGTATTTCTGTGTGTGTGGAATTCATTTCCTCACTGCATCCCTTTGCCTGTTTCTAATAGTTATTTTTTCCTTAAATGATGTAACATTTGTCACATGCCTATCAAAAATATTTTCCATCTACCAAACACATGTGTTTCACATTTTTCTTGGA
Organism: Molossus molossus; assembly: GCF_014108415.1. Classification (NCBI taxonomy): domain Eukaryota; kingdom Metazoa; phylum Chordata; class Mammalia; order Chiroptera; family Molossidae; genus Molossus; species Molossus molossus. The sequence goes on along the minus strand of NW_023425350.1, from coordinate 67,425,809 downwards.
AACAACCTGCCCAGCCTTGTTGTCCTGCTCCAGTGCAGACTGGTCCCCGGGCCTGGCCGTCCTGCTTTCCTGGCGTCTCTCTGAAGGCGTCTGCGACCTCACAGACTGCGGTCCTGTGTTGGATTCCTGTGCACTGGATGCTGTGTTTCCCTCTGTCTTGTTTACCCCCTTGTGTTACCGGCGCACATTTCCCTGGGAAAAGGTGCATGGCAGAAATCTTTAGAGATCTCGCCTCCCTGAAATGCCTCCTATTTGGCAGCGTGTATTATTTTAGGTTGAAACTGACTTTTGCATTTTTAAAGACTTTTCTACTCTTTGCTCATTTACAGTGTCGCTCTTAAATCTGTTGACATGTCTGATGCTTTGTATATTACCAATTTTAGTCATTCTCCCCCCAACCCTTCCTTCTCTGGAAGTTTTTAGCACTTTATCTCTGGGCTTCTGAAATCTTATAATATAGTTTAGTATATACCTTTTTATTTTATTATGTTCATTAAGTCTGCAGATGTCCTCTCTTCTCAGTGGATTGTTTGGTTTCTTTGTTATTTCTCTACTTATTTTTTTCCAGTGATTCTTATTACTCAGGAGTAGGAACTCTTAGACCAGGGTTTCTGCATGTCCCTTCTGTTTTTCATTCTGTCTATTTCTATTTCCTGGAGATTTTCTTGCTATATGCTCCAACCCTTGTATTGAATTATTTGTTTTGTGTATCTTTTTTCAAATTTTCTTTTATATTCTGTGATTCTTCCTTTAATGGCATTTGGTTCTTTCACCAATGCCATTTTTGACCTTTCTGAAGTTGAGTAAGAATGACTTTTCTGAGTTTTCATTGGCTTCTGAATTGTATCACTCCCATTAATTGTATTCTTCCTGCTCTGATCTCTCTTCCTAGTTGGCTCTCCTTGGATGCGTGGTGTCCCTGGCTGTCCCTGCAGAGCTCATGCACGAGGAGCGAGCGGGACTTGTGTGGACTGACAGGCACCACTGCGGATTTGGGGGCCGAGCCTCGGAGCCCTGAGCCTGCCTCGGGTTCTGTCAGTCCACTGGCTCTCCTGCTCCTGTCCCAGCCTCTCTGTGGGTGCCGAGGTTCCACTTCCTGTGTTCCCCACGGCGGTCACCACTCCTCATCTAGTTCTCAGCTTTAAACACTAAAAATCGTCTGCTGTTTACCCTTCCTCGTGAGCAACCGTTCTTATGTCTTTCATTCTAATGAGATATTTCTAGAAGAAAGAGAGGAACTAGATGTGGATAGTCCTCCACGTTTAACACACACTAAGAACCTATATTTAAAGCGTAAATTAATGTTTAAAGTTTTAATTCAATATAATTAATATTAATATAGAGAATTTTTTTGGTTATACCTATAGCTAGCATACTGCACTTTTTTTTTTTTTTTTTTTATCCTCACCTGAGGACATTTTTCCCTTCTTTGTTCAGATAGAGTGGGAGGGGGAGAGAGAGAGAAACATTGACATGAAAGGGACACATTGAGTGGCTGCCACCCACACGACCAACCAGGGCCGGGGAAAAAGTGCAACTGAGGTACGTGCCCTTAGCAGAACCCACCCGGGTCTCTCTGGACCGCAGGCCGACGCTCTAACTGCTGAGCCAGACTGGCCAGGGCACATACTGCACTTTCTACTAAAGCCTTGATTAAGAATTCTGTCGAGAGCACACACCCTGTCACGGTGTCCCTTAATGTGCCACAGAGATGGAGCCGTTTTCATCAATGCACCAGGTGTTAGGAATTTTTAAGTTAATTAAAGGTCATTGATTCTTAATATCCAAAACTAGTCTTGTGAAGAAGTACAGAGAAAAAAGTAAACTTCAGGTTCATTTCCTAAGGGGTTGAGGCAGTAGGCACATGGGTGGGGGCAGAATTTCAGCAGGTACTCGACCTTCCATAGTGAAGCTTGTGTTGTGACTTTATCAGGCTTCTAGGTATGATTATTCTTCTAGTCTTTGCCATTGAACCTTAAGTCTGCTAAGTATCCCTTCTTTTCCTGTGTAGATTAAGATCAGTGAAGATAACATTCATGCACTGGGAGTATCAGGGAGCTTGGTGGAGCAGTCATGTGACACAGAGCAGGACCTACGTAATGTCTTCGAAAATCTCAAAAAGCCCAGGAAGGTGCCACTAGTGAGAAACGCCCCCATGGTTAAGCCTGTGCGGTCTCATGCCCTCCCCTCTCGCCCCCTCACCCCATGTTGCAGGCAGGCAGCAAGGCTGCACCCCTGCCGCCCGCCTGCCAAGCGCTGCCTCGCTCCTCCCACCACAGCACCCAGACACCAGCATCAACCGGGGGTCCCTGGAGCGTCCAAAGGCCCCCAAGGCGCAGAGCCCAAGCTCTTTGCAACCTGCGCCTCCTTTCCAGCCTTTGAGGAAAAACACTGTTGCTTTGGCAGGAGACATGCTGATTCTGGGGGTCACTGAAGCTTACCACACAAGTGCCCAAACCCAGCACACACTCGATCCGAGTTCAGGAGAGGAGTCTGCTCCACAAACTGTGTGCAGGAACCAAGAGCGACGGGCACAGGGAGGTAGAGAGGAGTCTTGTTGAGACTGTCCCTGCAATGAAGGACGAAGTCCAAGAATTAAAAAGGGTTAATGAGAAGACAAAGAAATCTCTAGAGGAAGAACATATAGAGTCCTCAAAGACCTAGAAAAGCTGATGTGGGAAATTCTGAAGAGCATGAATGACCTTGCTTGGGGTGAGACCAATGTCTAACGTCCTTGGTTCTTTCTGGAAGGCCAGTTATGAGACCAAGCTGGTGGCCCATGACCCCAGCCTGTGTGACATGTGTCTTACAAATACCCTGTTCTGAATGCATATCCATGATTGCTCCATCTGCGCTGATACTTATGTAGAACTTCCTTCCCACAATCCTTTCTGCTCACACTTGACCTTTCAACTAGAATTGCCAACCTGCTGTACGTTGCCTTTGTTCATTAGTGCTAGGACTAGAAAACAGTCTTTTTTTTTCTCTTCTTTTGTGAGCCCTATTATTTTTCTCCTTTAAAAAATTATTTTGACAGTATTACAGATGTAACCCATGTTCTCCCCTTTTTCTCCCCTACACGCAGCCCCACCCCAACCCAGGCCTTCACCACACTATTGTCTGTGTCCATGCGAAATGCATATATGTATACAAGTTCTTTGGTTAATCTCTTCCTGTCTCCACACACTCCTCTCCCTTCTGAAACCTGTCAGTCTGTTCCATGCATCCATTCCTCTGGACCAATTTTGTTCCTCGGTTTATTTTGTTATTAGATTTCACATATAAGTGAGATCATGTGATATTTGTCTTTCTCTGTCTGGCTTATTTTGCTTAGCATAATACTCTCCAGGTCCCTCCATGTAATCTCAAAGGTTAAGAGATCTTTCTTTCTTACAGCTGCATAGTACTCCATTGTGTATATGTACCACAGCTTTTATATCCATTCGTCTACTGATGGACACTTGGGATGTTTCCAGATCTTAGCTGTTATAAACAACACTGCTATGAACATAGGGGTGCTTATATTCTTTATGATTGGTGTTTTGAAATTTTTATGATATATATAAATTCTCAGAATAGGGATCATTGGGTCAAAGGGAAGTTATATTTTTAACTTTATGAGGACACTCCATACTGTTTTCCACAGTGGCTGCACCAGTCTGCACTCCCACCAGCAGTGTACTAGGGTTCCCCTTTCTTCCAAGCCTTGCAAGCACTTGTTTATTGATTTATTAATGGTAGCCATTCTAGTAGGTGTGAGGTGATACCTCATTGTAGTTTTTAATTTGCATCTCTCTGATGATTAGTGATGTTGAACATGTTTTCATATGTCTATTGGCCATCTCTATGTTCTCTCTGGAGAAGTGTCTATTCAGGTTCTTTGCCCATTTTTGAAATTGGACTGTTTGTTTTCCTGGCATTAGGTTGTATGAGTTCTTTATATATTTTAGAAATTAATCCCTTATCAGATGTATCATTGGCAAATATGTTCTCCCATACAGTGTGTTCCTTTTTCATTTTGCTGATGCTTTCTTTTGCTGTGCAGAAGCCTTTTAGTTTGATGGAATCCCATTGGTTCATTTTTTCCTTTGTTTCTCTTGCCCTAGAAAATGTATTGGTAAAAATTCTGCTAAAGGAGATGTCTGAGATTTTACTGCCTATGTTTTCTTCTGGGATTTTTATGGTTTCATGACATACATTTAAGTCTGTTATCTATTTTGAGTTTATTCTTGTGTATGATGTAAGTTAATGATATATTTCCTTTTTTTATTTTTTTTATTTTTCATGTATCTGTCCAATGCTCCCAACACCATTTATTGAAGAGACTATCTTTACTCCACTGTATGCTCTTGCCTCCTTTGTCAAATATTAATTGACCATAATGGTGTTGGTTGATTTGTGGTGCCTATGTTCTGTTCCATTGGTCTATATGTCTGTTCTTCTGCCAGTACTAGGCTGTTTTGATTATAGTGAAATTGTAATATTGTTTGATATCTGGTATTGTGATTCCCTCCAACTTTTTTCTTCTTTCTCAGTATTGCTGAGGCTATATTGGGTCTTTTTTAGTTCTACATACATTTTTGAAATATTTATTCTAAATCTGTGAAATATGCCATTATTATTTTAATAGAGATTGCATTGAATCTGTATATTGCCTTGGGTAGTATGAACATTTTAATGATGTTAATTCTTCCAATCCATGAACATGGTATATGTTTCCACTTGTTTGCATCTTCCTCTATTTCTTTTTTAATGTTGACCCAAAATTCCCTTAAACTATTCTCATTTTTTAAAATTCATTTTTTCATTTGCTGCTCTAATTGGGTGTTCTTTTCTACTTGTTTTCCAAGTCAATGATTTTATCCTTTGCTTCATCCAATCTACTATTAATTCCTCCCAGTGTATTCTTGACGTCAGTCATGTATTCTTTATTTCCAACTGGGTCTTGTTCATGGTTTGTACCCCATTTTCCATGCTGTTGTAGTATCACTAAGTTCCTTGTAATTCTTACTAACTTCCTTGAGCATCCTTACAACCATTACTTTGAGGTCTATATCTGATAAATTGCTTCCCTCCATTTCATTTAGCTTTTTTTTTGGATATTCCTTCTGTTCTTTCATTGCGAGTTATTTCTTTGTCTTCTTGTTTTAGCTGCCTCTTTGTGTTTGTTTCTATGTATTAGAACAGCTATGCCTCCCGGGCTTCATGGGATGGCCTTGTAAGTAAGTGCCCTGTGGGACCCAGTGGTGCAGTCTCCTTGATTTCCTGAGCTGAGTGCTCTAAGAATGTTCCTCATGTGGATTTTGTGGACACTCCTATTGTAACTGGGCCTTGATTGCTGTTAACCCATTTGTGTGTGGTCAACCCTCAGGCTGGCTGACTGTGAGGCTCAACTTGCACCATGTTGTGCAAATTGTTGTACAGGTGCTGACAGAACAAGATGAAACAAACCAACAAAAAAAAGCAAAACAAAAACCAGGACAACAGAAAAGTAACCAACAATAACATCAGCAAAAGAGTAAAAAAAGAAAATTGAAAAGAAGAATACTATAAGTCAAAAGAAAAAGGAAAGAAGAAAATAAGAAAAAGAAAAACAGTTTAGGAAAAGAAAACCAGAATAAAATAGTATAAGCAAAGAAAAAAGGAAGAAAATAGAATTAGAAAAGGAAAGAGAGAACTATGAAATAGTAAGGAAAAAAGAAAACAAACACACAAAAAGTAAAATAAAAAATGAAGGAAGAAAGAAAACAGTGAAGCTTGTTGGAATCTGCTCCGATGCTGTCCAAAGCTGGCCGCTTGGTCTGAAGGTGTCTGGCCTCCCGGCAACCTGCCCACTGCTACAAGCGACTCACAGCATGTGGCTGCCTCTGCTGGGCTTGGCTGCCTCAGGGAAAATCCAAGCTGCGCTCCAAGGCTGGTTTTTACCAGCACAGGGCCCAGGGGCAGGTCAGCAAAGGTCCCAAGGCTCCTGGGGATCCGACTCCACCTGTCTCCTCCTGCTGGTCGATTGCCAGGCTTAGACGCTGAAAGGGCTGGGTCTCTGAAGAGCCTCTGGTGGAATTAGGAGGATGCAATTACTGGATTTTCCATGAGGGGAAGTGCTGTTCAAACTTCAGGGAAGATAGTGGGTGTGTTTCCCCAGGCGGAACCACAGTCTGAGTCTGCCCTGGATTTTCCCTGACCCCAGCAGAGCAGAGCCCCTACCAGTCAGAGGGGGAGTCTGCCTGAGGCTGGAGGGAGGGGTGTTTCTATTGGATCTCCTGTGATGTTCCCTGGAAAGTGGGGGAAATGGCCCCTTCCCAAAGCAAGTCACTGAGGACCCCTGAGACTGCCCAGCCGGCTAAGCCCCAGTCTATGCCGCCACCTCCTCAGTGGGGCCTAAACTGCAGCGTGGGGCGAGGAGGATCCAGAGCTGGGCGAGTGGAATCCGAGGTGGGGTAGTTGCTTTTCGCAGGCTGATGCCACTTGGAGTGAATGGATTGTTCCTCCCAAGAAAAATGGTGCTGCGGTGTCAGAGGCGGATGGAGCCCTGGGGTCCTGGTGGCTGCTCCCCTGCTTCTCCCTGGTGTCAGACACCTGACTGCTCCTGCGACGCCAGTCCTCACCGCCCACCGCGCCGGCACCCAGGTGAGTGGCTGCAAACGGAAGTTTTGCACTTTGGCCCTTTAAACGTGGCTTTGACCCCAGTGGGCTGCACCTCTCCACGGACAAACCCGCTGCTTTCACAGCGGGACGTCACGGGGACTCCTGTTAGGGGCTCCGGGCTGGGGTCAGGGCTTGGGACCGGGCTGGGGGCGGGGCTTCACACCTCTCAGGGGGACGTTCCGCAGCCCAGGTTTCCCTGTGTCCTCCGCCCGCCACCCCTGGGAACCAGGCCAGGCCCTCTTGGGACTCAGGGTCCTACCCATCTCCATGTGGCCCTGCAGTCCTTGGTTCTGTCTCCTCTTCGGATATTCTCCAGTTATTATTTCAGGGTGATTGCTCCCCAGTTTAGCTGCAACTTCCAGTTTGGTTCTGGGAGGCGCTGGGAGCAAAACTCCCTGGTCCACTGCCACCCTGAACCTTAGTCTGGACGCCGGTTCGGAAGAGCCCAGCCAGACTCCAGCAGCCGCTGCGGTTCGGACGGGCCCAGCCAGACTCCAGCATCCGCAGCAGCGAGGAGAGGCCTCAGCGCCGTGACCGCGGGGCACTGGGCTGGCTCCCCAAGGAGAGGAACCCGTGTCCCCAAGGATAAGAACAGCAGAGAGATAAGCCCTCGCCCGTGTTTCTCCCATCTTTCACTTCAGAAGGTGAGGCATTTGGGGAAAAACTCAGATGATCTGGCCCTATAGCACACATGTTCCCCTCCTCTTCTGTCAATAGTAAATCTAGAACTAAAAAGAGTAGAAATAGTATTTAGTTACTTTTAAATCCTCCCTTGAGGATATTTTTCCACTTAGCTTCAGATAGAGTAGGAGAGAGGGAGGGAGGAGGGGGGAGAGAGACAGAGAGAGAGAGAGAGAGAGAGAGAGAGAGAGAGAGAGAGAGAGATCCCTGTGAGAGAGACACATAGATCGCAGCCGAGGTCCCTGCCCTTGATGGAAATCAAACCTGCGACACTTCGGTCCATGGGCGATGCTCTAGTCACTGAGCCAAGTCAACCGGGGCTAGAAATATTGTTTTTAATTTCTGGCTTGGAAATCTAGACATTATTGTGTATTATTTTCTTCACATTCTTCCCCCCTGCCTCTACTTTGTTTTTTAAGCATAGAAGCTTAAAAATATAGACTTCTAGTTCTAAAAGTAACAAAAAGAAAAATTCTGAAGGTTCTGGAAAACCACTATAAGTAATTACTGTTAACTTTCGATGCATTTTAGTGTTTATATGGTCCTAAACTGTATTCAAGCGTGGCTACGTGGTGCATTGTACGGGCAAACCTCCTTGTATTGCTCCCGCAGACAGTGCTGCTTTTTTTATGTTTACAAATTACAAGGTTTGTGGTGACCCTAAGTCAACATGTCTGTTGGTGCCACTTTTCCAACAGGCTCAGATGACGATTAGCATTTCTTAGAAATAAAGTGTTTTTCAATTAAGGTATGCACATTTTTTTAGATGAAATGCCATTACACACTTAATAGACCATAGTATAATGTAAACATAACTTTTATAGGGACAGAGAAACAAAATAATTTCATGTGGCTTGCTTTACTGTGGTATTTGCTTTGCTGTGGTGGTCTGGAATGGAACCCACTGTATCTCCAACGTATGTTTGTATACGCTGTATTGAATCTTACTTTAATGCTTTCCCAGTCCATAGTAGGAACTACTTGATCATGTTAACTTTTTTTGCAAATGTTTTTGAGTAACTACATAACAACCCATAATAACATTGTTTGATAATTCACTTAACCAATTCCGTTGTTGGTGCTAAGATTATTTTGTATTTTTTGCTACTAACAATAATGTAGAAATGATCATTTCCTTGTTCACATTTCTGATTGTTTACTGTGGAAGGATTACTGAAAGTGGCAATACTGGGCCAGAAGGTACGTGTCTTTTATGACTTTGATACATGTGTTCTGCCACGTTGCCCTACAGGAAGCTGCCCCCGCATCCATGCCCACTGCTCAGGTCTGAGCATTCCTGTCCGTGCACCTTTGCCAGCAAGAAGAGGCATATCTTTTTAAAAAATTTTCTCCACCCTGGCCCGGGAGGCTCAGTGGTTAAAGCATCAGCCTGCACACCGAAGGGTCATGGGTTCAATTCTCAGTCAAGGGCATGTATCTGGGTTGTGGGTTTGACCCCCAGCTCTGGCTGAGGCTGGTGAGGGAGACAACCAATTGATGTGTCTCTCCCACACCAATGTTTCTCTCTCTCTTCCTCCCTCCCTGCTACTCTCTTTAAGAAAGTCAATGGGAAAAATATCTTCTGGGTGAAAATTAACAAAAAAAAAAAATTTTTTTTAAGTCTTTTCCAATTTTATAGACAAAAATTTTCATTTTTATATATTAAATTTCTTTCTATTTATGATCCTGAGTGAAGAAAGGCGGCCATGTCTTGCTTTTGTTTTATATATATTTAAACGAGCAGATTATTCTGGTTACAGATGAAGTGATTCACTTTCTCAGAAATCCAGATACTTTTAAGTTCAACTGGTTCTAATCGTAAACAGAAGTGTTGACTTTAATTTCTTCTAATTCCCTTCTCCCTTTTAGTTTTATCAAGATCAAAGATTGCTGATGAACTGAATTAAATGCAGAGGCAGTTTAGATACTTAAATATACTTGTGCTGGTAACTTTCAGATTCAGGCTTAGTGAATGAACTGGAGTTTTTTAGGGAGTAGTTTGCCCTGTCCACTCCGGAGCACAATTCAACAACATCATGACAAATTGTGTGTGTAGCCTTTCGAGCTGTGATAACTGCTGGCATGTTAACAGCCATGTCTGTCAGTATGTATTCTGAACAACGCCTGGCCCAGAGTGAGTTCTCAGTAGAGGTTAGCTTGTTCTATTTCCTCCCTGAAGACGTTTTGCACAGGTGAGTGTGTGAAGGTGTACGAGCACTGGGGAACTCCCGTCTGCTTCGAAGAAAGCACAGGATGGTTCTCTGTGTGCAGACCCTGGTGCTCCCGTGAGACCTCATTCACGGCTCCTCCGCGGCGGGAGGTGCAGCTGGGCTGCAGGAGGGGTTCTTGGGTTTGGGGTTAAGGGGAAGAGGCATTTTAAGAAGGGGATCATTTTTTCTTTCTTTTGAATATTATTAGAGTTTTTTTTTAAAAAAACCCACTGTTTTGTAACTGTCTTGAAAACCTAGGTTTTATGACTTCACTGTTTTCCCATTTTTGATGTCTTTGAGGGGAAAGAGCCTTTGTTTAATGTTGCAGAGAAGCCAGTCTGGTAGAAATGAGAACAAACTCACTTCTTGTTTTTTCTTTAATCCTCACCCGAGGACCTTTTTCCATTTTTTTGTTCAGATAGAGTGGGAGGGAGAGCGAGAGAGAGAAAAACATCAAAGTGAAAGGGACACATAGGGTGGTTGCCTTCCACACGATCCCAACCAGGGCCGGGGATGAATCACAACCAAGGTACGTGCCCTTGACCGGAATCAAACCCGCGACCCATTGGTCTGTGGGCCAACGCTCTAACCGCTGAGCCAAACTGGCCAGGGCCAAACTCACTTCTTTGGATAAAGAAAATATAATAATTTAAAAAGCAGCCAGTGTGGCTCACTGGTTGAACATCAACCCATGCACCAAGAGGTCGCCGTTTGATTCCTGATCAGGCACATGCCCAGGTTGTGGGCCTGATCCCCAGTGGGGGGCCTGCAGGAGGCAGCCAATCCATGTTCTCTTTCATTGACATTTCTATCTCTCCCTCTCCCTTCCTCTCTCTCTAATATCAATAAAGAAAAAAAATTTTTAAAGCAGATCTCTCTCCCCCACCCCGATGTTTAGAGTGAAGACTGAGGATGTCAGGAGCTTCCTCGTCACGTCTGTTTCCCATTAACTTTTCCCAGGATGGGGTGGGGAGGGTCTCAATGGAACAGCCCATCTGCCATCTCCGCCCCCTTGAAACAGCTTTCAAGTTCGGTTTGTAGTACAACGATTCTCTAATTTATCAATTAAAAACGTGCATCTGTCCTTTGGATTGCTTAAAGTAATGCAACTGTTATGCAACTTTTACTGTATTTCCAGTTCATTCTACGCTTTTTTAGAAAAATGATTTTTCTAAAATATAATTCATGTGTAACTGCCAGTGACCAGCAAAGCAATCGAGGTCTCTGCATTTGTTTTGCTTTTGTATAAACCTTGTTCCCTCACCATGCCTTCGCCTACCCAGCGTCCACGTTTCCCCCCAAGGTAGAGGTAATTACTATTTCTGTCTCTACATCAGCCCCACTAACCTCTCGTCAACACCTCCTCCTCTGCTACCTATAAGGTTGAATGACTGTTAGACCTGTCATATCCCACTTCACTGTGTTTTCTGTGTACTTCTGTGTGTCTCCAACTAGACTGACATATAATGTTGTATTTATTCATTTTTTTATCCTCACCCAAGGACATTTTTCCCTTTATCTTCAGATACCGTGGGAGGGAGAGAGTGGGGTAGAGAGAGGGAGAGCAAGAGAGAAACATCAACATGAGAGGGACACATCGACTGGTTGCCACCCACACAACCCCAGTCACGGCCAGGGACGAACCGCAACCAAGGTACGTGCCCTCAGCGGGAACTGAACCCGAGACTCTCTGGTCCACGGGCCGACGCTCTAACCCCTGAGCCAAACCAGCCAGGGCTGTAGCCTCTTTCAGCAGATTTTTGTTTCCTGAGAAAGCAAAAACCTCTTCTATTATAGTCTACCTAATAATTGCTTTAGACTTTATATGGATTTTTAAAACTTCTCATGTTTTGCAGAGTTAAAATGATTCAGATAAGCTCTAAAATTGATTAAATTACTCAGCATAGTTTACCTGTGATAGGTGTGAAGAGGTGAAGGGAATAATACTGAAGTGTCTTCAGGTGCCCAGGGCTCAGCGTCGGCGCTGTCCATTCCGTGGTGCTCGTGCCCTTCCCGGAGCGCCCCCTCACATCCCCCCGCCTCCCTCCCTCTCCCTCACCCGGTAATCATCTCATATTGTGCTTCATGATCAGAATTTACATAAAAGGCAGCACGGGTAGCAGATTGTGATTCTGGAGTCAGAACTGAATTTGAAATTTGTTTCTGCCACTTGCTACTTGCGTAACTCTGGCTCAGACGAACTGAGGTGCACGTGCTCCCGCGTCCTCCTCACGGTGGGCAGCGGAGACCAACACTGACCGCTGGCACCGCAGCAGGACGGCACAGGGGCCGGGGCCAAACAGGAATCGGACTCTCCTTTTCCTTCCTGATGTATGTGTAACCTCGCCAGGCGACTCGGCAAGGTTTGTAAGTAACAGAAAGAGAAGTGGTGTGCTCTTTCCAGTTTTCTTCTTCTCCGTTAGTTTGACTTCTTTTAAGAGACTCAGTACATTCTGAAGCCCACTCCGCGGTGCCGAGTCAAGGGCGTTTCTGTTCTCACGTCCTCCTGAAGCCACGGCTGCACCTCTCCCCCCGCCCCCTTCAGTCACTCACTGGGCCACCCTGTGCTCAGTGCCTATTCTAAAAAACAAAACAATTTCAATGTGTACAAATAAGATTTGCTGATGATGACAATGGCAGAGTAAATTGAAACCACCAGCATGGATGTTTTTAAACACTGAACTCATCGCCGATATTTTAGTCAGACTATTTCACCAAGTTCAGGATTTCTGGCTTGCCTTAGATAACCAAAGATACTTGGCATCCTCAGGTTCGTCCCAGCAGCAGGTGGAGGCCTGTGGCAGGGCCCCGTTTGGTCAGGACTCTCCTGCTGGCCTCTGCCATACCGCACCTTCTGCCTGGCCCTGAGCCCTGACTGGATTCTGTGAGTGATGGGGGCGGAGTAAGAAGGTGTGATCCTTGCCCCTAGGAGCTCACTAATGCAGTTTGAGAGCAAGGAGTGTGTGCAACAGATGAGTGGTGAGGACAGGACATGTTCTGGGAGCTCAGAGGTGTACGCTGGCACTGTGGGAGCGGAGACAAGGTGACCTACAGAGAAACCAGCGGCTGTCACGGGAGGGAGGTCAGAGCGGAGGGAGTTCAAACTAAAGTCTTCATTGTCTCCTTTAGCCAGTGACGGTGTCAGGAGTGCATCACACTGAACACTCAACTTCGGAAACCTGAGTCCTTCAGGGAAGAGCTTGGAGGTCAGGACGTCGACCTGGTTCATTCTAGGACCAATGAAGTCATCCCAGGAGCCGCAGCAGGAGACTTGTGGGACGGTTTGCAGATCTGAGTATTGAACAGCGCGTTGAGGGTGTGAAAGGAGGGGCACGGGAGCCGGAATCTGTGCGCTTTGGTGGCAGCCCCTGCATTTTCCTGGACTTTGGAGTTTGAAATTAGTGTCTTCTCTTACCCTTTCTTTTTACAAATTCATGATTTTGAACTGAGACAATCATTCCGTAGGTGAGGTTTTTCCAGGTCCTTCAGGTGCCTCCACTTGTGCCCAGCAGAGGGCACCACAAAGCCAGAGCCTAGGACTCCAGGCTGGTGGTTCTCTGTGTCTCACCTTCATCTGTCCTTTGTGTGTTTGTTTGTTTTTACTGTTTAACAAGGTAAATAGACTCGAAGGTGCCGGGGAATGTGAATTCATTCAACACATGGTCTCCTGGTCAATGTCCACTTGATGTGGGTGAGCGGGGATTGTGGCAGGAAGAAGGCTTGTGCGGCCCGGGCTGAGGTTGGCCCTTCCTGTGACTGGCAGTCAGTAACCTGTCCCGAGACTACAAAGTGCACACTGGGCCCTGTGTTCATATCAGCACAGTCAGGGGTCACGGCGCCCCATCCCTGCTGGAAGGTTTGGCCAGTTCAGTCTTCAGACTCCGTAGTTTGGAGTCAGGTAGTGTGATACTTCCAACGTCATCTTCTTTCTCAAGATTGCTATGGCGATGTGGTTTTGTGGTTCCATAAGAATTTTAAGACTATTTGTTCTAGTTCTGTGGAAAATGCCGTTGGTATTTTGATAGGGATTGCTTTGAATCTGTAGATTGCTTTGAATCTGTAGATTGCTTTGGGGAGTATGGACATTTGAATGACGTTAATTCTTCCTATCCATGAGCACAGTGTATCCTTCCATTTATTTGCTTCTTAAGTTTTTTTCAATGATGTCTTCTAGTTTTCTGGGTACAGGTCTTTTACCTCCTCGGTTAAATTTATTCATATGTATTTTATTCTTTTTAATGCCATTGTAAATGGGATTTTAAAATATTTCCCTGTCTCATAGTTCATTACTGATGTATAAAAGTGCAACCAATTTCTGAATATTTATTTTGTATTCTGCTACTTCACTGAATTCATCTATTAGTTCTAACAGTTTTTTGATTGGCTTATTAGGGTTTTCTATATACAGTATCATGTCGTCTACAAATAATGACAATTTTACTTCCTTCTTTCCAATTTAGATGCCTTTATTTTTATTTATTTATTTATCTGTTTATGTATTTGTCTCTTGGCTGTGGCTCTGACTTCCAACACAAATTTGTATAAAGTGTGAGTGCAGACATTCTTGTCTTGTTGCTGGTCTTAAGGATCGTGCTTTTAGGTTTTACCACTGAGTGTGATGTCAGCTGTGGGTTTCTCACGTGTGGTCTTTGTTCTGTTGGGGTATATGTTTCCTCTTTTCCCACCTTGCTGAGAGTTTTTTATCATACAAATGGAAGTTGGATTTTGTCAAAAAATGCTTTTTCTGCATCTACTGATATGATCATATAATTCTTATCTTTTATTTTGTTTATGTGGTGTATCACATCAATGTGCAGATAGTGAACCAACCTTATATCTCAGGAATAAATTCTGGTGTATAATCGATTTTTTTATTTTTATTTATTTTTAATTTTTATTTATTTTTTCCATTTTTTGTACAGATAGAGTGGGAGGGAGAGAGAGAAAGAGAGAGAGAGGGAAACATCGATGTGAAAGGGACACATCGAGTGGCTGCCACCCACACGACCAACCAGGGCCGGGGACAAACTGCAACCGAGGTACGTGCCCTTAGCGGGAACCGAACCCGGGTCTCTCCGGACCGCAGGTGGACGCTCTAACCGCTGAGCCAAACCGGCCAGGGCTATAATCGATTTTTTTAAATCAATGGTGTATAATAATCAATTTTTTTGGTTGTTATTATTGTTAATCCTTATTTTTTCCATTGATTTTTGGAGATAGTGGAAAAGAACGGGAGATATTTTTTCCATTGATTTTTTTTGGGGGTGGGAGAGAGAGAGAGAAACATTGATGTGAGAGAGACACATCGACTGGTTGCCTCCCGCATGACCCCAACCAGGGCCAGGGATCAAACCACAACCGAGGTACGTGCCCTTGACCAAAACTGAACCTAAGACTCCTTGGTCCATGGGCCGACATTCTAACCACTGAGCCGAACCAGCCAGGGCGGTTTTGGGTTATTTTATTGTTGAATGTATCATAAATATCCCCCAATTTCTCCCACTTAGTCCCCCTCCTACTAGTCCCTGTCCACCATACCCCAGGCCTTCATCACACTATTGTCTGTGTCCAATGGCCATGCGTATATGTGTGTATGAGTTCTTTGGTTAATCTCTTCCCATCTCCTGAGCCCTTCCCGTGTGAGGTATGTCAGTCTGTTCCATGATCCAAGCCTCTGGACCTATTTTGTTCATCAGTCTATTAT
The DNA here is from genome assembly GCF_014108415.1 of Molossus molossus. Taxonomy (NCBI): domain Eukaryota; kingdom Metazoa; phylum Chordata; class Mammalia; order Chiroptera; family Molossidae; genus Molossus; species Molossus molossus. The sequence continues at coordinate 67,410,569 of NW_023425350.1, read as the reverse complement.
GTTCATTAGATTCTACATATAAGTGAGATCATGTGATATTTGTCTTTATCTGGCTGGCTTATTTCAATCAACATAACCTTTCCCAGGTCCATCCATGCTGTTGCAAAGGGTAATAAATCCATCTTTTTTGCAGCTGCATAACATTCCATTGTGTAAATGATGGGCATTTGGGCTGTTTCCAGATTTTAGCTATTGTAAATAATGCTGCTGTGAACATGGGGGTGCATATATTCTCTCTGATTGGTATTATGGGCTTCCTGGACGTCTACAATAGACCCACCTTAGAACAAAGGATTCACACATACTGAAAGTGAAGGTATGGGAAAAATATTCTATGCAAATGGAAGTGAAAAGAAAAAGCTGGAGTAGCAATACTTATATCTGACAAAATAGACTTATACAAAGGCCATAACAAGAGACAAAGAAGGTTGCTACATGACACTAAAGGGATCAATCCAACAAGAACATATGACCCTTGTTAGCATATATGCACCCAATATAAGAGCACCTAAATATATTTTCAAAAGCTCTTGATCTATGTTAAGGGAGAGAGAAGCAGCAATACAGTCATAGTAGGGGACTTTAACACCAACTGACATCACTGGATGGATCTTCCAGACAAACAATCAACAAGGAGACAGTAGCCTTGAATGACACACTACATCAGTTGAATTTAATGAATATTTTAAGAACATTTTATCCAACAGTGACAGAATTTATATTCTTTTTTTGCAGTTTTTATATAATTGTGAGCTCTAGGTACAAAGAACCCAGGCAGGAAGGGAAAAAAGCCAAAACAATATGAGTACTAAGCAGGGCTTGAGAGTTTCTTTCATGACGAGGGAACTTTTCTTCTGGCTCTCCCTTCCAGATCAATGTTGCTGGCTCCCAGGAGAGGCAGGGTCTGCCCCCCCCCCCCCCCCGCCCCTGTGAATGACAGAAATACGGCTGCTTCCCAGCCACACCGCTCCCCCAGCTCAGCATGCGCTCCCCCGGCCGGCTTCCTAACTGCTCCAGCTCCGATGGGCAGTGTCTTCCGTGCTTCCAACACCTTTGGGTACCTCTCCCAGCCCAGCCTCCCTAGCAGCTACTGTACCCCTTACCCACAGCACAAAACGTTCCACTGGTGGTTTCAAGATTTCTAAAAAATAGATTCAAAACACTTTAATACTCTCTGAGGAAGCAGTACAGTATGTCACAGAAAACCTGTAACATTAATACTGCTGATATTATCCAGACAGGGGGCCGAATAGGAACCCAACTGCAGCCAGTTATTCTGCATGGCGGCTGCCGGAGGGGATCTGCAGCCCGTCCATCCACTGGTCCCTCTCAAGAAAGGAAGCTGCTGAATTTCCCGTGTTTGCCTCATGCCCTGTTACACAACCTGGAAGAGTCATTGAACTTGAAAGCGATCTTTTCCAAGAAACAGCCTTCCCCTGAAATAGCACTGACCACTTCTACAGCAATAACAGGACCTGCATAGAATGTGGTTTCCTTCTTTTCCCCACCCCCGAGCCCTGAGCGTGGAGCTGGATCTGAGGCCGGGAGCCAGCTGGACAGAGGGAGACTCCGTGAGTTGTTATGTGTTCAAGCTTCGCAAAGACAGAACCCAGCAAGGAACTCCCTTCCCCCATAGAGACAGGGGACAAGTGTGGAGTGGTCATGACCCTCCCAGGCCTCCCTGCCAGGGAACTCCCTCCAGGGTCTGCTGCGGGTGCAGCTGGGAGATCAGGGGCTTGAACGTGCCAGGTTCACCCTCGTTCCTGTCTGAAGGTTAATGTTGTGGGCGATCAAAGCAAGCTGAGAAGGGAAGACGAAAGGCAGGAAGGTGGAAACCTTCCACACCAGTGCAAGGCTAGTTTACCTTTGGCAAATGAGAGTGTGTTCATATTTCCACAAGAACATGTCCATTTCACCAGCTTATGACTCCAACTGGGCTGGGCAAACACGCTGGGATATGGTCACAGCTGTCATTCAGAGGGAAAGCTCAGAAATGGGGAACAGAAACCAACCATGGGGATCCCTTGTGGCCCACCCTTAGCTTTGGGAGGCAGAGCGGCTTCGGGCTGTGGCTGGCTCCCTCGGAAGCTCTGTGTGGCTTTCTGCTGCCTTGCTCTGCGTGGGGCTCCACCGTGAGAGACACAGGGACCAGTGCCAGACCCACCAGACTTGGTGCGAACCGCGGAGCCACCCTGCACATCTCCGGACTGGTCTCCTGATCTAGAAAAAGTTCATGGGGTGGGCAAGGATGACAGGTGCCAGGCCTACAGCCCAGGGGCTGGGACGGGTTTGCCCTCCACAGTGATAGCTTGTGTTATTCCAGAGACTGTCTTTCTGAATTGTTTGCTTGGTGATTGAAACTTTGTTTCTTTTTAATAAAATCTTGATTTTAAAAATGCCTGAAGGTGCCTCTATTTTCTTTATTCAGCGGAACAGGGTGTGTGGTGAAGACAATATTTAGATAGTCAGCAGAGGCGTCGTGCTGACATTCATTGCCACGTTTCTTTCTCCTCCTTTCAACTTTCCTGCAATGTAAGAAAGGTTAGTTTAGGTAAAAGGAGAGTCATGAGACTCTAACAGCATCCATAGCTCCCCTATCACAGAACTGAAGAGTAAGATGAACATGGGCTAGATTTGAACTTTGGCCGGGCTCAGTAGAATCGAAGCTGGGACAGAAAAGAAAGGGTGACTCCTCCCTGGGGCTTCCCGGAGCTGCGGATCAGTAGGGGACCTGGTGGGACTGCAGGGAGGGGTCACCTGTGGACCTGCTGCCCCGCGGGAGGAGCAGAGGTCCATAACCCTGGGGGACCCTCAGGCTCAGCGAGGTCACTCTCATGAGCCCTGAGGGGACTGACCCTGGGATCCCTCATGAGGAGGAATTGAGGCCACCAGGCCTGGAAGTTCAGAGACCACAGTGAGCCTCATTCCCCAAAGAAGCAGAGGCGGGTCCTGTAGGCTCTCAGCAGCGGCAGAATGTTTGCTGATTGGGACAGAAATGAGCAGCGACTTGTACTGAATGAGGGGGACAGTGATGTCGCTCTGATAAACGCCCTTGCAGCCAGACCAGACTGACATGGTCGCTTCATCTTGATCCAAAACCCTCAGCGCCAGCTCTGTCCACGTAGTGACCCCAACGGGCACGTACTCGCCCGGCTGCCAAGGTGGACGGAGCGTGCAGGTTCGGGCGAGATGCCCCCTCCCCTGGAATGATGGGCTTTCTCAAGGGAGCCGGGGCCAGGTGGGAGGTCCACGCAAGGTGCAGCATCAGCAACGCTCCTTCCCGCCCTCAGCTGCCTGGGTGCTGGGCCCACACGCCCACCGCCACCCCCGTTAGACGGAGCCCGTTCCACAGAGCCCAGGCCTTCCTCCTGGCACCGTGCCCCTTTCAACAAGGCTCCTCTCAGGCAGAATGCAGTGGAGACAGGCCCTGGACACGAGGGCTCTCGGCCTTGGGCCATGAATGTGGCTTGTTTGGGGGGGAGTCTTTGTCTTTCCCACTATGAAATGCGATAATAATACCAGTCTCATTCAAGCGTTCATTCATCTAATATGTAGTAAGCTCCTGTCACAGGACAACATTATTCTAGGTACTTGTGCGATGGAAATAAAAACACACAAAACCTGACGAGGCCCCATCCCCACCCTCACAGGTCTAATGGGCTTGAGAGACAGAAGTAAACGAGATGATTTAATGTACGCTGACTGGTCAGGGGTGGTGACGGCCAAAGATATTGTCTCGGGTAACTGCACGTGCCTGTGGGAAACTGAGGGTCCCAACTGGCTTTCTGGGTCCAGAGACACCCGCGGGCGGGAGGAAGACTGGTGAGCCCTGGAGGTGGCTGTTCTGGAGGCTGGGCCAGCAGCAGAACCTGGTTTCAGTTCAAATGGAGGGTAATGTGAGCGTCTGTAAGGAGGCTGAGTTTCCAAAAGAGCAAGAGTTTCAGGTTGGAACTCCGCTCTCTCCTCAAAGCTGGGAACCTGGTCCGTTCCCAGGGAGCTGTGGGGAGGGCTGTGGTGGGTGTCCGTGTACAGGTATGGAGGTGACATGGGCAAGCAGGGTGAGAGGTCAACAGCCCAGAGGCTGCGGGAGACTCTGATTGGAGGAAGGGGGGCGACCTCACTTCCTCGGTGATACCCTAACAGAAGCTAGAACTCTGGTAACCAGGGACCCCTCGCCAGGTCAGTTGACTGCAAACGGTCAAGAGGACAGGATGTATCGTTGCTGTTTCCCGACTCCCCGAAGCCCTGGGCTGAGGAAAGCCCAGAGTGCGGGGTGTTTCGGTCGCTGTAGACATTGGCGCAAACCTCGCCGTGGACGATTCTGGCCATTTGGCACGAGGCGCCCTCAGGTAACAGGGCAGCCCAGGGCCGGCTAATCCAGGCCAGACCCCAACTGTGACCCTCCCTGGGCAGCCCCACGCCCCACTCCCCTCATCCTGGTGTGTGTGTGGCGGGTGGAGAAGAAAAGTGTGGGATGAGGGGCACTCGTCCTGGGCAGGAGCAGGTCGTTAGGTGTCAGAAGTCGGGAGGGTCTGTCATGTTCATTGCCCAGGTCACGGCTGGCAGGAAGGGAAGATGGGTGCTGGGACCAAGTCCAACAACCCACTTGCTACTCAGGAGTCCTCAAGGTGTCATCGTGTTCCCTCCCTGCCTGGAGGTCTTTGCAGAAGCCCCTCTGTGCCTGATCCGGGGGGCAGAATTTGTGGTGGGCATCTCCCCCGTGAGAATGGCCAGGCAGGCCCCTGACGCCTCCTGCCGGGAACCGGGCTGTGTCTTTGCAGAGGCCCGCCCCAGAGAGCGTGGAGGAGCCCACGGATGGGTTCACTTACACCATCAACTGCTACAAGGGACAAGGGTACCAGGCCAGGATCACCGTCCAGTGCCGGTCTGAGGTGAGAGCTGGCTCAGAGGGTTCTCCACACCCATGAGCTTGACACGACTGGGGTGGCCCAGAACCCAGACCCAAATCTGGGGACTCCCCCGGGGGCCTCCAAGGCTTTCCCCCTGGGGTGTGCACAGCCCAGCGCACAGAGGGACCTGGACCTCCACTACCCCGCCAGCCCTCTGGGAGGGTCAGGAGCCGCCCCACACTGGTAGGAAGCGCAGAGGGAGCCCGTGTTTCTCTGCCCCGAGACCACGAGCACGGTCCCGTTCGCTGTTTTGTTGTTGAACTGCCCGCCCCAGGTGTCCCTGCAGACCTGCTCCAAGTCTCCACATCAGCACACGTATCACATGGTCTGTACACAGAAGGGGGAGGACAAGGTTAAGCTATTCCGTCCATTTCTCTGCTACTTGTCATCGCAGACACCTGGGGCCCTGCCCCGTCAGGAGCTGTGGCTTCTCTCGTGTCCATAATATCCCATAAGGCAGGGGTCGGCCACAGCGATGCCCTTGCAGTGCCGCTGGACCTTGACTGTGGTGCAGTCCAGGGGCCGTGTCAGCAGTGCGGCCGGGAGCACTGAGCGCCTGTGGGAGTTTGCTCGGGCTGCCGTGACGTGGGCCCGCACTGGCTGTGTGAACACAGAGGGTAGAAGGGGGAGGGGAGGGTGTCAGCAGGCTCCTTTCTCCCGAGGGCTGTCTCCTCAGCTCGTAGCTGGCGGCCGTCTTCTCTCTGTGTCACATGGACTCCCCTCTGCGCGTCCATGTGTCCTCCTTTGCTCCTCAAAGGACACCAGTCCTATTGGGGGACCCACCCCACTGAACTCACTTAAACTTAACTACTTCCTTAAAGACCATGAGCCCAAATACAGGCATGTTCTGAAGTTCTGAGGGTTACAAAGTCATGAAATTCGGGTGACACAATTCAGCCCCCAACATATACTGTCCCCAGGTGGGGATACCTGCCCAGGGACAAGACAGCTCTTGGCAGGACGTGCACATGTCTGTCCTCACAGCTGCAGGCGGATCCACATCCAGAGGCTGTGGCAGTGAGGTCGCCAACAGCACTTTCTGGTGGTGGCTGCTGCCTTGCTCCTGCCCGGCCCAGGGATTTCTCACTCATTGAAATGTTTACCAATCTGACGTCAAGCTGCCCAAGGCAATCAGTGTTCCTTGATTGGCGATTGCCTCTGGGGTACCTGGACTCACCTGCCAGCTTTTCACCAGCCACGTGGATTTGCTCTTTCCTGCGTCATCTGCTCAGATCCGGCCTGGAGTCTCCAGGCATTGGCGTGGAATCTAGGATCTCTATAATGAGAGTCTCAAAATGCCCTTTAATGTAAAAGGAGGAGAAATAAGTGTCTTTTTTGAAGTCAGTGGCTTTCTAGGTGTGTGTATCTTGTACACTCTCTCTAAACCATGGAGCAACAAGGTTCCCAGACAAGGTCCATGTCGGGACAGATGAGTCTCAGGTAGCTGAGAGGGAGCATCATGCAGGACAGTTCTCAGTTCTGACCTGTATGACCTTGAGCAGCCATCTGACATCCTAAGCCTCTGGGTTCACATCTCCATGGTGGGGATGTCTGCTGAGGACTCATGGAGACAATGTCCTTTACACAGACTATTAATACAAGAGGTCTGATGTTCTGCAGCTAAAAACATGCCTGGGTCACAATTGTATAAGCATCCGCCACCCAGCAAATTTACATGGTGCTTTAAAACCTAGAACCTCACTGGGCATGGGCACCCCTGTCCCTCCTCTCACACATGTCCTGAGGGCTGGCAGTTCTTGGGTGAGCTCCAGACCTCCATCCTCCTGGGTTCATGGTGATGCCACTGACCTGATGTCCCTCCTTGTCCCACCCAGTGTGCAGCCGAGTTAACTCTTGACCTCCGTGAGGCCTGCAGGATGCGTGCCCTCCAGGAAGGCACACTGGAGAAGATGGTGGCGTCCATGGTACCACCTTTCCCGAGTGGAAAAATTCCCCACATCCCCACCTTAATGTCTACCCACCAGGCCTTCTCCAGAGCCCAGCTGTTCCTGGACCAGCTGTTAACTAGGTGAGCGCACGCCCCCTAGTGCTGATTTGGCCCCCTGCTAGCCCTGTGTCCTGAAAATGTCACCACATCTCTCTGAGCCTCAGTTTGCTCCTCTGAAAAGTGGGTGATAGAGGATAAACCTCATGAGGTTCTTGCAGGGACTACTGTGGGGACAAGCCATGGCAGGTCTGACCTGCTGCCTGGTTCTGCAGAAAGGGCTGCTGGGCGTGTGCGGCCGTTCTCGGCACTTATTTCTCTCTCCCCGTGAGAAGTCCCCTGACACATCCAGCGGTGGCCTGTGGCAACTGAGTTTGGAAAAGCACATGGGAAAATGTCTGTCAAGCAGTTTGAGATTCCACCTGGCTGGTCCTTGGTGTGGCCAGATTAGGGATGTCTGGGGACAGCATCCCCAGGCCCACTAAGAGGTCTGGATGGTTCTGGTTGGAGTTCACTGACTGGACAATGTGCATTGAGCTCCTACTGCCAGCAGGCACTTTGGAGACACTTTGCCTGACTCAGGGAACAAAGTAGACACAGTGCCTGTTCCTCAGTTCTAGTCAGCATGTCAGACTGTGACACTAGATGTCATTCTCAGGTGCTGCCCACCTTCCATCAGATCTGATGCCATCCAGGTGTTCTCTACATCTGGAAATATGCAGCCATATAACGACCAGAGTGACACACCCCAGGACCAATTGAAAAAGTGAGTGGTCTTTGGGTCCAGAAAGAGGCCTCCTGTGTCAACAGGATGAGGGGCTGCAGGTGGACAGGGGCTGGCAGAACCCTGATCTTACACGTCTGCTGATTCCCAAGGGAGGACTGAGGTCTGGTGGCTTCCACTCCAGAAGAACAGGGTCAGAGAGCACTGTGGGTGGGCTCCCTGGCCTCTTATAACCAGAGGGGAGGCTGGGTGAGCTGTCCCCAGGAGTCCCATCCCCACCACAGACCATCCTGCGCTGCCTGCTTTCTCTGCACCCACTTCCCTGACCACCATCGCCAGGCCCAGAACAGGACGTGGGGAGCAGGCTGCTCACACCCTGTCTCAGTCCTCAGTCCAGGTGCCCAGTGCTCAGAGGGCTGGGTGGGCAGTGCGCAGGCCTCCAGGACAGCTCTCGGGGGAAGAGGAGACTCACACAGACTCCGTGTTAGCCTGCTGGGTCACCAGGCCTGCGACTCCCAGGACAGCCCCAGGGGCAGGGGATGGCATGGGGCTGACCCCTGGATGGGCCGGGCAGGCATACGGGCCCCGTCTGAAGCAGGGTGCCATGAGAGGGCCGTGCGGGAGGAAAGACCAGGACTCTGACCCCGCTGCCCTCCTGCCTCCCCCAGGGCCGTAGCTTCTGTGATGGGAGCCTGGCCGGACCAGATACAATATGTCGGCCAGCCCCTGCTTCTCCCCTGGTTCACCCTGAAGCAGGCCCTCGTGCAGGGCCACCTCCCTGCCTCATACCCGCTGGGCCATGTGCTCAGCCTCTGGGTGGAGCTGGAGCATCTGGAGCCCACGGAGGCAGAGCTGGAAGGTGAGGGGCCTGCAGTCTGGGAAGACGGGCGGGGTGGGTGGGCTCAGGGGCCGCAGTTCCCCTGGGGGCAGTGGCATCTTTCCGTCTCTGGGGGGGCACGGGAAAGCCAGGCCTGCGTGTGAACTGTCTCTTCAGCTGCTCCAGAGGCTCCCCCAGAGCCCCAGCGCGCTCCAGAGCCCGAGGAGGGGCCTGCCCAGGGGCCCGTGCCCGGTCCCGCTGTGCCAGTGCTGGAGCCAGTGTCACCTCCCTCAGCCCCTGGGGGCCTGGGGCCAGCACCCGCCTCACCCTCCGCCCCAGGGCCGGCTCTCCAGCAGGAGCCACCTGGACCACCAGCTCTGATCCGAATGCCAACAGCAGAACCAGCTCCATGCCCAGCAGCGGACCACCCCCCGGCTGGGACCACTAAGCACCTGATAAAGGAGGAGAAGCGTCACATCCTGAGCTTCCCTCCAAGACTGGTGGCAGAGCAGCTGACAGTGATGGACGCGGTGAGCAGTGGGGCTCTGGGGAGAGGGGGGGACAGGCCTTCCCTCTGCCCTCAGCTGCCCCGACCTGCCTTTTCTGATCTGAACTCCCGTGATCTGGATCAAATTGCACCTCCCCCACTGACGAACCATGTGTCCAGGGCAACTTTCTCAACCCCCAAGCCTCGCTGCCCACCTGTGGACAGTGGGGGTGGACACGTGCAGCACCAGTTGCTCAGAGTGGCTGCAGATTCCAGGAGGCAGATCAGACAGAAAGCTGGGCGGGTCCTGGTCCGGTAGGTGGGAGGGGAGCTCACTGCGTGCAGCCAGGGCTGTGGGGCTCCCAGCCATGTGCCCATGAGGCTCAGCGGCCTCCACACTGATTAGGCCCTGATGTGTACTTTCCTACAAGGGAGACAAACATAGAGCCCATGGCTGTAGCTGCCACAGGGCATGTGCCCTGAATGGGGATTTGGACCAGAGGGGTAATCAGGATGCTGGAAGATGCCCTCTTGTGGTGAGTGGACTTGAGCCGCATCCTCGAATTTGGAGTCAGTGGGGATGGGCTGGAGGCAGATGCTCCTGTCCCTTCCCCACCTGTCCTGGGCTCTGGGTCATCCAGTGCTGGGTCCCTTGGTGGACAGAGATTGAATCCCAGGGACTCCAAGGCTCAGGCCACATCCTCAGCTTCTTGAGCTTCAGTCTTTCCCAGTGACCCCTGCAGGGGGTTGGGGACACTGAGCTGGGTGTGGCAGGGTTGGGTGACCCTCCCCTTTCTCCCTAGGAGCTATTCAAGAGGGTGCTGCCCCACCAGTGCCTGGGCTCCGTCTGGTCCCAGAGAAACAAGCCTGGCAAGGGACACCTGGCCTCCACCGTCCGTGCCACCGTCACGCAGTTCAATGATGTGGCCACCTGTGTGATCACCACCTGCCTTGGGGACCCTAGCATGAGGGCCCGGGACAGGGCCAAAGTGGTGGAGCACTGGATCAAGGTGGCCAAGGTATGTTATGGGAGGCCCAGTGCAGTCCCTATGCGGAGCCTTGAGAAATGCCTCTGCTGCTCTATCAGCTCTCGGGACTGAGGCCTGAGGCCGAGCCCAGCACAGTTCCCAGGTCCTCTCTGCCAGGGGCCCGCTGACCTTGACTCTCAGGTCCCGGTGGTGGGAGGCTCACTTCCTCCCTAGCTCCTTCCTCGGGTTGAGCTAGGATCCTCCTCTCTGTGAGTGCTGGTCTTTGGGTGCTCACCATGCCCACCCTGAGCACCTGTCCCACCCAGGAGGGGTGTCAATGGAGGGGACTGAGCTAGAGCTCCAGCTGCCACCTCACAGCCGTCGCTCCCCTCCCAGGAGTGCAGAGCCCTACGGAGCTTTTCCGCCCTGCACGCCATCCTGTCCGCTCTGCAGAGCCTGTCCGTCCACCGTCTGAAGAAGACGTGGGGGAAAGTTTCCAGGTGGGTAGGCCTCTCCCCAGAAGAGGATGGGTCGGGTGTCTCTCATATGCCCTCTAATGTCCCCTCAGGAGCTGGCACCTCCTGGGAGTCAGCCACCCCTGGGGACAAGGACTGGGCTGCTGGGCGGGGTCTCTAAGCCTCCCTGGGACCTCAGGCTGCCAATTCTGCCTCAGGAATCAGTTCCCCTAAGTGCCAGAGACTGGATTGAGCCCCACTGGACATTTTCAAGTGTTTATACCACTAGAACCCTAGGCCCAGTTGAAACCAAAACTGGTCAAAACAGAGCTGCCCCATAGAAATGGGAATGGGGCCCAGGTGACCCACAGGAGAGCCCCGCCCAGGCCACGGAGACCTTCCTGCTGGGAGGAACCCAGTGAAACCCTCACCCCAGCGCCTTGAAACACTGGACTGTCAATTAGATTTTTGCCTTTAACAACTCCCCTCCCCCCGCTCATTCTTTGTAAACATGTCTCCCTCCTGCCCCGGCTCAGGAGGAGCTCGGCCACACTGAACACGCTGTGTAAGGAAGACAACTCCGGGGCCCGCGCACAGCTCAGCGAGGTAGAGCGGAGGCTGGAGGTCTGGAAGGGGCCCTGGGCTGGATGTGGCTTCGATAGTTTGTCACTTAAAGATTCTCTGCAATGTTCGCCCTCTGTCCTGAGTAAGAGGAAGAGGGCTCTGTTTGGCCCTTGGCAGGGGGCAGCTCCAGGGCAGGAGGCCCGGGCCTGGCCCACAGTGATGCTGGCTGGGCGGCTCCGGGACGGGTGCAGGGCTGGCACACTGAGCGGGTCTCTGGCTTCCATGCGGGGCCAACCCACTGGCAATTAGCTTCTTCCAGGCTGTTGGGTGAATGGGGTAGGTGGGCACCTTTCTTCCCAAACCAGCCCCGCCTGGCCTTGGAAGCCAGGCCCCTGCTGCTCCTCTGTCTTCACCACCCCTCCAAGGGGAGCGCACCCTGCCTGCCCCAGGGATGGGCACTGCAGGGGACTCCCATGGGCCAGGGGAACACAGGGCTGCTTGGCCTCAGGTCCCACTTGCTGGACTAGAGACAGAGAGGTGTGCCTTCTGTGACTTCCCACTGTGCCTCTGTGACTTCCCACTGTGCCTCTATGACTTCCCACTGTGCCCTGGAGCACTCACTGCCAGTCAGTCAGTCAGTCAGTCAGTCAGTCAGTCAGAAAGGGGCAGGGGCAGGCCCCAGGCCCAGGGGCACACACCCAGGGAGCGTTGCAGCTGGGAGCAGTCTAGAATCCAGGCTTCTGGAGTCAGAGTGGCACTGGTACCAGCTGACTTGGGCCAGCTGTCCAGGGTCTGAGGTCAGGGGTGGTGGGGGAAATGGGGTGAGGAGGCATGGCCTCATGACCCTGTCCCGGACCCTGGCAGAAGCGGCCCTCCAGGTTTGCCACTCTGCTGCGGACCCTCCGGGGAACTCGGAAGAGGCCGCACAAGAAGGTGAGTGAGCCTGTCTGGGCTCCAGGGTCAGAGGAGAGGGGCTCCGCCCTCCCAGCTGGAGGCCTCCAGGTCAGGAGAGGGAGGCCTCCCTCCTCCATCCACCTCCTGTTCCCACAGAGCCTGCAACCCTCCATTAGCAGGGACCCAGGGGGGGCCTAGAAGAGCTGGGTGCACCATGCCTGTGGGGGAGGGGCTGGGCTGGGACCACAGGCCCTGTGATTGGCCAGCAGTAGGCCCTGGAGGTGATGAGGAGGAGTTCCTGGACAGTGAGGGAAGGGGCCATTGAGGGGAGGCTCTAAGGGTCCCGGGCTGCTCCATGTGGGGTCCCTGGGGTGGGACAGGAGGCTGAGGGTGGGAAGCTTTCAGGGGATTGTCCGTGGGGCCAGCTGAGAACAGGGGCTCATCCCACCCTCACCCTGATTGCCTAGTGTGTTCCCTTCCTTGGCAAATTTCTGACTGACCTGGAGATGCTGGACACTAAGTTGGAAGATTATCTGGAGGTGAGTGTCCTGGGACCTGGGGTGGGTGACCAGGGTTGACATTTGGGGAGAGAGAGGCCCTGTACTGAGCCCCTAGTTCTCAGCACAGCTCCCCCATGGAGATGGGCCTCATGCCCTTTCTAGGGACCCATGTGCCCCTCCTCTGGAGCCCAGAGTTTGGCCTCTCCCCAAGTCCTGTCTGTTTGTGTTTCCTGCCCCCTCCTGGGACCGGGTGGTACTGCATCATGAGAAGGGGTGGGCATAGGGGCTTGTCAGGGCCAGGGGCTCTTCCTGATGGACTGGGGCTGTCTGCCTTCCAGGGGAACCAGATCAACCTAGAGAAAAAGGAGAAGGTGAGCAGCTGTGGCACCTCCTGCGGGCAGGGGAGGGCAGTGAACATCAGAGGGCCCTCCCAGCACACTCCTGAGCTCCACCCCGCATCTTACACTCACTGGGAGAGTTATGACAGCAGAGGGAGACCCTCCAGGTGGTGGCTGGGGTAGGGGGGTGGCATCAAGGAGCATTGCCTGGAGGAAGGGCTGGCGAAGCCCATCTCTGAGCACAGGTAGGGCCTCATGGAATTAGGGGGAAGGGCGGTGCCCATGTGTGCAAAGACCCAGGACCTGTCCCCACGCCACTGCTCACCCCGCTCGGCCGTGTCTGCACCCTCTCCTTCCCTCTGGCCCCAGGAACAGAGAGTCATGGAGAAGATAGTGCTGCTGCAGGAAGCTGCCAACATGTATGAAATAGAGCCCGAGGAGCAATTCAGGGCCTGGTTCTGGGCCCTGGAGCGGCTCAGCGAGAAGGAGAGGTGAGGCCGGGCAGGAGCCGGGTGAGGGCGGGGTGACTCCCCTGCGGGCCAGGCCAGAGAACCTGTGTCCATGGCTCCCAGGTCAGCCCCCGCCCTTGTTGTGTAGCAACCCCTGGGGCACCCGACCCTGGGAGAGACACCTGAGAGATGGCTCCTGGGAGCTCACAGGTGCCCCTCTGTCCTGTAGTTACATCCTGTCCTGCCAGCTGGAGCCCCGGTCCTAGTTGGCCTGCAGAACACTCCAGGCCAAGAACTGCTTTGAAGGATCTGAAGTTTATTCTGAGACTAAAGGAAGTCATTGAATGATTGACAGCAGAGGAGGAATGATTCTTAAAATGATCTCACTTTCATGGATTTGCCCTCATGGAGAACATATTTGGATACAAAAATCTTTCTTCGTAGAAACTCGTAGGTTTTAGGTAAATTTTTATTAAATAAGGACAATACAAACTATTCTTTCTAAGAGTAGCACAACAAATAGCACACATTTTGCTGGATATGTGTACATTTGCACAGAATGAGCAGAGACACCTTTAATGCTGGCTTGATTGATAAGCAGCCAGGAAGGCGATATGATAGAACTGCCTCTCTCGGGTCCTCGCTTCCGAGATGACCAAGGAATGAAGTAACAGCAGTTGTGCCAAAAAGGACCTTGGTCGTGTGTAGCCTATTCAGTGCCCCACTGCACCGATGCATGCTCAAGGACAAGGCCTTTAGGAACATTTCTGAAGTGTCTTGGATGCCTCTGTGCCCCCCAAGCTGTTTGAGAAACTCCATTACTGTGGGCGCTGTGCCACTCACAGCCAGGAGGCAGGGGAGCCGAGAACACCTGAACACCCCCCCCCGCCCCCGATTCAGACCTGCGGGTGCTGCCCGTCACCTCCACGCAAGCCCCCGGAGGATGCTAAGTCCTTACGGACTGAAGAAACGTTCTGTGGAAAACAAGTGGAAATTGTACTTAAAAATATATGATGATAGAACGGAACCACTCCATAGAAGGGGATAAAGGGAAGATAGAAGACTAAAAGAAGGAGTGGGGAAATATACACATCAGGTAAAAGACACTTGAATGGAGTTAAATGTTTAATACAATGAAAACTATAAGAACTAAAACATAATTTAGGAAGTTGTGACATTTTGTATGACATTAAAATAGATTTTTTCTTCAACTATGTTAGAACAACATTTTAAAGAAAAGGATTCCAGAATAGCAAGAAGCCAAAAAATGGACAGATGAGGTTGAGTACAGTGAAAATAGAAATAAATATAAAAAAGTCAGCAGAGAGCCAGGCAATTGAGAGTTCTAAAACTGCTGAGAAATGAATAAAGCAGAACAGACCTGTATGGAAACAAGAAAATGCATGTGGCAATGAAGGAGGGAACAAAATTGAGATATTTGGGCGTCTATTTTGTTGCATTAATGTTCTGTGATACTAGTTGAGTGTATCTACTTCTGAATCAACACAACACAAGTTGACTGCCAAGCATGGGCTTTATTTTTACAAGTACAATTTGATTCATAAAAAAATTAAAACAAGTCCTAACTTTTATGCAAAACCAAATCTGCTTGTCTTTCCAGGTGGATTATGTGTGGGACACACTTCTTTATCCCCATTTTCAATACTCAAACACACACACACACAGTTTGTATCTTGAGACCAATTTCTTCAATTTTACAATAAGGAAATTGGATTAGATTCTATTTTCCTTTTGCAAAATAAAAGTAGATTTTTTATTATAAAATAATTCATAGTTATAGGTAGAAAAGTAAAAGGTTTATGTAATAAGTGATCATCCATATATTAAATTGGAAATAATAGTACATATATCTTTTCAGATATGTTAGTGATAGATGTAAATATATGCTTATTCATATTTATAATCATTTTATGTTCTATTTCTATTTGATAACATATTGTACTAATATTAAAATATTTCTGAAAAATAATGGCTTCTAGTACCTTTTCTTTTGCTATGTCATATATTATATCATTTAGCTTTAATTATTAGATTTAAAATTGTTTTGTTTTCTACTTTTTGAATAATTATGTGATGATCATCATTGTATAGTACCTCTGCACATTTATTTTTTAATTATTTCCCAAAAATAAAATTTCTGTTTCCAAAAATATGCACATTCTAAATTTTAGTATCTATGAATTTTGAATAATTTGATCAAGTTCCCTTGGAATTTTTATTGGGATCTTATCAAATTTGTAGATTGGGTTAAGAGGAATTCATTCACTACCTCCTCTAACAGGTACGTGTTGAGCGCCTCCTAGAGGCCAGGTTCTCAAAGCACAGTGGTCAACCCAAAGAGTTGGTAACAAGGGCAGGCTTGCATGAAAGGGTCAAAGCCGCCCGCACATACATAACAAGCCGGGACTTGCTGGGTGCTCTGAACAAAAGGAAAAGCAGACAAAGAGACAAATGGGGACAAGGTAATGTTGTAGATAAGGATGATATGAAGGTTTGTGGGATCGAGGTGATAGTTGAGGCTGCTTTGGGACTATGCACAGATGACCAGCAAAAATATAAACATCCCCAGCTGAGCCCCCATTTTGGTCTCTGGCTCAGAAGTGTTCTCGGTGGCTCCTGATCTGAGAAAGTGCAGCCAGCCTCATTCTTTACAGAAATGAGGACAGAGGACCCAGCCTCTGGCCTCTCTGGACCCCTTACCATGAAACAACCTTTAATTGGGGTGCGTATTCTTACTTTACTCTGTTGCTCTATTATATCCTCTTCCTGTAACGAACTGTAGGCAGCACGTATTTCTGTTTAACTGACCCTTAGTTCTCCAAGTGCAGCGCTCATGGTGTTTGATTCCATGTTCAAACTGGGCCACCTGACCTACAACAGAGCCACCCACCTGTTCTCCCAGTATGTGGCCCAGCACATCAAATGGGGTCTCTTCCAGGCACCATGGACATCACCCAGGAAACTACAATTGCTGGTGCTTCCCTTGAGATGTGGGGCATTTGCGTTGACTCTCCTATAAGCACATCCCAGTCCCCAGCTCACTGTAAGAACTTGGTACTTCTATTTCCATCATGTTGCTCTCACAATGCATGGAAGATAAGAGGGCAAGGGGCTCAGAATCTGTAGGAAAGTCATTGTATGGTACTGAAGCAAGAACTATGACAAAGATAGTGTGAAGGGGGTGCTGGTGATGCAAGTACTGAAATCATCAAAGAACGACAGACCTCGGGGTTTGTGGAAGACCGCAGCAAGCAGGGCTGATACAGTGTGAGAACAAAAGATTCAAAGCATTGGCAAGAAGAGATGGAGAATGGTCTTAGGCAGCAAAGAGATGCCTACCTCCAGGCTCTGGGGCAGGAGGGCATGTGGGTGTGGGAGTCACTGCTCAGCAGAAGAGCAGCAGGTGCTATGACTGGAGGGCCGTGCAATGGTTCCTGGGTGGCTGAGAGCCAAAGTGGTCCAGGCTTCGACTGGCACCGTGGTCCCTGATGGAGGTACCATGCATTAGTTCAGTGATATGTCCCAGGTGCTGGCCTTAGACTTGGAATCTAACACATGCTCAGTCAGTGTCTGTGGAATGGTAGGGAACGCATGGTCCTCTGGCCCCGAAACTTGGATGAGGCAATTTCTCAGGACACTGTCCTTCACAGAGTATCCTGGGGCCAAGCCAGGTGTCTGAATATTGTGAAGTCTGCACTGTGTCCAAGTGGGTAGGATGAGGCCAGCTCTGAAGTGGGGGTCCATGTGGCAGACTGGAGGCAGGGGAGAATAGCACATTACAAGCTACAGCTAGGGACAAGGCTGAAAGGGGCAAAATGGGTCAGGTGGGAGGGGGACAAGGGGTTTAAAATGGGGTTTAACACAAGGTCATTGAGGACAGTCTTTATACATTGCACCTGTGCTCCTGGGGCCTGCAATGGGAAGTCTTAAATCCTGACACTGGTCAGCAACATGATGGATTGTGATAACAATGCACTTGATTTGGGGCACAAGCCCTTCTGCACGTGAATCAGTGGGCATCACCTTCCTGAGCCCCCAGATGACTGCGGCTCTGCAGGCCCAGCACAGTCCCTCTTTCTGTTAAGAGTGAACAGTATCACACAGAGTCTCAGCGGATCTTGGAGACATGGCAGGCATCCCAGTGTGGGCTCTAAGTCAGCATTGCCCTGCTGAACTTGAACAAATGTAGGCTTCTGGGGCCGGAAGTCCTGCAACTATGAAATAGTTGTATAACAAGGGGTCTGATATTTTTTTTAATTTGTTTTTGTTTTCTCACATTTTTCTTCACATATTTTGATCTCATGAATCATTGAGATATTAAATTACAATACCGTTTAGATGCATGTCAAGTATGATATTAACACAGTAGAGTTGATAGTCCACATGTTAGCTAAGTTTTGATGTTTGTTGAAGTTGTAAAATATAGCCACAAACTCTTTGACACATTCATCGCAAGAGGTCGAGGCTCTGGCCCCTCCCTGTGAGGAGGGTGGTTGGTGACTGCTTCCACCATGAGGGGAGGGTACAGTGGAGCTAAGTGCCTGGCAGCTAGGTCATGAAAGGCCATACAGCTTCCCCAGTGTGCACTAGAATGAACGCTTGCTCTTGGCGCCGGGAGCTGCCACGCAAGACGTCCAGGTGCATGTCAGCACCGTGATGAAGCCTCACGGAGGTGCTCTGCTCTGCCACCCCAGTCCCCACATCATCCCAGCAGAAATGCCAGCGACCTGAGGGAAGAATCCTCTAGATCAGGGGTTGGCCCACATTTTCTGGAGGGTCCAGACCGTGGGGCTTTGCAGGGCATATGAGCTCGGTCACAACTACTCAACTCTGCTGTCACAGCACAGAAGCAGCTATTGACGACATGCACAGGAATAGCTGTGTCCCAGTCACACTTCTTTGCACAGACAGGTGATAGGCCCATGTGGTGTGGCTCAGTACTTGAGCATCAGCCCATGCACCAAGAGGTCACCGGTTCGATTCCTAACCAGGGCAGATACCTAAGTTGTGGGCCTGATGCCCAGGGGAGTGTGCAGTGGGCAGCCAATCGATATTGTCTCTCATCAGTACTTTTATCTCTCTTTCCCTCTCTCTTCCTCTCTCTAAAATCAATAAAGAAAAAAATTTTTAAAAAAAGAAAGAAATTTCTCAGATGCCGCAGGTTTTCTAGAAAATTAAACCTAAGAATTAAAATGCTAAAATAAAAATAAACATATTTATAAAAGTTAATAACAAGTGATAAGCACTGAAAAAGCATCTAATAAAAAATGCAACAGCCACCCTGGCCAGTTTGGCTCAGCAGTTAAGAGCACTGGCCCTTGGGCCGAACAGTTATGGGTTTGATCCCTGACCTAGATGGGCTCATGCAGGAAGGAAGCAATCAGTGTGTCTTTCTCCCATCAATATTTCTCTATCTCCCTCCCTCCATTCCACTCTCTAAAAATCAATGAGGATATATTTTTGATTGAAGATTAATATAAAATTTTGGCAGAGGGCCTTCCCAGACTCAGTGCACTTGTCATTAAGCAGGAACAGCTGGACAAAGGCAATGAGACAGGAAACAGCCTGAGGTGTGCAGGGACTGTCCCAGCTGAGTGTCACTGTGGCCAAGCAGCAGCATGTCCTGCAGCTGAAGAGGACGTGCTGGGGGTGGGCCACCCATGCCCTGTTGAAGAGCTTGGAATATGTTCTGTAGACAATAAAATAGTGAATGTTTTCTATTTTTAATTTTTATTGTTTCTAAACCAACAATGTGCATTATTGTAGAAATATAACACTAAAAATAAGCCAAAAATAATTACCTGTATTTAAATTGGAAACTTTGGTCTCTACTAAATAATGTATTTATCAGAATGAATTCTATTGTTTTGGAAATTATATTTTACATAACATCTATGTTATTCAATATTGAGCTATATTACTGTTTAATGCCTATGCAGTATTTTAGTGTGCAATTTAGTAATTAGAATTCATTGAACACACTTCTTATTTAATATTTACTTGCTTATATATATTTCCCACTGTTTTTAACTGCCAGTAGATGTCTTCCTTCTCTTACCTGCATGAAACTGATGAAGTGGACTTGCTGAGCCAAATGTTGCTATTGTTGGGAGCATTGATACTTTTCTCAAAAACAACCTCTCCAAATGCAGCCTGCACTCTCCCCAGGAGGGACAGAAGCTGTTACATTTGTTTGGTTGGGTCTATTTGCCTGTTTGGATTCAGAAAGGAGAGGAAGCTCTCAGTGCACTAGGAAGGCAAAGCAACCTTGTGCTTCTTTAGCCAATGGCGCTGGTTCACCTTCCAGCAGAGAAGGGTTGTTCTGTCTCTTAGGTCATCCCGGAAATAGCCCCCTGGAAGTTCCTTCCACATTCCCACAGCACTCAGAACTGTGAGCAGTCTCTTGTGAGCTGGCTCCCAGCTGATAAGAAGCTACCTGCTCTGTCTCTTTCTCTCACTCTCAGGCTGCTCTAATTTAACTTAGTATGTATCAGTGTGTGTTTTATATCATATATAATGCTAATTTGTTTCATTTATTTTGGGTCCCTTCATTAGAATGTGAGTTGCACGAGTGCAAAGACATTTGTCTATTTTGCTCACCAGTGCCCCAGAACAGTGTTTGGAATATAGAAACAATTCAATCAATATTTATCGTATGAATAAATGAAATAATTATAGGGTTTCTTTGCAGGAAAAACACATAACACAAAAGTTTTCCAACACCAGTATCTATAATAATTTCTATATCTAGAAGAGTATCATAACAATTTCTCCAGTTACTGCCTTCATGGGAGAAATTTTCCTCAACCCAAAATTGAAGGAAAGAAGAGAACTTATGACCCCTCAGGTCACCAACTCCCTCCCCACAAAGACCTGCCGTTGGGGCACTCTGAGCATCAGGGTTTCTAAGGCTGTGGGGTAAGTGGGTTCCGCATGGGGTTCATAACCGTGAAAACCCCAACCCCTTTATCCTTGTTCGAAGCCCCCTCTGAACCCAGATGCATGTAGGTGAAGACACCGGTTCCACAGAAGAGGCAAACCACAGTGAGATGCAGCCACATGTAGAGAAGGCTCACCTCCTGCCCTTCACTGAGCGGATCTGTAGCCCTGCAGCAGCCACACAGATGTAGGAGGGGATGGTGTGTGGGAGACATTTTGCATGGCTTCAAATTTGTTATAATCTGCTCTGCCATCACCTGCCCCAAGGCAGGATATCTCTGTGTTCTGCATTTCTTTATCTCTGTATTTTGCATTTCTTTAAGTAACCATTTACTCATCAGCCAGTCTTTACTGACCTTTTGTTCCTTTTGTAGTATTTCCTAGAATTGCTTAGGGCAAGCCTGGTGCTTGGCAACAGGTGCTTCTTGCCCTATATATTGTGTGAATTACCCCTGAATAAAGGAGACTTGATCAGAGCCCTGTCTTGTCTCCATTTCTCGTGTCTCTTGTCCCTCCTCATCCTCACTCCCCCTCTAGAGTCCTCGTTGCTCGACCTGCGGGACGGGTCAAGTGGCGCCCAACGTGGGGCTCCAGCACGGGGGATCCAGTGAAGGACGCCGTTCGAGTGGCCGGCAGAAAGGAAAGCAAAGGAAAAGAAGATAAAAGAAAAGAGGGAAGGACGTGGGAACCTGCTGCGTCTGCACCCCTCGGGTAAGGGAACGGCGATTATGGGGCAAGCATTGAGCCAAGATAAGATGTTCGTTGAAGGACTAGGAAAGGCTATAAAGGCACGAGGAGTAAAGGTGAAAATTAAGCATTTGTGTCAGTATTTTGATTATATTAAAGAAGTTTGTCCTTGGCTTGCTACAGAGGGAATTATAGATCAAAAACGGTGGAAAATAGTTGGTGATGCTCTTAGAGATTACTATAAGACTTATGGACCCGAGAAGGTCCCGGTAACTGCTTTTTCTTATTGGTATTTAATAGATGAGATTTTATCTCAGAGACATTCTGATCCTCTCATTGCCAATGTAGTAGAATATGGTGAGGGTATATTACAGAAAGAAAAAAAGGGGAATGAAAATGAAAGTAAAGAATGTGAGGACTTCATGTCATTCGATAGTGATAAAGAGGAAGAAGAAACTGAGCCCACTCGGAATAAAATTATGCCTAAAAGCTCTATTTATCCTGACCTATCAGAATATTTGGAGACTGTTCCTGACGGAGGGGAGGTTAATTGGGATGAATTGGTGGATGAAGCTGACAGATCTGATTGGCCGCTTGTTTCTCAACGCCCCCCACCTTATAATAATAATCCCAGTGCTCCCCCGCTGGCCTGTCCAGTCCTTGACCCTAGAAAAGAACTTAGAGATAAAATTGAACACCTCAAAGGACAAATAAAACTGGAAAAAGCACCAAGATCTCATAGCCCAATTAGAAGGACTAAAAGTAGGAAAATCTAAAAAGGAGAGTGGAGTAAGATCAGAAGTCCTCGGTAATCAAAAGCCACCCATGAGGGGAGCTGTCCCAAAGATCCCTCCCCGCTTGCAACTTGCACCAGAGCTAGATGATATAGAGGCTTTTCCAGAAACAGAAACAGTGGACGCGCAAGGACAGGCTTGGCGTCACCATAGCGGGTTTGATTTTAAATTAATAAAGGAGTTAAAAACCGCTGTAGCACAATTCGGAGCCACAGCCCCGTATACTACGGCAATTTTAGAATCAGTAGCCGAGAATTGGCTTACGCCTGGGGATTGGCAAACATTAGCCGAGCGACACTTGCTGGAGGAGACTATCTCCTATGGAAATCAGAATATGTAGAGAACTGCAGGGACATTGCTAAACGCAATGTGCAGGCTGGTAATGGATGGAATTTTGATATGCTAATAGGAGAAGGAAATTATGCCAATAGCGATGCCCAAATGCAATATGATGCAGGCCTTTTTGCCCAAGTTCAGGCTGCAGGCACTAGAGCATGGAGGAAACTGCCCACCAAAGGCGATATGAGCTCCTCCCTTACTAACATTAAACAAGGACCTGATGAGCCTTTTGCAGATTTTGTTCACCGCTTAATTACTGCAGCAGGCAGAATTTTCGGTAATGCAGACGCCGGCATGGATTTTGTTAAACAATTGGCTTTTGAAAACGCTAATGCCGCCTGTCAAGCCGCTATTAGACCTTATAAGAAAAAGACTGATTTAACTGGTTATATTCGCCTATGCTCTGATATTGGGACTGCCTATCAACAGGGCCTTGCCATGGCTGCCGCCTTGCAAGGGTATACAGTCAGATGTTGGGGTCAAGCAAGGGCCCTTTAAGAATAAGTTGGCTCTACGTGCAGAGCCTGTTTTCCTGCTTACAGTTTGCTGCCTGAAGGGTTTTGAAATATCGCCTTGAGGAACATTCCTGAGATGTGGTCCCTGGTTAATGTTTGAGCAGTAAATACCTTCGATAATTGGGAATTGTCTTTCTCTGCTCATGCATCCTTTCCCCCTTCCTGTCTGACCTTTCCCGCAAGTATATAATCTGTTACCTATCTGCAATAAAGTTGAGACTTGATCAGACTCCTGTCTTGTCTCCATTTCTCGTGTCTCTTGTCCCTCCTCATCCTCACTCCCCCTCTAGAGTCCCCGTTGTTCGACCTGCAGGACGGGTCAAGTGGCGCCCAGCGTGGGGCTCGAGCACGGGGGATCCAGTGAAGGACGCCGCATCGGGTGCACCCACATCCGGACGCTTCTCAGGAGCCTGCTGAGAAACTGAAGCCGGTGAGTTAATGCGGCGATCATGGGGCAAGAAATGAGTAAACATGAATTATTTGTGGAGCAGTTAGGACAAGCATTAAAGGCACGAGGAGTAAAGGTGAAAGTGAAACATTTATGTAAATATTTTGATTATATCAAAGATCTCTGCCCTTGGTTTCCTACTGAAGGGACTATCAATCCAAAGAGATGGAAAAGGGTGGGAGACGCTCTGCAAGATTTTTATAATACCTTTGGGCCGGAGAAGGTCCCTGTTACAGCATTTTCGTATTGGAATCTCATAAACGACTTGTTATCTCAAAGACAGTCTGATCCTGTAGTTGCAAATGTAGTGGAAAAGGGACAAACAATTCTCCAGGGAGCTAAATCAAGCCAAGAGCCGCCCCAAGATAATAAAGAGCAAGAGCCCGGCCCTGGTTGGTCGAGCGGGTGGCAGCCACTCGATGTGTCCCTTCACGTCAATGTTTCTCTCTCTCTCTCCCTTCCTCTCTCTCCCTCCCACTCTATCTGTACAAAAAATGGAAAAATATCCTCGGGTGAGGATAAAAAAAAAAAAAAATAAAGAGCAAGAGGATTTAATCTCACTTGAGAGTGAGGATGAAGGGGGAGCTGCAGTGGCAGAAGCAAGGGTAAGAATTAAATGCAAGACCCCAAAAAACAAAAAGAAAAAGGAAAAGGAATCAGTAATGGAAACTAAACCTAAGATCTATCCACCCATTACTGAGCTAGAAGTTGAGCAGCATAATACCAGTACAGAACATAGTGAAGAAGACAGTGATAATGAGAATAATGACAAAGATGATACGCCCAAGGCCGACCCTCGAGAGGTTGACTGGAATGATTTAGCTGATCAGGCTGCCAAATATCATAACAAAGACTACTGGCCGCCCCCTTATGCAGCTGCCCTGCCTTCGGCCCCTGCCGCTTTCCCTATCATTGATCCTCAGAAACAATTGAGAGATAAAATAGAGTACTTAAAAGAACAAATAAAATTAGAAAAGGAACACCAAGATTTAATTGGACAATTAGAAAGGCTAAAAACTGGGAAACCTGCCCCGCCTCTGAACAATCTTAACAGGCCAGCTAAAGGGAATAATAAACAAAAGCCACTTAAAACTCCCCCTGCGCCTCTTTTACCACTCTTAAATGAGGAGCCTGAAGCGAATCCTGTAACAGAAACAACAGACGCACAAGGCCAGGCTTGGAGGCATCATACTGGATTTGACTTTAAAGTTATTAAAGAATTAAAAACTGCTGTGGCTCAATATGGTGCTACCGCTCCTTATACTATGGCTATACTTGAGTCCGTAACTGATCAGTGGCTTACACCCAGTGACTGGCAGACTTTGGCTCGAGCTACTCTGTCAGGTGGAGACTACCTATTATGGAAGTCTGAATATGTCGAGGTCTGTCGCGACACGGCCCGACGGAATGCACAGGCTAATAATGCATGGAACTTTGATATGCTCATAGGAGAGGGCAATTATGCCCTGAGTGATAATCAAATGCAGTATGACCCCGGATTATTTTCTCAAATACAATCCGCAGGCACCAGAGCCTGGAGAAAGCTCCCTACAAAAGGAGACGTGAGTGCTTCGCTTACTAACATTAAACAGGGCCCAGACGAGCCTTTTGCTGATTTTGTCCACAGATTAATTACAGCTGCTGGTAGGATTTTCGGCAGTGCAGATGCCGGAGCTGATTTTGTTAAACAATTGGCATTTGAAAATGCTAACGCTGCCTGTCAGGCTGCCATTAGACCTTACAAAAAGAAGACAGATTTAAGTGGCTATATTCGCTTATGCTCTGACATAGGCTCAGCTTATCAGCAGGGATTAGCCATGGCGGCTGCCATGCAAGGTTTTACAGTTAAGCAGTTTCTGGCACAGCAACAAGGGAAAGGGAAATGTTTTAATTGTGGGGAAATAGGACATTTTGCTCGAAACTGCAAAGGAAAAAGGGATTCTACACCCAGTACCAAACCAGCCCCTGGGTTATGTCCTCGCTGTAAAAGGGGATATCACTGGGCTAATGAATGTAAATCAAAGAAGGATGCACAAGGGAATCCATTGCCTCCGCTTCAGGGAAACGGGGAGCGGGGCCAGCCCCAGGCCCCAAAACCCAAACAAATCTATGGGGCAATGAGTTTTGTTCCTCCAAACAACAACAACAATCCATTTCAGACCTCTGCCGAGCCACAACAGGTAGTGCAGGATTGGACCTCTGTTCCTCCACCTACTCAGTACTGACCCCAGAAATGGGAGTTCAGGCATTATCAACAGGAATTTATGGACCTCTGCCTGAAAACACTTTTGGGCTCATTCTAGGTCGTAGCAGTGTTACATTGCAAGGGCTACAAGTGTTTCCGGGAGTAATTGATAATGATTATACTGGAGAGATTAAGGTTATGGTTGCCTCTCCTCGGAACATCAATACCATTAATTCTGGCCAGCGCTTTGCTCAACTCCTGCTTTTGCCCATGTTAGCCACTACTGACAAGGTTGTTGGAGGACAAAGAGGATCTGGAGGGTTTGGATCGTCCAATGTTTATTGGGCTGAGACCATCACTCCTCAAAAACCTATAATGACCCTATGGTTAGATGGAAAGGAATTTTCTGGGCTCATTGATACAGGTGCGGATGTAACTATAATTAAGAAAGAATGTTGGCCGTCCTCCTGGCCATTAGAAGAAACTCTTACTCACTTAAAAGGTATTGGGCAAAGCACCAACCCAGAAAGAAGTTCCTAACTTGGAAGAATTCAGAAGGGCATCAGGGAACCGTCCAGCCATTTGTCATAGCCGGCCTTCCTATTAATCTTTGGGGTCGTGATCTATTATCTCAAATGGGAATGATCATGGGAAGTCCAAACACTGTTATTACGGCTCAAATGTTGAATCAAGGACATGTACCAGGAAGGGGTCTGGGTAAAGACAGCCAAGGCATAATTGAACCTTTAATCCCTACAGGAAACACTCAGAGAACAGGATTAGGGTATTTCTCCTAGGGGCTGCTGATTCTCCTGTAAGTCATGCAGACAAAATAAGTTGGTTATCCGATAGTCCTGTGTGGGTTGATCAGTGGCCTCTGAGTGCTGAAAAATTGCAGGCTGCACATCAATTGGTACAGGAGCAGTTGGCAGCTGGACATATAACAGAAGTAATTCCCCATGGAATACTCCTATATTTGTCATCAAGAAAAAATCAGGAAAATGGAGGTTGATACAAGACTTAAGGGCTGTTAACAAGACTGGTTCTGATGGGAGCACTTCAACCAGGCCTCCCTTCCCCAGCAGCCATCCCTTTGGGATATTATAAGATAATAATAGACTTAAAGGATTGTTTTTTCACTATACCACTACATCCGGAGGATCAAAAAAGATTTGCATTTAGTTTACCATCTATTAATTTCAGAGAACCTATGAAAAGATATCAATGGAAAGTTCTCCCCCAAGGCATGGCTAATAGCCCTACCCTATGCCAGTCATATGTTGCTACTGCCCTTCAACAAGTCAGGAATGATTGGGCACAGATGTATATTATTCATTACATGGATGATATCCTCATTGCAGGTGAACAGGAATCTCAGGTTCTGCGATGTTACGCGGAAATACAAAAGGCCTTACAATTTTATGGCTTAATTGTTGCCCCTGAGAAAGTGCAAGTAACTGACCCATATACATATTTAGGATTTCAGCTACAAGGAACTCGTATTTCATCCCAGAAAATAGAATTACGATTAGACAAATTACATACACTCAATGATTTCCAAAGGTTACTCGGGGATATTAATTGGCTAGTTCCCTATTTAAAACTTAGTAAATACGAATTGAGACCCCTGTATGACATCTTACAGGGAGATACTGACCCTAACTCCCCTAGACAACTTACCCCAGATGCACGGCAGTCATTGAAAATAGTAGAACAGGCCATACAAAATCAGAGCACCACATTTATAGATTACCAACTGCCATTAAAGTTTATAATCTGTGCTACTAAACAATCTCCTACAGCCGTATTTTGGCAGACATCTCCCCTGCTATGGCTTCATTTGCCTGCATCTCCAAAAAGGATTCTAGAACCATATTACGTAGCTATTTCTCAATTAATAATGCTAGGAAGAGATCAAGGTAAATGTTATTTTGGAAAAGAGCCTGATGAAATAATTTTGCCCTATACTCATCAACAAATTAACTGGCTAATGCAGAGTACTGAAGAATGGCCCATTTCTTTAGCCTCATACTGTGGGCAACTTGATAATCACTACCCGCCTAATAAGCTTTTAGATTTTGCTAACCGACATGAATTTATCTTCCCTGTCAAAACATCTCATAAGCCTCTAACTAATGCTTTATTAGTGTTTACCGATGGGTCCTCTAATGGGACTGCAGCCTATGTTGTTGGTGACTCGGTAACTCAATTCCATACACAATGCTCATCTGCTCAACTTACAGAATTACAAGCAGTTATTGCAGTATTTGCCACTTTTCCTGATCAAGCTCTAAACATATACACAGACAGTGCCTATATTGCACAATCAGTTCCACTACTGGAAACAGTAGGACACATTAAAACTGTCTCTACTGCTAGTGACTTATTTAGACAATTGCAGACCTTAATTCACCAAAGACAACAACCATTTTTTATAGGACATTTAAGGGCCCATACTGGT
The DNA here is from genome assembly GCF_014108415.1 of Molossus molossus. NCBI lineage: Eukaryota > Metazoa > Chordata > Mammalia > Chiroptera > Molossidae > Molossus > Molossus molossus. Next base: position 67,383,129 of record NW_023425350.1, on the reverse strand, counting down.
CTCCCTGGCCCATTATCAGAAGGTAATGCAAAAGCTGATGCAGCCACACAAGACTTGTTCCTTGCCATAACACAACAAAAGGGAATTTCTGCAGCTCAGCAGACTCATCAGCTACATCATCTAAATGCCAGAACTTTAAGAATTTTACACAAAATAACTAAAGAACAGGCTAGACAGATAGTTAAAAGTTGCTCTCAGTGCTTACAGACTACATCTACACCTCATCTGGGAGTTAATCCTAAAGGACTAGTACCTAACGCTTTGTGGCAAATGGATGTAACACATTTCCCTGAGTTTGGCAATTTAAAGTATATACATGTCTCCATAGATACATTTAGTGGTTATATTTTTGCCTCTCTACAAACAGGAGAAGCTACAAAACATGTTATTGCACACATGTTAAGTGCCCTTTCTTCTATGGGAAAGCCAGATTCCCTACAAACAGATAATGGGCCTGGATACACTAGTTCCCGGCTTGCAGATTTCTGTACAAAATTGCACATTAAACATATCACAGGCATCCCTTATAATCCACAAGGACAAGGTATAGTAGAAAGAGCTAATCAAACCATAAAATGCACAATCAATAAAATAAAAAAGGGGGAATGGTACCCTACTAAAGGAACACCCAGAAATTTACTATCTCATACACTATTTATTTTAAATTTTTTAACTTTGGATGCTCAAGGACTTTCCGCAGCACAAAGATTTTGGCAATCCTCCACACAAAAACAATATGCCTCCGTACTATGGAAAGACCCACTAGATAATTCCTGGCATGGCCCTGATCCAGTGTTAATATGGGGACGAGGGTCGGTTTGTATATATAATAAACAGGCCCAATCTGCATGGTGGTTACCTGAACGCCTTGTTAGGCAAATTAACGCGTCATAACCCCAGGCCCAGGGTTCTACTGCACCCTGAGGATGGTGTTTTCTCTTCTTAGGGTCAACAATGTTTCTCCTGCTGCTTATCCTGACCACGTGGGCAAGAATTGGAGCCGAATGGGATGACAATTTTATTGTAAATGCCTCTCGTACCCTCGCTAAAGGAGAGAATTTAACCAATTGCTGGATTTGTCATACTAATCCAGAGACACCCTCCGGCTTTCATACGCATATTAAGGCATACCCTCTTAGTAATCAATCTCTCATACAGTTTTTAAACTCCTCTACAACCTATCCTATTCGTTCCCCCTTTTCCTTACGAGTTATTTGGGAACGTAATCCTCCCTTCTGCTTGCGTCTGACACCTTATCTCACTCAGAGTTTTAATTTCTCCCAGACTTCCCTTAAGTGTAATGGTACTGTATGTACCCCATGTCATAATGAAACTCATGCACCTGCAGTAAATATATTCGAACTGCTTGCTGAAAAACCTGAAAGCATTGACACTCTTACTGAGGAGAAGGCCTTTAAGCCCCTCAATTGGTCGAATGTCGTTTGTCAGCCAAACTTCGCCTCTCCTTGTGTTCCTAACGCCACTCATTGCTGTAAGGATATTGTGAACAATCCTCATATTGAAAATAATACTCAATGTATGACATGGAAATTGGGAACTCCTATGGTGGGCCTTGCACCAGCCTTCGGTAACCTCCCGGCGGCTGGACAAGCTGCACCTAATTTAGGGCCATTTAAGGACTGTATTAATGTTTCCTCTACCTTGTTGGCACCTTATTTTTCTAAAAATCATACACTGATTCCCGCTCCGGAAGGTTTAGTTTGGTTATGTGGAACCTCCTCCAATTGGCTTACTGCACGATCTGAACAGTTAGAGGCTATTGCTTATTCCTCCCTTGACAACAGCATTCATGGAGGAGATTGCACGTTGGGCACCTTAGCCCCTACAGACATGAAGGTCCTCCGATCTGCTCCTCCGACTCGTACTCGAAGGGCTTTTGGTCTGGTTGTAGCTGGTAGTGTAGCCGCGATGGCTGCCCTAGCTCCTTGGGGTGGGTTTGCTTATCATGAGCTTACTTTAAAGGAACTCACCACTCGGTTAGAAGAGACCCTTGTCTCCACTGCTGATGGTTTGGCGGGATTATCACGATCTCTTGATTCTCTTGCCAATGTTGTCCTGGATAATAGGATTGCCCTAGACTATTTGCTAGCAGAACAGGGAGGGGTTTGTGCTGTAATTAACAAAACTTGTTGTACCTATGTTAACAATTCAGGTTTAATAGAAACCAACATCCAGAAGCTGTATGAACAGGCGAAATGGCTGCCCCAGTATAATCAGAAGAAGACAGAAGCTTCCTCTGCCCTTTCTAACATGTTTAATGGCATATTACCCTATCTCCTCCCTCTCTTAGGCCCTCTCCTAGGCTTGCTCCTTTTACTATCCTTTGGGCCCATGATATATAACAAAATTATGGCCTTCATCAAGCAGCAAATTGAGGCAATAAAAATACAACAAATACAGGTCCATTATCATCGCCTAGAACAGGCTGAGCAAGGCATTCCGTACTTTGATACGATGGCCTAAATTACGCTGGGTTGGTTAGCCAATGACGGGCAACTGAGAGACACTGAGAGGTACATAGGCTCGCCTAAGACAGGAGCAAGGCCTTTCGCTGCCTTGTTATCCCATGACGGGTAAGAGACCTTCAACGTACCACAGTGAGATCTCTCCGACCTAAGACAGGCACAACCCCGACAACATCAATAAAATAAAAAAGGGGGACCTGTTGGGGTCAAGCAAGGGCCCTTTAAGAATAAGTTGGCTATACGTGCAGAGCCTGTTTTCCTGCTTACAGTTTGCTGCCTGAAGGGTTTTGAAATATCGCCTTGAGGAACATTCCTGAGATGTGGTCCCTGGTTAATGTTTGAGCAGTAAATACCTTCGATAATTGGGAATTGTCTTTCTCTGCTCATGCACCCTTTCCCCTCTTCCTGTCTGACCTTCCCGCAAGTATATAATCTGTTACCTATCTGCAATAAAGTTGAGACTTGATCAGAGCCCTGTCTTGTCTCCATTTCTCGTGTCTCTTGTCCCTCCTCATCCTCACTCCCCCTCTAGAGTCCTCGTTGTTAGAGACCTGCAGGACGGGTCAGTCAGACAGTTCTTATCCCAACAAAATTTGGGGTAGAGACCTCTTATCCCAATTAGGATTAATAATGGGAAGCCTGAATACTGTTATTACTACCCAAATGTTGAAAACCGGATATCTACCAGGCCAAGGGCCGGAAAAAAAAAATGGGTATAACAGAACCCATAGAGCCCTCCCCAAAGACTGATAGGGCAGGATTAGGCCATTTTCCATAGGGGCCATTGACACTCCTGTGACCCATGCAGAAAAGATCACGTGGCTTTCTGAGGAGCCGGTGTGGGTTGATCAATGGCCTCTAACAGCAGAAAAACTGATGGCTGCACAACAGTTGGTACAGGAGCAGCTTGATGCTGGCCACATTGTCCCTAGTAACTCCCCTTGGAATACTCCTATTTTTGTCATTAAAAAGAAATCTGGTAAATGGCGGCTATTGCAAGACTTAAGAGCTATAAATAAGACTATGGCACTAATGGGAGCCTTACAGCCAGGACTTCCCTCACCTGTTGCCATACCTTTGGGTTATTTCAAAGTCATTGTTGATCTAAAGGATTGTGTTTTCACAATTCCTCTGCATCCAGATGATCAGAGGCGATTTGCATTCAGCTTACCAGCTATAAATTTCAAAGCGCCTATGAAAAGATTCCAATGGCGTGTTCTGCCACAGGGAATGGCTAATAGCCCTACCCTATGCCAATCCTTTGTGGCTTTAGCCTTACAATCAGTTAGAGACAATTGGCCAATTATATACATTATACATTACATGGATGATATCCTCATAGCCGGAGAAGAGGGGAGCGAGGTTTTGAAATGCTATGAGATGATGCGCGTTGCCTTACGAGACAAAGGCCTGGAAATAGCCCCTGACAAGGTCCAACTCGCAGACCCTTATACATATCTTGGTTTTCAAATGCGAGGGTCCCTAATTTCCTCTCAAAAATTAGAACTAAAATTAGACAAGCTTAAAACCCTAAATGATTTCCAAAAATTGCGAGGGGACATTAATTGGCTTATGCCCTATTTAAAAATCAGTGAAGGAGAACTTAAACCCCTGTATGATATATTGCAGGGAGATGCCAACCCTACATCTCCCCGTGAACTTAACTTGGAAGGAAAACAGGCTATACGCAAAGTTGAACAGGCTATCCATTCTCAAGCAACCACCTTTATGGATTACACTAAGACTTTAAAGTTTATTTGTAAGACTGCTCTCTCCCCTACCGCTGTTTTCTGGCAGACAGCGCCCTTAATGTGGATCCACTTGCCTGCCACACCTAAAAAGGTCATTGAGCCATATTATCAGTTTCCAATCTCATTACGATGAGTAGGGAACAAGCTAGGCAAATTGTTAAAAACTGCCCCTCATGTGCCACTCATTTGCCGGTCCCCCACCTTGGAGTAAACCCAAGGGGACTAATTCCTAATGCATTATGGCAGATGGATGTAACTCACATCTCTGAATTTGGAAATACAACCCTCAGGGCCAAGGGATTGTAGAGAGAGCACATCTGTCTTTAAAGATCACCATTAATAAAATAAAAAAGGGGGAATGGTACCCCACGAGGGGGTCACCCAGAAATATTCTCTCTCATGCCTTATTTATCCTCAATTTTTTAAATTTGGACACTGATGGGCAATCTGCTGCTAATCGCTTTTGGCATACAGAAACCCAAAAACAATTTGCATCAGTACTGTGGAAAGATCCACTAACCAACTCTTGGCATGGCCCAGACCCAGTCCTCATCTGGGGCCGAGGTTCTGTATGCATTTACTCTAAGAAAACGAAATCTGCCAGGTGGCTACCAGAGCGTCTGGTTAAACAGATTGATCAAGTTAAAGGAATAACAGATAACCATATAGATAACTCCAGGGACGAAAATTCGCCCTGAGAGGCTTTTCCTGTTTTTTCATTTCAGGAATGGACCGGAAGGCTGAAATCTTACTGCAGGGATACTACTGCATCTTTGCCTGCTTGTGGAAGGAGGTTGGGGCCTCCTCCACACCCTGACGAGCTCCTGAGGGCCTTGTTTGGCCCCCCATGCGACTGCCTTGCAGGAATGCTGCTGCTTAAAAGAACTTTTCAATAACCCCCTTTGGAGCGGGCTAAATGGGGTGTGTCTTCTCCCTCTGCTGGGCCCCTTACTTGGCCTTTTACTGATTGTGTCACTAGGACCCTTCCTCTTCAATAAGGTGATGGCTTTCATCAAGCAGCAGATAGATGCCATTAAGATGCAATCTATACAGGTCCACCACTATCATAGACTTGAAATGGCCGACAGAGAAGCTCACTCTAGCTGTGAGTCAATAAGCTCAAAAAACCTCGTCACCTTGGTGCGCTGGGCTGGTTAGCCAGAGACGGGCAACTGGAACTCACACGCGTCGCCAACCACCGCCTAAGACAGGAACAAGGCCTTATGCTGCCTTGCTTTCCAATGACGGGTATGGACAGGTTGGCACCGTGTGCAAGTTTCCTGACCTAAGACAGGCACAGTCCCCTCAAGGTATTATTTCGGCCTTAAAAAATTAAAGAAAAGGGGGACCTGTGGGAGACATTTTGCATGGCTTCAAATTTGTTATAATCTGCTCTGCCATCACCTGCCCCAAGGCAGGATATCTCTGTGTTCTGCATTTCTTTATCTCTGTATTTTGCATTTCTTTAAGTAACCATTTACTCATCAGCCAGTCTTTACTGACCTTTTGTTCCTTTTGTAGTATTTCCTAGAATTGCTTGGGGCAAGCCTGGTGCTTGGCAACAGGTGCTTCTTGCCCTATATATTGTGTGAATTACCCCTGAATAAAGGAGACTTGATCAGAGCCCTGTCTTGTCTCCATTTCTCATGTCTCTTGTCCCTCCTCATCCTCACTCCCCCTCTAGAGTCCTCATTGCTCGACCTGTGGGACGGGTCAATGGTGAGAACCACAGGTGCACCTGCCATTAGGACACCCATAGCAGAGAGCAGCAGTTCATCGAGTTGGGTGCAGGAACAAGAGAGCTGGAAGAGCTGTGGGAGGTCACAGTAGACGTGACTGTGACCTCATTCGGGACACAGCAGTTGAGTGTAGTTAGGGCAATAGTGTGGGTCATGCATTGGTGAGGGAACAGGCCCAGACACAGCCACCAATGTGTACTGGACCATCTGGCTCACGCAGACGCTGCAGGTGACGGGCCCGGCAGATGGCCAGGAACCGGTCATAGGCCATGGCTGTCCACAGGAAGCAGTTCATCTCCACCAGAATGTACTAGAAGGGTTGGGAGAGGCAGGCATCACAAAAATTGTACACTTGTGGGACAGCAGATGACCCATTATTGCAGGGACAGTGATAGTGACACATCCAACCTCCAGAACTAATAGGTTCCCCAGGAAGAAGTACATCAGGTGTGGAGTTTGTGCTCCACCAGGATGGCTGCCAGGATGCTGAGGTTGCCCCCAACTGTGACCAGGTAGGCAAACAGGAGGAGCACAGAGACAAGTGGCCACAGCTCTGGTGTCTCCACCAGGTCCAGCAGGACGACCTCAGTGATGATTGTACCATTGGCCCCAGAGTTTGGCTGCATCAGTTCCTGCAGGGAAACATCCAAGGGGATAATCACTCCTCTCGACATATTTATTCAAAATAAAAAAAATAGACTTCTATGTGCCCAACCCTTTACTTAGTCCCCTCCATCCCAGAAAGGACTTTCCCACTCCCAAGGGCACACGACACTTGTTAATTCTCACTACATTTACCTCAATAGCATTTTTTATTCTCAGGTACAGGGAGAGGTGACATGACCATTCTGGATCTCTCTTCTTATCTTAGCTGAAAGAATCTCTTTGTAGAGATCATCATGGGCAAAACCCTTGGTAAAAATAACCAAGTGGAAAGTGTGTATCTGATTTAACATAGCAGATACATCTGGAACTTTACTTTCTCAAAACTCTTCTCTTTCCAAGACACACAAAACAAGAATAAAAATACAGATTCTACCTTCAGAGAAACTAGTCAATATCCAAAACTGGAATGTACAGACTAAATCAGAGGACTTCGAGAATAGTGGAGATCAAATAGGAGAGCGGCAGAGAGGGAGAAAGTCATGGCTGGAGACAAAGCTGGACAAGGAAAACTCCACAGAAAGAGCATTCACTAGGGAATAAACCCAAAGCCCTCTTTGCGATAGTGGAGGGTGGGTAGTGTGGCACCATTACCTTCTGTGATCCTGAGTGGATTCAAGAAGCAGGGGAGAGCAAGATGAAGACTCTCACAGGCAAACTATTTGCAGGCTGTAGAAAAGCATGAAGTTGGGCTGAGAGAGAAAAAAATTACACCATGAAGAGTTCTCGTAACCTCTCTTCATTGATTGGAGACAAGGAAACTCTAAAATAACTCACCCCTAATTTTGAATCTTATAGGTGCTAGAAGACATAATCATTATGCAAATTAGTGCTCCAAATATCTATTATTGATACTAACAGCAAAAAGTGTAAGATTTCAAGGAGAAATAGGCAGACATAGGATAATAGTTAATAGATTTCAGTGACTTGTATAATAAAGTTAATTTGACATAAAAGTAAGGCTATAAAAGACCTCAATATAATACATTATTAAAGAGGTAGAACTGATATGTACACCTTTTCCACGTACCCATGAAACATTTACCCCTCATAGAGAATATATAACCTAGAAATTCAACAAATTCTAAAAGAATAATATTTATTCTTTCAAAGGAATATTAGTCAATAAATATTATTCAGACAATAATATATAAGCACAATCCAATTTAAGAAAATAATTTTTACAAATAATTCCCAATATTTTATTTATTTATTTTTTAATCTTCTTTTAAAATTTACTTTTGTTACAGATGCTTTTCCCCTTAGACAGCCTCCTCCATATCTACCCCCTCCGAAGCATTGTTGTCTCTGTCCATGTGTTATGCATGTGTGCACATAAGTTCTTTTGTTTCTCTCTACCCTCCTCCACCTCCCTCCTCCATGGTTTGTTAGTCTGTACCTTACTTTTATGTCTCTGGGTCTATTTTGTTCATCAGCTTATTTTGTCATTATATTCCACAAATAAGTGAGATCATGTGATATTTGTCTTTCTCTGATTGGCTTACTTCACTTAGCATAACATTCTTCAGGTCCCTTCATGTCATCTCAGAGGATAATAGATCTTTCTTTCTTACAGCTGCATAGTATTCCATTGGGTATACGTACCACTGCTTTTTTATTTACTCATCTATTGATGGATACTTGGGCTGTTTCTAGATCTTAGTAATTATAAATAGTGCTGGTATAAATATAGGAATACATATATTTATTCTTATTGGTATTTCAGGCTTCTTAGAATATATTCCTAAAAGTAGGGTCACTGGGTTAAATGGCAGATCAATTTGTAATGTTTTTGAGGAAACACCATCTTATTTTCTATAATGGTGGCCCCAGTCTGCATTCCCACCAGACATGTACTGGAGTCCCCTTTTCTCCACACCCTCGCCTGCACATTTGATGATTTGTTGATGGCAACCATTCTGACAGGTGTGAAATGATATCTCATATTTGTTTTAATTTGCATCTCTGTTATGATTAGTGATGTTAAGCATTTTTTCATACGTCTCTTGGCCATTTGTGTGTCCTGTTTGGAGAAGTGGCTATTTAGACTCTCTGCCCATTTTTAATTGAATTTTTGTCTTCCTTCCGTTAAGTTGTATGGGGACTGTATATATTTTGGAAATTAACCCCCTATTTGATATATTGTTGGCAACTATGCTCTCCCATATAGTGGGTGCCCTTTCCATTTTGATCCTTGTTTCTTTTGCTATGCAGAAGCTTTTTAGTTTGATGTAGTCCCATGTATTATTTATTCTCCTTTGTTTCTCTTGACTTAGGCATTATATCAGTGAACATTCTGCTGTGTGTAATGTTTGAAATTTTGTTGCCTACATTTTCTTCTAGAATTTTTATGGATTCACCAGTTACATTTTAGTCTTTCATCCATTTTGAGTTTATTCTTGTGTATGATATAAGCTGGTGTTGTAGCTTCATTTTTGTTTTGCATGTAGCTGTTCAATTGGTAAAAAATCCTTAAGAAACAGTTGGACCCAGGAGAAAATCAAAACTACAAATAAATAATATCTGGAGGGGCATAAAGGAAAGTAATGGAATCAATACGCATACTATATAAGGATTATCACTAAATCAATGTTCAGAAGAAAATCCATATCCTTGAATAAATATATTAGAAACCCAAAAGATAGAAAATTGATTACTTGATCCAATCAAGAAATTAGAAAGTATAAGAAATGGGGAGAGGTTGGTAAAAGGGTGAAAACTTTTAGTTAAAAAAAGTATAAGGAGCCAGCCACAAGCCCCAGGGCCCCAGATAAGGAGCTGGAGGAGCAGCCACTGTCCAGACAGGTGTTTGTTGTACAGGAGCTTGGGATCCCTGACCGGCTCCTCTCCTCCAAAATCAGCAGGTTCCTGTACCTGCACATGAGTGGACGCCATGCCACACCCACTCCTACATGCTCACCATCAAAGCGCTGCATGTGGCCCCCATGAGCAACCTGAGTGGACCCAAGTACTGTTTCCAGGTCTCGCTGCTGACTTTGAGGCTCACCGTGGACCAGGATGCTCTGCTCTCCCTCAAGGACTGCTGTACCAGCCTGGCAGCAGGCATCAACCCCATGGTCCCGGCACAGACCTCCGCTGAGGCTCACCCTGAGACCTAAGTCCAGTGAAGCAGACCCCAGGAAGGGCAGCGGGAGGGCACAGAGACAGCTGGCATCCAGGAAGCCTCAGGTGGGGGGCAAGCCTCTCTCTCTGAGCAGCAGCCCATCTACTTCAGGGAGTTTTGATTTACATCTGAGGTGCCCGTCTGGCTGGATCACCAGGCCAGCACGTCACCATGGAGCAGGTGGGCACTTTCACTGACCTCTTCATCGGCCTGGCCCAGCTCAACTGCTCTGAGCTGAAGCTAAAGCAGCCGTGTTGCCGCGTGGACTCCTGCAGGGGGTGAGGGGCTGCCTCCTTTGGCTCATCTGCAGCTTCTGCTGCCCTGGAACTCAGCAACTGGCTGGGGCAGGCTATTCAGGCCACAGCTGAGACGGTGTACAAGATCCTGTCCCCAGTAGCGCCCATAATGTGCTCCCTGCAGGACAAGTGCCTGTGTGTGAAGGTCGCACAAGGGCCAGCAGCAGCTGACCTCTGGGAGGGTGTGGGCAAGGCTTATGACACCTGCTAGAGGGCTTCCTGGTCACAGCTCAGACCCTCTGTGACATGGCATCTCTAGGTCAGGAGCAGAAGGGACTGATGGGTGCTGTGGGGGGGCATGATCCACCAGCTGCCCCCAACAGTGGTGAAGCCCCTCATCCTGGCCACACAGGCCACATCCAGCCTTCTTGCGGGGATGCACAACCAGATCCTCCCCATGCGCACAAGGACCACACTCTCAAGTGGCGTTCAGAGGACGCCCAGGACGAGCACCAGGTGCCCAGGACCCCAGGGCTCTGCCAGCCCACCACGCTGTTGTAACCCAGGAGATCGACCACACTCAGACTCCATTTTTCAGTTTTTGGGGATGTTTTATTACCTGCGCAGGGACTGCAGCCAACCTACACAGAGGAGAACTGCAGCCCCGAGCTCAGGGGGAGGGTTGCTTATATAGGGCAGGGGTCACTCAAGAGTTTAGCAGAGCAAGCAAGCTGCTTGTACAGAAGCGGAGGCAGTTAGCGATAAGCAGGAGGGAACGGAGGGGGGAGGGAGCTGAGGCGAAAGGGAACTGGGTCAGCATACATCTGTCCTGCTATTCATTCCATTATCCAAGTTTTAAAAACTAACAAATTCGAGACAGATATCAGCAGTCAGTCAGGTGCAATACACACATGTTGAACAGTTACAGTTTTATGGGGTAAAGGGAGCTTCAGTTTCTCCCTATCAGTTTCTTTACAGAGCATGCAGGACACTGGCCTTGGGGCCGTTTCTGTCCTCCCTTTTCTTGAAGGATGTTGCTTTTCAAATTCCCAGTGAAGGTCAAACTCTAGTTAATTTTTATGGGGCTAAAGCCCTCTATAACATTCCCCATTGTTCGTCTTGCTGTCTCTGAGGTTGTTAATTAGGGCAGCTCAAAGACAAGTTGGATTCTAAGGACAGTGAGCTACAACATTCCCCCCTTTTTCTTGATAGTGGATCAAACCATTGATCCACAATTGTCATGGGGAGACAATCTCTAGTTGGATTGTGCTAAGACCCTAAGTTTTACTGATTAGACTCTCTCTCTGATGAAGGCTAGGAGTCTATTAAATTTGGATGGGTTTACAAGTTATTCCGATTAATAATAACAGTAGGGCCCTGCTATAGCTGAAATCAGGGATGTTAGCTATGGTGACTAAATAAGTTTTCATATTAATTATGGGAGACCTGTTCTCCTTCTCTTAGTTTCTTTGTCTTAGAATTTGGATGCTCTGTCTGATTATACCTGAATGGTTGGCATAGAAATAGCAGGTTTCACCTAAGGCTGCATATAGACCCTCTTCTGGTTGACATTTCTTAAGATTTTTAAAAAATGTTTTATTTCTAAGTACCCAGTTCTACTGGGGTCTAGATCTATAAAGATTCCCCTGTACAGTTATAATTAGAAAAATTAGAGTCCCGATAAACGTAAGAGTCTCATTTTAAGGGATCTGGAGAGGTCTGCACCGTTCATTCTGCTTTTTCTGCCTTCAACCAGGAATGATGCAGCTAGACCGGGATGCCGTTGACCTTGATAGCCATTTGTGAAGGCAGGATGACAGTGTATGGTCCCTTCCAGGCCAGAGTTAGTCCCTGGATGGTGAATTTCTTTATTTGCATCGAGTCCCTGGCTGGAAAGGGTGCAGAGAGTCTGAGGTGGGCACAGGCAGGGCATCGCAGATGTGTTTATGGATGGCCTTCTGGGCAGACTGCAGGGCCTGTAAGAACTGTAAGAGGGCGAGGGGAGCAGAGTGGTCCAGTTTTCACCGGTTTCTAAAGTAAATTTGGTTAAGGTTTCCTTTAAGGTCCTGTTCATGCGCTCTACCTGCCTGGAACTCTGTGGGCGGTAAGCACAATGGAGCTTCTAATTTATATTTAATCCCTTAGAGATATCCTGTGATATCTTTGCTATCAAGGCGGGGTCATTGTCTGATCTAAGGGCTAGGAGTAGCCTAAACCTGTTACTCCCTTTATTGCATCCTAGACTATTATAATATTAGTAGGGGCAAGTTCTCCCCTCTCAGTGTCTTATCTTCTTCCCTTCCTGAGTAATCCTCTATTGTCCTGTCTTCCTGTAATATGTATGCCCCTCTCTTTCTTCTTCCTATCTTTTTATTTTTCTGCATAATCCTTCTTCAACTTACATAGACTCTCTGTGACTTTTCTAGTCCCTCCCCTGACATGAACCTGAGAGCTTGCTCAATCTATCTGCTGTCTGCATATCCCCTAGCCTTTTTCTTTTCCTCCCTATTTAGACCTATATATTCCTGCTTCCTTCTATCTTTTCCTTTTCCCTGTGACCTTATTGGAATTTAGTAAGCTTGGTGTAACCTAAGAGGGTAGGCTGGTGCAGCTGGTTGACTAAAGTCCGACCTAGAGCCTCGGGGACCAACAATCTCCCAGCAGGCAGTGTCTATTATTCGTTGATTTTCTTTATGACTTGTTTCTGCTCAGTTAAGTCATTTTCTGACCCAATGTAAGTAGGAGTCAGAGGTGAACTTGGGTTTGGTGTGGTAACTGATATCTGGAGAGGTCCCCACTGGTTTTAGGGCCACATGTTGATCTTCCTTATTTGCAGCATGGTTTCCCCTTGTCTCATCAGAGAGCCTGGATTAGGGCTATGAGTTCAGCCCATCGGGCTGAAGTTCCCCTACTTAATGACATGGTCCAGAGTTACTACTGTTGCCCCGGCATACCTGATATCTTCCTGAACATAGTTGCTCTCGTCCATGAGCAATACCTCATCTGATGATGGCAGTGGGTCATCCCTGAGGTCTGGGCGGCCGTCTGCAGTGTCGATTGCCTCCAGGCCGTCCTGCAGAGGTTTCTCTGGGTCATCATCTGGAGGCAGGCTGGCAGGATTGATGGCCAACGTCTTGTGGAACTTGATGCGGGGTCTGGCTTGGAGTGGCAGTGGCCAGCAATTAAATGATCTCTGGAGGAGATCACGTCCGAGTAGGGGGTATGGGCACTCCGGCAGGAACAGAAACAAATGAGTTACAGTATTTTCCCCAAGGTCTATATTCCTCTTTGAAGTCCAGGGGTAGGTTAGGGCCCCATTGGCTCGGTCAAGACTGAGTCTGCTGCACCAGTGTCTATTAGGAAACTAACTAGTTTATCCCCTATTATTTAGTATTATTCTGGGTTTCAGAGGGCTCAGTTGGAAGGAGCCCTAGCCCTGTCATTTTCCTAAATTAAGGATGGCTTTTTATTTTGTTTTTCTATACCTGACTTTGTCTTTGTCTTTTCTATTCCTAACTGGGACCTAGGCCTGTGGTCCTGACCCTTCCTTATATTTCCCTTCCTAGGGTGACCCTATTCTATGTGCCCTGTTTCTCTTAAGGCTGCTATTACTACCTTTGTTAATTCAGCCAATTGGGCCAATAGGCCTAACAGGGGAACACGGTGAAAAGTGTTCTAAGGAAGCCCTTCCCCTGACAGTATTTGGGTCCTACCATGGGCAGAGGAATGGGAACATTTCCTCTGACTCCAGGTTTACAGAAGGACACAGGAAAGGGGAGCAATGTTTTAACATTGTTTACATGGGGCAGAGTGTTGTTTTTTTTTAACTCTCTAAGAGAATTTCGTATCCATGCCTGGGATCCCTAAAGTTCAGAGAAGCCTGTTGGAAACTAGTTGCTGTCAAACCCGCTGTGGACGAGCAGCCCAGGCTGGCATTTCAATGGTTAAACAGTTTGCCTGTGAGAATATTATTAAGCCTTGCAGAGAGGCATTGAGACCTCATCATAAAGAAGCTAGTACATCTGAACACATCTATATCTATTCAGATATTGGGTCCCCCTATACACAGGGGACACAGCAACTGAGGCTCTGAGAGAAGCCTGCCCTGCCGACAAGGCAGGAGAAAGCGGCAAAGAATCATCATCTTTTTTATTCCTTTATGTCAATTTTTATTTTCCATCATTCATAAATCTTAAATTTTTATTATTTTTATAATTAATTAATTAATTATTTTTCATAAAGCCCTTCCCAGGTGGAGCCCCAAGTACATTAGAGGTTTCATTTTATTCATGCTATAGTAACTATAGCTCAGATTTATTTATTTTTTTCTATTTATATGTGAGTACATTATCGCACCATGAAAGAAAATATTTTTTAGTTAAACTAAAAAGAGCCTGATCTTTAGGCCTCTGGGGCTTAATTATGTTCTTTCTTTAAATAATTCAAGCATGACTTTATAAAATATATTATAAGCCCCTTTAAAGTGAGGACTGTTTGCATAACCCACAGCATTAGTAGAGACCCCCGTATAAGAGGCATCTGTGCATCCGCTAAGTGAACAAATAATCACTCTTAGTAGTGTGTATGCTCTTGCATTTGGAGTGTGTTGTCCTCTTATCTATATTTCAGTGAGGAAACAGACTGTGTTAAGCCATTTGCACTGATTTGATTTCCTTTTATAAGGAGAGAACATAAATCTTTGAGGAATTCCAGGTCTTATTGGAATGACTCAAAACTAATTCCAGGTCAAGAAAAAGTTTCTTAAAATTCGAATCCTGGAAAGGTGGTCAAACATATTTGACCAAAAGATTATATAGTATTATTATATAATTAAATAGTATTCAATTATTTATTTAAAGTGACAATGACAAATGTTAAACATAAACATAGGTCAGTGAAACTTCAGTTCTTATGATTTAAAAATGGCTCTTTAAGGAATCAAGTACTTGATTAACATAACATAAAACCATTTCAATAACATATATATAACTTTTGCTTTCCAGGCAAATATTGGGAAAAAAAATGTTTTCCCCTTTTAACAGGCTGAAAAAGAACCAAATAAATTCTATATTAATTTATTTTATTTATAATTTCTTTCTAAGATTTCTCTTAACAAATCTTTTAACTTTTATAAACCTTTTTATCTAGTCAGAAATAACCAATTTTAGAACAATTTTAAATATATATATATTTCTATATCTTATATTTTCCTTTATTAAAACTATATAATTTCTTTTTAACCTAATCTGAACTTTTAACTTTTAGAAACGTTGAATATTTTTTCTTTTTTGACAAGTACAAGTAATTAACATTCCTCTGATTAGCAAATATATTCATATTTTCAATAGACATTTTTTGAATCAATAGATCATTAACAGATCATTATTAACTAAATTCATCTTATAGCTTTTCTGTAATAAGAACCCAAAGTAGGCAAACTCAGTTTAATTGACATTTTTGTATACCGCAAGGGGGTCCTGAAGGATGGGATAGAATTTCCTCGGGGGCTGGGAGGAGTTAACTGTCCTTCAGGACAGGCGGAGGCATTGTTAACAAAACTTTTTTCCTTTCATTTGAACCTCCGGACACTGACATTTCTAATTCAAATATTAATGTATACTTTTGATCAGGGTGGGGAACCCCGTACATAACGGACCTCACAGCAAACAAAAGATTCAAGTCAAAAGACCCTTCGGATGGCTAATTAACTCGGAATGTTGGCCACTCCAACTCACAGAGGGTCTGGAGGACCCCAGGATCGGCTGGTGTTCTGTAGCCTTGGGATCTCCTGGAAAAGTCAGAAAAGTTAGCAAGAATGCATTCAAGGGGGATACGGGGCGTTGACGGTCCTTGTCTCATCCTGCCGAAAGCAAAACAGTTAGAGCAGCAGAGAACACGGAACACAAATAGACAGACAACCGCGGTCAAAACACAAAATACTAATTTCAGAACAGACGCACCCGAAAGTGCCAGATGGAAACCCACCGGGTCTCCTGCACCCGAAAGTGCCAGATGCACCCGAAAGTGCCAGATGGAAACCCACCAGGTCTCCTGCACCCGAAAGTGCCAGATGCACTCGAAAGTGCCAGATGCACCCGAAAGTGCCAGATGGAAACCTACCGGGTTCCCTGCACCCGAAAGTGCCAGATGCACCCAAAAGTGCCAGATGCACTCGAAAGTGCCAGATGCACCCGAAAGTGCCAGATGGAAACCCACCGGGTTTCCTGCACCCGAAAGTGCCAGATGCACTCGAAAGTGCCAGATGCACCCGAAAGTGCCAGATGCACTCGAAAGTGCCAGATGCACTCGAAAGTGCCAGATGGAAACCCACCGGGTCTCCTGCACCCGAAAGTGCCAGATGCACTCGAAAGTGCCAGATGCACTCGAAAGTGCCAGATGCACCCGAAAGTGCCAGATGCACTCGAAAGTGCCAGATGCACTCGAAAGTGCCAGATGGAAACCCACCGGGTTTCCTGCACCCGAAAGTGCCAGATGCACTCGAAAGTGCCAGATGGAAACCCACCGGGTTCCCTGCACCCGAAAGTGCCAGATGCACTCGAAAGTGCCAGATTAAAACAGATTGGTACCAATTTCAGAACAGATGGAAACCCACTGGGTCTCCCAGGTCAGGAGTCGGCGTCCCGACCCTGAGGGGGAAGTGCGGTTCAGCGGCGTCCCGCCCGCAACAATCCCAGAACGCTCCGGAGCTACTGAAAGGGAAATCCCTTACCCAGATCCTCGAGGCTGAAGTCTTAGTCCGAATTAGCCGAATCAAAGCCAGAACGAATGTAGGTGCGGAGGGCGAGGAGGCAGCCCTCCGCATAGTCTGAGGAGGTCGACCCCACGGAAAAGGGGGACCTCGCGGCTGATCTCGCTGGGGCCTCCAAATGTTGTAACCCAGGAGATCGACCACACTCAGACTCCATTTTTCAGTTTTTGGGGATGTTTTATTACCTGCGCAGGGACTGCAGCCAACCTACACAGAGGAGAACTGCAGCCCCGAGCTCAGGGGGAGGGTTGCTTATATAGGGCAGGGGTCACTCAAGAGTTTAGCAGAGCAAGCAAGCTGCTTGTACAGAAGCGGAGGCAGTTAGCGATAAGCAGGAGGGAACGGAGGGGGGAGGGAGCTGAGGCGAAAGGGAACTGGGTCAGCATACATCTGTCCTGCTATTCATTCCATTATCCAAGTTTTAAAAACTAACAAATTCGAGACAGATATCAGCAGTCAGTCAGGTGCAATACACACATGTTGAACAGTTACAGTTTTATGGGGTAAAGGGAGCTTCAGTTTCTCCCTATCAGTTTCTTTACAGAGCATGCAGGACACTGGCCTTGGGGCCGTTTCTGTCCTCCCTTTTCTTGAAGGATGTTGCTTTTCAAATTCCCAGTGAAGGTCAAACTCTAGTTAATTTTTATGGGGCTAAAGCCCTCTATAACATTCCCCATTGTTCGTCTTGCTGTCTCTGAGGTTGTTAATTAGGGCAGCTCAAAGACAAGTTGGATTCTAAGGACAGTGAGCTACAACAACGCCCAGCCAGCCACTGTGGCACCTGAGCCCCCACACCTCCCAAGAGCTGTGGCCCATGACCTGGCGGGCCGGACCCTCTGACAGGACCAGGAAGGACCCTGCTTCTGTCCCACCTGCTGCCAATCCCTGTGAGAGTGGGGCCTTCCTGCCTGGGCCTCAGCCCTCTCTGCACTTTTTCTCTGGGGAGAAAGGGCACCGCCCTACCAACACCTGGGCCCGCACTGCTGCCCTGTCCCAGGGTGGAGGATTTGTGGACCCTTAGACCCTGACCCCACTCAGCCAAGTGACTTTCTGTATCTTTAGGGGAGGTGGGGGGATAGACACTGTGTGGTTCACTGTATTATTTTAAAGCTCCTGAGCATGTGGGTCAGTGTCTGCATGAAGTGGAATAAACTATGTTGACTGCACCACCCCCCAAAAGTTTAAGGATTGAATGTATATACAACTGGTGACTACTGTTGACAATACGGTTGTACAGCACTAAAATTTGCTAGAAGGACTTCTCTACAGAAAAAAAAACAAACAAAAAAACATGTAAGTATGACGTGATGGGTGTGTTAATTAACTTGATTGCAGGAATCTTTTCACAGTGTAAATGTGTGTAATCATCATTTGTATACTTCAAACATATTACACTTTGTCAGTTGTACTTCAAAAAATTGAGAAAAAATTAAAATAAAATATCCTTATAAGCTTAAAAAAATGACAAGTCCAGAAGTAGACTTAA